>NC_140588.1:625077136-626277136 GCF_964204655.1 Triturus cristatus | reverse complement strand
TGTGATCTCTATTTCTTATTTATAAGTCCACTGATCTCCACAATGTTTTAGTTTAGTTTCCTATACTACTGCAAAGCCTGGGAGGGAATACAACACATTAAGTAACTTAAAGTGCCATTTTCAAAAGACAGTGGATCTACATGCACATTCTATTCAATGAGCAGTTGTGTTACTTCTGTCTCAGGAGTAAACTATAGCTGAATATTCGGGAATGATTGCCTATTGGAAGTTCCCAGACAAGTCACCTTAGCCTGGAGTAAGACACGCCAACTCTTAGAAAAAGATTAGTGGAATTGACATAATATATGTATAAGCTTGACAAAAAACAAGAAATAAGCTTGTCTAACAACATCGGGAAGATAGTCTATTGAAAGGTTTTGAGTGCCTATTGAGTGCATATTGGTGTTAATTTGTATACATTTTGATGGTATTCATTATGTGTGACCCTGGCTGAAAAGGCAACAGAATCATGCACATATTAGCCTGACTCACAAAAAAGTGTGGGCCCCATCTCTGGCATTCTTATAATGTCAAACCACCATCAACGAAGAATTCAAAAGGTCAGCGGATTGAAAGATGGAAAATTAATATTATATCTACATACAAGGTATACCTTATTTGTATTGCAGAATGCCAACAGTAGCTGTGAAACAATTACAAAGAAGAGCATTACTGTATTAACATTTCCTCAACTTTTTATTTAAATTTTCGAAAATTGCAGCTACACTAACAACAGAGATACAATTGACTTGCCTGAGGGGGAAGAACAAGAAATAGCCTCATACATAAAATTCCTGTTCTGTTTATTGTGGATTAATATTTAATACTGTAACAGGCAACACATTGATCCTTATGGGCATTGAAGCACTAATGGTTACCTAATATAATGAAGATTATTTTTTCAAGGCAGCAACCTCCGGGGCGAACACGAAAGAAACGCGATCCAATGTTTGGTAGAATAAAGGGAAAATGATTTTAAGAAAAGCATAGTTTGTGTATCGCTTCTTGCAATGCATGGTGGCAGAGAAGAAAGCAGCTGTGCCTGTTTTTGTCATTATCAGACATTTGTTACACTCTGCATTAACTTGAAGAAACAACAATTCGGTTATTTCATGTGTAAAGAGACTTAGTATGCTACAATGACAAATTCATTAACTGCTGAATGCTTTATGCCTGGTTGATGTCACTTCATGGTAAAAAAATGAAGATTTTTAATGTTGAAGGGACTGAGGTTGTTATCATGTGCTGTAAATATAGATAGATGCTTTAGTGTTTATCAAGGGTGACTATGATGTTACTGTTTTGTTGTGATTTTCAAATCTTTGTTCTAATTCTGTATGATTGCCCTGTGCGGGATCTCCATGCAGGAAAAATCTGCCTCTACAGTCCATCCTAAATACGGTCGGTATCTCTGTGCTAGAATGGTGAAGACCCTGTGGGCAACGATGGTGTGCCAGTGGAGCCAGCTGAGGCTCCACCATGCACAATCAGCTGTTCCTCCACCTCTAAAAGGATTGGGCTAACCACTAGTTTAAAGAGACTGAAGGCTTAACAGTGTACTGTGGGATTCCCACACTACAAAACCATACAAAATCCCTATAGATTGCAATTTCAGCCAAGCAGAGTTTCAAGAATGCTGTCTACAAAGCTCATCTATTACAAACTTTTAACAGCTGTTCTTTTACTTTTTACTATTGGATCAATTTCCATACCTCGCCAACTCTGAATCGCTGTTCTCCCAGTAATCTAATGCCATTGTATCATAAATTAATGACTTTCTGCTTTAATAATGTACTACTCTCAGCTCTGTTCGTGTTTTAAAAAAACAGGTATGGATTTCTGTGGCTTTTTTTATGCAAAAGATTCTTCTCCAAAAGATCACCCAGGATTTCTTCTATTTCTAACCTCAGTCAAATAGAAAATAGTGCAGCCTATAGAAGTTTGAGAACTGAATTAGTCACATACATCACCTATTTAGAGTTTATGCGTTGTTTGGTAGGATTTATTGTGATGTATTCCTGAAATGGTAGCTAGAGATAATCGTTACAATTTGAACAAAATATGATATTTGACTTTATACTGGAAAGAGCAAAAGATGTACATGCACTTTTGTAATATTATCTGTTGTATAGAATTTGCTGTTTCCTCAAGAGTGACTGTAAGAAATTGGGTTATTGGTTGAGGGGGTTAAAACCCTACTTAAGCAGCAACCACTATCCTTGTCAGGGTGAAGTCACAAGCAAACCCCAAATTAACCTGTGATAATCATTCGGGTAGCTTGGGACAGAGCAGTCGGGCATAACTTAGAGGCAATCTGTAAAGTATTTATGCAGCACTTCAAACACTAATAAAGTGAAAATACAACACAAGGAGAATCTCACATCAGATTAGAAAAATATAATAACATTCAATAAATAAAACAAGTCCAGCATGACAAAAACCCAATCAGTGGAACCGGAGATATGCAATTGCAAATGTTCAGTGGATAAATTGCCAAAAATCACAAAGTTCCAACTGTGGTTATCTGAGCGTACCAGACCGGGACAAATTTACAAGTTCATGGCACTGCTACTGCCAGCTACAGGGACCCAGTTAGGGCCACTAAATAAGAGTAATGTAAATCCTGGTTGCAGAGCATTACAAGGTCCTGTACTGAGGATGGGTCATGTAGCCGAGCCGATGTCAGGTCCGGGTCAAAGATGCGTTGTGCAGCATCAGTTTTGAGGACCTTCAAGACAACAATCAGATGTCCTGCGTCATTGTCTAGGATGTCATCTACAAGGGTGCTTGTGATGTGAAGTCCTGCAACGAGGATTTTACTAGGAATATAGGCAAATAGGGTGTACACCAATTCTAGCATGTTTTAAGGCAAATAGGGTGTAAGCCAATTCTAGCATGTTTTAAGGAGAGAGCCTTTTATCACTGGTTTGCAGTGGTAAAGTGCGCAGAGCACCACAAGTGAACAAAAACTGGTTCAGAAAACAGGAGGGTGAAGGCTAAAAGCTCGGGGATGACCCTGCCAACATTTATTGTTACTCGTTTAAATAGAATCCTTAGTAGGTTGAATTCCCTGACTTTGGCTAAAGTCAAAGAATATGCCAAATCATAAGATAAAATGATAGCATCTCTGCTGGGTTTCTATCTTCATAGTGAACATGATGGGGAGGAAAGCATTAGTTATTACTCAGTAGTATATATGTAAAGAGACAAAACGTAGCTAAGGACCGCTGTACTGCACCACCTGTGAGTGCCACTAAATGTGTTCACTTGCTGCCCACCTCTATATGTTAGCTACCAAATAACCCAACATAAAGATAATTTGTTTTCATTAGAGTGACCCCCAACAAAGTTAAAAAAATACAACGAATCAGATTAACAACTTTGATTGAGAGATTTCTCATTGTTTGAATTCTTTATTCTTCTTCCTACACAAACAAAGGCACAACCAAAGCCTTTCGCCCAAAATAGAGGTTCTTCGGGGCTGCAACATGTAGAGATATAAAAATACCTTCACTAGTTCTTTTAAAATAGTGAAATAACACAAAAACCATAAACATTTAACTGCATAGTTGCCCAACCAACAGTGATACAATCAAGAATACAAATAAGTAACAGAGAAGTAGCATGGGCCCCTGCACTCCGGGTTTTCTAGACACTGTAGATACATGTGATCCCACTATCACATGAGTCTCATAATCTCTGCCATCTAGAGAAACAGACCTGTTAGCAAAAGAACTGAAATACAATCTGAGTATAGGTGTCAATTGGCATTCACAGCCTTATTTATGATATCCTGTACTTGAATCACTAGGGAGGTTTAGACGAGCCCAACAACATCACAATAATGAATTCCAGTTGAAATATATTGGTATTGATACTGAAACCACTTTAAATACGCAGGTCAGAGTGTGTAGTTACTTAGAAGTATATGGTACTACATGTACACAGTGCCTGTACATTAAATGCTACTATAAGACTGCATCACACATTGGGCCACACACTATCATAGCACTGTAAAACATGTCTCAGGCCTGCCATTGCAGCCTGTGTGTGCAGTTTTAAACTGCCACTTCAAACTAAACGTTTATGCCAGCCCTAAAATTCCTTTTTAATTTTGATATGTCATCCCTAAGGTAGGCCCTAAAGACTCATAAGGCAGGGTGTATGGTATTTAAAAAGCAGGACATGTTTGCCTACATTTTACATGCCCTTACACTGAAAAACTGTTAAAGTGTTGTTCCACTATTGTAAGGCTTTCTCTCCCATAAACTAAATCTGTGTTACCTTATTACATTTAATAAGTTCTGGAAATGGGTGTCTCTAGTTGGCAATGGTTTGCACCTTTGTCCAAATATGGACCCTTGCTTCTAGTCAGGGTAAGGGAGTTACGCACATTGACAACACCTGCTCACCCCCTTGGTAGTCTGGCACAAACAGACAGTCTTATCAGAAAGGCAATGTGTAATTTGTGCACACATACAGTAACACAGTGAAAACACTACAAATGGTCACCACACTACTTTAAAAACAATAGGAAATCTTTATATAAGCCAAATAAGACCAAAATCACAAAAATCCACCATACATTTATAAGGATATGACTTAAAAATAGTAAAAACAATTCTGTGCAGAGCAAACTATGGATGTGTCGCTTTCAATACCAAGTACCTGGGATGCATCAAAAATCACAAGCAAAAACTGCCACAAGGAAGGTGATGCATAGGTTCCTTCCATGCAGGGAAGTTGATGCGCCGCTTCCATACTTCAGGGTAGGTGATGCGTCGGTTCCTTACTGTCACACAGGGTAGGTGATGTGTTGGTTCCTTACTGGAGAGGATGCGTCGGTTTCTTACTGCTGCCCCGTCATTGCTGTAGTTTTGGCACCCAGGTGCGATGCATTGCGCACCGGGAGTGAGATGTCGCTTTGTGAGGCTTCACATCATCAGGCGTCTGTGCTGGGGCCTGTGTGGGAAGGCTTCGTGGGGCTTTGCATAGTCAAACATTGGTTCCAAGGAGTGCACAGTTGTGCAGTAGGACTTAGCGGAGCTTAGACACATCCGGTGTTGGTTCCGAGGAGTGCGCAGCTGTGTACCAGGTACTCGGTTGGGCTTTGCGAGGCTTCGTGTTGCTACGCTCCGGTTCTTACAGAGATCAGCTGCAAAACCCACTTTTGAGCCCTTTGTCTCTGCTCTGAGAACAATTTTCACTCCTCTTTCACATTTCGTTCAGGCCAAGTACAGGCTGGGCAGTTGCTGGAGAGCTAATGCACATTGGCCTTCAGCAGTTTTAGACATGGATAAAACAACTTTCCAAAAGCTACATTTCCAATATATTTAATACAAATCCGACTTCATCATTAGATTAGAGTTGTATTAAATATATATATCACATAGGACCGAAACACTACAGGGTCCAAGGGAGTGGAAGAGGGTTTGCCTAAAGGCCGGGGACCATCGTTCGTGCTCTCCCTTGCAATACAGCTTCCACCAAAGAAACAAGGATTCTTTGGCAAATGTGAGATGGCCGATGATGAAGTGTGACACGTGGGTGGTGTGTGCAGCCATCCCATCAAATTTGTTTGCACAATTGTGTGGGTCCATAATATTGGAAGAACAGAGCAACTAGAGGTATTCCTCGGTGAAGGAACACCTACATTATAATGTGTAAATGCCCCAAAAGGTTGGGCTAGTAACATTGGGCCCCATTTGTTGTATTAAATATAAACATAAGTCTTTGTTGAATGGAGTTTATAATATATAAATAATCCATACTTTGAATTTTCATATTTGCCATTTACAGCTTGAACAATGGCATTACCGTTTGGGCCTAGTCACTGAGAGAGCATGCCATTTCTAATGTCACACACATTCCTCCCTTAAATATGATGCACCCTACCTTGTGGGCAGCAGGGTGTGCTTAAATGTGACATTTGATATTTAAAATCAGATTTTCACACTTGCCAATAGACAGATCTGTGCAGCAGGGTTCAAGATGCTGCAGTCAGGCTACACGAGGCAGTGATGAAGCAATGTTTTCACTGCCCACTCTGAATGGCAAAAAGGTGCTGCAATCCACCAGTGACTTTTAACTTGCAGGCCCTGGATACTTTTTCTATTCTATTTATTAGGGACTTTCGGAAAGGATAAATACATTTATTTGAGATAAGCCAATTTAACCGTGTTGAATGGGGGACCACATTTACTTTATTCCTGTTTAGCAGGGGCAACAGTGTAGAGAGTTGTAAGTCCACCAAAAACAGAATTCAGAAAAATGCAAGTAATCTGGTATGACCATGCAGAAATGGTAGATGTCCTACACTGCTGTCAGAAAGAATGTAGGCCCTTTCTCGCGTGTAGGGCCTTCTATGTGATTAACCTATTTTAAGCATCCACTAGGAGCCTGTAGATCACTCTTAGTGCAGATCTGATATGCTCATACTTTTTCAAATAAGGAAAATTCTGACCCCCTGTTTGAAGTCTACATAGTCTGGCAATAAATCACATAAGATCTGTGCAAATTATGTTGCAATAGTCCAAGTTTACCATCACTAGGAATATTAAATCTCAATCCAACTGTCATTGTGGAAAACTGTTTGGATTTTACGGAGTCCAGGGTGCTGTAGGTTTATGCCTTTATCTACTTCATTGTCTTAAGGGAGATGAGATCAGCATCACATATGGTTTCCTGGGATCTCTTCACTCCTAAAATCGTTTCAGTAATCTGGAACTTGGAAGCAGGCTTTGCCTTGTTTTGAAGCGCTTTCCATGACACCACCATTTGTTAATTGTAAGTTTACAAACCAGAGATTATTCAAATTAATTGTGAGTCGATGAATTCTGACATATCAAAAACATGATGGGAAGGAGAGGAATATTCAATGTGGTCCAGCACACATCCTTCCCAGGAAGTAAGCAATTCCCAATTATACAAAGAGTGTTCCACAACACCACATGGCCCCCGCCACTGAGGTGGCATGCTTCATCATAGGCTATGCTCCTCACTGGGGTGGGCCTTGCAATAGGCTCTGCGCCTGAGGTGTGTTTCTATAATCCCTGCCCTGTATTTACCACAGCAAAGGATGATGCCCTTAGTTGATGGTAATGAAAGCAGTGGTAGATTTGGAGATGATGTTGTTAAAGTTTGCTATGGGTAATCCCTGTTTACTCATTTTTTATCCCTGGCATATGTCTGTGTCATGATTAAAATAAAATGGTGAACTAACTGGGTACCGTATGGTGGTTCGCCGTTTGGTCAACATGCTTCATGGCCAGGGTCAAAGGCATTTCCTAAGGACTGGCAAAAAGTAAACCCTAATCTACTAGTTAGGTTTCAACACCAACAATGTAAAGGAGGTGCCCATATGTAGTCCAAGTAGTAAAAAGGTGTGTGACAGGCAAAACATATATCAGATCTCACTTTAAAAAAAGTCCTTGATGCCCCCATTTCCGGCAAAATAAGAGAGGACAAAGACAGCATGTAACACAGCATGTGTCCTCATGTAATGCAACGGGTGCTATGTAAAGCGCTCTGATACCCGATTCGAGTCAAGTTCGCGCTCTATAAAACTCTGGGGGAAAAAAGGGATAATATGCCTTGATATGACATCATTTCGCACCACATTCATTTTGATGCGATTATTGCAATGGCATGCAACGCGTGATCACAGCAAATGGTGGTAGAAGGTTCACAGCGTTATCTCCCTAGTTAGATGCACACACTACCTCGGATATCTTGTCACAGGCTGAGACACGGTGGTGGTGCGGAACAGCACACTTTGTACAATTGTGAGTTCTGGCATATCCATGACATGTGACAGAAGCCCTGGGTTGCAAACCTGGATAAAACGGAGTAAAATATAAGCTGAGATATTGAGGTAGTTTTTAGAGGATTAGCTACCTTTAATATTCTAGTACTGTTCGATCAGCTCTTCAGATCCATGTAGCCTCGGATTTGTCAATGTCTTGCTCAAGTGTGTTAAACTGTAGTACCGCACAATACTAAACAGAGGCCTTCTGCCGCAGACCGATTGTATTCCAGGGCATTCTTCTCAAGGCCGTGTATTCTGCTATTTATTCCCTTCTGATCTGTGGCATAATGACTAATCCGCTCTGCTAGCGAGGCAAGGGGAGGATGAATGTTCCAGAACATGACCGCATGTTCACAGCGCACTGACTGCGCCCTGCATTTATAAGGGGTCTTATCTTCTGTGGCTGAAACAGCTTGTTCAGGTGACGAAAACACCGCAGTGCACAAAGCAGGAACACCTGATACATTGTGCAGATATCCCGATATCTGTGCCTAATGGCCGAGGGCGAAAGCGGCTATCTGATGAAAAGGAACAATGCTCAGCATTGTATTGCAGAAAGCTGTGACGTTGGACTTGGATGGCACCATAAGCCATCCACAGAATTTGACAGAGGACCCCACACCGCCTGTCTGGGCACAGGCAATTCGGCTTTTATATGAAGTCGGCCACTCTCTCGCTCGTGAGGCTGTTGGAAATACAAATTGCACTAAAGGATGTGAAACTGGCATCCAAATGTGTGCATTTTTTGTCTAGGGTTGAAAATAAGCCTGGCGCCAAAACTATGTTGTGCCCCTGACTAAAGAAGTAACTCTAGTTTTGAAGGACGGCTGACCTCCGCGTGTTACTCAGATGAAACTCGGTCCTGAAAACTAGCATGGGCTTTCTTTGAAATGAGACAGGAGCCCACGTTGTAGCAAACGATGACAGACAATCGTTTGGCCTTTGCATAGTCCATGCACAGAAACTTGCAGATGCACGCGCGCGCGCGCGACAAAACGACTATAAACACCCGTTTCACAATTTCAACAAAAATACAGATAGCTACGCACATACATATACTGGCATCAGACCGACAATTAACATGACCAGGCACAACAGGGCCTTATCGTGACAGCGCAGAGCTGAGCGCCTGCTGCAGTATGTAAAGTCCTCTCATACCCGACGTTTCTGAGTTGCGGCTTTATTTCGGACAATAGATCTCTGAGTAAGGTTTGCCTTTTTTGTTTCTGAGCTGCTCTGTGTAAACTAATGCACTAACTCGGAGAAATATTTGCTATTTGGATTGATTTTACCCATTGCAGGTGCATAAGGTCGGCGCTGAGGTAGGGGAGCCCACCATGAATCGGGCACAGTGATGTGCACTTGGGGGATCACAGTGATGTGCCAGTGGAGCGCCAATGATGCACCTCTGGGGAAGCACTGACTAGAGACCTAAGGGCACTAGTGATGGGACACACCACGCCACGTCAAGGGGCCTCTCTCAAGCACTCGGCAGTGCGGGTGTTGTGCATGAGGTGTGTAGCGGGTGTTGTGCATCATGGGATCACAGGTAGCTGATGCTTTGAGGAGCACAGGGAGGTGGACAGGTTTGAGGATTCCATCTAATCTGAGATTTTTGGTCAGAAACCTTTTGTTTGATGGGATTCTTAAGCCTATAATTATAATTTTAACTGAAAACGACATGTTTCAGAATGTGCAGTTATACTATCTAAAAGACCAAAACTAGCTGAAAGTGATTATGTGAAAGCTATGCACATGGAAGTAAATGAAAATTGACCTTTTTCGGGATTTCACATGTTCGTGTCTCTTTAAAGATTCCTCAACTTGTGGTGTCATGCAACCTAAACAAAAAAAGTGTTTTTTTAATGTACTTTAATTTACTCTAGTTCTCTAAAACGCAGTCTAGCCATTCCCTACATTTCAGACTAGACAAAAAGGTCCTCAAGCAATCAATCTTTGTAAGAGTGTGTGAGAAAGATAAGGGCTCACCCTGTTGCCATCAACCAATGTACTGCCTGAGTTGAATGCTTTCTGTAAAGACCAGGGGCTATATTAAATTTAGATTTTGGTGGACGGAATACTGCGTCACAAACGTGCCACCCTGTTGCAAATAGCCTTTGGCACTTGCAATCGGGCGGAAGGGATGTCTGTCATGTTTATCCCACCCAATAATCACGGAATAAGGCCGTATGTTTCTTCTCTACCTTTACCATACCAAAAAAAAAAAATGTTGAAAGAAAATAGTAAAGAACCGAATTTCTATTCATGATGCCTTACTCCGACAGCTTAGTTATTTGAAAAAACAGTATTTGTAGCATGTTTCCCCATATTACCTTCATAAGTTTCTGGCATAGAAATACACCTTTGGAGTATTTAGAAATCGAACCTAAAAAGGTATCATCATGCATTCTGGATCTAAAGTGACACAAAGAAGGCGTTTTCATTCCGCAGTGTTTACAACCTTACCTTTCAGAGGTTACCTAAACGATCTTATATTTTTGTTGATATTTGTAGTACTTTTATCTGTAATTACAATTTTAGACGTGAAGAAATTTGTATTTTCAATTGTAACAGTGAACAGGTTGTGTTTATAAATATGAATGCATGTGATAATTCAAAAGAAAAGCTTTAGGACTGTTTGCAAACGCCAGATACACAACTCAAAAAACGTGTATGCCTGGAAATCATCGCACCTATAGCCAGCAAATCACATCCTGAGATAACGGGGATGACAACAGCAACTGACCAGACAACAGAGGAACAGAACATATGACTGGAATCACATCAAGCTAATATTGGTTCATTGTTGTATGCAAATGACGAGGATTGTAGTACATTTGGCAACTGGATAGCTAGTTACTGAAGGCTCTCACTCTTGCATTGTTTTAGTGGAAAATCTCCAAAAACATGGGTAGGAAATCTCCACACAAATGAATATCTTCACCTACTAAGCTTTAGGCCGATGGAATTGATGAAACACATGAACTGAAGTGCACAGAGGATCAGCAGGCGACAGCATCTGACAGCCACAGTAATAGTGGCTTGATCCATGGAAGATCTCTGGGCTCAGATGGAGACGGGAAGAGATGATCTTCATTTAAACTGAAAGGATGTAGGGACCAGGAAAGACTCTCCACTCTCCATTAACCATACCATACATGCGAATTGTGTTAAGTGGATCACAAGTGAAACGTTGGCTTTAAACACAAGAATCTGGACACGCAAAGCCAGCATGGTCCTCAAGCGGGATGCCAAGAACTGGTGGTAGCTCACAGTCTGTCGCAATAAAGGTCATCCCGGTCATTATACGCAAATTATTCATCACCTGTTACTGAAAGGGGGATGCACATAATGAAGGTGATAACCCAGGGAATCTTTCGTGTCACATGTTAACGTAAATGAAGGTGTCAACGTGGGTTTCCTCCATTGCTTTCCTCTAGATGAGGAAATTACGTATAGAACACTATGATCGATTTCAACATGAAAATTAAAGATTTGTGATACCCAATCATTGACGTTGATTCAACAAGATATCAGGGGTAGTGGAAGTGGCATCAAGGACACTTATATCCCTGATGACTTCAAATGGGTTAACCCATTGTTAGAAATGGGGGTCTCTAGTTGGCACAGGTAGGTATCTTTGTCCAAATAGGGACACTTGCTTCTAGTCAGGGTAAGGGGGATACACACTCTAGATAACCCTTCCTCAACCCCTTAGTAGATTGGCACGAGCAGCCAGGCTTATCCCAAAGGCAAATTGTAAAGTATTTCTACCAACACTCACAGTAATACAGTGATAACACCACAAATGGACACTCCACCGGTTTAGAAAAATAAAGTATCTTTATCTGAACTTAACAAGACCAAAACAACAAAAATCCAACATACAAGTATTAATAAAAATGACTTTCAAAAGTTTTAAGCAACTGAGTCCATAGAAAACTACGGATGCATGACTTCTTGCAAAGTACCTGTCATTGCGACAAAATTCATCAAGCCAAACAGCCGCAGTGATGGGAAGCATCGAAAAACAAAGAAATGCATCAATTCCTAAGACCTTTGTCGATGCGATGCAACAGTTCCGCTGGACACGGGAGCGGTGCCTCATGTCCTGTCTGTAGGGGGAAGCCATGCGTCGATTCTGAGATGACTCCGATCTGCGGGGGATGCGTCGGGGAAAACTTGCCGCACAGGGACGATGCGTGGAAATCTGGGATGTGTCGGCGAATGGTGCAGCGGCGCTGCGTCGATTTCTTCAGCCACGATCCTTCGATGCATCGATTTTTGCAGAAGCGACAGATGCTGTGTTGATTTCAGCAGCGGCGCGGCGGTGCGGGGAGATTTTTCTCACACCACGGCGTTGTGTCTGAAAAACTGTCGCACGAAGAGTGATGCGTTGATTTTCTTGTTGTTGCGTTGCTTTCCAGTGCCCTGCAGCAGAAACAACCTCCTGAGGCCACACACAGTAACAGGCACTTCTAGCAGGTCAGAACTCCCAGCAAGGAAGTTCAGGGGTGCTGGGGGTGAAGTCTTTGTGTTCCTGAGACTTCAAAACAGGAGGCAAGCTCTACTCAAGCCCTTGGAGACTTTCCCCAAGCAAGGGACACAGCACACAGCAAAGTCCTTCTCCTTTCCTTGGCAGAAACAGCAACTGCAGGCCACCCTCAGACACACAGCAAGGGCAGTACTTCTCCTCAGTTTCTCCAGCTATTCTCCTTGGCAACGTTTCCTCTTGATTCCAGATGTAGTTTAAATTTCAGAGGTTTTAGGTCTAATTGTCATACCCCAAAATGTCTTTGTTCTGTTTGTGCAAGGGTCTCTAAGCCCAGTCCAAACCAATTCTGTCCTCTCTGGTGCAGCTGCCCAGCAGAAGGTGGAGACATCATTGTTTAAGGCAGACAGGCTGTATTCAGGTGCAAGGGAAATCTCCTCCCACCACTCTAAATGCAGACCAGGCCTATTCAAGTGCTAGTGAGAACTCATCCCCCTACTCTGAATGCAGCCCAGATCATTCAGGAAAGGCAAGACACACATGAACCCCCCCTACGGGTTGCTGTCTGAGAGAATGCACCTCCCCAGCCCCTGTCACAGGCAAAGGCACTGTTAGAACCGGGATTCCCTGGTTGGCTGAGGTAGGTACCTTAGGCCAAATAGGGACCCTCACTTCCACGTCAGGGAAAGGAAGGGCACCTTCTCAGATAACCCCTGCTCCCCCTCTTGGTAGCTTGGCACGAGCAGCCAGGCTTATCGTCAAGGCAAATGTGTAAAGTATTTGCAACCACATTCCCAGTGAACCAATGGTGACACCACTAAAGGACTCCACATGAGTTTCATAGAAAAACATGTATACGTTTCTATAAAAAGATATACGATGAGACCGCACAATAAGAATCCAATATATGCATATTTGTAATATACCTCCTGGCCGGTTATAAGTCCAAATCACAAAAAGGAGCTGGAGGGGCAGAGAACAGGTCATCCCCCACTCAGAAGTCTGTATACAATAAAGGACCTGTTCACACAGTGAGCATTTAGTTCATATATCCATTGCAGTTGTCATCTAATTTAGACAGACTGTAGAGCAAGTGATAATGTCATCTATGCTGCTTATAGGTATGGCTCACTAGTCAAAGGAAAGACAAAGGTTATTCAAACGAGATAAGAAAAAGGCTGTCTTTTTATCCAACGATAATATCTACAGACACCCACATGTGGTAAAAAGTGTAAGAAAGGAGTGATGGCGCCTCACGGTAGCAACACCACAGAGGATAAAGCAGGAAGGTACTCGCCTGCTACCTCAAGATCTCATCATCAGCTGCCACCACTCCGCAGGAAGAAAATGTGTGTGAGAGAGTGTAAGCAAGAGACTGGGTAATGACCCAAAACGCAATGTGCTAGGGTGTGTAACAGGAAGAAGAAAAAAGCTGTGCAGAGAACCGTGCACCGTAATAGACCCCACAGTGTATATACACCAATTAGAGTTGGTTCACACTGGCTTTATACTTTTTATTCTATGCTGTGTGACCACTCATATATAAAAAATGCCGACATGTTTCATTGCCATTTGGAAAAACTCACGGCAACTTCTTCAGGGCGTGGGGTATTATCATTTCACCCTTTAGCCTTACTTGATCAATTAAAAACAGTTCGGGATCTTGCCCATCATGGGCATACCTTTACCCTCGAGCTTTTGTGTGTGTGGCGGCGATCACTTGTTCAAGGCTCATTCCCTCGACTCCTATCGTGAGTCGATATTGCGTCTGTGTCCGGCATTCAGTGCTGAGTGAATGCCGGAATTGCCTTTATTACAGGCGACTTGTGACACAGCGAGTTGCCTCTAATAAAGAAATAACGTAGTTGCTCAACCATAATAACTTATTACAGTTGAGTTCTGACATCATGGCAACATATTTATTTTATGCACACTTTAGGTAATTTTAGGAAAGATAAAATCTCTCTGCACGTTTCTACACATTCTGAGCTACAGTGTTGTTTAAAATCTGACTCGGATTAAACTGATTTGAAGATCTATTTGCAACAAATATCTAAATGCTTTTTGGGTCTTAAATGTTGCACTAGAGATTTTATCTAAATGGTGTAACCATGTATTATAAGTAATAAAGTTCCCCAGCTATATGTTATAAGGATATTGCAAGTCACTTCCGAGTTCCATGACCTTACAAAAGGAACTCAGCTTTTGGCGTTGTTCCTCAATGTGGTCCAAGAACTCCTCGGTGACATGCAATAACATTATGATGCATAGCAGGGGACATGTATTTCATACCACAATCAATTACAGTGTAAATTGAACTTTGAGCTGCGTGCACAAAGGTACAGCATAGTTCCAGATGGAAAATGGAGTGGACTAATAGTATAGGTAGCCAAATGAATACAAATAAAGCATCTAAAATGTTTAAAGAGAGACTGTCGCCATCACATAGAGGCATTGTAATTCTCAGTGAAAACCTTTGAACAAAATATCAGAGTATTTTCTTTTCTACTTGGGGATGAGGCTCCCATACTGAGGTAAAAACAGAGAACAATTATAGCAGTGCTGGTACTGTGAAAAATGGAATTTCCTACATCGGATAGGTGCTGATAACTAATGCATTGTGCAATGCTCATGGTATAAAGTTAGGGAAGTTATAAACATTATAAAACTATCATATGTGCCTACAAACAAGTGAAGAAACCTAAACAATTCTTCAAGGCTTTAAGAGGAGTGATGTGGCTCTGAATAATGTGTTACCCCAGTGCACAAAGATCTTACCATCACACATTCCAACTTAAGTAGCACCTTAAAACATGTCCCAGTTATGCCATTGCAGCCTGAACACAGTTTTAAACTGACAATACAAATTAACAATATAACCCATTTTCCAAGCCTTAAACTCCCCTTTTATTACATATGTCACCCTTAAAGTAGGCCCCAGGTAAGCCATAGAGCAGGGTACATCATAATTTAAAGGTTGGAAATTTGCTTTTTAGTTTTACATGTCCTTTAAATTCGTTTTTCACTACTGTGAGACCCATCCATCTCATAGGATAACATTGGGGTCCCTTATTACATTTAATAAGTGCTAAAGTTTGATTGGGGGGAGATACGTATTTCAGGTTTGGTACCTATGAAATTGTAATAAAAAATTCTCTTTAGTTGTAAAGCCAGATTTTATATTTTAATTTTTGCCATTTTCCTACCCATAGCCGTTTAGTGCCTGCAGCTTCCCCTGGGCCACATGACCGGATGCAACTGACAGTTAGGCTTTGTGAACTCCTCTCAGATAGTCACCCAGAAGGACTGTTTTGCTTCCTGAAGTCTGCCTTGAACGTTCCAGCCGCACTGCTTGAGCCCTGCAACTTCACCTGAACCCAGGACTACCATAGCGACTCCAAGGGCTAGTCTGCTGGCCCCCTGTTCAGAGCTACAGGGACATAACAACCATCTTAAACCAGCACCTGGACCCAGCTGGAGTGAGTTCCTGATCCACAAGTGGTACCCCTCAGGCCCAGGTACTTAGTGTACCCTCAGTTGAGCTCTCCTGAAGTTTTTGGGCTCTTTGCAAATGGGACAGTTTGGCATAAAACCTTTTTGCCAGCACCAACTGCCAACGGGTGCCACAGCATTAACCCCTCATGGTGACCATCAGTATGAAGCTCCAACCCTTACCATCCACGACCCCTGACAGGATCTATGCACTACAGTGACGGCCGGTCAGCACTTTGTGCAACTTCAACGGCAATCCACAATGCTCTCCCTGCTCCTCACAGCCCCATCCACGATAAACTGAATTCCTTGCGCTAGAATGTGAAGTTGACTCTTTCAGAAGGACTAATCTGGTCCCTGTCTCTAGTCCCTGCCATCGCGGTCAGTCTGATCTTGTAACTTTTTGCTCGGTCTCCAACGACCAGATAGCACCGAGTGGCGCTTTGTGGTTTTTGGCGCTATTTTTACATAAATCTTTAAAAATTCAGAACTCCCGATCTAGTGACTGGATTTTTGTCATTTTGGTGTCCAATAATTTATTAAAATGTACTCTATTTTTCTAAATAGGTGTAGGATTTTTCTTATGTTGTGTTTTCATTTTATTACTGTTTGTGTGCTGCATATTTAGTTTACACATTGCCTCTAAGTTATGCCTGGCTGCTTTTTGTGCCAAGCTACCCAGGGTTGAGCACAGGTTAATTTAGTTATTTTTTGTGGTTCATCCTGCCAGGGGTTTTGGCTGTTGCTTGACCAGGGCTCACACATACTTAGGTTGAATAATACAAACGCACCCTAATTTCATAGTGTGCACAATACATCTAGACTCTCATTACAAGTGGCGCAGTCAATTGAGATATGAGCTAAAACTGCTGTTACCCACATAGCGCATTTATGAGTTTTGGGACAAATATTGACAGATTGAACCTACTGATATATAAGAGGGGGCATGGGGTGAACGGCATTTACACTTTGTCTCCAAGTTAGCCTGACTGCTTTTGTGGCAAGCAGGCTAAGTACAGGCTAACTTAGTGACTTTTGTGGTACACCCTGACAACCAATAACCTAGTTTCTTACCCCATAAAACAGAGAATCACATGTGAATCAAAATATGTGGTATATGTTTTGTAATGCGAATGTGGCTTGAGAAATTCAGGCAGTGCTTTCTATGCCTTAAAAAAACCACTCTAGATCATATCCGTGCTGAATGAAATCAAGACGCACATATGCAAATTGCAAAACATTACATCGGACATGATGAAAACAACTGGCAAACAATGACTTACAATGGGATTGACATGATTCTAGCAACAGAAAAAGGCGAAGATAAAGTCCAGCCAATTTGAATCAAAGTACATCATTAAATTGGGAACCAATGTACCATTTGGCATGAATAATAATGACAAATGTACACACAGTGAAAGGATTAGTAATAATCATTGAAGAAATCAAAAATGCAATAAATCATAAAAAATATATCAGTTAACTGGCAACAAGGAGCAAGAATATGTTTGATACTTTTTGCAGCTGCGGTTCGTGCAGGTAACAGTGGTGAGGCGGTGGGGCCGGGTAGGGGAGAATTTCGAGGGACGATGCAGAGGGAAAATTATTTATTTATTTTATTTTCCCTCTGCATCATCCCTCAAAGTCCCCCTTACCCGGCCCCACCTCTCACTGCTGCTACCTGCACAGACCACAGGTGACTTTTTGAAAGATCCTGAGGTAGGACATAAAAAAATTAAACACAGGAATTAGAAAAGAGGCTCTCCTCAAAACAAGAGTTAGGAGTATCCAAATTGCCAACCACTGTGGTCAAAATTAATTTGAGGTCGACCAGCGTGAATTTATGATCCAGCGGAGATATTACAAAAATAAGTTGCCCCACTAACTGAGGTTTAATATGAATCAAATAATGATGAAATTATTTTTAAATAATACAGAATTCTTTCCACAACATAGGAAACATAACAATGTTAGAATCATCAAAATCACCACTTTGAAAGGCAAGAATAAAATGCCACTGTCAATAGCAATGTAAATAGATCGACGGAATCAAAAACAAATACATTAATTAGCATCTGATCATGGGATAATACATTAATGCTACATAAATCCTGAACAGAGTCCTCTTCAAACCAACTGACGTTGACCTGTAAGTGCATTATGACCAAATGTAAAATCGTACATAGAAGCTTTCACTAGTGCGCCATGTTGCAACTAAATAATATATAAATAATATTTAAGGAATGCTTCCGGGTCTTGCTCAATAATGGTGTAACTTTCTAGTTTCGTTGACAGAAAAGTAATTGATTAATAGATGCAGTGTAAATATGAACTGCATTGACTTTGTAATCAGGAGAAAGAAATACATGGCGAAATGTAGCTCTTATTTAACTACAACACCCAGAATGCTTTATAATGGGGCCAATGGACTATTGGTATATAAACGAATTAGAGAAAGAGCACATCCACCGTTATCAAGACCCATGTGTTCAAAACGTGACGATGTGTACTGCGGATGCAATTAATAACCAAATTATATTTGGTTTCGTGGAGTGCGGCGTTTTTCTGCTTTAGGAGTGGATTTGTGAGAGGCACTGTTAGAGCCACCATACTGTAAGAACGCCCAGTAGTAGATGACCACATTGCTGCACCGTACTTCAGAAAACAGAGGGCCCCCGGCAAAATCACTTAAGATTGAGAGGGCTTCCTCAGGTAATAAAACAAGCATTGGCATAGCCAATAGGTCTCGCCTTTGGGACCTTATAAGTGTTTAGTTATCCAGCACAATATCCTTGGTGCAACAATATCAACTGTTGCATGGCTAAACAGTTATAAGGTCCCAAAGGCAAGACCTATTGGCTATGCCAATGCTTGTTCAAGATTGGGAGGGCAGGGCAGATGGACAGTTGTATTGTGCAAGGTCATGTTGTTCATCAGCCTTGTATTTCTTCAGGTATTTTAATGAGTTGTCATATTTATTTCAGGACAGGCTCGGGTTTGGTTGCAAACCCACCTGTAGCCAGGGCCCGCCATCATTGCGCTGCCTCTGTTTTCAAATAGATAAAGTTTTCCCTGTTAAGAAATGTGCACTAAAAATCGTAGGGCCCGATTCACAGAACTAACTTAAGACAAAATCCTAAACTTACTACCATTTTGGTATTCATAGAAGGCACTTACTCATTTTGGTATTCACAGAAGGCACTTACTCATTTCGGTATTCACAGAAGTTAGGACTCCTAACTTTAGTACTCCTAAATGCCTTCTGTGAATACCGAAAGTCTTAAAGTTAGGATTTTTCTAGGTTTAGGAGTAGTAAAGCTGATGATTTCATTCATTTTATAGACTAACTGCTGTGTTTGTCTGTTATATTATTGTGTCCGTTGTGTATGAAAAGATATTCAAAGCTGGTATTACTAGTAAAAGTAGAGGCGGTAGCATCAGCTCGGTCTCGTAACCAACATTACAACTACCAGAGGAAGAACCCCGGGAAGTAAAGTGTTCATAAACATTAGGGAGACTATTTTCTTACTTAGATTGATTTAACATTTAAACAAATGGCACGTTAGAAAACTACCTGAAGAGAGACCCATTATATTTGGCTCGAGGTTAAAGGGAATATTTCAAGTTTGTATTGTCTTTACGTTTGTCATTTTAGATTACTTTCAGAAAATATGTCAGAGGAGGAACCCATTTTGTAAATTGGTGTCACCTGGTAAAAGGGAATGTACTCTTGATAAAAGCTTACACACAAACATAGACAGACATGTACGTCTTAAATCACGGGCACAGACACATAGGCACATACATACAGAGACACACAAGCAAGCACACGTTTTCAATCATCAACACAAACGTGCACACACACACGATGGACCAATTTTACACCCACTGGCACACACGCAGAAATTAGTACACTTATACAAACGCCAATACACACCAAACAAACAGACACACCCACAGAAATAGGTGTACTAATACAAACACCGGCACACACCGAACACACAGATATGCACACACAAACACATAAAGAATAATTACATTTATACAAACACCGAGATACTGCACACACACAAACAGACATAGAAATAATTACAAAATAATAATAATTATAGTTACATTCATACAAACACCGGCACACACAAAACAAAACAACACACACAGACACACGAATATGTACACACAGGTACCTTTCAGTGCCAAACAAGCATTTAAAGCAGGGGTACTGCAAGCCTTCCAGTTAACACATAATGCATCCCTTATTCCCTACGACGGGCATGGTGACATTTCGGGAATGGGGGCTCATGGAGCGTGTAAGTGACCTACAAGGAGTGTGAAACAGTTAATTGGGGTCCTGAATGTGGGGTTTTATTTTTTAAAATACAGAATGGTATATTACTCGAGCGACGTGAGTGAAACTAGTTAGCAGTCAAGAAAGGGATTAGTTATGCGCAATAACAGAAAATCCTCGCAGGAGGGTGGCGACTGCGTCCTCGCTTTATTTCAATAATATATGTCCGAGAGTGGAATATATTGCAGTGTAGTATATCTGTATATACACAGAGGGAGATACATACTCACCATTTGCGCACTTTATAATGGGCTGTTCCGTAGTGTACAATATTTTATGAACCCATGCATTATAATTGTATTTACCATAGTGTCAGGCATTAATAGCGCTACAAGCAATCCAGTGTCAGGGATTAAAAGTGCTCCAAGCAATCCAGCAGAGAAAAACACAGCTCCTCATACATACCTCCGACAATAAAGCTCTCTGACGCACTGCAGGGTAGATCTCCCCCCGCACATGGAACAAGTGCAGTGAGGAGTACGCGAGCCACACATAAATCACAGCGCCCCCAACAGCAAGCTGACAGGTCCTCTGGGCTTGCACTGTCTGTCACTAGTGCAACGCAGTAAAACACAATATTACTGTTAATATCTTCAGCTCATTAATTACCAGACTTAGATACATTAAAGTGCGCGAAGTCGCAAATTGCCAAAAGAAAACGTAGGCGAGCATATGTGCATATTTAGCCGCCCCTCCCACCACCACCACCACACACAAACACACACATGGACGCATGTGTATTTCAGTGTTATACAGTAATGTATGTTTCTATTTATTTTGGAACCATAACGTAGTACAATAAATTTGTTGTATACACATTCTCACCATGCCATTGTACTTGACTCTGAGTGTGTGATTGTGTGTCTGTGAGTGTGATTCTGACCGTGTATACACAATATACGCTGCATCGAAATCAAATACCTTTAAAGTAAAAACCCCGTACCCTCCATTGTGCACAATGATGATGTTTAACGCGCATTGATTCTTGTGGTTTCTTTAGTTGGAACGCGGCATACGCAATTTGGTTTTTGTATTAAGGTGATCTGGTTTTCGTACATACGATAAATGTAATATCGTATCGAAGTATTAATATTACGTGCAATCTTCTTTTTAATTTATAATAAGGAGTATTTCGGTTTGGGTTGTTAATGGTATATAATTTGAGCTGAATTTAATGGCAGCACTCCATGCCCTCATTGTAATGCTCATCGAAAACAAATTTCATTTTTTTTCAATTCCTGCTAATAAAGCTATAATTGAGCAAATCCCAACTGATTTTGAGTGTCTCAAACCATGTGCCCACCATTCAACCAAACAGTACCTTATTTTGTGCAGCAATTATCCCCAAAACAAGCATTTGCAATGTAATCGATCCGATTGCATTGCAAATGCTTAAGTTTAAAACTGAGCGGGGCGCCGCTTCATGGACACCGCGCTCGGTTTCTTTATATATTTCTTAACTTCAACACTGAGCGCGGTGTCCTTGAAGTGGGCGCTGCGCTTAGTGCTAATGTTAAGAAATATATCAATAAACCAAGCGCGGTGTCCGTGAAGCGGCGGCGCGCTCAGTTTCAAAGTAAAAAAATAAAAGTAAAAAATAAAATAAAATCGCAGAGCGTTTCCCTTGCGGGAGCGAGCAGGGGCACCATGTGTTTGCAAGTTAATTACAAACATATGGTGTCAAAGCTCGCTCCCGCAAGGAAATCGCCAAACGTGCATGCGTTGCCATTGAAGGCAATGAAACGCGTGCACGTTTTAAGGGCGAAAAGTGAATCAATTGCAAAAGGTCTTTTTTCCTTTTCTGCGCATGCGCGCTGCGTAGGCGAGACCTAAAAATGGCACACGAATGCTGTGACGAAGAAAATGCTTTACAGATAATTTTGCTGAAGGGACCCGAGTTTAAACGGACTTCCAGAGAACTGAACAATTCGAAAGTGGATCTTCATCACGAATGAGGAGGGCCTGGAAACCGTGGAAATATTTATGAAGACTGTTTAACCAGCCCTTTGGGGAATACAAGTCGTCTGCTTTAAACAGAATATGGCTGCATGAGCAACAACACACTCAACAAAAGCGGAATGTTTCATCACAAAGACGGATGATACAACGTTATTGGAAGGTAACAAAGACAGTATATGACTCTCACAATGACATTACAACATAATTTTACATAGTTCCATGGCATGTATAGAAAGGGTTAAACAGAAGCTGGGAAATAATCACCCTAAAACATAGAGCTTGAACTGTCCCAAGAGGTTTGCGAGTGTTTGCAATGCTAAATCATTCAGGCATCGGACCTAAAATGTTGCAAGAATGGGATGAGAACAACATGAGGTGCTCTAAGAATATGGTGTTGAAATAAAATAAATATGCAAAAATGGATGTAGAGAAAAAAGACAGGAACATCACAATTCCAGTAGCTACAATTAAGGAACGCACATAAAATGATAAAAGTAACTTAATAATGGAAATGGAAGAAAGATTAGATAAATAGTAAGAAGAGATGCAAAAACACAGACAATGTGTGCAAGATGAGCAGGCTACCTCAGGAGATCACCTTTACGTTTGCAAGATTTGACTATTAAAACAAAAACATCTCATGGACTTAACAATGAAAAAATCACTGCTAGCCAAAGAAAGAAGCAATCAGACATCAAACTAAGTGAAAGAGAAAGTACATCAACTTCTAAAAAAATCCCTTAAGGTGTTTTTTTTAGACAAAATGAGATTAATATAATTAGACCAACAATCATCCAAAATGAAGGGCTCGTGCTCAAGGTCGAGGAAGGGTAAGAGTAAGAGAATAATCAAGAGGAAAACAAGAATAGGGAGTAGGCAACATGCAACACCTTCTACGCAATTGTAACAAATGAAAGAGAACAGCACATTGTATAGTGAGAACCTAATCATCAATCTATGGAACCACTCATTAAAAGTGAAAGAACAGAGGGCTGTCTTTTTATCTACCCCGAAACCCAATTTATACATGTTAAAAGCAAAATAGGCACCTATAAATGTGTTCCAAAATTAAAACTATATGCCACAAAAAAATCGAGTCTGCAGATAAAACAAATGAGCACAGAATCTCAAAAAACCCATTTGACTATAGAACAGATGCCTACACAAAACATCTTTATTATATATTGCATGGGAAAATGATGATAAAAGTACAGAAACTTAAGTTTTGGAGAAATTAAATGTAGATACTAATAAACATGTCCATAGTGATGTAAAGGCAAAATCAACATTTTGTCCAACATTGGCACCAGGGAATATATTTGATCTCTTCTATGAATTGATCTTAACAGAAATAGAAAACTAAAGAACATAAGTCAACAGAAACACAATTAAATTCAGCATGCAAAGAGAGAGCAGCCTTTGACTTAGTAATTAGCAGGTTGATAAAGTCCTATATATTCACTGTAAAAAACAAAGGTTAAATGAAAGTTATATTTAGATGAAATTGTCTGTTGAAATCAATACAATTGTAAACTAAACAAAACACTGAAATTCATCTGTTATAGTTCACTGAAATAAATATAACTTGCACACTTGCTCTGCATAATAATGTAATTTCAGGTGACACCGGTGATGTCATCAATGATGCTATAGAACATGCCATGAGTGAAGTAATATGTTATATATCAAATTTAACTATCCCAACTGCCTGGAGTGCACAGCCTGTAGCAGTACAGAGTGAGGGTTGGGCACAGGACATGGCCTGGAGCCAGATACGATTCCCAAACAAAGAGGGTATCCAGCTCCCCTGCCGTGCACCACCAATGGACAACCACCAAAGATGTTACATTTGGTTTTTTTTTGGTCCCACAGTAATCTTGTGGTAATTGTGCTGTACTCCCTTGGATTTTAGCAGGGAAGGGGCCTCGGTGATGTTGAACATTTTTTTTTTGTTGCTCTTTGAACCAAGGGGTGGTCCCTTTAACCACTGCCCTGCCCCCTGATATGTTGTTTTATTGTCGTTTTCAGGACATAGGGACAGAGTCGCTGTGACCTAAAATAGCAGCTGCAACATTTCTCTTTGTACTGTGGCCAGCTTTTTGTAGTGTTTATCGTGGGGCTGATCCCAGGCCTACCGAACCAGACAACCAGAAAGCTTCATTTGTTGCTTTTTTCCCTCTCCCTCAGTACTCCCTTGTTACTTCCTCAAGAGTACTGTCAGTCTGTGTTGATGTGAACATTTTGTATTTGCAGTTTGACCCCGGGGGTGGTCCATCTTGGACTGCTCATCAAAGCCCAGGGGTTTGGGTAACGCTACCCTGTGCCCTTAGATGTTGTTTTAATTTAAAATTCAGGGCTCTGGAACAAAGTCCCAGAGTCCTAAAATGGTGGCTGCAACACTTTTTGTTCAGGTTAAAACCAGCCAATCACATGGCTTGGTCTCACGGGGCTGGTCCCAGTACAGCCAATCTGAATACTTTGTTTGTCGTATTTTACTTCATTAGTACCTTGGGGATCCCTCCATAGTACTGCATCTCTGATATCAATACATTTTGAAGCTTCTTTTCTCTCAAACAGCTGAACAGATTTTCACTAAATTAAAAAAGAATGCTTTCTGAGTATAGATCTAGCTTTCTGTCAAATTTGATGTTATTCTGTTCAGATTTTGTCTATGCTGTTGTTCTCTTTTTCTTATGTGAAATTGCATGGGCAAATCGTGTTTTGGGACACCGTCTTTTTCTTGGCCCTCACTTGATGGACCACCCCAAATCATTTCATAAAGGAGATGAGTTGACAATTTTGTTTTGTGGAAAAGTTTCATGATGATTTGTCAAATGAAGCCAAAGTTATTACCAAACCAAAAAAAGTCCAATGTCTATGGAAACCTAGTCCTAATTATAACTGCACAGCCACTGTGTAAAAGGTATGTATGTGTGTGGATGCCAACATAGATTTGTATCTACTTTTAGAAACCTTCAGCTTTAGTTTATTAATCTATACTTTAATACATATAAAACACATAATAGAGCACAATCCTTCTACTTGCACGTTGTAGGTGACCCCACCAGTTTTATCTGTGGCTCCCTGAAGTGCCCCTTGAAAATCCCTTTTAGAGATCCTGGGAATACAAAAAATTAATTAAAACATCCTGGTTTTGGGTAGGCAACATAAAGTAAACAGGGCTCATGTGAGCGCCATTTTCCTTCAGTTCTGGCCACTGCCTTTGTCATTTCTCAGGCCAGGGGACACAAGGAGCAAATCAGGAGATGCAGCTGCAACACACAGAAACTCCTAATGACGTCCATGAAAAATTGGTTCTGGAGGTATTATTTTATGACAGCACCACAACTTTGGATACACGATTGGGGAATGTGGCAAACAACAAAGAAGTTGAATAAGCCTCTTGGTAAGGCAATATGTCTCTCCAAAGTGGATGTTTGGAGCAAATACATCCTATTCTCTGGTGGGCTTTTTACAGTTGTGTTTTTAGTTGTAATTATGGTAATTTCAGTCCATATTCGGCAGGCTAAGGCAATGAAGGATTCACTAGCCTAAGAAAGGGATGGGTTAAGCATGTGGTGGAAAACATGCAAATATTTCAAATACCCCTATTGGGTTTCTGTTGCTGGTAAAATTCAAGTCGAGCATGTCTTTTTCTAGATCATTCTCGGTAATTGTTCATAAATTATGAGCAGCATTCTCTGGTAATCTGTATTTTCTGTAGAGTTTAGTGTCAGAAGTAAGGGACGAAATAAGGCAAAAGTGTTTTATATCTTCTCTACATAGTCAGACAAAAGGAGGGGGGCATACTGCAGTCTTTTGTTCAATTCCTCTTGTAAATGCACTCTAGTCCAACCTTCTTTACAGCACTTTCACATGTGCATTTAGGGTGGGAAAATGGATTGGGGTTGTTTACGGACACCAAAAAAGTTGGGGTCTTTCCCAACATTTCCATTTTCCCCACTTCAGCCCCTCCTTTGGAAATTCACATTTTAAAATCCATTTCACATAGTTGTAACTGTCGAGTATCTAGCAATCTGACCATTTTTTTCACTTTTGTAAGTTCCATTTCCTGCCACTGATGTACCTGTATTCTGTTCAAGAAATCAGCCCTTTTCAGATTATGCTTTTAGTGCAGCTAATAGAAATGTAAGTTTGCACAACCTTTGGAGAATAGGAATAATAGTAGCTGGAGCTAAAGTAATTCACATCTCTACAATGTCAATGAATTACTTGGATTGCTCCTCAGAATTGGTATGCATGCCTGTAAAACGATCATTGGCAATGCCAATAGATCTGGCTTTAAAAAAAATGCTGTAAGGCAATGTGAGAAATGGGGTTTCTGATTGACTAGGGTAGACACCTAAGCCAGGCAGAACCCACCACTCTACTCAGGGTAAGGGAGTTACACACCCAAGTTAACCCCTGCTCACCCCCTTGGTAGCTTGGCACGAGCAGTCAGGCTTATCCCAGAGGCAACGTGTAAAGCGTTTGCACAACACACTCACACCAGTGACGCAATAAATGCACCACCAAATGAGACTCTACAAAGTGTTATATAAAATATGTTTCTGTATTGCATATGAGCTTATATCAAAACAACTTGAACCAATAATTACTTTGCCAACTGTCATACCCACACAGTTAGGGCAATACGACGAATACTTATATGTTGCACACATCAGGAAAACACCATCACTGGGCATATAATGTACATCATGAAATAATACTCATTACCCTGACAATGCAAAGTACAAGCAACACATATCATAACATCAGGGCATAAAATGCAGCAGTTATGTTAGGGAAAAAGATACATAGATTACTAGATATCACCAGTAATGCATAGCTCACTAATTATCATCAACGCATAGTGTAGATCACCTACAATTAGAGGGAATATATAGATATAGTGCTCCTGCACCTCTATTATATGTTATGAGATAATACGAGCCCCAACGCAGGTTACAGGAACACCTGCACACCTACTACATTGTTTACGGTACACAAGGCACACTCGGCAAGATCGGGACCTCCATTAAAGGTATCCATTCCGTCCTGCTGCTGGTTTCAACTGGGGTCCTAAGATATGGCCAAACATGGGGAAGGGGGCCCACAAACAAAGTAAGAGCGGGGGAACCTCTCTGGATCATCCTCATACATAATAGGTGAATGCAGCTGCCCACTACCGTGTGATGCACCTGCCTAAAATCACAGTGTGACTCTTTCTGTAAATACGGGGCAGCTCATGAGGTCAACAAGGTCAGGAGAGAAATGTGTACATAGGAGAGACCACCGAGATTGGAGAACGGATAAGAAAGCATGTCTAATATGGTTCAAAAAGGATCGGATTTGAGGCCATAGAGGTAACATAAAATCATAACTCATGGTCTAAAGTGATTATAAACTTAGGTCGTGATGAACAGTTAACATTTTATATAGGCTTCCAAAGTGCCAGAGCAATACTTACCAAGCGGAAAAACTTCTATGGAAAGGGTGAAAACCTATGCGATAAGAAATCTATAAAAAGAAAAAATGGAAAACGAAAAAAGGAATAAGGAGGAAAAGAGGCTTGTGAACAGAGATACGAAATAGCAGGAAACGTTGTAAAGATGCTGTTAGAAATGGGGGTCTGTAGTTGGCGGCGGTAGGTATCTTTGTCCTAATAGGGCTTCTAGTCAGGAAAAGGGGGATACACACTTTAGATAACCCCTACTCACCCCTGACATCCAACATACACAGTTAAAAATATGACTTTCAAAAGGTTTTAAGAACTTGTACCATAGAAAACTATGGATGCGTGACTTTTACACAAAAGTACCTGTAGTTGTGTCAAAATTCACAAGGCCAAACAGTCGCAGAGTGATGACGCGTTGAAAACAAAGATATGCGTCAGTTCCTGAGATCTTGGGGAGGCAATGCAACAGTTCTGCTGCATGCCAGAGAAGTGATGTGTCGAATCCGGGAAGTGATGCATCGATTCTTTGTGACTGTTCCGGTCTGCAGGTGATGCGTTGGGAAAAGTTGTCGCACAGGTGCGATGCATGGAAATTCGGGATGCGTTGGTAATCGATGCAGTGGCGAGCTGCGCTGCGTCAGTTTTCTTCAGCCGCGACCCCTCAATGTATCGATTCTTGCAGCGGCAACAGGTGCTGCGCCAGTTTTCGTAGCGGAATGGTGATACGTGGAAATTCTTCTTGTGCCATGGAGATGCATCAGGAACACAGATGCAAGAACTGCGATGCATCGGTTTTGTAGTTCTTCAAGTTCCTTCTCTCTTCCAGTTTCCAAGCAGCAGCAACAACCTCCAGAGGTCCAATACTGGAACTGGCACCTCCTGGCAGGTCAGAACTCACAACAGCAGAGTTCAGGGGAGCCGGGGGTGAAGTGCTTGTGTCGCTGAGACTTCAGAAAAGTAGTCCAGCACACACAGGGCCTTGGAGATCTCCTTCAAGCAGGGGACACAGCACACAGCAAAGCCCTTCTCTTTTCTTTGGCAGAAACAGCAACTGCAGGCCAACCCCACACAGCACACAGCAAAGGGGCAGTACTTCTGCTCAGTCTCTCCAGCTCTTCTCCTTGGAAAAAGGTCCTCTTGAATTCCAGGGATGATCTAAAAGTCTGGGGTATGGGCCCCTCTTTTTATACAGCAAATCTTTGTTCTCTCCTGGCCCAGGGGTTTCAGCCCAGTCCAAACCAGTTCTGGGGGGCACTTACAAATCTCCTTACAGTGCACAATACTTTTCATTGTAAGTGTAAGCCCTGGCCCCAGACACACCACTGGGTGGCGGAGCCATCATTGTGGAAGGCAGGCACAGCCCTATTCAGATGCAGGTCCTACTTCTCCTACCACTCCAAATGCAGACCAGGCCTATTCAGCCTAGTGCTGACTCATCCAGACTCTCTGGAGCCATTGCACCTCCCAATCCCCAGTCACTCCAAAGCCTGACAGTCAATACACAACCCAGCAGAGGCACACAGGATGGCTAAGCAAGAAAATGCCTACTTTCTAAAAGTGGTATTTTCAAACACAGAATGTAAAAATCTCCTTTCCTAAAAGATGCATCTTTAGATTCTGAGTTCAGGCATACTAAACTTTATTTTCCTACCTTGTTCCCAGGGGTAGTTCTGTTTATAAGATGTTATAAGCAAACTCCCCATTCTATTCTATAGGAACAGATAACCTTGCAATAGTGAAAAATGAAATTGGCAGTATTTCACTATCAGGACATGCCACACACATCAGGGCATGTCCTACCTTTCACATACACTGCACCCTGCTCACAGGGGTACCTTGGGTATACCTTGGGGGTGACTAACATGTAAGAAAAGGGAAGGTTAGGGCCTGGAAAGTGGGTGCGCTGGCCAAGTCGACATTGCAGTATTAGACTGCACACAGGCTCTGCAATGAAAGGCCTGAGTTACATTTACAGGCTGCTTATGTGGGTGGCACAATCAGTGCTGCAGGCCCACTACCAGCATTAGATTTACAGGCCTGGGAACACATAGTGAACAGTACTAGGGACTGACTAGTAAATCAAATCAGTCAATTATGGAACCACCAATCCATGCATACAATTTACAGGGAGAGCATATGCACTTTAGTACTGAACAGCAGTGGTAAAGTGCCCAGAGTCATAAAACCAACAAAATCGGGTCAGAAACAGAAGGCCACAAAGCAAAAAATCTGGGGATAAAAGCCAGGTCTAACAGGTGCACATCTTAGACGTGATCGATAAATTACGTTTATCTGTGTTGCATTAAGGAAGTGACATCACACACACACACTCAGTCAAATGAACAAGTAAAATAATTTGCCACATTCACTTATAGAGCCCTTATGTGTTATGAAACACCTTTTAAGCGCTGCATTATACTTCAGAAAAATCTGTATATCTGCCACCACTGAGCTGCCTACTTTACTAGACTGCAGGGTGCAAGGATTACTCAGAAATCTCTTCCCTTGGTGGTGACAGTAAATAAATATTTATGTTAACAAACTAAACAGTGCTCCATTCCACCGCCTGAAATATTTAGTGGGTTGATGCCAGGTGTGTGGAAAAGTCCTTATTTCTCTGGCGCTTACTGTTTATTCTCACGTCTCTTTATTTTTATACCTATCTGTGTATCCACTGTATTTTAATCTACATTTTGGACGCATCTTAATGCGTGAAAACATGTAAATTATACCGGCAACAATTACACTGAAAGGAAGTTGTCAAAATAACGTTAATTGGCAAATTATTACCTGGACTAATTTAAAATTTGCACATTTATAATGCATTGGACTACAAGCAGAGACTGAAATGACAACTGTTTCCTTTAAAAATATTTTTTCTACATTAACACGTGCACCTCAACTATATGATTCTTAGCTGTTCTACAGAAAAAAAGGTGTTAGAAATGGGGGTCTCTAGTTGGCAGAAGTAAGTACCTTTGTCCAAATAGGGACCCTTCTTCCTAGTCAGGATAAGGGAGTTACACTCCTAAAATAACCGCTGCTCACCCCCTGTATAGCTTGGCACGAGCAGTCAGGCTTATCATAGAGGCAGTGTGTAAAGCATTTGTGCATAACCAACAGTAATACAGTGTAAGCACAACAAAAAGACACCACACCAGTTTAGAAAAATATCCAAAATTTTTATATACACAAGACAAGACCAAAAACGATAAAAAATCCACAAAACAGTATTCAAAATTATTCAGTTATCACAATAACCTTGTAAAACAGTTCCTTGAAGTCGATAACTTCCTCTGGGGCTATCACAGCGTCATGAACAAACAAACCCAAACAGTTCTGGCTGACCGTGGCATCGCGGGCCAGCTTCGGTGTTGGGGAGACCCGCAAAACAGTACCTTAAGAAAGGCAGGGCGTCGGCAACCTCTCATTGAGCTTCTGAAAGCACGGCATCTGCAGGCATCGGTTCTGGAGGTCAATGCATAAGTTGTCGGGCCCTTGAAATCACACGCGTTGCTTTTCAAACTCCTTGCGGTTGAAGTCAGGAGCGCTGGCGTCGTTAGGCGTCAGGTGCTGCTGTGCAAAGTGCAGCATTGCGGCGTGTGATGCCCTCAGGTCACGGTGCGAGAAGCGGCTTGGTGGTGGCGTCAGATGGCGTCGTCGGTGAGACCAGGGTCGCGGTGAGAAGTGATACGGTGCTCGCAGCGGTGCTGGCAGGTCACGTGCAAGCAGCGGCCGCGTCATTGCTAAAGCGCTGTCGTCGGCTGACAAACTGGAGTCGATTGGCATCAGTGGGCCAAGAATGTGGTGCAGGATGAGGGTGGTGCGTCATGTAACTTTAGGAGCGGTGCCCTCAAACCATGGTAAAAGCATCGGCGGTAATTTCGGCATGGAGCGGCATCGTTAGGGATACCAAGGCGGCGTCGTGAAGCAAGGCGATGTGGAGTGCGGTGCCCAAATGTCGCGGTGCGAGCAGCGGCTCGGTGGCGGCATCAGCAGGTGACGTTGGTGAAACCAGGGTCACCGTGTGGCGTTGTGGTGGTGTCCTCTGCGGTGCATCAGGACACAGAGTCGGCAGCGGCATTATAGACAGCATTGGGTTGCTTTTTCTTCTGTTGCAGCACAAAACACACAGTCCCCAGTGATGAGGGCAGAAAAACTTGAAGTCTTTACTGTTCCTGAGACTTCTTGAGCAGGGGGCAAGCTCTACCTCAAGCCATTGGAGAAACTCACAAAAATAGATTGCAGAAAGTTCAGGCCAGTCCTTTCACTGCCCAAGACAGAAGCAGCCACTGCAGGCCAACACAGCAAAGCACTCAGCAAAGTCGTAGTTCCTCCTCACAGCTTCTCCAGCTCTTCTTCTTGGCAGTCTTCTTGGTCCAAAAGAGGTCTAAAATTCTGGGGTCTGGGCCCCAATATTTATACCACCAAATCCTACAAAGAGTGTCTGTACCCAGCCCAAACCAGTTATGTCCTCACTGGTGCAGCTTCCTGGCAGGAGGTGGAGACAGCATTGTCCAAGGCAGACAGGGCCTATTCAGGTTCAAGGGGAATCTCCTCCAACCACACTAAATGCAGACTGGGCCTATTAAGGTGCCAGTGACAACTCCTCCCACTACTCTGAATGCAGTCCAGGTCTAGTCAGCCCAGCCCTGACTCATTCAGGAAAGGTAGGACACACATCAACCCCCCGGTGGCCGTCTGAGGGAAAGCACCTCCCCAACACCTGTCACTCCAAAGCCAGACAGTCAATACACATCCTAGCAGAGGCACACAGAATGGCTAAGCAAGAAAATACCTACTTTCTAAAAGTGGTATTTTCAAACACAGAATGTAAAAATCACTTTTACTAAAATATGCATCTTTAGAGTTTGAGTTCAGGCATACTAAACTTTATTTTTCTACCTAGTTCCCAGGGCCAGTTATGTTTATAAGATGTTATAAGCAAACTCCCCATTCTATTCTATAGAAACAGATAACATTGCAATAGTGAAAAACGAAATTGGCAGTATTTCACTTTCAGGACATGCCACACACATCAGGGCATGTCCTACCTTTCACATACACTGCACCCTGCCCACAGGGGTACATTGGTATACCATTGGTATACCTTGGGGGTGATTAACATGTAAGAAAAGGTAAGGTTAGGGCCTGGCAAGTGGGTGCACTTGCCAAGTCGGCATTGCAGTACCAGACTGCACACCGGCTCTGCAATGGCAGGCCAGAGTTTGTGTGGGTGGCACAATCCAGTGCTGCAGCCCACTAACAGCATTTGATTTACAGGCCCTGGCACACTCAGTGCACTTTACTAGGGACTGAAACATAAATCAAATAGGCCAATCATGGAGACACCAATCCCTAACACATTTTACAGAGAGCATATGCACTTTAGCACTGATTAGCAGTGGTAAAGTGCCCAGAGTTCTAAAACCAACAACAGCAGGTCAGGAAAAAATAGGTGGAAGAAGCAACAAGTTTAGGGATAACCCTGCAAAAAGGGCCATCTCTAACAAATGGTTTTTGAGATTACTGCTCGGCTCAAAGTCCGTCATTGCTGCTTGCTGCAATACATAGCCTAGTACCTTGCCGCATGGCATGATTAAGTATGGGTGAACTAGCAAATTACACACTAACACTGTGTATGACCATGCTTTATGGTGAACACTTTTCAAATCTAAAGATTCTATTTGGAAAAAAGAAAAATACATCTTAGGGGGTAGTTTACCTCTATTCTGTTCCAGCTTAGACTGCCAAAATAAAATTAACATTTTAACTTTCACACCTGTCTACCTCTTAATTCCTCGTCTCTTTAACAACATCATTTAAATGGCACCACATTAAAGACATATAAGTAAATAATCACTTTACAAGAAATTGGGAGGACCCTTCATCAGATTTTAGACGGAGGCATAGTTTTCTGTTATGCCACTGAAAATGTAAACTCATGTAGGCGTTGGTTGGTTCGCTGCCTCACAGAACTCTATGCAGCCGTCTCTGCGCCCTTTGCCTGGTTCGGTCTCAATAGACCATGCACCAGCCAGGGTTTTGAGAATGTGTTTCAGGTCAGTTTCCTCGCCACTCTTTTCACTCCCGGGTGCTCCTGGGCCTCTCCTGGTTTAATCACAGTTGCTCCCGTATCTTTAATGTATTCCTCAGTCTCATCTCGGTGGTGTTTGGAATGTTAGCCCTGCGCTAGGGAACCTTTTGGTGTGTAGTCACTCTATGCAGCGCATTCATAGCATGTCTCAAGTGACCCTTTATCACTGTGAAGGGAGACTAGCGAGCTGCACAACAAACCCTGCAGAGAGATCGTCAGGAGAACAGGTTTTGGGTGACCACCACTACACATCTGGAAGGACTGGATTCACGGTCCGGTTACAGGAAGGCAGCGGGATGCATACATATGAAGTCTTTTGGCTAAATATACAAGTTAACACCTAAAACGAACAAACTAGAGTGCCACTCATGTAGTTGCACCCATGTTATTACAGTGTCTTGCGAGTGTGTTCCTAATTAAGCCTTTTTTTAAAAAAATACATCTGAAGGAGATGACGTTCAAGTCATTCAATTTCTTAACCAAAATGTATAATACTGACATCAAGTCAGTGCAAATAAGGGTTTCCAAATGCAGGAAGTAATATTTTGCCCAGTTATATTGCAAAAATAATTAATAATTGAAACTCATAAATTAAAGAAATCTTGCGTTATAAAGGAGTTCATGAGAAGTGGCCTGGATTGGTAACCTTGAGTGGGATACCACTCTGGGCCATTCCAACTTTCCAGTATCTCTTGGTCCAGAATTATCATGTCTTCAAAGACTATACCCGTTAATCCCAGGTCTGGTAACTCTGAACCAGGTAGCTGTGGGCCCTGAGACCCTGGACCTTAATGTGTGTGTGGAGCTCTGGGTATAGGGGTAGCTGTTACATAAAATACATGCCCTCTCTGAACCTAAACATGATGCGCTGTAATTCCTTACCCAAGGCCTCCCTTCACCTGCTCTCCCAATTTATTCCCCCGGCCACCCACCTCAATAATGACCAGGCACCTATTTACCCCATGCTTCTAGAAGGAGGTTAATGGCAGTGGATTTGGAAATGGAAGGACTCCTAGAAGGGCGGGGAGATGGATTTGAACCTGGCATTTCCATTCTAGGGGCAATAACTCTTAATCCCAATGTTTATGTGTGGGTAATACCAGTCAGACTTGGAGATTCAGACCCCTAGTCCTATACATTTAAATCTAGAAATCTTGTAATGAAGCCATAAGTCTCTGTATGAGTATGATGCCATAGTATTCGACCTTTTAGGGCCTGAAATAGATTTGGTGCTAATATCCCAAAAGGTCCCCAGCTGTTGTAAGCTAGTCAAATTAAAGGAGAAACTGAGAGGCTTCTCTGTCAGTCAGTTAGTCAGTCAAATATCTTTATTCGATCTTAGGCATTAAGATCATAAAAGTGCAAAGAAAATACATTGATCATCTATTAAGATTCTGATACATTGATCATCTATGAACATTTTGATACATCACCAATACATTTTGTTAAAAGAACACAAGGTAAAACAGATAGGAACCATATAAAAACATTATCCAAGTCATTGTTTAAGACATATCAAATTCGCTCAGTGTCTCCTAAAGTGCTTAGCGCAATATTTGAAATGGCTCATTTACAATCAATGGTCACCAAACAACATGCCATATTAAAGTGCTAATCAGTGCCACGTTCATTTAAAGTGCATTCTGTCATCGGTAAATTGTGTTAAGGAACACATGATAGGAAGCGAGTTAGAACCATATAAAAGCATTTTCCAAGGCATTAGTTAGATATATAAAATTCAATCAATATCTTACAAAGTGCTTAGTGAAATACCAAAAATTTACTTATTTACAAGCAATGATCACCCAAAAATATACCATACAAAGTGATGAAAATAGTGCCACCTTCACATAAGATACAATCTGTCATCTCATCTGTCTCCTTTTGGATAAAGCCATACATAAGTATGATGCCACACAGAAGTTTACATACGGATTTGGGAGCATTTGGAGAAAGAACAAGGCTAGGCCACATTGTGAAAATTTATATTTTAAAAGCAATGGACGAATATACGTTTTACGTAGACAAGAGTAACATTTACAAAAGAATATAATATGTAAATTAGATTGAATAGATGTGCTATCGCAGGGGCAAACTGAAAGTTCATTGAATGAGTACATCCCTGCTGGAAAGGCCAGCATGCAATGAAATAAAGTTTAGTCTAAATCTCAGGAGTACAAATGTATGTTGCGCATTCGTCGCAGATGTCAAATATGAATTTGATTCCCCCAAAATAGGTGGAAGTGCCCAATATAATGCCACCATAGTTTTATTAGTTTGTAGCATATCTTTCTTTTTTCCCTTTATTCTTTAGCATGTGTTTTAATTTCCACCTTTGACATACGCATACATGTAAGTGGATCTGTATAGAAGGTCGCTAAATCCAACTTCAACAATGTATCCTTTACATAAAGCAACCATGGGACCTGAGGCACCTTATCAAGAGATAAAAAGTCTTGGATAATATTTTGAGTGAGTCCCACTGTATCTCTGGTCCAAATTGAATGCCAAAGTAGGACCGGAGCTATAAAAATCAGGTAAGATATAAATGGGATATTCAACTCTTGGTGCATAATATAATTTCAACAGCCTTTCGGGAGGGAGAGTAGCTTTTTAAAGAAGCTGTTGTCTTTCTTTTGTAATAGGTCTGTTTTAGATATTCCCCAAATTCCTGCTCCATATGTGGCTGAAGCAATAGCTTTTGCGGCATGAATTTTTAAAATTGGTTCCAATGGTTTTGTACCCAATTTTTTTTTTAAATGAACGGATAGCTATGGAATTCTTTTCTAATGCAATACATCTGTTTTCACCCATGTTTGTCCAAGTCCCTTCACTATTAAAAAGTACCCCCTAGTATAAAAATGATTTAGTTATTTCGATTTTCCGTTTGTCAATAAAAAAAAGCTGGTAATTTTTTGGGCTGCTTCCCTACTATAAAGACAAATGTTTTTGTTTCATTTACTTGTAAATCTAGTGCCGCCATAAATGACACATAATTATATATTAATTTTTGCAGAGCTATACCTGTCCTAGCAACCAATACGCCATTGCCAGCATATAGCAGTATGGGTAGCCTAAGTCTTATTTACCTTGGGTACATCAGGCACCTCGGAGCTCACTGCTGATTCCACACCGTTAGTATACAATGAAAATAAAAGAGGGGCTAAGACACAGCCTTGCCTAACCCCCTCTAGGATTGGGAAAGCACTTGTGAATTCACCCTGGGTGCCATAGCTAACGCATGCCGTGGACTGGGAATATAACTGTCTAATAAAAAGTATAATATTTTCCTCCACTCGCATCTCTTTTAAAATGTTCCATAATTTATTATGCGAGACAGAATCAAGAAAGATCAATGAACGCCATAAAAGCAGATCCATCTTTAGCTTGGCTATACTTTGCTGCGATTTAGATTTAAATTTAGGCACTAATCTAATGTCCCCATTCCTTTTTTAAAACCATATTTGACAGGAATTAAAACATTTTTATCAGCAGCCCATTCCTCCAGTCTATTTAACAGAAAGCGTCCCATTAATTTACACGTTCCATCTATAAGAGAGATAGGCCTATAATTCTTAGGCAGCGCCTCATGCCCTTTTTTAAATATTGGGACAATTACTGTTGTTTTTCATGAGGCCGGAAGGCCACCTTTAGCTATAGCGTTAAAAACATTAGTCAGGAATCCAGTCAGGAATCCAGAGACCTGAGTGCTCAAAGAAAAAATCGATAGGGACACCTTCAGGGCCTGGAGCCTTTGCACTAGTACATTGTTTGAGGCCATTTTCTACTTCCATCCTTGAGAAAGTAATGAGGCTACCTATGTCACAATTTGGGAGGTAATCATTCAGGTTTACCCTATCTGCGGCTAAACCAAATACACCGGTATAATGGTCCACACAAGCATCTTCCCCCACATTTATACTAAGGGAAGTATCTGTGTCTTGACTCAGAAAAGGTGAATTAACTACCTCCCAAAACTCTTTGGGGCTATAAAGCAGTGAGGCAAGTTATAATTTTTCCCAAGCCTCCTTTTTTAAGGCCATAAGTCTCTCCCACCTGCATTTTTTATATTTGGCTTGAAGAAGGCTAACAAAGGCGGTGTTCTTTTGCTTTTCCTTTAGTGCTTTATGTAGGCTATTAAGGGGTTTTGTGCAGGTCGTGTCAAACCAGAGTGTAGTCTTTGCTAAACATCCTTTAGTTTTAGATTTTAAATTTCTTTCCACCACACTCAGCAGTGAGACAAAAGCCCCGACTATACTTTGTGGGTCATTATACAAATCAAGACACGTTACAATTTCTTTCTGAGTACTCCCAATTACAGTAGGGAGTAAAATATCTTTGTTTATTTTTGCCCACTTTAACACTATGCCATTTCTTCTTGCTATTCTTGGCACTGGGACTTTTGTAACTTTGCTATTAAAACATCCCTTCCATCGAATTATAAAAATCAATGCAACATGATCACTAAAAATTGACACATGGGTTCCTATCTGATTAAAAAATCTCTTAAAAGGGGTTGCCACCAGTAAATAATTTAAAGTTGATCCATGTGTTGAGTCCCCAAAGGTTTTTACAAGAGTGACCGTCAACTCACCTACAGGGTTGGGAATGTCCAGATTTCTCGTGACCAAGAGTCTATTCAGGGGCAAAATTGAGCAAGTGGCCAGGAGGAAAAAATATAGGAAAAATAAATTCACAATAGAGGGCGGAGTATTCCTCTATTGGTAGTACATAGTCCTGTTCTTCATACGCAAGCAATTCAACAAAAGAAACAATCACATACCAAAGATCACATAATTTAATTAGTGTAATCTAGGGATTACTTCATCCAGATTAAAGGGTTTTTTTTTCTCTATGCAACAGACATATTTACATACATATACAAAAGACATGTATTACACACATATATAACACTTATGTACAAAATGGCAAAAGGGAAACCACAAAATGTTTAGAATAGTAGTACGAATAAATAGCAACAAAATCAAGTTCCTAGCACCCAAATTATTGGAAAGGAAGTGTTCACCTATAACCTATAGGTAATACACTAGGAGGAAGTCTTAAAAACACAATTGGCTCTAGGGTCACTACAGAGCCTCAATCAAAAAATTGTGCATGAATTCTTCTTAGAATAAATCATATAATTTTCTCATCAGACTCCTGGAAACAAAGTCTGTCGACGCGGGCGCGTTTCGGCCAAAAGAAACATCACGGCCTCCTCAGGACAGGGGTGAAGAAAAGTGACCTAAACAACAAATTCCAAAGGGATAAACAAATATCAATGTCCATTCATAACACAAACTCTCTCAATCTATGTGCCGAACACCGAAAAAACCGAACTGATACCAAAGCAGGGTATGAAGTAAAAAATAAATCATAAGAAACAAAAGAATAAATCAAGCAAGGAAACCGAAAAGGAATTTAAACAGCCACCATGGAAGAGGAAAGAATCAACCATCTCCAAAGGCACGTGTGTCACACTAAAGAATCTATTAATACCAATTCTAGAAGAGGGGAGGTAACAAAAGAGAGAAAACTGCGATAGGGTAACCACCACTCACCAATCTAGAGGTGGACCCAATTTCACCACTAAGAATAGATCCCAAAGGTGTTATCCAAGTAAGGACCAAAGTATTAATCACATACCAGAAATCCATCTGTCAGCACTAATCCGAAAGAAAGAAATCCAACTGCGGCAGAGGGGAGGAGCAACCCTTTTATCCCAATCAAAGGCACATCTCCAGGACCTCAAATAAACTATGCGGTGCCAACTTCATTAGGAACACATAAATCTAAAGGGGAAATCGAGAGGGGTACTAAAAATCAAGTCGGACATTTCTCAGAATAGTTAAACAGCATAAAGTCAAGAAATGTCCAAATCACTCGCGCAGAAACATAGCCACAGGTGAAGAAACAAGGCCCCACTATAATTCTTACCTTCACACTAACGGGGACCGGCATGGACTAACGGACCTTACTTCGTCGTCTTGGCACAGAGCACCGAGCCCTCCTCGCAGCCTCGGTAATGACTGCAAATCGGCGTCCCACGTGATCGGGACCCGAGCTAACAACTAAAATGGAAAGCGGACTAATCATGCTACTGCCTACTGAAATAACACAAAAATAGGACAACGTGAACCCACTAGTGAAAAACGAATATATAAACGAAAGAAACGAACGGCATCATCCAAAGAGAATAGCCTATCATCCCAAGAATGGCGCTCAAACGAGTAAAAGTGTAAAGAGAGAGAAAATCTCTCATAGGTAAACAATAATAATAAGGAATAATGTGTGTACAGCGCTATTCAAATCGAGTCGCCAAAAACTAACAACAAACCGGTTATAGGGCCACCAGTAGTCCCATAAAAAACACAAAGTACACAGAAACACCAAAGCCAAAAAAGTGATAAAAAAGGGGGGAAGAAGAATAGGCCTTAGTGACAAATCGGGCATTCAGTGTCGGCACAGAGAGGAGCTCACAATCTAGGACTCACATTAATACCAACATGTAGGGGAGAGGATTAAGTACCAATCTATCTTCCCTAAACATATTACGGATCCATAAAAATATATACAAAAGCTCAGACAGGAAGTGTCAAGGGACTGTACAGTATATACATTGTTACTCATCGTAAATCAGTACAAAAGTAGATTAAACAGAACAAAGAAAGAGCATCCAGCTTACCAAGTATACAGACACGAGCTAGATCAGTGCCCAAATTTCATCACGATCATTAAGGCCAATGTTTGCAGTATGGTATTTTTCGATCATGTGAGCCTCAAGTTTGTTCAAAGAAGCCTGAAGGGTTAGGGCTATTCAGTGCATCCACCATATGCGTTGTATATGCCCCCTCCACGTACCTTGCAGGGAGGCCCCCTCAATTTTCGTTACGCCAGTGATGATAGGGTGTAACCCCTTCTTCATCTAACAATCCACCTATCTGTGTTGTGATTTTGGGCAGCTATGAGAATTGAAGTCACCCACCCACACTATATGTAATGGTTTATTGTAGGTGCTTATTATCTTTTCCATTTCATTTTCAAGTGAGTGGATGACCTCTGCCATATTGCCTTCAAAATAGTTGTTATAATAGTTGACAAAGAGCATATCCTCTAATCCAGAACCACTACATACTATTAAATGATAATAGGAGGACTGTACATCCACCTCATTTATCTTTACACACAGGGTGTTTCTTATCAGCCTTAGTAAGCCTCCTCTAGCTCTTCCTGATCGGGACAGAATTGCAGGTGTATGAATTGCACAATACCCATCAAAATGCACTGCGCCCACTTCCCATGTTTCTTGAAGGCATACTAGGTCATACCGATTGATAATTAGAGACCAATCTTCATTTTCCATCTTGGACCTTAGCCCTGTTATATTCCTATACTAAAACGTTCATGGTGCCAGTTCCCTGGTCTTGAGGCTGCTTAACAATTGTAGAAACAACCTCTTGATGGTTCTGTGGGTACTGGGTCTCATCGCTATCCTTATGTCAATCACATGCTTCTAAGTCCTCCAAGGGAACAAATTTGTTTGCTAGAGGTATACCTATAACAGTATTCTCTCCAGTAGGGAAGACTACAGGGGCATGTGGATTCAGGAGGGGGACAAAAGGACCGGGGGTATTATTCATCCTCCTAGCCAGAGGATTTGTGCCCAATGGCCTATAGAAAAACCCCAGTGGTACAGCATAGATTTATGTAGATGCAACAGGAGAATTGGGGGTCAAATCCTGGAGATGTTTCACAAGATGTTGGTTCTTAACATTAATTGCTACACAATCCTCCCCCCCCCCCATTGTTTTTGGAGTGTTGCCCACCAAGGGAACTCTTCTTGCCATAATGATATGGCAAGCGACAATAGGGCATTCATAATTTGGAACAAATTTAGTCAGCCAATGAGATGCTTTATTCATCAATTGTTGAGTGGTTTCCATCTGACTACAGTGTAAAGGTGGGGTATTTACTAAAATCATCACAAAGGGGCTTCTCTGTTATTCTCTGGTGTGCTTCACCACAAGATGCCTGGTTAAATTGCAGTGGATTCACTAATTACAGTAAATGAGCTGCAACTGTTGAAGGTAAGGGAAGAATGGAAGATAAAGGCCAAACCCTTTCTCAAAACACTTTGAATACTGAGGTGGGGTAGGGCATGGAATATCCACAACTCACACTTTCTTATCTCTTCTGTAAGAAATTGGGTTGCTGGTTGGGAGTGGGTGGGTGAAACCTACTCAAGCAGGAACCACAATCTTTGTCAGGGTGAAGTCACTAGCAAACCCTAAATTCACCCATACTCAACCCTCTGGTAGCTGGCACAGGGTAGTCAGGCTTAACCTGGAGGCAATGTGTAAAGTATTTGTGCAACAATTCAAACAGTAACACAGTGAAAACACACAAGTAAACCATGCCAAAATGGCAAAATTTCAATCAGTAGAACCAGAGATGTTAAAGTTTTAAGTGAAAATAGCACTAAAAAGCACAAAGCACAACTGTGGATCTCTGGTCGTGCTACAACAGGACAAAGTCACAAGTTCAGGCCAACTGTGATGGAGCATGGGCCTGCTACAGGGACCAGTAAGGCCCACTGAACAAGAGTATCTTAAATATTGGTTGTGGAGCATTTTGATGTCCCACATCGAGGATACATTGCACAGCTGAAGCACTGAGTCAGTTCCAAGGAGAGGATAGGCTGCGATGCGAGGCCCAGCATCATCGTCGAGGATTCTGTTGATGAGAGATTGTGATGTGAAGTCCAGTGTCGAGGATGTGTCATGCAGCTAAGGCGATGCATTGATTCTTAGGTGCTGCGATGTGAGTTCCTCAGTTGTTACTGAGGATCCCGTTGACGAGGACTTGAAAGGCAAAGTCTGGCATTGATGATACATCAAGCAGCCAATCTGATGCATCGGTTCCAAGGCAGGCTGTGAGGTCAATGTGTAGTCATTACACTCAAAGATTCCTCAAAGTAAAAGAGATACATTGGTTCTGCTAGGTCCACATATGGGCTGGCAGAACACCTTCAAGCCCATTTCCAAGGGTCCAGGATTGGAGTAGCACCACTTGGTAGAGGAGGACTCATGGCTTCAGAGTCCAGGTGCTCGCTACAAGAGTCTAGCCCTTGGAGTTACTCTGGTGGTCCTGTGTTCAGGTTGCAAGGCCAGATCTTCTCACCCAGGCGAGAGGGCAGCAGGTCAGCACAGCCGATAGCAGTCCTTCAGGATAGAAGTTCATCAGAGTATCAGTCCTTTCAGCAGCACAGCAGTTCTTCTTTCTGACAGTGTCTTCCACTGGTCCAGTAGTGTACTGAAAATGTGGTTCCTCCTTTGAAGAGGGTGAAGCTTATAGTGGTTTCCATTTCCAGGGCATAGGTTTCCCATCTCCCCTTCCCTGGCTCCAGACTAATTACAGGGGGTATGCAATTCCTTGTATGGATGCTGGACCAAGCTTATTCAGGTGGAAATGAGGCAGTGCTTCAATCCGCCCACCCATTCTGCCAGTGCAGGGGCACACTTAAGCTCTCTATTATGTGTGTGGCTGTCTAGGAGGAATACACCAAGTCCAACTGCCAACTACACCAAGTCATGTGGCCCAGAGACAGGCTGACCACTAAATGGCTATGGCAGGAAAATGCCAACTTTCTATAAGTGTCATTTTTAAAATTGTACCATAAAAAAAGGATTTTTCATTACAATTCCAATGCCACCAAACATGAGCTGGTTATGAACAAATGCAAGGAGGGGGGAATGGTGGTGTTGGTCCTGCCTTGTGATTACAAGCTTTGTCTGATTTAAATTGTTTAGGTGCTGCACCTTCTCCTGGAAGGGGGAACATTAGAACATAAAAAATGACATGTGATGGTAATGGTAGGAATGAGTGAAAGCAATGATGTGGCTTGCTGTGATGCTCAGTTAGGGAATGTTAGGGAAGCTGGAGTGCGGCTCATTGTTCTGTCTCTTCCTCTCTGGATTTGGAGGTCTGCTGGGTGGTAGCGAGCTCCTTCATATTTAGTTATAGACTGGATAGATGTAAGCCCTTTGGGAAAAGGCCAGTTTTCAGTGGATTGGAAGGGGTGGGTCAGAGTGGCAGCGCTAACTGAACACGGTAGATATGCAAATGTGTTGGTGTTTTGTTGCGTTTATCCGGGGAGGGATGTGGGGGAAATAGTTGGTATTGACAGTTCAGTTCTAAAATGATTTACTGATACTGAGACCAGGGCTCTGATGTTGGTCAGGATGTATGTGATGTGCCAAGGTGCTGCAAGTTGACAGATATGGGGCAGTGCTTTGGATGGGGGGATAGGTCCTGGGTAGACAAGGATGTGGTGGTATGGCACAAAGTTATGAGATAGTCGCTTGGAATGTCTGAGGACTAGGAGGATATGTAAAGAAACACAGAATGATGACTTACTTGCAGAGGCGGGGTAGGCATACCATGTGTAGAGGTAACACATCTGTTAGATGCAGAGGACTGTAAGATGAAACAGGAGTGTAGGGGTACGTAGTAGTCCTCAACATACTATATATATGCACGTTGGGTGTAACTGTGGGTGGCTCCTCGTGTCCCATTCAGGCGGCAATATTCTGAGGCTGATCCAGGTGACACATATGTCTTGGTGCAGGGAACTTTAGCTGGTATGGATCATTGTATTTTGAATGTGCATGCACCTAACACAGATGATGGAGACTTTTTTCCGAAAATGCAGTACCTGTTGATGGGCAACATGGCCCCCAGGTTACAATGGGTGGGTGATTTTAACTGGGTGATAGATTGGGAGTTGGACAGGAAGCCCCTGAGGCACTCGACGAAGCCAGCTATGGTGGAGTCGCTGAGCACGTTAGTGCAGAATGTGGGGTGTCTGGACATTTGGGGTGAGATGCACCTGGTATCTAGAGAATACTCGTGCCATGTACTAAAACATGGTACCTACAGTAAGCTGGATAGAGTGCTGGGCACTAAAGAAATAGCCTACATGGTCCAAACTGCCAAAATTGTGGGGCGATATTTATCAGACCATTCGCCTTTACTGCTGAAGTTGATGGGTGGCATTGGGTGTGGTGTTGTCAAAGTATATGGCCCGCAACTGGGGCAAGATGGCTATTAGAGCAAATGAGTGGGAGGCAATGAAGAAGGTCAAGAGGGGGGACTGCATAGGAAAGGTGTGTGGTGTTGGGTGTCAGTTGAATGGGGAAGTGGCAACATTGGTAGCAAGGTTGACAGATCTGTAGGCCCTGGATCCAGCTTTGGGAACAGAGGCCATGATGGTTCAATGCATGATTGAAGAAACTTGAGATAGACTGGATGAGCTTAGGCAAAAGAAATACAGACAGAAGCTCAACAAGACCATTAGTCTGCTTGCATGGCTTTTGAAAAGGGAGCACAAGAGGCTTACTATATGTCACTGAGATGGCTGATGGGACGTTGGCAAATATGCAAGAGTCGATTAATTGTGTTCTCAAAGCACATCTAGCAGGACTGTATAGTGGAGGATGGGTTACCAGCCAAGATGCAGTGTCTGAGTATCTGGAGTGCTTAGAGTTACTGGTGCTCCCGCTGGTGATTTGTGAGGCACTAGATATGCAGTTCCATTGGAGGAGCTAATGGAGGACCTTGGGAAGATGACTAAAGGGAAGACATCTGGGGGGGAGGAGTTCCCTGTGGAATATTGTCAGGTCTATGCACCGCAGTTACTGGAACCACTGTTGGAGGACTATAGGGAAGCAAAACATAGGGCTGAGCTACCTCCCACACTAAGAGAAGGAGTGGCCTGCATCGTCCTGAAGCTGGGAGGGGGTATGTTTCAGATCCTGTGGCCTACAAATGCCTGACAATGCTTAATTCAGACACAAAGGTGCTCTTCGAGATCCTCATAGAGGGGTTGCAAGGCATAATTGAAGCACTGGTCCACGAGGATCAGTGTGGCTTCATCTCGTGTTGAAGTACGGCTATGCATTTACACAGACTGGCACATGTGTTTCATTCTATGGAGGCTAGCAGAGGAGTTAGTTCTGTTGTCCGTTGGCAATCGCGAAAGCATTTAATATTCTTGATTGGACATATATGCTTTAGGTCCTGCAATGGATGGGTTTTAAGCCAGGCTAGTCTAGATGGGTAAAACTACTGTATAATGTACCTCCAGTTAGGGTGAATAATGGTGGCCTGGTGTTGGTGGAGTGGGCAGTGGAGATGGGCACACATCAGGTTTGTCCTCTCTTCCAGCCGTTGGTTGCGTTGGCTATGGAGTCTCTGGCGGTGAATATTCGAAGTGAAATGAGGGGCTATGGAATGCAGGTTGGGGATAGTTTACACTTAATATCATTATTGGGTGACAATGTACTTGAGGAAGCCCATGGAACCTGTACTGCTGTTATTGGACATATTGGATGACTTTGGAGCTGTGGCTGGGCTAAAGGTCATCAATAGACTCAAGATGCTGTTTTCCCATTGGGGCACTGTGCACAGTGCCTAGTCCAGAGCTACCTCAGCTGGGGCACAGTTGACCACCGGACGCTTTTTGGTATTTGGGGATAATGTTAGCACAAGGGGTGGAGTGTTAACATCGTGCTGCAACCTGGGGAAGTTGCTGGATGGGTTGGTGAGACATTACATTTTGTTTGGTTTAGGTTGCCACTCTCTGTGGCGGGTTGGATAGCAGTTGTGAAAATGGTTTTCCTTCCCAGATGTCTGCACATTGTGCAGAATTCATATGATCATATGTAGCATATTTAAAACTCTAGATAATATGTTGATCTACTTGGTTTGGGCGGAGAAATGGCACAGAGTTGCTTTGGCAACACCTAAGCTAGATCTTGAAGATGTGGGCCTGGGTTTGCCTGATCTTGAGCTGTATTATTATAAGACTAAGTTACAGTGTGTTGCGCGGTGGATCATGGTGGAGGATAACTTGGAAAATGGGCTGCTGAGAGGCAACTGCAGGACCACGTCTTAGTTGGAATTACTGATGAGAAGAGCTAGTATACCAGGACATTTCCCCTACCTGGTGCATCAGGAGGTGGGGATATGGGAAAGGATAATTAGCAGGGTAATAAAACGACCTCCATTTCTCAGCGAGCTGAGCTTTTGGTCATTGGTACCATTTAATTGCATCAGCAAGACAATGTCGTTAGCTCACTGGAGAGCAGGGGGTTGCAGGAAGCTAGGAGATCCATACCCACATGAGCGATTCATAACTTTTGAGAATGCTTGCTCAGTGTTCTAGGTGGGACCTGGCCAGTTCTCCAGCATGCTGAAGTTCCCAGTACAGTCCAGGACATCGGGACGGAGTTTCCTGAAGCCCTCTGCTGGATGGAGACACTGCAGCTGTTACTGTTGATTGGTGATGCTTGGCACTCAGTGTCATTGTTTTTACGGGGTACTCCAAAAGGGATCCTGGTAAAAGGATATTTCCTGTTAGCAGGCCTTGTGGGATGATATGGAAGACATGACTGAGAAAGAATGGAAGCAGGCTTGTGCACCTACCTGATGTGTGTCCAACAATGCCAGGTTTAAGTTGATTCACTTCAACTATCTGCATCACACTTATCTGGCACCAATCAAATTGAGCAGAATATATGCAGGCAAGGCTGTAGACTGCCCGAGATCTGGGCGGTGGGGGCCTCCTTTCTTCACATAGCATGGTTGTGTCTGACAGCACGTTGGACAATTGTAAGGGAGAAAATAGAGAGGGTGACTGGCATTGTGGTAGATGAGACCCCCAAAGGATGTCTCCTGGGTATAATCAAGAAGTCTTGGAGAGAGACTATACGTTGGAAGTTTTTACAGCTGGTGCTGGTAGTTGCCAAGCGATGCATGGCAATAGGATGGCTGGGACAGAGTCCCATTGGTGACCTTATGGAGCAGGGACACAGTTGAATGGACCCCAGCTGAGGAAACGCATTTCTAGCTAGGATGATTGACAAACTGAGAGATGATCTGAACTTCTGGGCGGGGCTCCTGGAGACCCTCCAGGGGTTGAGGGGAAGCAGGAGAACTGAAGGCAGGAGTAAAGTTTGGGGAAGAGAGTGTAACAAGCTCACAAACTGTAGAGGAGAATGAAGAACTGGGGGTGGTGGGACCTTTTGAACTGGAGGCTTGACACAGCAGGTATTGTGGGGCGGATGAAGTGCAGTGGAGACATCGGGTAAATTCTGCGATATATGGAAAAAAGTTGTAACTGCATGTGCCTTGATTTGGAGGAGGGAAGGGACCTACCTATAGCAAGGGGGATGAAGATAATGAAGACTATTGATAATTCAATGCTGTAAACATTGTTTTTGAAACTCAGTTGTGTATCAGTGCAAACAATAAAAACAGTTTTAAAAAAACACCAACTGTTTACCCGTTTCCATTTGGAAGTTTCAGCTTGTTAAATGTAATGAAGTAGCTCCAATGTTAACCTATGGGAGAAGCAGGCCTAGCAATAGTGGAAAACACATTTGAGTTTTTCACTACCAGGAAATGCAAAACTTAAAATTATATCTTCTACATTTTTAAATATGTTGCATCCTGCACTGTGGGCTGTTTAGGGCCTACTCTAGGAGTGGCTTATATGTTTTATAAAGGCAGGTTTGAGCCTGGCAAAAGGTTTATTTGGCCAGGTTTAAATAGCAGTTTAAAACTGAGCACACATGCTGCCATGGCAGGTCTGAGACATGTTTGAAAGACCTACTTAAGTGGGTGGCACGTTCAGTGCTGCAGTCCAACTAGTAGCATTTCGTTTACATGCCTGGGGTGCACATGGCACCACTTTACCAGGGACTTATACATAAATTAAATATACCAATTGGGTGATAAGCCAATGTTACCATGTTTTAAGGTGTGAGCACATGCACGTTTCCACTGGTTAGCAGTGTTAAAGTGGACAGAGTCCTAAGGCCAGTAAAAACAGGGAGGGAAGGCAAAACGTTTCAGGGAAGACAACCCTAAGGCTGTCAGGTCTAACATCTTCCAACATAACTGCTTCTTTGTGACTGGAGCAGTGAAGTGAGGGGGAGGGGAGGGCATAGGGTCTATTGTTCTCCATGCTCCTTACAGTTTGAGGGCCCACTTTTGTGCAGCAAACATTTATTTAAGGATTTTAGAAGGAAACTACCTTCTTTATAAATGCAAGGCAGCTAGCACTGCTAATTCCACAAGATGGCTCCAAAATTTAAATCTTTTAGGTTTCTACTTTCCTTACGGGATATTTAGTTTAAACTTGGAAACAGTTCTAAAATAACACAGAGGGCAAAAAATATGGTCTGGAATATGAGCTTCTCAATTACCTAGATTCCTTTAAGCAATGCACCCACCACCTTTGTTTGTTTTCCTCAGTGTAACATCATAAGTGCATTGGTCATGTGCTCAGAAAGCCTTAGGAAACAAGCCATTTCTCATTGTTGAGATCTAAATTAGGTGAAACTAGGTCTGGGGTTGTTTCCGTTTCCACTTGGAGAGTACCTGCCCTAGCAGTTCAGACAAGATTGTTTCCTGCCCTAGCAGTTCAGACTGAATTGTTTCTATTGGAGCAGGTCCAAGGCTGACTTGTATGTGATCGGTCTCTGTATTTCACCTTTTAAGAGAAAAGAAGACATCAAGGCTGTAATCCTCCTTAGTCATTCACAGAGCTACTGTTGCTTCATTGTTGTTCCGCTGTACCTCGAACAAGTGTACAGGGTCATGGTTTAATTTCAGTCCTTTCCAACCTGTGACCTTTTGCCAGGTCCTGGCCTGCTAAAGTTGTTTTGTATTATCCAGCTTCCTAAAATCCCTCTGATTGCACGTACTCTACCTGTGCATGTGAACTCAAGGTCACTCTCATCAATGCCCCAACGCCTAGCTTTGCGTCTTTCAATTATTGTTCATTCTTGTTTACTTTTATCTACGTTAATATCTGTTCAGGGAGACACCACATTTACTAAGATACCACAATGTATGTGATTAGCTTTAGTGTTGCAACCCCTAATTATATAATTTTCATTCCCGAGTAGAGGTTTAAAGTATAGAAACGCAGAAATAGCACTCAAGAGCTTTTCACAGCAATTTCTTTGCTCCCGAGGCGAATAATGCAACCTACACTTAAACCGTGCTACACATTTCTTAGTTAATGTAAGTCGCATAGCAGTTAGGATATAAAGCTAATTGCTTACATTGATCACAACAATAAAATCTCAAATACGTACCTCGCAACCAACCAGCTTGTTCATAGAAATAAGCGTAATTGTCTATTCCTCTTCGATTGCTATTTAGATGGAGTTCCTCAATGCATAAGTTGCAAAGCACCCTCTGTTTCCCTTTTTAAAACATTCAAAAGAAAATGTATTTTTCTATTGATCCACAAGGGAGAAGTTTATGGTCTGCGGCCGGGCCTACAGCAAAATGTATAGCCAATTTCCATTTCATGAAAAATTGCACACTTTGATACATCCGCTTCTTTGTTCTGATTACAAAGAGATTTAAATTATGAGACTGTGATTTTTGCTAATATTGCAAATTATGTCAACCCGTAAAGCACTTGCATAATGGTGATGGTAGTCCAAAGACACAAAGAGAGCCGAATCGGACTGTAATTGCATATTGAAGAGATGATTGGGCAGGCAGTTTAGTCTCATGGGGTATCATGAAAGACATTTTCTGATCAGTAACTTTCTTTAAGTACTTCTTTGTTGTGTTGAAAAAAATTGTGTGGATGAAGGGATTTTAATGCATCTTCCAATAGACACAGGGCGAACACGTCCTCTTCTCTACCTATTTCTGTGATCATGAAAGAGGCTTTTTGCATTTGGAGTTGCAAAAAGTATGAAAATGGTGTTACTTGTGCTAATAATTATCGTTACCCTGTATATCTGGAGTGCGTAATATCTGAATATTGAAATGCACAGCAATAGTCAAAGAATGCAATATTGATGCGAAATGAACTGATCCTTTCATTAAAACAGTCGACATTTCCAGACATATTTCTATTAATGTACAAGACAATCGAGAGTACTTTGAATAAGACTCAATATTTCACACTTTATACTATATCATTAAATTATGTTATAATCCAATAGGTCAGTTGCTGAGATCTCATCAAAACTGTATGTTCTCGCATGATGTTAGTACTGTGAAAATGAAATTCATTGACAGATTTGCCAACAAGTGGATTGTGAATGGCGCAGAACCTTGTGACTCTAAAGCTGGTCTTTGCAAAATTACACATTCATCAAGCGGATTCTAAAGACGTGCGTGAAGTAAGAGTTTCTCCAATCAGACTGATTATTTTTGAACACACAGGAAATATTTTAAAACTGGTTATGCATTGCAGATTTTTAAGCATCAACTCTTATAATAAGTGTACACTGACCCAGACTGAAATTTCCTTTATGCTGGGATAATTTTGCATAATTTCCACTCTTCCACATTAAGGATGTGGCTGCCTAATGCCCGAGATTACGCCTTTAAGCCACCTCACCAAGGGGCATATCAACAAGGGTTTTATCTCCGCTTTTTTGTTTTTAAAAGCCAAAGAAGCGGAGATAAAAATATCGCCCTATCAACAACAGGGTGCTAACATGCAAAATCGCATGTTAGCACCCTTTTTCACTACGCTTCCCTTTGCATCTCTAATGAGATGCAAAGTGGGCGTTCCAGAGCAAAATAATAGAGGAAATGTCACTAAGCGACATTTCTCCTATTATCAAGCTTCACGCTAACCCTGTTAGAGACAAAAAAAGCAGCGCTAACCACGGTTAACGCTGCTTTTTTACGTCTGCTAATTTTCAGATTTAGCCATGTAATCCAATGGGAGGTGGATTACATAGCTAAATCCACCATGGGCTATCAACAAGGATATCCCTATCCTTGTAGTTTTATCGCTGCATTACCAGCGATAACCTCCCAAAATGCCGCTATCGCTGGAATTTTATCGCCTAGGCGGTTAGCGTTGTTAATAACGCGATAACCCGGCGATATTAGCCAGCGATAGCGGGCGTTAAAAAAATTAACCCTAAGCGCCCTTAGCGTTAATTTTCCCTGTTCCTTGTTAATATGCCCCTAAGATTTTGTTAGAATAAAAGTTTTATCGCAAGAACATGGGAACAATGCGAAAGAAGCAAACGCCAGCGACAAATAATGAACTTAAAATAACAAACTCCGGGACATATTATCAAGCAGGGCGTTAAGATTATCGCCGCTTTAGCGGCAGAAAACTGCCGCTAAAGCGGCGATAATGGGCTTGATAATATGCCGCAGAGAATTCCCATAGAAGCCCATGTTGACACCAGAACATGGGCTTCTATGGGAATTCTCAAGGGCATTATCGCCGCTTTAGCGGCAGTTTTCTGCCGCTAAAGCGGCGATAATTTTAACGCCGTTTCTAGATAATATGCCCCTCCTTTCGAGTTTAATTTATACTTGGGTGGATGCTGTGGATATTTTTTGTGAGTGAAATGCACCTTTTATTTTATTTTTTCCTAACTTGAAAGTACCATAGAGAGTGAGTCTACTGTACACACAGTATCAAGTTTCTCTTCCTGTACTGAAGATTTTCCTGTTCTTTGTTGCGGCTGTGGTGATTTTGGATTTGCATTCTGGAGGGAAAGTGTCACTCATCCTTTGTGTACAATCTCTGTTACATCATCCACCCGTGGAGTTTTTACATTTTTGGGGGAAATCAAGTGCGTTCAATGCAGCACTTCGCAAACTGTTTGATGCTTTAAGTACAGCAGGCACCACCACTATGATTCCAATTTGGATTTTTCTTCGTTTTGTTTGTTGCTGGATTGCCCAGAATTCGACTGAAGGGGCGTGGGATAGGACCATGTGGAATTAAGGGCAATGGACTATTTTTAATGGTAGAAGCCTGGGGTCATTTCTATAGCCTACTTTTCCTTGTGTTTTTATCTGTATTTTTTATCATACTGTGGTGTTTTGTCGTTTGGACTTCATCTGCTGTAGGCAATTCATGTTGTTGTTAAAGAATCATTTACATTCTCAGTGCTGCACTATAGATATTTTATGGGCTTGTAGGTAGCCTTCAAGTCATGTCAAATTTAGGAGTTTTGCGTCTGCTTGTGTTTGTTGGTGGTTGGGGTGGAGGTGGCTTTAGGAATCCAGGTACATGTACGATATTTTCGTTTGCTCTTAGCCACCTTCTTCCTCGTGTTTGTCTAGCCCTTGGGTGTGTGGTCATGTTTGTGTTCCGTGTGTGTGTGTGTGTGTGTGTGTGTGTGTGTGCGCGTGCGTGCGTGCATGCGTGCATGCGTGCATGCGTGTGTGTGTGTGTGTGTGTGTGCGTGTGTGCGTGTGCGTGTGTGTGTGTGTGTGTGTGTGTGTTACAGAGAGAGATAGATATCATTCATTACCATGCAATTCTGCAACTCTTAAAAGTCTGTGGCTGGAGTAGTTGTTGCCTAGGACTGTTTATCTTTGGAGCATTTTTAATGTATTTGTTTTTGCTACTTTTTATGTTGCTGTTCTGTTATAATTTTTTTGTCTTGGTTAATTTTTTACATCTTTGTTTTACTAGTAGTGTATATGTTCATGGATGGGGACAGAAATAGTCTGGTTATAGATTTGTGCAAACCTTTCCCTGAAATGCTGCATGTTTTGTTGGTGGAGGTGAAGGGAAGGGGCCCCAGGGCAGAGAGCCATGTTCTTTTCATCCTCCATCCCTCCTTCATCCTTGACATATGCTTATTGACCATTTATTGAAAGCATTGTTTGCCTCTGATGCCACAATATTGTCTTTGTTCTTCATCCCATTTGCCTTATCAGGCCATGTGCATGTCTTCCATTTTCTGAAAGCTGTGCGAGTGTGTGTGATCATAGAATATTACCAAGCATAATGCCATTTTTAAAAGTTTTCTGCTGGGGCTAAAATAATTTGGACCTCTGGAACTATACAGCACACCATGATGCAAGGGTGAGGCAAAAAGCTTAGTAAATCTGGGCCCAGGTATTTACTATACAGCTTTTCAATGATTTTGGTCTGAGTTGAACCATATGAAAAATCATAATCTAGTCCTGTGAGAACATCACCTAAAAGACGGATGTTACTGAAAGAGAAGAACCAGCATTGATAGAAGAAGGTGCTGATGATGAAGAAAATGTTGTTTGCGTGAGAAGCCGCACTGTTGCTCATAGTGTGTACTCCTTGTCAGAAGCAGCCTCAGCTTGGTACAAGGAAAAGAGGGATGTCATGGTCCCCCAAAAGCACTGAAGCAGGCTTTCTTCACAGTGTCACCTGAGGTAGGATATCACACACCAAAAATATACATCAGAGCCATGTTCAGCAAGGAATCGCCATGCCACTGGATCCATAGTCTGTCACGTTTATACAATATGAAACTAGCCAGGCTGTTATCATTTGACCTCTTCCCTTTTTTTGGAGAAAGAGGGGAATGTTTTGGAATCGCAGGAGGCCTTTTGTCAAAAATGAAAATGTGTGAGAAAGTGGGTTGTTGGTTGAGGGCGGTGTCAGCCCTTCTCAAGCTGCAGCCACTTTCCTTGCCAGGGTGGACTACAAAAGTCACTGAATTAACTAGCTTGTCACAGAAGCAGTCAGGCTTAACTTAGAGGCACTGTGCAAAGAATGTATGCAGCACACAAACAGTAATAAAGTGAAAACACAACACAAGATTAATTCCACACCAATTTAGAAAAATAGAGTAAACCGTAAAATGTAAAACATTATTTGACATGAAAACTGCAAAAATCCACTCAGAAGAACTGGAGATATACAATTTAAAGATTTAGATAAAGAAGCACCGAAAGGAGCAAAGTGCCAACTGAGAGTATCTGGTCGCACTGGACTGGTGTCCAATCGCAAGTTCTGGCTGACTGTAATTGTACCTTATGTCGTTGGGGCAGGGTCTGCACTGCATTGCTTTGCAGAGCTTTGCTCCAGATTTGTTGGAACCTTCAGTTAGTCTGGTAAAGCACTTTAACCACACTTCAAACAGTCCAGGATTGGAAAAGCACCTCCTGGAGGGTCATAACTCACTCAGGCTGGGTCCAGGCGCACTTCAAGATGTCTTTTATGTCCCTGAGGCTCTGATCAGGAATATATATATATATCTAAAAAATGAGTGACTAGGGGCGCTTGTAGTTCCAGCATACGTGCCCCACGTGGAGATCAAGCAAGCAACTATGGTATGCAGCTCCTTTTAGAGAGAGAAAAAGAGGAAGAGGCCTGGTCTCTCTAAAACTCTAACCCTATGGCGGAGACAGGGTGTCTTCCACTTTGGGATTTGGGGCCCTCACACACCCGGCTGGGTGTCATGCTTCATCATAGGGCATGCTCCTCATCAGGCCAGCGCTGCAATGCCTTGTGGGCACCCTATGAGGGGCTCTTTATCGGAGATCTTTTCATCCCAAGCCGTTAGGTGCAGTGTGGGTATGGGGCCTCGTAGTGTAGTTTTGAGTGCAAGATGTGAGGGACTTGTGCAGAAAGGGCTAAAATGGGGCACAGTGGTACTCCAAATCAATTTTAATCAGTGAGCCCACTGGTCCCAATTATAATCAGAAAGGTGTGTCATCACTGAGATAGTGGACAGTGGTGGCTATGGAATAGCGGTCGACATGTTTCTTGCCTCATGTGTCTGGAGTATCAAGTGGCAATTCTTCAGGACCAAATGTACACTATCTACACAGTGGTTGGTTCCAGTGTTAGTGTCAAGTGTAAACCAAGCACTTAAGCAACCTAGCAATGGGGGACCTTATTAGTGGACCAACTCAAATAGGGTGGCTTACTAGCTCCTTCGAGGAACTGGCAGAGGGTACGTTAATATTATTAATGTCAGTTCAGCACATGCTCTGGAGTCTCTCGAGCTGGCGGAGTTAGGTAGGTCTCCCGGCAAATTAGCAACTGCTGACCTGACGATAATAATATTAACGTACCCTCTGCCACTCTATTAGTCCAGGGTGCAAGCAGAAAAGCAGGTCTCAAGCAGCAGGGCAGTCCACTGATGGCGCAAGGCAGGTTTTAGGCAGCAGGGCAGTTCTCTTGGTGCAGTAAGGCAGTCCTCTGGGAAAAGCAAGGCAGTCCTCTGAAGTACACAGCAGCCCACAGACATCAGGACATTCCTATGGGAAACCAATCTTATTCAAATGCATAAATTAATGATCCTAGACTTTTTTTTAAATGTCTATATCAGGTATCTATGAATACACAGGGAAGAACAATTCTTCTTTATTAGAATCAGGTTCTTTTTAGAAAGGGGATTATTCCTTATTTCACAGGCTGGGATTCAATTCTTCATTCCTTGAGTCACACAGCACTAGTCAAAATCATGACAGATGGAATATAACTCAGAGCGCAATGTTCATCTCATTGCAACCTTCTAATTGTACAGGATTTCCTCAAAAAGATAGTAGAAGTCTGCATCCTGTTGCATGTCATCTTGCAGGATTTGCACACATTTCCGACATTGCTTCAAACCCCAAAAGCATCACAGGATCAATCAGTGTGCTAAAAGAGTCCACCTAAAGCCTTCACACCGGTTGTCCCAACCAGGTGGTTCTCCACCATCTAGATTCTGTTTGAGCAGCACAGGTCTATAAATTATCATGTACTTTAAAGCAGAGGAGGCACATATGCCGGAGCCATGATGATAGAGGTTGACATGTGGGATCCAATGGAGTGCCTGATCCAAAGACTAGTTCCTTTGAAGAGTTTGATTTTGTAAGTCAGTGACGATAGTTGAGCCAAGTCATCCCTATTGTTGCACTTGCTGCAAGTCCATTTACGTACGGTTGAAGAAAAATAAACCACTGACAATGAAGAAGCAGCTGATTTGCTCAATCCATTGTATGTATAGAAATCTGAAGCTGGATTAATCTTAAGGATAACTGCTACCTACTTTCCTTCCCTTTGTCAGCATTGGATGTCTCCATTTATAAGGATTGCCTAGAAGGCAATTGAATTAGAAGATGAAAGAATGCAAATTTGAGGGCATAGAAGAACTGAAGTGCTATTTTCACCAACCTCTGGAGAGCATTGTGGTGGCTCCAAGATCAAAATTGTTGCAACTGCAGTAGCAGCACTTGGTAGTGGTAAAACAATTACCATTATACCAAAGACCTGCTTCTAAATCAACCTCAACAGTATTACTTAAACTACCTTCTGTGATTTAAGTAATGTCTTTCCTTCTGTGTTTTAGTAAATGCAAACTATTCTGAACTCCTCATTTCACTGTAGGTTCTCAAGGACATAAAAAATTGCTTTATTTAGCCACATCTTAAGTTTCAAGAAACCATCTCACGATGCAAAATTTGAGACAATCACTGGCCAATTGCCAAAATGTCTTCCTTAGGAAAACTCATTTAAATTGTTGTCATTTAGAAATTCCTCTCAAATAATCGAAACCCTAAACTGTTAGCTGATATCCAAGTTCCTTTTTACGATCATCAAGGAACTGAGGCATCCAGGCATTATAACATGGGCAGTAGCGGCTGCTACCGGGAAGCAGTGCTGGGGCAGGGAGGAGGGTGGGGGGTTAAACAGAAAACAAAAAACTGAAAAATAAAAAAATCAATTAAACTTACCTTACCAGCGGCTGCCTCTCCTCCGTCCTTTCACGATGCAGGAACAGGAAGGACTTCGACTTTCAGACCCCTCCAGCCAATTACGATGCTGCAATGCAGCATTGTGATTAATCTGAGAACCATGGATCAGAGCTTAGATGGGGACAGCCTGGTGGGGAACATGCACAGTGCGCATGAATGTTTGGCCTGCCCGAGGCGGCTGGCCTAACCGTCATGCGCACTTGGGAAGTGCCTACCTCTCCTCACCTGCTCTTTGAGCAGCCCAGCCCCCCACCTGGAGATCCGCTTGTGAAAAATAAAATGATTATATCCTGGCATTATTATAATTCTTTTTTTTTTGTGGGGCGATGCTCCTCCACCTTAGTGCAGGAGCCGTCACTGAACAAGGGGCCATCTTAAGTTCCAACAGAATTAAAACAGAGCTTTTGCTCTCATGCTATTTAAACTGTCTGCTGTGTTTCACAGGGGTCATCACCCCACTCTCATCAATCATAAAAATAACATGTTGGCCCTGATTATGATGCCAGACGGACCATCAGTCCAACCATCAAGAGGCCTTCAGTCTGATCGCCGCATTTCAATGCAGGTGGTTGGACCCTAAGCAGTTGGGGGGAAAGACTACCTCTTACAAAATGATCATCTGATCCTGACGGGGTGGCAGTTGGAATCGCAATCCCAAATTGAGGCGTTTCCAAGGTAGGCATAGCCATCGGGATTACGATATCCCTTTCCGACAGCCTATTCATGTCGGAAAGACTGCCATGAAAAAGCTGTCAGAAACGGATTTTGGGGGCTCCAAACAGGGCCCCCGGACATATTGGGCCACTGTAGAGTTGCCAAGGGGCACATGTAGTGCCCCCACTCACCTCCATGCACCGTGTGCCATGCACCACATGGTGCGTGGCACATGGTGCACAGATGTGCAGGGAGCACTTCTTTTCATGGCAGCTTGTGCTGCCGCCCGGGAAAATGTTGCTATTAAAGTCAACGGGGTAACCCTGTGTCCCTTGAAACCTGGGTACTGTTGTTATAGACTTCAAAAACGTTCTGTGGGGTAGAAAATAATTTCTTTAGAGCAATAGAGCTTTTTTAATGAATAGCAAATTGTTCTTTATTTAAAGCACTCACAAAAGCTTCTTAGATTGGAATATATACTTTATTTAAAATGTCTTTTTTAGTCAATTGACAGACTGTCATATAACAAGTATAAACAATGTAAACAATTAATTTGTGACTGATGTGACATGGTGAGAAAGGTGAAGCAACTGTCAGTCAAAACACAAACACATAAATGACAAAACATGATAAAACATATTTTTACATATATCTCTGTCCAGGAATTTAGTTCAAACAGTAACCCGAAATTTCAACTTTGTTTTGGTTAAAACGGTTATGGACATGAGTTAATGGTATGTCGAAGTTTCGACTCAAGTGTCTGTGCTATAAGGTATTAACGTTGGGTCTTGTTTCCGACAAAAACAAAGTGACAGCCGGGTAGAAGCAAGAAACACCCATCCAGTCCTGGATGGGGTGAGTTAGGGATCTTTTCAAGTCTTCATGAGACACTTGGCTTGTCAAAACATAGTCTTCAATTTGTAGAGGCAGTGGGCACTTGTGAGTAATCCAGATCAGTGCTGTCAAAGGCCCAAAAGATTAAGTTGGTTGGTATTAGGAGTAATTAATTGGTTAGATGAACCCTTCAGGGGGGGGACAAAGATCCGGTTGATTCGGGATCCAAAAATGGAACAAAACAATCGTTTCAGTGATGTCTTGCGCGAATATAAAGTTGCATTGAATACACACAGGAACTGTCAGTGCTGGATAGTCTATTGAGCTTGGCCCCAAACCCAACCTCACTTTACCTTAGTAGATTTCCTTCAAGTCATGCTTGATGCTGATCTTATGCTTGGAATACCGGCTAACCTAATTATAAAGTCTTTGTTCTAGCATCTTAAGGTGCTCAGATGCATGCTGCTTTTCTTGGTTTCTTTCATTGTGATTCAACTACCATCAGCTGGGTGGTCTCGTTTCTGGAATGTACTGGTAGATCCTCTATTCCCATTTCTGAATACTGCCTCTGCAAATTCCAAAGGGCCCCTTGCATTGTGGGTAAACTCCTATTCCACGTGTCAACCTGCACTCTTGCAATTGCGTACCTGTAGCAAAGAGGTTTTCCTATGAAGTTGTTTATGTTGCAAAATTGAGCTCTTCTTGGTATTACAGTCACTTTTATGCAAAATGCCTTTTGCTTATCATCTAATATAGAGCCTTTACTGCATGTTTCACCTCCAGAGCGAAATCTTTAATCTCAACAAATCTAATGTAAAAGGCTCAATATTTTTATTGGAAACACTCAGACAAGAGACATACTTTAGAGATGTTTACAACTGGCTTGCCTTCAATGGGACCATAATACACGATTGCGCCATGCCACATAATAACTACCTCTCTGTAAGTAAATTATGTACGGACCACTGTTAAGTGTACCACATATATCACCACTAGACATGATTTTGTAACCAGTTTCAGATTCAAAATTAAGTGACAGATTTACACCTAATTTAACTGTTCTCATTCTAGAGAGTACCTCAGCTTCATTTGCCTTCCTTCTGCAAGTGTCGCTGCCTATCTTCCTTGTGCACTACCGCACCATAAAGCATCACCAACAATGCCCTGAACACTGCCAACTACTAAGGCTCAACACATTACTACAGATATAGATATCGTCCTTTGTTCTGACTCCATACATAAAGCTCAAACCTCTTTGTTGCCAACTTAGTTTCCTCTGCATGACCATGAAACTCTATGTTGAAACCTGCACCGAGCATCATTGCTAGTTTGGGATAACTCAGCTTAACTGTGTCACATATTATTATATGCCTAACATTATATTGAACTCATCTGGAGTACTTTTGTTTAAAATTATCTTACAGTTTATTTTTACAGTTCAATTGTGCCTTCCTTGATTACCGAATATGACTCCGTAGAATTTTGATAGGGGTTCTCAACCTCTAATAAAGTGAGAACTAATGTCAGGAAAATATTGCATTGACCTTATTAATTTAATATCACTTCACAACATTTTTTGTATGACTATCCTAATGTTGTTTTCTAACCAAATATAACCATATCTACCAGCCATTTGCACACAATAAAAAAAATCTCAAAGTTTTTTGCTACCTGTGATATGTCTCACTCAAGGCGGTTATAACAACTTAAAACAAAATTAATATAATTCCATTAAGTAATGTAGTATTTCAAAATAACATCCCAATTTATATTGATCACAAATGTAACAAATTAAAGAATATCTCTCTATAATCCTTAGCAAGCAACAATCAAATATTTCAAATCGCATCTGCAGCAATGTTGCAGTTGACATTACTATCATAGTGTGGAGTTAACCACTGTATTATTCATCGCTGCGGTCCCATTTTTAAGACAAACTTTCTTCTGTTGCTACTTAAGCCAACATAAGGTCACATCTCTGGCCCTCAGGTGTTTAACACACATACATAATACTCACACACACACACCCCTACCTTAATACTCTCACACATATCTTAATACACTTAGACTCACGCCTTAATACACGCGCACACACCTTAATACATGCACACACACCTTAGTACACTCACACACACCTTAATACACACACACACCTTAATATTCACTAACACCATAACACACACACAGCTGTGTTGCATGCTGTCCAATTGTGCTTCTTCTTGGCCACTTTTAGTGCCTTATGTTGCATCAGAACCATATGATTGATGTATGCCAAACTGTCATTAATTTAAAATTAGGGTGGTGTTAAACAGCAGAGATGATGAATACTCTAAGGAAACAAATGTGAAAAGGGGATGCTAGTCTAAGATAGACATCTCTCTTGTTAACTCATTTTAGCCAGTTAAAATGAAGTATGCCATATCTGATTAGAAATAAATACCCCCCTTAAATGTTTTTTAAAAGCTGGTTTCTCTTGATGCTCATTTGTTTCAGCCTGGTCCATCGGGAAGGGTTTAAATTTAAAAGCTCATAAGCCAAAAATTTACAATTGAGGAATGCCTCGCTTTTATCACGGATCTAGAATATTAACAGTCTAGTTGTTCAATAAAACATTGTGGTGAAGCTGCAGAAGAGTATTTGGACAAAATATCGGATTAAAAATATCGGAAGACAGATATATGGGAAAATAAATATTGTGATGCAAAAATATCGAGATGCACAGATACTGTTGACAAGATTATCATTTTTTTAGGTAAGTAATATCATTTTTATTATATCCATTTTTTCAATGTCGTTTTCAATACTATAGTGGTAAAAATATCTTTCTTTGATCATTTAATCGTGCTTTAACTGATATATTAATTGTATGTGTTATTACTGTTTATATAACACCAATCATTCCCTGGGTAAACTTTCGGAGGATTTCCTAAAGTTCAAGGATTTACCTATTCGGGAACTTTATCTGGATATTATTGGGAAACCGCTAGATAGGGCTCTTTATTTCAAGTTTAGGGTCGGGACTCTTCCATTACGAGCTTTCACAGCACGCTGGAAACTCCCGGCTCAGACAACCGCACTTTGTCCTTTCTGTATAACTAGCCCTGAGACAATAGCGCATTTCATGTTCCAATGTCCGGAATACATGAAACCAAGACAAAAGTGGCTTAAAGCATTGTGTCGTCTGTTAGGCACTAGGTCCCACATTGAGGCTCTGCGTATCCTAATGTCAGATTCGCGTCCACTATATGTTTGTGGCCTTTCTAAATTTTTATCATGGGCTTGGTATCTTCGAAGTAAAAGGCTTAAATGTATTGTTAAATCTGGTTTTAACTAATAATCTATATTGATCCTTTTAACTTGTACAGAATTTATGCATTTTTTGTTAAAGTCAATGAATATAGAGATTGTTGTAAATAGCTTTTTTATACCTTTTTATATCCAGCTTTTATGATATGTCTTTTTTTAAATAAAGCCCTTTTGACTTGACTTGACTTGTTTCTATAACTGAAATTTCTTCTAAAATGGAGCTTGTAATTTTGAGTGGTTTTGAATGTAATATTTACATTTTTAAAGTGTTGTTGGATTTGTAGGGGGATTGGGTTGGAAGTTAGTTAATAATATTTATGAATGATGTAATACATTTTATTTAATAATGACTGATATTTATGTTGTAAACTATTTAATGATTTATTTTCATTATATTTAATTTGCGGGTTGTAGGGTTTAGGGTGGGAAGTAAATTGAGTAATTCATTTGCAATTAATTGCTCATTATTTAATTGATTGTAATTATTTCAATAATGGAATACTTATTTGTTTTACTTATATTTTATTTGTGGGCGGCTAGGTTTGTATTGGCTTAGGGTAAGAAATTAAGTAAGAACAGGAACAGGAAGGACTTCGACTTTCAGACCCCTCCAGCCAATTACGATGCTGCAATGCAGCATTGTGATTAATCTGAGCACCATGGATCAGAGCTTAGATGGGGACAGCCTGGTGGGGAACATGCACAGTGCGCATGAATGTTTGGCCTGCCCGAGGCGGCTGGTCAAACTGTCATGCGCACTTGGGAAATGCCTACCTCTCCTCACCTGCTCTTTGGGCAGCCCAGCCCCCCACCTGGAGATCCGCTTGTGAAAAATAAAATGATATTATCCTGGCATTATTATAATTCTTTTTTTTTTGTGGGGCGATGCTCCTCCACCTTAGTGCAGGAGCCGTCACTGAACAAGGGGCCATCTTAAGTTCCAACAGAATTAAAACAGAGCTTCTGCTCTCATGCTATTTAAACTGCCTGCTGTGTTTCACAGGGGTCATCACCCCACTCTCATCAATCATAAAAATGACATTTTGGCCCTGATTATGATGCCAGACGGACCATCAGTCCGACCACCAAGAGGCCTTCAGTCTGATCGCCGCATTTCAATGCAGGTGGTTGGACCCTAAGCAGTTGGGGGGGGAATGACTACCTCTTACAAAAGGATCATCTGATCCTGACGGAGTGGCAGTTGGAATCGCAATCCCAAATTGAGGCGTTGCCAAGGTAGGCATAGCCATCGGGATTACGATATCCCTTTCCGACAGCCTATTCATGTCGGAAAGACTGCCATGAAAAAGCTGTCAGAAACGGATTTTGGGGGCTCCAATCAGGGCCCCCGGACATATTGGGCCACTGTAGAGTTGCCAAGGGGCACATGTAGTGCCCCCACTCACCTCCATGCACCGTGTGCCATGCACCACATGGTGCGTGGCACATGGTGCACAGATGTGCAGGGAGTACTTCTTTTCATGACAGCTTGTGCTGCCGCCCGGGAAAATGTTGCTATTAAAGTCTACGGGGTAACCCTGTGTCCCTTGAAACCTGGGTACTGTTGTTATAGACTTCAAAAACGTTCTGTGGGGTAGAAAATAATTTCTTTAGAGCAATAGAGCTTTTTTAATGAATAGCAAATTATTTTTTATTTAAAGCACACACAAAAGCTTCTTAGATTGGAATATATACTTTATTTTAAATATCTTTTTTAGTCAATTGACAGACTGTCATATAACAAGTATAAACAATTAATTTCTGACTGATGTGACATGGTGAGAAAGGTGAAACAACTGTCAGTCAAAACACAAACACATAAATGACAAAACATGATAAAACATATTTTTACATATATCTCTGTCCAGGAATTTAGTTCAAACAGTAACCCGAAATTTCAACTTTGTTTTGGTTAAAACGGTTATGGACATGAGTTAATGGTATGTCGAAGTTTTGACTCAAGTGTCTGTACTATAAGGTATTAACGTTGGGTCTTGTTTGCGACAAAAACAAAGTGACAGCCGGGTAGAAGCAAGAAACACCCATCCAGTCCTGGATGGGGTGAGTTAGGGATCTTTTCAAGTCTTCATGAGACACTTGGCTTGTCAAAACATAGTCTTCAATTTGTAGAGGCAGTGGGCACTTGTGAGTAATCCAGATCAGTGCTGTCAAAGGCCCAAAAGATTAAGTTGGTTGGTATTAGGAGTAATTAATTGGTTAGATGAACCCTTCAGGGGGGGGGACAAAGATCCGGTTGATTCGGGATCCAAAAATGGAACAAAACAATCGTTTCAGTGATGTCTTGCGCGAATATAAAGTTGCATTGAATACACACAGGAACTGTCAGTGCTGGATAGTCTATTGAGCTTGGCCCCAAACCCAACCTCACTTTACCTTAGTAGATTTCCTTCAAGTCATGCTTGATGCTGATCGTATGCTTGGAATACCGGCTAACCTAATTATAAAGTCTTTGTTCTAGCATCTTAAGGTGCTCAGATGCATGCTGCTTTTCTTGGTTTCTTTCATTGTGATTCGACTACCATCAGCTGGGTGGTCTCGTTTCTGGAATGTACTGGTAGATCCTCTATTCCCATTTCTGAATACTGCCTCTGCAAATTCCAAAGGGCCCCTTGCATTGTGGGTAAACTCCTATTCCACGTGTCAACCTGCACTCTTGCAATTGCGTACCTGTAGCAAAGAGGTTTTCCTACGAAGTTGTTTATGTTGCAAAATTGAGCTCTTCTTGGTATTACAGTCACTTTTATGCAAAATGCCTTTTGCTTATCATCTAATATAGAGCCTTTACTGCATGTTTTACCTCCAGAGCGAAATCTTTAATCTCAACAAATCTAATGTAAAAGGCTCAATATTTTTATTGGAAACACTCAGACAAGAGACATACTTTAGAGATGTTTACAACTGGCTTGCCTTCAATGGGACCATAATACACGATTGCGCCATGCCACATAATAACTACCTCTCTGTAAGTAAATTATGTACGGACCACTGTTAATTGTACCACATATATCACCACTAGACATGATTTTGTAACCAGTTTCAGATTCAAAATTAAGTGACAGATTTACACCTAATTTAACTGTTCTCATTCTAGAGAGTACCTCAGCTTCATTTGCCTTCCTTTTGCAAGTGTCGCTGCCTATCTTCCTTGTGCACTGACGAACCATAAAGCATCACCAACAATGCCCTGAACACTGCCAACTACTAAGGCTCAACACATTACTACAGATATAGATATCGTCCTTTGTTCTGACTCCATACATAAAGCTCAAACCTCTTTGTTGCCAACTTAGTTTCCTCTGCATGACCATGAAACTCTATGTTGAAACCTGCACCGAGCACCATATTGCTAGTTTGGGATAACTCAGCTTAACTGTGTCACATATTATTATATGCCTAACATTATATTGAACTCATCTGGAGTACTTTTGTTTAAAATTATTTTACAGTTTATTTTTACAGTTCAATTGTGCCTTCCTTGATTACCGAATATGACTCCGTAGAATTTTGATAGGGGTTCTCAACCTCTAATAAAGTGAGAACTAATGTCAGGAAAATATTGCATTGACCTTATTAATTTAATATCACTTCACAACATTTTTTGTATGACTATCCTAATGCTGTTTGCTAACCAAATATAACCAAATCTACTAGCCATTTGCACACAATAAAAAAAATCTCAAAGTTTTTTGCTACCTGTGATATGTCTCACTCAAGGCTGTTATAACAACTTAAAACAAAATTAATATAATTCCATTAAGTAATGTAGTATTTCAAAATAACAACCCAATTTATATTGATCACAAATGTAACAAAATAAAGAATATCTCTCTATAATCCTTAGCAAGCAACAATCAAATATTTCAAATCACATCTGCAGCAATGTTGCAGTTGACATTACTATCATAGTGTGGAGTTAACCACTGTATTATTCATCGCTGCGGTCCCATTTTTAAGGCAAACTTTCTTCTGTTGCTAAATAAGCCAACATAAGGTCACATCTCTGGCCCTCAGGTGTTTAACACACATACATAATACTCACACACACACACCCCTACCTTAATACTCTCACACATATCTTAATACACTTAGACTCACGCCTTAATACATGCGCACACACCTTAATACATGCACACACACCTTAGTACACTCACACACACCTTAATACACACACACACACCTTAATATTCACTAACACCATAACACACACACAGCTGTGTTGCATGCTGTCCAATAGTGCTTCTTCCTGGCCACTTTTAGTGACTTATGTTGCATCAGAACCATATGATTGATGTATGCCAAACTGTCATTAATTTAAAATTAGGGTGGTGTTAAACAGCAGAGATGATGAATACTCTAAGGAAACAAATGTGAAAAGGGGATGCTAGTCTAAGGTAGACATCTCTCTTGTTAACTCATTTTAGCCAGTTAAAATGAAGTATGCCATATCTGATTAGAAATAAATACCCCCCTTAAATGTTTTTTAAAAGCTGGTTTCTCTTGATGCTCATTTGTTTCAGCCTGGTCCATCGGGAAGGGTTTAAATTTAAAAGCTCATAAGCCAAAAATTTACAATTGAGGAATGCCTCGCTTTTTTCACGGATCTAGAATATTAACAGTCTAGTTGTTCAATATAACATTGTGGTGAAGCTGCAGGAGGGTATTTGGACAAAATATCGGATTAAAAATATCGGAAGACAGATATATGGGAAAATAAATATTGTGATGCAAAAATATCGAGACACACAGATACTGTTGACAAGATTATCATTTTTTTAGGTAAGTAATATCATTTTTATAATATCTATTTTTTCAATGTCGTTTTCAATACTATAGTGGTAAAAATATCTTTCTTTGATCATTTAATCGTGCTTTAACTGATATATTATTGTATGTGTTATTAATGTTTATATAACTGAAATTTCTTCTAAAATGTAGCTTGTAATTTTGAGTGGTTTTGAATGTAATATTTACATTTTTATAGTAATTTAAAGTGTTGTTGGATTTGTAGGGGGATTGGGTTGGAAGTTAGTTAATAATATTTATGAATGATGTAATACATTTTATTTAATAATGACTGATATTTATGTTGTAAACTATTTAATGATTTATTTTCATTATATTTAATTTGCGGGTTGTAGTGTTTAGGGTGAGAAGTAAATTGAGTAATTCATTTGCAATTAATTGCTCATTATTTAATTGATTGTAATTATTTCAATAATGGAATACTTATTTGTTTTACTTATATTATATTTGTGGGCGGCTAGGTTTGTATTGGCTTAGGGTAAGAAATTAAGTAAGAATTACTTAATTATTAATTTTTTATTTTTTATTTCATTTTTAACTATGTAAAATGTGCAATACTGAATTATTCCACTAACATTTTAGTTGATGGATGCTAGGTTTGTAGGGTATAGGGCGGGAATGTATGCCATAATTGTTTTTATTATTATTTGCGAATTAATTGTTCTATTGAATTTGAAATATGTAAGTTATAAAATATTTATTTATTTGAAATATTTTTTGTTTGCGTTTGGCTAGCTTTGTAAGGGTCTAGGCTGTGAAGTTAATTAGTTATTAACAAATTAACAACTAATTGGTAATTATTTAATTGTTTTATAAAAATGAATTATGGAATATTTATTTTTTTAAGTTCTAATTTAGGTGCGGTTTGCTAGGTCTGTAGTGGTATTGGGTGGTATGTTGATTAGTTAATAATTGATTTGCAAGTTATTAATCGAATATTATTTTTCTCGAAAGTAATTATTTAAATGTATTTATTTTTAATGTATATTTATACACATACATATTCCTCCTGTGGTGCTGCCATGGAGAGTGGTCCACCAACTCCTCGTGTATATCACAAACCTCATCCTTCCAAACTAGAAAAACAAGCACGGAACTCCAACGTGAATTCCAAAGGTTTTATTCTGGGTGAGCGCTAGTCAATGTGTTTTGGTTGTAGCTTACAACCTTGTTAACGACAAAGGAGCAGCACTACACATTACATTTATATCATGTGGTCAAAACGGAATTCATGGAAACTAACAAAGGTACAACTAGTACATTTTTGTTGCTAATTCATGCCCCATCTTGTAACATTGAACAAATGCTCCATTGCATTTACTATATAATTCATTATTAAATCGGTAGCATGTCAAAGCAACTAGACTTCAAACCATGAAAGTTTTATAACAGTGCACACCAATGAATTAAATACATGAGATGCTAAAACTGACTAATATAGAGTGCAAGTGCATATATGCAGGACAGCCTCATAATATTAAAAGCTTTGCCCATATTCCAATGATATATACGGCTGGTGCCTAAATATATTTCACAACTTTTATTAATGAAACTTAAATCAATCATATAACCCAAGTGGTTGAGAACTTTTCAACAGCCCACCTTAATGTGTGTTGGCCGTAATAGCGTTAATTATAGAATGCGTGCCTAAAAATTAGGAGAATGTCATTCATATGGGCTTTTATGTAATACCTAAAGAGAGATATGATAGTGCATGCAAAATACTAAAAGAAAAAAATAAAATAATATAACGGTACTCTTGGCAGGTGCAGGTAGGGAGCGAGCTAATCCAGAAAAGTGTACATTTCCTCATCCATATTGAACCCTCAAGGTTCGTTGCTGTCTAATTCTAATATATAGTAGGTTTCAAGTCTGTGATCCTTTTTCTCTATTACCCCTTCTTTTTCTCTCATGCACATGCACCAAGCAGCTATATGTCAAATCAGTGGGGTCACTTTGATGAATGTTTTCAAAGTGGCAGTCAACTGGATAGCTACGATCCTTATCGTGACTGCTCTTACGTGCTCTAATATATGCTTGTGCACCGGAAGCGTTGTGCTCTCCACATATTGTTTTGCACATGTGCACTCCAGTATATACACCACAAAGCTGGTTTTGCCTGATAGATGGCCCTTAATTTGGATGGTTCTTAAAGGGAGTCATAATTTTCGTGCTATTTTCCCATTTTTACATTCTTTGCGTTTGGTGCATTTTACAAAGCCTTCTTTATGAATTAGCCATGTTGGAGATAGCTGTTCTGTCACCAAATCACTATTCAATAGATGGACTAGTATGGATTTAGATTTCTTAAAAGCTATCTGCGTCTACTTATTATCATAGATCCAATAGTGGGGTCATTCTTTATCAAATGCCAATGTTTTTGTAGAGTTTTTCATACCTTAGTATGCTCCATATTATATGTAGTGATGAACCTATGTGGTTGTGTTCCTGGATTTTCTTCAGCAATGATCATAAAAAAATTAAGTTAGTACAAAAAAGCTTCTTGATGCATTCAGTTCCTATAATATAGGACCTCATTACAATGGAGGTCAGTCAAACCGCACACTGCCATCGAATTGGGCAGGAGACCGTCTGACAATGAGTCAGCGGTTCTATCCACCCTATTACAATATGACCACCATGGTGGCAGTCTGAGAGTGCTTTCTTTTACTGTGGCTTGAGCTGTGGCCCAGAAAAGGTGCCACAGCACAAGCCGCACTAGAAAAAATCTCTTTGTGCACATCCATGCACTGTGTGTCAGGCATTAAGTGGTGCCCGGCACACGGTACATGGATGTGTGGGGGTCACAACATGGGCCCCCAGGCCACTTAGCAGTGGCCCACAGTGGACAGGGACCTGCTTGGGGCCCTGAAAGTCAATTTCTGTCAGAAAGGGACATCTTAATCCCTACAGTGAGCCTGCTCAGGCACCGTGCCTATTGTAGGGATAGGATTCCAACCGCCACCCCAGCGGTATCTTGGATCCTGTGGGAGGAAGTAGTCTTCCCCCAACAGCAAATGGTCCGACCACCGGTATCATAATCTGGCAGTTGGCCGCACCAACAGACTGCCATTGGCGGTCAGACTGGCATCCAAATGAGGCCCTTAGTACCAAAAGTGCCACCTGTACTGTGTACGTTTCACAATAGATTTCCAAACAAATTTCCAGAACATAAATTTACTCAAGCAGCCTACAATCACTACCTTCCATCCTCCTGTGACAAATTAATTCCAACCAATATTCCATAATAACCACGTTCTAAATTGTGTGCAATGTAGGTAGACCATGCAAAAGTGGGATATTTCGATAAAGTGTGACAGAGATCTACTTCAGACACTCAGATCTCAACCTCCAGAGTCTTATTTCCCCCACCACTTCAACTTCTAATAAAAGTTGTGGAATACTTCCAAGCTTTAAAAGAAACTACTTTCTCTCTGTACCCAATTTGCATACACCAACTCCTTCGGGTGTACATTATTAATTTTCTCAACCATGCTTGCAGCTTAGGTGGTTTGGCTGATTTCCAAAGTGCAGTAGTTATTCAACTTGCCACTGACATTGCGATGAACCACCAACAGGGTACCATGGCTGAAAGGATGCCCAAATGTTTAGTACAGCCTAATAACCCTGCACTTAAGTCTATTGAATATGTTTTTCTTGTTCATGCACCTCAAAACTCCCTCCCAAAAGGTTTTCACTGTTACACTCTCAAATAATATGAATCTAGCTGCCAGGCTCTGAACACCTAGAGCATTGCTTTGGGATATTCACTTTCCAATTATGCAGCAATACAGAGGTATAGTACACCATTCATTAAACATACAATAGAATTTTCAAAGTTAGGACCGCAAAAAGCTTTGGAACTAAGAACAGAAGTCTCCAGCCATTTTTCTGGAGTTAAATTCACCTTATTTTCTTGTATCCATTTACTTTGTATGACTCAAAACTGGTCCTCAAAATGAGACCTTCCTGAACTCAGCCACTTTGCACATTATCTCTGTTTTCTATACCTGCCTATAGATTGAAAAAGTTCTCGAACTATCTCCCTCATATATTAAATTTGCAAAGGTTGGTATTTCCTCAAGATGGATGTAATTTGACGAAACACCAACCTACTTTTCACCCAAGATGTCAGGAAACATGGCTGGACTGCTTCCCAAGAAATCAAATCATCATTAACTAACCAGTCTCCAAATTTTCCCAGATTGCACTTTGCCAATCCAGAAACCACATCAAACAATTTGTCAGGACACAAGTCTTTAACAGGAGTTTTGCATGAATACAGGCGATTCATCGCCATTGAAATAGTTGTTTCTGTTTAGTTTTAAAGCCAGAAGCATACAAAATCTTATTTTTTTGGATTATTTTCTCAGAGAAGAAAAGGATTTAGATGAAATAAGACTCCATCACCCAGGCCAAAAGTCTGACTTTTAGCCAAATTGATGTATGTAGCACTAGTTAATATATGGGCCGCAAAATAATACACTTTCCAATCTAGGAGGGAAAACCACTCTTGCTCAATGGGCAAAATCAGCTTTTTCATGCTGATTCATGGGTTTCTTTTTTCCAAATTAAATCACGGATCAATGCATTCAGCTGCTGAAAAATGTTATTATATAATACACAAGGAATTTAAGTTACAACAAAATATAGCATAGGCCGAATATGCATTGTAACTAACGACACTCTACTGATTAAAGAGATCAGCACACTTCTCTACTGATTGAACATTATTAAATTATATAAGTCTTCAATTTTCTTCGAGACTCTTATACCCAACTACCTAGCTGGCTTTTGCTGATAAATATACTGAAAGTCTTGAGGTGGAACTGTAGCATTCATAATAGAAAGAAGAATCTCAGTTTTGGAAATATTGACCCGGTAGCCAGAAAACCTTGAGAATTTAGAAGAAATGCCAATCAATTCTTAAAACATCCTCCTCTCAGGTGCCAAATACAGCACTAACTCATCCGCATATAGTTTAAGTTTTGATTTCCCAGGAGCTATTGCTTTCACCTCACTACTCGGGCATAGAAAACAGGCCAAGGGGTCAATAAGCAAGTCAAAAAGAATTGGTGACAAACGACAGCTCTGCCTTGTGCCCCTGGAAATCTGAAAAGGGTTAATTTAGAGAGATTGCAGCAGATGACCCCTCATACATTGCCACTATTGACCTTGTGAGCACTGTTGCAATCCCATTACCTCCATTACTTGAAACAAATAATCCCAGCTCACAAGGTCAAAAGCTTTCTCAGCATCTATGAACTGGACTACTGCTGGATTCTTGCTAAGAATGCAGTAATAAATTGCTTTGGCTAGATAATTTGTATTATAGTACAGTTGGCTCCCAAGAATAAACCCATTCTGAGCTTTCTCGATGATAAAGGGCATAACCTCTGCACCCTAGCAGCTAATATTTTCATTAAGATCTCATAATCTGCATTGAGCAGCATTATCAGATGAAATTAGTTTGTCTTCTGGATCTTTGACTTTCTTGGGAAAACAAGTGAGGACGCCTTTACAAAAGAAAAAAGGTACATGGCTGCCCATCAGTATGTTACACATTTGTTTTTACTTCTGCAATTACAACCTGGTACCACTCTGATAGAAACCTACAAAGTGCCTTTGAGGGGTCCCAAAATGTATCTATGGCATTTTGAGCTTATCACTCTTGCCTTAAAAATTAGAGGGTTAGCTACATGTGAAAATTTGAACTCCGCTTTTGCTAACTTATTGAAATGGATTTGAAAAGCCATAATCTCCCCTCTCATAGTTGCCTCAAATGCTTCCCAGATATTTTCCAAAGAAGTGTTGCTTTTCCTTAAAGAAAAAAGTAACCCATGCATTCAACTGTTCAAAAAAGATTCCTCAGAAAATAATGCTCTATTTAAAGACCAGCATTCTGGTGGGATGATCTTGTTGGAGAAAAGCATGCCTATGCTGATAGCGGCACGATCTGATAGGGAATTTGATTTGAAAAAGTAACAATTGTGATATCCTTAGAGGTGGGGAGGTGGACTATCCTCAAAGCTGAACAATAACGAGGGGAAAAAGGAGGTATACCACCTAGCCATTGGGCTATCAATTAGACAAGGATCAATCAAGGTATGGTCTTCCTTAATATGCTGCATTGCATTTTCCTTATTTTAGGTTTCACTGAGGAATAGCTCCATACTGATATCAACATCTGTTTTGGAGCAAAGTTAAAATCACCCCTTGTTATATTCTTAGAGTAATTGGCCAACTGGAGAGACCGCTCATACAATACCTGGGGGTCATCTAAGGTAGAGCTTTAGAAAGACTCTAAGGAATATCTCTCTCTAATATTATAAATATCTGCCACCACCTATCTTACAGATCTATCAGTTGCCACCTGCCCAACAACACCCGAATTTCCTACTATGAGTACCACCATACCTGTGAGAGAGGCTGATGCCTAAGGGTCACATATTAATTGAAAGGGAAACCAATTAACTGTCGATATTTTGGATTTCCTAAAATGTGTCTCCTGAAGCAAGACAACTGATGCCTTCAGCTCAGCAAGCCAGTCAATAACTGCCCAAGCTTCAGTGGATTGTTCAGACCATTTACATTTACTGAGACCTGCCCAAGCTTCAGTGGATTGTTCAGACCATTTACATTTACTGAGACTTCCCTACAGTTCCAGCCGGGAACCCCACTAGACATGCACAGTTTCTGAAATCAGAAAGTTCAACAAATGGCCGCCATCTTTACTCCACACTTCAAGTTTGATTTGTTTGATTCAGCCCATTATTGCAAGAAGCAATGGTGTCCCACACCTCCCCAACCCCACAAACGTGTGCCAGTCACCAATTTCCGAATTCAAATCATCACCAATCCACACCCCTGTGCCCTGAAACCTTCTGTCATGTCATGTTACAACCTCATCCCCCCTGCAAAACAGTGCACCCCAGCACCCATTTACCATCCCCCCTGTCGTGGCCACGTCACCCTCTAACAGTGTCCCCCCTAACTACCATGAGTTGCCATTCTTGCACCCCGCTTGGGATCCAACTTGGCCAGAGCACCTCCCCCACGCCCTCCTTTGGCCTGCATAGACCAGCCCCCCCAAAAACAAATCCTTACATACAGATTATACATATGGATTTTAAAACATAAACCAGGTAATCTCATACTTTCAACCAAAAAGGTTCAAAACCAATCTCTATTTCTTAGACTTCATTTCATGAAGATAACTTTGTGCAATCAAAACTTCACTAAACACTTTAAATTTCCCATTAAACAAAGTTCTCAATCTAGAGGGTTGTAAAATCCTTGCCTGCCTACCGGCTACTTTAAAAAAGGGTAGCATTTGCCAAAACTCAGGGAAAACCTGTATAACAAACCAATCTCTGATTTTAATCCCTCTTTGTTTTATAGCACAGTTCAACACCATCTCACACATCCTGTAAGCTCCAAAGTCCTCCAGCATCATATGAAGACGGGATCTATCCCGGCATTCTAGAATCTGTGTTGGATGTGCATGAGTATTAGTTAAAACTTCTGTGGTGCCTGTCAAAAGATGTGCATGAATCAAATTGTCCATGTAATCATTAACCTCCTCCTTTTCAGGGATGCCAACAAAACTAAGGTTAGACCTCCATGAACAATTTTCTTGGTCCTCAAATTGCTGTTTCACAGAGGCAAGCTCCTTTTGGATTATATAGATCTTTTTTGACAGCTCACTCTGGCTGTCCTAAAGATCCACTATCCTAGTAGTGTTTACTTTAAACTGTGTCTTAAAAGATTACGTTTTATTTTCAATTTCTGCCATCCTCTTACCCAGATTATAAGCTAAAGAGAGTTGACAAGCTTTAACCTCCTGAACTTCAGCCGAAATGGTCAGAAGTAAAGATTCTATCTTTGTATCTGCTGAGCAGCACTCTACCTTCTCTAGTAAATAGGGATGCCATGGAAAATTTGAAGTTTGGGTCTGGTCGCTACACTTTCCATAATTGAAGGCATTTGCCCCGAGTCTTGATCCCTTAATTTAAGTACCACTTGAGCCCCCTCCCAACTGGACTGTTGCCCTTTTCAGCTGCACTGTTTCCAACCCGACAAACTATCTAGCTTTGTGGCAGTTTTTTCTGTTTTATCAAAGACCGGGAAGACTTTTTCTGTCCCTGCCCCAGTAGAGTTGGTTGAATGTGTTGTAAAAAGGTGGACTTAAGGGTTGATACCAGCAGGGAATAGTAGTCTTCTGCCTATCTATCCCCCATACAAATTTCATTATGGATGGGCCTTGTCATACCCACTAAGATCCTTGAGTCCATTCTACAACCATTGGCTTGGGTCCCCTCCATAATTGCCCCTTCTTTGCTCCCTTCCTTATTCCCCGACATAGCTATTGCGGCAATGCTATCTCGGGACTGGAACTTAGGGGCATGCCATTGAACTGTTTCTCTTTCTTGAAACAGCTGATTTCCCTGGCTGGCCCCAGCATTCTAGGTGGTTACTAACATTGAATCCAATGTAATCTGGGACATCTTGGAGAGTTCAATACTAGCAGAGATTTTTCACATTTTTCCATAAGGTTGAGCCCCTCTACTCCAGAGCAGTTATCTCCTTTTGTTTAAGGAAGAATTAATTCACTTTTTGCAGAAATACAGAGTGTTTTTTTGGGTGGCTACACCCCTGACCTTTTCCCTTGTGCAGGAATCCAGATTTTTTTCACAGGGAGCCCAGTGAATTATTAACTGATTTATATTTTAGCATACTCAAGAGTGTAAGACTTCAGATACATTTGAAAATAATGCCACAATGCATAACAGGAGTCTCACTGTGCCTCATCGTGCTTTACCTGAGCGCTTCCTACCATGTCTCCCAGCTTCCCAGGAGTCTTCTGCTGTTCCCCTTTCTCCCTCCAGGCACGCCTAGTGAGGACAACAAGCACTGTGCGGCACCTTAGGTCAACCAGGCCAGGGCCTATTTGCTGGATTTTAAGCAGCAGCGTTGTTCTGACATGGGTAAGGAAGATATTTGGAATTTATTGAGAGTGTCCTAATTATAGCTTCGGGTGCACAAACCATATTTTCCATGAAAAAAATGTGAGATGTTGTGGTTCATAACATCCCAGCAGAGGATCAGCATTTTTGATGGTAAAATCACCTTACAACTTACAATGATTCCAAAAATGAGTGTGCACAACCAATACAATTGTTTAGATTGTGACTATGGTTAGGTCACACCCTTCCTACATGTTTCTTTTGTTGTGATCCTCGAAGCCAGGCATTCACTGCCATCCATTTCAATAGAACAAATATGACAAAGACTAATCACCAAAAATATACCCATTAGGTATGCGTCTTGTAATCTTTCTCCTAAATAGTGCCATAAAAAGATAGCATGCTACAAACAAGTTGCACCCCAAATTGTAAGATTTTGGTTTATAATACCAGTATATGCTTTCCCGGGTAGATATTGACCGAGGTGGTAGAGCTTTCCTTTAGCTCTCTGTCTCCACCCTGGCAATACTTGCCTACGACTGCCGGCTCCCTTGGATGATACTGCCTATGTATTCTACACTGACGTTTTGTTTCAAAGCATGACGGGGTGCAAAGCAGCTCTTTAGTATTCAGCATCGCCCTGCAGTGATTCCTATAGCAGGGATTTATCACATATGTTAAGTAGCGATAATCTAATAAATTTAGCTGGATAGCAGATATTCATCTTCTGCAGTGCTGCAGCATACATACACGGAATGGAAGCCCGACCTTGCACGCGGTACCTCGTTGTAGGCTACAGAAATACATTTCAGAATGATTGCATCAAAATAAAACTTCATTTCATGCTCAGAACCCAAATGAATTACCTGCAAACGACTTTCTGGGATTGATTCAAGTGCTCATTTCGAGACGGCAGTCCATCTCCAGGCGCGGATGGGAAGGGGGGCAGGTACAGTAATGCAAATGTGGTTTGGGAAAAATTCATGAGAAATTAAAATGTGCCCATTAGTTTTGCTATACATCTTTTTTCCTTGTTTAGGCGTCGAATTTGCAAGAAAGACATATGGTTGTGCATACTACAGATGGATTACCAGAGGCTTGCTGCGGATTGGACAGATGGTAATTTCGTTTTGTGTAATTTTGGTATCAAGTACATTCTTTTGAACGGAGCCTCTACCACGTGCTGCAGTGTGAACATCCCACACATTCTCCTCTGATTAAAGGTTGAATACCAAATAATGCACCGTTTGTTCCTTAATTTACTTTTCTGTTCTGTTACCTCTGTTCTTCTACTCGATAAGGCATGAAAGCTAACACCTACAAAGACTAAAAAAGCATCTTGCTTCAAATTAAAAAAGGCGCAGAATAAATAATCACGAGTTAATTACTCGAATATTAAAAGACAGGCAACAAGAATGCACAATAGACACAGAATGATGCTGGCAAACACATTTGCAGGCAGGACCCTTCTACCGTTTAATGAATTACAAATGCATAAATCACTAATTAAACCAATTTAAAAATTAGACGGGCGCAAAATGACAAATGTATTGTTTTTCAGTAAATTGCAAAACGTGTGTATACAGCACGGACATGAGTTTTTTTTTTGGTTGTTGTGTTAAATTCGTGTTTAAGTTATGAAAAAATCATTTTGATTGTCATAACAGAAAATAATGTATTGTACTGAAGCTGGCAGCTTCTACTGGAGTATAAATAAGGCGGCTTAAATTGCCTGTGGAATGCCGCTTGCTGCTCTACCCTGGCATAAGCCATTCTATCCCCTTGAGCTCCCACGTCATCCGCTTTTATGCCTCGATCTTGAAACTTCCTATTGCAATCATTCTCTCCTTTCTCACAATATCTCGCGGCCTCACGCCCTTCTCTCAGGCACACTTCCTTCACAATCCTCGGCTCTGACACTGGTCTCCTGTCATTTCTCAACCTGACGAGAGACCAGTCACCACTCCACAGTGTCCCACCGAGACTCGCCCCGCGCCTCAATCCATCAGACAGGCCCCCAGACACACATGGGACTCTCATGTACTGAGCCCAAAAAAACAACAACAAAAAGTAAATACGCTATCGGAGGTGAACTGGGGACAGCGGTACACATCCCACTAATTCATGAAGGGAACATTCTTGTCCCAGCAAAAGTTGTATCGTTTAACCAATAATTGTTTGTTCAACTGATGATTTCACCATACCACTTTCAAAGTATTAACCTCTGATTACTGAGTGTTTGAACAAGAAAGTCATAAATATTTGGAACATACAGAATTGTGAAAGAATTTTCAAGGTAGGGAACCTGTATTATTGACAGTACTGGTAAAAAAAAAGTGCCGGTCTCAGCTCTAAGTGCTAGTTTCAGTTAGGTGTTTGACAGCCCTCCTCCCCGTGATCTAGGGGGCGTGCTCTTATGCAGTCCCCGGTTCCTCGCCAATGGCAGTGAACCGCTAGGGGAAGAAGGAAGCAATGGAAGCCGATAGGGAAGGAAGGAGTCTGTCTGTGGTGCTTAATGTTCAACCAGAAAAGAGCTTACAGTTCTATTAATCCCGCACTGGTCAACCTAGGAATGGTATTAAACCTTACCAGTGATAACATAGGATCACGAGTCGTGTTAAGACGTTCTTTCTGCTGCACTTCTCTGCTCACACGTGTGATGATTCACCTGTTATTCCCAGACTCACTCCTTACCCTCGCGTGCTGGCATCCGTCTTCTTTAATCCCTGGATCGATCGCTGCAGCTTCAGTCAAATGTATGGGAAGCCGTTCATGTCAAAATTACAGATCCCCATATAAGCCACCTCCTGAAATGCATAGCATGCTGCAAAATGAATATGACACACACCACAATAAATGTAATATGTGTCAAAATAATTATGATACCTGGCAGAGTGAATCTGACTTGAATCAAAACAAATATGAAACCTGGCAGAGTAAATATGCTACTTTGTGATTAATATGAATAACACGCACTCGAATTAAATAAGAGATATACCTAAATATATATCAATCATACTGAAATGAATATGGCCCTCACTATAAACAATATAGCAATCACTGACACAAATACAATATGCTTCAAACAGAATGGGACATTTCTTGAAATGACTGACATATGCCAAGAGGTATATGACATACATTGAAATGAATATAACAGATTGAAATAAATATATTATATTCTGAAAAGAATGCAATGCACTTTGAAAATATTATAACTTGCACTAAAATGAACATTACACATGTTGCAATAAACATGAATTGCGTTGAAATTATTGTTACCCAGATTGCAATGAATATGAGAATTTCAGAAATGAATAGAAGTTGATTTAAAATGAATATGGCTTGTGTTGAAATTAATATAATCCCCATTGAACTGAATTTGACATGTCTTAAAATAAGTATGACCAAAGCTGATAATCTCACGACATTTGTCAAAATTAATATAGCATGCATTGAAATGAATATGATACATATTCAAATGAATATGATATATGTTAAAATAGATATGTTGCATCTTAAAATTAATAAGACTAGTATTAATATGAATATGACATCCATTGAAATAAATATAACATTGATTGAAAGGAATATATAATATGTAAAAAGGAATATGACATGCATTGAAATGAATATGACATTTATCAAAGTGAATACGGGTTGCATTTAAAGTAATATGATACACATTGACATGATTATGATACATGTTGAAATGGTTATGATTCATGTTAAAATGAATATAAGATGTGTTAATGTGAATGAGACATCTATTGCAAGGAATATGGCATGTGCTAAGATGAATACGACATGCTTTGAAATATGAATATGATACATATTCTAATGAATATGATATATGTTAAAATAGATACGTTGCATCTTAAAATTAATAAGACAAGTATTAATATGAATGTGACATCCATTGAAATAAATATAACATTGATTGAAAGGAATATATAATATGTAAAAAGGAATATGACATGCGTTGAAATGAATATGACATTTATCAAAATGAATACGGGTTGCATTTAAAGTAATATGATACACATTGACATGATTATGATACGTGTTGAAATGGTTATGATTCATGTTAAAATGAATATAAGATGTGTTAATGTGAATGAGACATCTATTGCAAGGAATATGGCATGTGCTAAGATGAATACGACATGCTTTGAAATATGAATATGATACATATTCTAATGAATATGATATATGTTAAAATAGATACGTTGCATCTTAAAATTAATAAGACAAGTATTAATATGAATGTGACATCCATTGAAATAAATATAACATTGATTGAAAGGAATATATAATATGTAAAAAGGAATATGACATGCGTTGAAATGAATATGACATTTATCAAAATGAATACGGGTTGCATTTAAAGTAATATGATACACATTGACATGATTATGATACGTGTTGAAATGGTTATGATTCATGTTAAAATGAATATAAGATGTGTTAATGTGAATGAGACATCTATTGAAATGAATATGGCATGTGCTAAGATGAATACAACATGCTTTGAAATGAATATGAGCCACATTGTAATAATGCAACATGCCTTAAAATTAATATGACCAATGCTGAAATTAAAATGAAACTTGTCGAAATGAATGTTATGTTTTGAAATTAATATGATACACATCAAAATGAATATTGCATGTATGGAAATGAATATAACCTATATTGAAACGAATATGACCAATGTCAAAATTATGACAATTGTTAAGGTGAATAAGACATTATTGAAATGAATATGAAATTCATTGAAAGGAATATGACAAATAAGTGATGGAGAGTGAGTAAAAAAGAGTGGGAGATAAAGAGATGGAATAAGGGATGAGGTATGTGGAGGGACAACTCAGGGGTGAGGGATGAAACATAAAAAGTCTATTGAGTGAGTGATGTGAAGTGATTATTGGAATTCAGAAGTTAGAGATGACTTGTATATGGGAAATAGAGGATGGCTGATGGACGGTGAAAAATGAGGAGTGAGGGTAAAGGAGGAAGTAGGACATTTAGGTCCTCCTTTATATTTTGTCGGTCGGCCTGTCCTCGACCAGAGTGACGGAGTAAATTACCACATCACCCTGATGGAGGTGCAGACCGCCACATTTTGAAATATCCATTGGCCTGATGGACATTTCAAGCATTGGCAGGTACCAAAGTTCCATCTCCACCAAAAATTTAAAGTAGGCCCTAAGCGTGACAGAAGAGAAGGATAAATAATGGATCAGGACTGATGAGCGAGCGCTGAGGAGTGAGAAGGGATACATGAGGAGTAAAGGATATGGAGAGGCGTGTGTTGTGTGTGGAACAGGGATTGTATACCTACAGTGAAGACCTGGCTGTATGATATACTGCAACGACCAACTGGAACTCTACTATTCCACCATTTCCCAGGTTCTGTGGCACAAGAACATCTGGGGTCCCTTGAAAGAATATCTGTTGATTCATGATATAAACTGCATCAACCGGTTAAAGCTTGTGCTAAACATGCAGAATAGGGGAGGGATGGGAGAATGATGGGAATGTGTATACTGACTAGTTCCTTAACAACAGCTCCAAATGCCATGGCACCTGAAGCACTCTTGCAGCCCCATTTTAGCTGTGATTAATGCCACTGTACTATAGAGGTGCCATCTTGAAGTGCAGAAAAGATTTCTGTGACAAGGGCGACACTTCTGGACTGTTTATGTATAATACACAGGGCCACTGGAATTATGCAGCAGAGAGAGGAAGGCCAAATTGTATGGCAGGGTTGACTAAATTATGCGTCAAGAAAGGCAAATTATGCAGCATAATGCAGCACATATTATTATTGCATTATTTTGTTATCTATTCCCAGGTTACCGTCCTCCAGGACCACGTCCAGCCTTCTGCAAGTTCATCGCCCCCCTCGCCATAGACTCCAATAACTACATTTTCTTCGGTGACCTCAACTTCCATCTCGACGACCACAATGACAATCACTACCAACCTCCTCGACAGCATGAACAACATCGAACTCACCCAACTTGTCCATGGCCCCACAAACACCACAGACCCCACACTAGAACCCACATATATCTCCAGCGACTGCATCAGGTACAGCCTCACCACAGAACTCACCTGGATGACAACTCCATCATTCACTTCAACATCACCAGCTCACAAACCTCTGCCCCCAGGCTGCCCAACGCCCCCCACCGCAGCTGGATCTAAGTCTCATAGGACGAATGAATCAACGCCATCAACACCACCCACCCCATCTCCACCAACAACCTAGACCAGAACGCCAGAAACGTTAACGATTAGATCACCGACTGCGCTGACAGTGTCACTCCCATCGGCAACAACACCCACAGAAGGTCCACCAAGAAGGCTACCTGGTACACTGAAAACCTAAGAACCACTATACGAAACTGTAAACAACTGGAAAGGAGATGGCGCAATAGTTAGGACACAACTGACTTCAAGACAGCCCTGAACCTCTACCACAGAAAGTTGAGAGAATCAAAGAAAAAGTCCTTAGCCTCAAGCATCAAATCAAGCTCCAATAATATATCCCTTCATGCTTTGCTCGTACTTTGCTGTGTTTTTGTGACTTGACTCCTTGACACACCCATGCTTCCTACCTTCCTTTTGCATAATAATGCCATTTTCATCACTTGGTCCCAATGAGATCTTACCTCCATATCTATCTCTCCCCTGCCACACTCATCTTCCTATGTAATTGCCTACCTATTGCCTACCTGGTCCCTCTAACCATTGCAGTCTTTCTCTCAAGAAGTTACTTATATTTGTTAATGCCTTATCAGGTAGAGAATCTATCTAGCTGTAGAATCCTAACCATAGAATATTCCCCAGGAGTCAGACTAGATCCAGAAGTTTTCAAGCAGTACCCTTGAGGTGGCCACGTTCGGCTCTGTGTTGGTGGTCTCTGCGCCGGCAATGCAATGCCTGGTGCCTATATAAATGCCACCCTGGAGGGCTGAAGTCAGTTCCTTTTGCGACTTTCCACGCCAAGCATGCAGAGCCACGATGAATTCTGACAACTGAACTGAAATTCTAAAGTCCTTAGAAGGATGACCCCCACAATGTAAACAGTTCTGTGAGCATGGAGGATGGAATGACCAGTAAGCAATCTGTGGCTACATAGATACTCTACCAGATAAGGCTTAACCAAAGGTAAGTAACTTGTTGATATGATAGAGACTTCTAGCCGCAGATTCATTACCTTAGAATACAAAACCCAAGCTATGCCTTCCGGGGGGTGGGTATGCAAAGCTGATTTAAACCAGGAAGTCCTACAGGACTGAGTGGACAAAGTGACCATCACAATGGACTGAACTGTCCAGGCAGTAGTGTTTGGTAGACATTTACAGAGATGCCCATGTTGCTGCCTGACAGATGACCAGGACAGAGATTCCTTACTCGAATGCAGTGGTTTCAGTCTTGGCTCTGGTGGAATGAGCAAGCAAGCCCTCAGGGGGTTGCTTCTTGACCAATACATAGCAGTTATTTATGCAGGGCATTATCCTTCTTGAGATGGTCCATTTCTGCACATCCTTCAATTCCTAAGCCCCTTCGTACCCCACAAAGAGTTGATTGACCACCCAGAACTCTTTTGTGCGATCAAGTTAGAAACTACAACTCTTTTTGGGTCCAGACAATGGAGTCTTTCCTCCTCCTTTGAAGTGTGAGGTGGAGAAAAAAAGTTGGGCAGTGTGATGCTCTGGCCTACATGGAAAGGAGCCACAACCTTCGGGAGGAAGGAGGCATGTGTCCAGAGTACGAAATTGTCTGGATAGAAGATGGTGTAGGGAGGGTTTACATAGAGTGCCTGCAATTCGCTGACCATTCTGGCTGATGTAATGGGCGCCAAAAAGGCAGTCTTGATGGTTAATCAATGGCGGGAGCAATTATGCAGTGGCTCAAAGTGTGCACACATTAAGTCCCAATTAAGCATGCTGAATGACCTGGGAGAAATGTATGTTGCAAACCTTTGAGGAAACTAGCCATAAAAGGTGCCTTGAACAAAGAAGATTGGTCTGGAAAACACAAAAAGGCTGAAATGCCCTATAAGCAACTGTGCCGAGAGCAGGGCCCGGCTGGGCCAAGAATAGACCAAACAGGAGAACCTGAGAAAGGGGTGCAGATAGAGGATTAATGTTCCTAGATAAACACCATGCAACAGATTTATCTCAACAGGCTGGTGTATACCCACTTGGTGGAGGTACACCTAGCTGCCACAATAACATCACATATTTTGTGAGGAAGTTTGAAAGCTGTCAGCTGTTACCGCTCAATCTTCAAACATAAAGATGAAGGGTGTGCTGGATCAAGTGTAGGACCCTCCTGTTGCTGCACCAGAAGATTCTCTCGATGAGGAACTTGATCGGGGGACCAATGCTTATGCTCAACAGCCTGGGATACCAGTCTCTCCTTGCCCAATCCAGACTCACAAGAATGACTTGGCCCCAGTCATTCCTGATCTTCTTGAGAACTCCGTGCAGAAGTGGTTCTGGTGGAAAGACATACAGGAGGCCAGAGCTCCACTTGAGATGAAAAGCGTCTCAAAGCGAAAGACACCATGGAAACTCACCTGCACAAATTTGTGGACATGGTGCATTCTGGGCCAAGGCTCTCCCCAATCTTGAAAGAGACCTTGTACCATCTCTGGATGGAGATGCCATTAGTGATACACTAAGCATCATCCACTGAGTTTGTCTACTATGACCTTTAAAGATCCCCCCAGGTGATGAACCACCAGGAAAATGCACTGATGTTCCAGCCATGTCCAGAGATGCAGAGACCCTTCCCAAAGAGTCCATGACCCTACCCTACCTTGTTTTTTGCCGTTCAAAATGGCGTTTCTATTGTCCATGCACCAGTCTTCCCTTGATCAAAGGATGAAAGGCTTTCAATGCCAAGCTGCTCATCCCATATTGATGTGAAGCTCGAACTCTGACGGAGACCGAAGTCCTCTGATCTCCATCTCTCCCAGAGTCCGCCTCAGCCAAGGAGTGATGCTACGGTCACTGTAGTCAACTCTGGTTGAGGAAGGTAGAGAGGGTTGCCATTGACCCAATCGTGGTTCGTCAGTCACCATGGCACATCTTTCACAGTTACCTCCAAGATCTGGACTATGTTGGAGAGATACACCTGATGCTGTGCCCAGTGGAACTTCAGGTCCCACTGCAGAGTCCGCATATGCCAACAAGCAAGTGTTACAAGCAGGATACAGGATGCCATGAGGCCCAACAGCCTCAGGGTCATTCATTCCGAAATCCAGGATAGTAGCTGAAACATCTGTATCATAGACTGAATATATCTGGCTCTCTGAAACTGTAGGGTTCAGAACAGCTCTGATGAAAGGAACATTGATAGTGAACCTCCAGCAAGTGCAGGAGGTTCGCCGTAGTCTTGAGGTTGGAGACAACTGCCTGTTGAGTGACCGGCTTAAACAGCCAATCATCGAGGTATGGGAAGACTGGAATCCCTGACCTCCGCAGATATGCTGCAACCACCATTATCACCTTGGTGAACACTCAAGGGGTGCTGGTAAAGCTGAAAAGGGGCACAGCAAACTGAAAGTGCTCTTGGCTCACCATGAATGGTAGTAACGTCTGTAGACAGGCAGGACGGGCATGTGGAAATATGTGTCCTGCAAGTCCAGCGCTACCGTCTAGTCTCCTGAGTGCAGGGCACACAGGACTTGAGCGAGCATAAGCATTTTGAATTTCTCCTTTTTCAGAAATAAATTGTGAAGGCGCAGGTCTAGGATGGTATGAAGGCCTCTGTCCTTTTTGGGCACCAGGAAGTAGCGGTTATAGAATCCTTGACCTACTTCTGATTCCGGCACCCTCATGATTGCTCCTTGGCCAAGAGAGCCAACACTTCCTGATGGAGCAAGGAGAGGTGGTCCTCCATCAGCCAGTTGTAAGTGGATGACATTAATGGAGGGGTCGTCACAAAGGGGATGGAGTAGCCCCTTTTGGCAACCTGCAAAACACAATGGTCCGATGTTTCCAAATTCCAGCGGTGCAGCTGGTGGCCTATTATGCCTCCCATGGGATGCGCATGATGGTAGGAGGGCAAACTAAAGGGGTTTTGAGGCTATGCCTGATGGGGTAGGTGGGGTTACAGCCCAGTCCTTTGGCTACCTTTCCCAGGTGGTCTGTGGGACCTGCATCCAAATTCAATAAAAAGGCTGGGAATGTATGAACGTGGTTGAAAACCCCTCTGTGGCGGAAAGTTAACTGAGGTTGGCAAGGGGCCAGGGAGAAGCGCAAGGACCTGGCTGAAGCTCTGCTATCCTTAAAGTGCTCCAGCAGTGAGCCCTCCATCTTTCCAAAAAGAAAAGAGATCTCAAAAGGCACATCCATAAGTGAATATTAAGTTGAATTTTGCTGTGTCTCTTCCCTCAGCAATGGCTCTGGCCTATCTGAGACAATAGGCAGCACTTGCGCAACCGAGTCCCAGATCATACAGGAGTATCTGCCCAAGAGGCATGCTGTGTTCACTGACCGCAGTGCAAGGATGGCAGAAAATGCAGAGAACATTAATTTCCCAAAGGTGTCCAGCCTCTTGTACTCCCCATCCAGTGGAGTGGTATGCAACCCACCAGGTTTGACACTAGAGTTGGAGGCTTGGGCCTCGAAGCTCTCTAGGGTGGGGTGCTGTGTAAGGAAACTGGGGTCCCCAGCAGTGGAACAACTGTGGCATGAAATTATACCATGCACAGGATGCCCAACGTAGGGCTTCCACCAGGCCCTTGTAGAATATTAGTAAGAGCTTCATTACAAAGTTAGGGTTCAGATGGGGGACTCCCGGTAGAAGCACCTCTTTCAAGACATTCAGCTTGACTGCCACTTCAAGTCCAAAACCTCAGCCTCCCTACACAGTACCACAGTGAATGAGGCACCCTCCTCTTCCAGAGCCTCGGAAGGGGGAGAGACCAAGTCAGTGCCCATATAAGTTGTCCTCTGTATCGTCTAGGGGATGCTGGTATCCATAAGGTTCCGCAGACCCGTTCTATTCGTTTTGCTCTTCTGGCCTGTTGAATGAAGATGGCACTGGCTTTGACCTGGAGTGCATGGTCCCAGCCCGTGCCGGAACAAGTGTCAGATGATGCCCACTTATCTCTGTGTCGGAGACAGAAATGAGGATGGGGATGGTGCCACAGTAGTGTTTTGGTGGCGGCGCGGGAAGGTCAGTACTGGAATGGGCGCTGAGAAAGGTCTTGCTCTCAAAGGCAGCTTCGCTCCAGATTCAACACTGGCTCCATGTGGCCCCACTGGCATTGAAGGTGAACCTGCCAGTAAGGATAGGATGTACATGACCTAAGAAAATTCTAGCAGCTGGGCAGGGGTTGTTCCGACTCAGGGAAAGTCAGGAAAGCACGGAAGGGAGTCTGTCTCAGGCTCTGCTGAAGTGCATGGCCTGGAGTGCCGATGCTCCCGCACCTTGCCGACGACTTACATCGGTGTGGCGAAGTCAAAGATGTCTAAGGCTTCTTTGTTTTCTTCTTCCGGTAGGACTTGCCCAACAACTTTGAATGAGACAACGACCGCTGGGTGCAGCTCGACTTTGATCTTGAACGTTGTGGGGTTGTCTAACATCAGACGACAAGGAACTTGAGGGAAAACTCCTTTACTACCTTTGGGTCCTTGGCTCAGCAGTACTCATAGGTCTTAGAATCATGGTCCTAGGTGTGGCTTGGTCACAGATATCTGCCAGTGACAGGCTGTTATATTCCTGGGTTAGGCCATATAGTGAAGCAACTTATTTCTTACATTATCCTCACTCATAAAGTTTCCAAGTTGTGACCATTTGCATAAATTTGCACGCACGACACTGCTGGATTAGTTTCTCTGAAACGAAACTTGTTTTCACATCTATCTTCACACAACATTATCACAACACCCTGAACCTCATGTACAAGGTCTTGTCCCTCACTACGTACAACTGTCATCACTATCTTCATCCACGGGACGACAGGGCTTTCTCCATATCCACATCACTAATCTATGTGTACATCGCAAGTCTGCTTTCTATTATAAAAGATGAGCAACCTGATAGATTAGTAGAGGAGGTACTTCCGCTGCCAAAGAGGGTCCTTGCCTGCAGAGAAATATTCACGCAGCTACCTGACATCTCGTGAGGGGTGTCCAGTTTGTGACCAAAATGGGGTCTTCATTCTCTCTCATCAGGTAATGGGGTTGGATCGTCCCTTGTGGGGATTCTTGGCTCTACACCTACATACACTTAAAGTATGGTTCGCATAGTAGGAGTACGCCCAATTACTGCCTTGTTTATATGCCTGCATATATACATTGTTTTAGCACCATGGTAGAACTCTACCTACTATTTATGCTTTTGGTGCTTGTGATCACGTTTATCTGCTTCTGTCTCCTAATCATTGCAGCACTCGTATTTTATGCAAGAATAACATTGGTTCAATAAATATTATTGAAAACGTCCAACTGTGTATTCTCTGTATATTTCTCTGCGAATAAGGTGGACACCTTGCCCAAGCTAGAGAGATAACTCTGCAGGACTGACCATATAACATTTAGATATTTGATAACTTTATATATAAACCTTACAAACCTTTTATGCAGATCTCAAATCTGCAAGCACTAAGAAACTCGGCTAACTAAATGTAATGCTAGCAAAACTTGGGCATCCTTACAGATAACAGTGTCAATGATCTGATGATTTATCTCCTTTATCCGTCCAGCGTGGGTAGGCTGCCATTGATCTGACTCCATGCTATAAATTCAAAAAAGTAATTTTTATTTTTAATTGTCAACTTCATAAACGCTCTGATCTTGAGAATAAGTCCATCCTTCCCTTCCACTGTGAAACACTTGTTTACTCATCTGTTATCACTACCATTCCAACAGGATCCCCTCCCTATGAAATATCATTAAAACTTAATTTACCTCTTTTTTCCTCCTATGCCGCTCATTCACTAATTGTGTGTTCTTTGCAGGGAAGAAAGTGCTATTTAATTCCTATATCTATAACTATAAAGCTATAAATTCCAATTGTTGCTTTTTTCTATTGGAGCAACCCAGTTTCCAAAAGAACATACAGGACAGGTCATCTGACATCTACAACACCATACAGAGGTGGCTCCGACTATCACAATTTACAGACAACACCAAAGCCCATGAAATGACACACTATATTCCAATTTACCATATTAAACAGTAAGTATCACTACTACTTATTCCTGTTCCACTATGCTAGTTAATCAGATACCTCTGAAGATCAAACAACAATCCAGCATTCAACATTGTAACTTTTCAGTTCTGTCCCGATATAGTTGTTCTTTCCCATACTCCAAATAAGAATGTTAGACACACCACTGGAGACAATAAAGTGGACACCATGACACCACAGACATGCAGGGCATGAAGCTGATAGCAATTTGCATATTACACCACTATGTCCACAAATCAGAACATTTTACAGGAGTAAACTTGGGAAAAATCCTGTCACCATATTTTTTTTATTTTTGTGGGCGTATCAAAGTATTATTAAGCCGGAGCAAAGTGATTTACAGCTGTTAAATAACTATTTTGTGTCCTGTGCATTTGTAAATCTTGCCATTAACACAAATAGATTTGTGAAACAGGTCAATAGTATATTAAAAATTGCCATCTCAACTGCAAATGAACATGAAGCTATTTATTTTTCAGCCTCCAAATGAACAAACTCTGCACACCAGTTGGTCATCATACGCTCAAATAAGGCATTAAAGCCAAATGTTCGTTCAACATCTAGATGTTCCATTACCATAACATGTCCATTCCATATCCGAACCATTTAGAACAAGTGAACCTAAACATGGCAACTGAACTGAAGATTGGATCAGATAGTTCTACCTCAACCAAGCACTACTGATTAGGTATCACTATTAAACAATGGCAAACACAAGCCCCACACAATACTGCAAAGTACTGTTACAGTGTTAATTAGTTTTCCCATAGATGAAATGGGCTTCCGTACCAGAAATCTCCCCAGGACCATAATAAGAGTAAATGTAATACAGAGATCTTCATGACTTCGTACAGCACCATAACATACTCTATTAATGTTATACCATGTTTAAAACATATTTTACCGAGGATTCTCAGATTTATAGCAGGGAACATTTCACCAGCACCTCAACTGTAAAAGATGTAACACTGGATAACTGGCATTGCCTCCCGTTATCACAAGGGAAAAGGGTATGACAGTTGTATAGAGGCCTTTAAGACTAACCATGTGTTGTGTTAAACAATGAAAGACGTAACTTTTTTTTGTATTTCTTTATTTTTATTTGCATTTTATATAAAGAACAGAGAGGCAGAATTCTGTGTAGTCATCGAACCATTATATCATCCCATAAAACTTTTCATTCAAGGAGCCACAACTATGAATAAGAACAAGTTCACAGTAAAGCACAACAATGCTGTGGTATTTCCTAATATGGCAGTTTTGAATACAAAGACCCACTCCAATGGACTAATTCAAAGAGAAAAGAGGAATTGTCAGCTGTACGTCGCATCAATTTGGCTAGATGGACTCGTTGACAGCAATGGCCAGGGAACTAATATATATCACACATCGTCTGAGAAGGGGAAGGAGCTTGGAATCGTAGGTAAGTTAAGAATGGTTCCCAAATGTCTATAGGGCGGGAGGTCAGCAGCATTAATTTCCAGTAATAGGCCTATTGCTCTTGACAGTAGGTGACGTCTCATAACTAGGGTTTTCTCCCCCAACTATTAGCATTTTGACATTTGGTCTTGAAGCTAGAGCATGGCCGTGAGGTGTCAATGTTCAGGTGGGATGTCTATTACATAACACAATAGACTGAATAGTGGAGTTGGCGATAGTGAGTGACAAACTTACTGGTGGATAGTGTGATGTATTTCACTTCTATAGTCTGCAAATTTGGGGCACTCCCAGGCTATGTGTAGGAAGGAGGCTTGGGGGGAACTGAGCATCGCACACAGCGTGCCTCTTTCAGAAGGCCCATACAATACATATGTTCAGGAATAAGATATAGCCTGTGTAGGAATGTGAAATATAGGAGTCTGAGTTTGTAATTGAGCGAAAGGGCCCCCAGTTGTTCGCAGCAATAAGTCCATTGTGCCTCCGTAGGCGGGGGGACTATGTCTGCTGCACACCCAGCTAAGGCCATGAGGCTGCGACCAGGTGCCTTATCTTGCATGGTGGCTAACAGGCAGGTGACTAGTCTACGAGGGAAGGCATTTGTCAATATGTATTCAATGGGCATGTAGTTTAGGCGAAGGTTCAGGAAATGTAGTGTGTTGCGCCATGCAAGTGGCACGAATCTGATAATAGAGGAGTGTGTCGAGCATGGTGTGTTCTCCTCCAGTGCAAATGGGGGGGAGAATTGACAGTCAGGGTACAAATCACCGTATGTAAATAGTTTCCTGCTATGTGCCCGCGCTTAAGCACCATCATCATGTAGAGCTGGCAGCATTGGATTGTAAGCTGAGGGGATGGAGGGGGCATATAGGCAGGGTCACTGACCCCAACAAACACACTCCACGGTATTGACCTCTGCCGGTGGAGAAAGATGTAACTTTAAAAGTGTTTTTGTTTATTGAGACAGGAATTTCCCCTACATGGTGTACAGCTGTGTTCTCCTGCCCGAGTGCCCGGTTGCAAGTATCTGGTTTCTTGATTTTTGATATTTGGCCCTAGCTTCATCATAATGTAGATTGTGCAATGAGGCCTAGGCCTGTACTTTGACATGAGAGAGGCTCTGGACATGTCCGGTAACCTGGTTGGGAACATCAACCGTACTGTAATTTACTGAAAGCGAACTACTGTCCCGGTCATAGGTTTAGCACCTATTTCTTCGCTCTAGAGAGAAACCTCTGTGTGCCCCTTGCGCTCACAGAACTCTGCCTTGTGCTGCTAGCGTGCCTGACCCGCCCCCTTGTAGCTTGTTTACCAAGCCCACTCTTGCCCGCTGTCCACTAGGTCATGGGCGGGAAAACCACCCACATAGCGAAACAAGCATTTGCAATGCAATAGGTCTCGCATTCGCGAGATTTTGAGCTATTGGCGTTGTAAGTGGCAATGCCTTTTATTTATGTGTTTTGAAAACCTGCGATGACTAGAAGTACAAAGTGCATATAACTAAAAGGCATTGTCATTTACAATGCCAATATGTTGGAAAATGAGGCAGCATCTGTGAGGCCTGCACAAATAACATGACTACATTTGTCCTTCGCTGGGAACCAAACACCCAATTATAGCGCCTGACTCTCAGAGGGTAGCGTTGCAGAGCAGTCTGAGGCTTACTCAAGGGAGGTGGTGTGGGCTAGTAATCGACATTTACAGGTGCGCAAAAATAACACTCAATAATTGATTGTCCAGTCTGTACTTTGCTTTATAAAAGCAAGAGTACATTTATTAAACACACACACTACTCAATACTATGCACCAATTTACAAATATACATAAGCTGTTACTAGAATTACTTTGTGACATTGCATAACATCTCCATCCCTCCCGCAGGGGGGGTGGTGTCTAGTACCACCACTCCCATGTATGCACATCATCTTGCCCCCAATGCAGTTGGTTGAACATAGCTTGGGGCGAGGGCCCGGCGCACTAGCACCATCCCAGTTGCGACCCCCCCCGCCATTATCTCCACAAGCATTTAAAATAGGTAACCCTGCCCTGGTGACATATAACCCTGACTGAGCATGTCCTACTGACCATAAAGTATGCACCTCTATACCTTAAGGGTAGCAGTCTGGGTTCTTCACCTAAGCGCAACAGCAAGAATACATGTTTAAGCAACACTTTAGAATGACAGTACTCATCACCTTTGTGGATCACTAGAATGCATTGCAATTGCAGCCCCTAAGGGCATCAAATATAAAATCATAGGATTACGCATATACAGCCAGACAGTCTAGGAAGAATGTCTGGCAATATAACCCCACTTTTCTTGTGACATAACCTCACACAAGTACTTCACATTACACATGTGACCTTCAGTTCCTCTAAAAGAAATAACATTAGTAAAAGCATTTCTGGTGCAACTACATCTCTTCACCTCCAGGGGATGCCCTTCTCTAAACATCCTCTACTCAGTCCTTCACTCCATTATGCACTTCTCAACCCTCCTCCAGCTGTAGAATAAAAGTTCCAGCCCAAGAGGAGTTAAAATGCTGGTTGATCCCTTGAGGGGTTATTCCTTTCAAATCCCCAGGAAACTTAGGGTGACTTTCCTCTTCATGCTGGGGGGGAGACTGCGCGTTTCCAGCAGCTCCTCCCAGCACCTTTTCAGAAGTGAGGATGACCCCCCTCCTCTGGGGGACCACCAGGCACCAAAAACGATAACTTCCCCATGCCTTGCAAGGCATTATGGGGCGCTTGAGGCTCCTTCTTATGAATATTTTATTAGCGGCTCTCCTGCTGTGCCAGGGAGAGCCGTGATGTGGGCCTCCGGCCGCTTCATGGGGCTCGGTGGGGGGCCCGGTCCCACCCGGACCCCCAGGTGAGCGTAGGCGGCTCGGGGAGCCCACCCCCGGCCGCTCCTCCTCTTTTCCAGGGCCCAGTCCCACCAGGGCTCCTCGCACCGCTGGTGGTCTTCCTCGGGGGCCCCGCTCCCACCCGGGACCCCCGCATGGCTATTTGTGGGAGGGCAGCCCGGAGAGCCCACTCCCGGCTGCCCCCGCCGGCTCCCCGCCCGGCCAGCACCCATGTGTGCTGCAGCGGGAGCCGGCACTCCTTTCTGGTCTGCCCGCTCCGGCGGACAGATGGGCCAGTCTTCACTGGCTTCGCCGGGCTTTGGGGGAGTGTGATGTCACTCCCCCCCACTCGCCAGTCATCACCGCGGGGCCCGGAGATGGGGTCCCGGGCCCGGAGGCTTCTTCCCGTGGGGCACGACGGTGCTCCCCGCTGTCGGTTCTCCGCATGGGGCCCGGAGATGGGGTCCCAGGCCCCTCCCCCTGCTTCACGGGCAGCCCCCCGGCTTGCGCTTCTTCACCGGGGGCCAGGGTGGGCTCCTGGCACCCTGTAGGGGTGAATGTTCACGGGGAGCGTGCATCGCTCCTCGGCCTTGCTTCGGGGCCCGGGGATGGGGTCCCGGGCCCCCTCTGGTCACCTTCACGGGGGGAGTGCGGCGGCGCCCCCCCACCGGCTTGACTTCTCTTTGGGACCTGGCCCACCCCGGGGGCATCTCTGAGACCGGCGGCGGAGCCCCATTTGCTTCATCGTCGGTCTTCTTAGGGGTCAAAGGTTGCCTACCTTCCGGGGGGCCATATCTCAGCCCCTGGGGTCCGATCTGCCCCATTTTCGCGTCTTCTTGCTCCTGGTGGTGCCCGTCAGCCACTGGGAGCACTCTCCTTCGCCCTCCGGGTCTCCAAGAGGGTGGATTCAGCAGGGAGCTGTCTTCACTGGCTCCCTGCGCCAGCCTTTCGCCAGCCTTTCGCCTGGCTCTCCTTCTTGGCCTCTCTTCTCCCTGCGCAGAGGCCACTGCTTCAGCGCACCGGTCCTGGGCTCTTCTTCTGGTGCTGATAGGGTCCTGGGGCAGTCAGGGGGTCTCTCCTTCCAACTGCCCATTGCGCCAGGCTCCAGCACCTTCAGCCTCAGCAGACCACACCCCAGAGAGAGCTTTTCTTCCTGTGCAAGCACTTTTTAAAAGTTGAGTAGGGGGCTGGCAGGAAGTCTCTGTTGGTCCTATCAAACAGCGACACATCACTTCCCTGCCGCTGCTCCCTCCTTCTTGTCCAGCCTCTGGGCTTGTTCAAAATGGCGTCATCCAGGGTCTCTGGCCACATGTCTCTGAAGCCCCTTCCCCCACGCTGCCTTCCCTCCTTGGTGCAGCCTGGTGCCTGGCACCCAGTGACAGCTGCTAATGGATGAGCCTGTAGCCCTACCAATCTTCTCTTCATGGAGAGGAGGCCCTAGCTTGTGGAAGAAAGGTTATCAATCCATCCAGCTGAGGTCAGCCCTCAGCCTGGGTCGGGTCATGGCTGGCTCAGAGAAATATGACAGTTCTGGATGACCCAAAAGCAGTACAAATATGACTTTGGACTCTGCAGAATACTTCTTTTCACATCCGCTACAGTGGACTTAAGTGTGTGTCTGGAATCTGTAGGCCTAATGGAAGTTAATCTAGCCCATAGGCTCTACATTCCCATAGGGGAAAAACGAAGTAAAAAAACAGTAAGACACACTGACTTTCCCTGGCATGTTTCTTTCCAGTGTATAAAGCCTATTCCATGTCACCACCCAATACTGCATAAGTGCTGCCACACCATTCACTTTGTAGCTGCTCCTGGACTGCGCACGCTAGGAATCTCCCCCGCGCAGCCCATACACGTGTGCACACGCATGTACACATGTGTCTGCATGTAACCAGCCCGATGTCCCTTACTCCAGCTGCTGCGCAGTGGCCTGGTCAAGCCAGGGGGACACCAGTAAAATCCCCATGCAGTCTCTTACATCCTGAGTACACTGTGGGTGAGTCCCAACTTATGAGGCTCCCCTACAGTAAAAGCTCAACAATTAGGCGCTCAAAAAGCGAAAAATCCGGGCAGCCGATAGTGTCAGAACCACCTTCTAACACAATAGGTCAAAGCTTAAAAAATGCGAGACCTATTGCATTGTGAAATGCTTTTTTATACCTTCTTGCACTGCAGAACCACAGACAAATCACACTGCTGTCTCTAATGTGAAAGTGCTAGGCCATGTCTTGCTACAACATGATCCGTGTGAGGGCCTGCTGGGTCCTCAGGGTTATTTACAATACCACAGGGCACTGACAGGCAACGTGGTACGCTGAAGAGAGAGGCCCGGGCTCCCCTTGATTGATGCCCCAGTCACGCTGTGCGTTAAGTTAACTGTATCGTAGAACTAGTCAGATATCATATGATCGTGAGTCTAAACAAGCTCAAGAGAGGACACGGTGCATTTATGAGACAGCACAAGGCTCAAGCAGCACAGCTCCATGCACAATACAGCTCCTCACTGAGACACCTCACAGATGGTCGTTGGGCGCTATAAACGCGTGACCAGCAGTAATGCAGACACCACACTAAAATGTATTAGTCTTATCCCTGATGTGTGGTACTTGGCAGTGCTGGTGATAGTCGCAAGACATGAAGCCTGTCTTGTCCTCTCTGTCCATGGTTTGGGTGGGTGGAAGTGAACCATCTCCAGTAGAGCCACCCCCGCCAACGAACCCTGGACACAAAGAAAGAGTCTTAACTGACGAAGCACAGATACACGAAGTGGCTCATCCTGCCTGATAGTGCCCCAAAGTTCAGATGCGAAATAAAAAAAAGTCTGTCTGAAAAGTTCCTATAAGAGAAGGACTAAGGCAAGAGAAGGACTGAGGCATGCAGTTGTTGTTCTAGGACTTCTTGTTGACCGGTGGTGGCCCCGCCCACAGGGAAGTGGAGGAATCCACGAGGATCCGCGCTGACACCACAAAGGCGGCTCTCCGGTTAGGTGAAACCTATGGAGAAACAGAGAGGGGGGGGGTGAGGCATCACCTTGAGGTTAGTGAGGGGCACGGGAGTACTCCCTGCCACAGGGTAGCCCAGCTGTTGCCCTGGTGGAGGAGCGGTCCAGAATGAAACACACTGAATAACCAGCACAACTGCACTATGGTACGGGGGAGAGGGGGAAGGCGTGGGTGGACCTACCCGAGCCCTTGGTAAGCCCTACACCCATATTCAGAACTTTGCTTTTTAATTAGAAACTTTTTTCATGGCACATCACATTTTTCACGACAAGGGATTACTTATTCAGCCTACTTTTTGCATGTATATGCGTTTTCATGTTGTCTTAATTATAATTTGTGCATATTTTGTATTTTATTGTACCAATCCAAAACATTAGTTAGTAAACAGACACAAGAGACCACCACCCTTCTGCCTTGGTTCTATAAATGACTTGACATGCCCTTCAGGAGTGAACTTCTCAACATGAGTTGTGACCGAGTAAGTAAAATTCTCCAGACACTTTTGATTTGTTGTATCCACGGACACCTGTGAGACAACCTCTCGCCGTCTTCTGAGCAATCGATTCCTTTCTGCCACCCATTCTGTAAATAAAAATATTTTATTACCATATTTCATTCTCTAAGAGTCTGAGAATGATCTCATGTGTAATTATAAATAAGACCAGAAAAACTATACAGGCAGGTGTGCTAGACGCGTGACAAGCTCGTTCTGCCCTGGTTGGTTTTTCAGAAACACCACAGGCCTGTTGGGAAACCGACAGATCTTCTGTACTGAGTCAGTCTGTCTTTGAACACAGCCTACCTTTTAAATGCATGTCTGAGAAGATCCGGAGTGTTCACATTTTTTAAACCCCCTTTGGCAGCAGACAAATTAAGATGCCACAAAGTGACTGATTTTTAGAGGGGATATGCCTTTTGACACTGGGCAACACAAGATAATATCCACGAACAGCTGTGAGACACCTTCTCGCCGTCTTCTGAGCAATCGATTCCTTTGTGCCACCAAAGAAGAAAACTAGGAAAGTGAAAGCGCGCCATGCGCGCGTTTTGTTTTGTTTCGCGAGCCGTACACGTGCACATCTCCTGTCCCCCTTCTCAAGCTAAATCGACAACAATAGATCTCGCAAGCGAGCAGCACATGTCGTAGGCGAGACCTAAAAAGGGGGGGGACCCCGGCACGGACCCATACCCCAGCCCCACGGGTCTATAAGAGTTGGAAGGCTGGAGAGCGATCCCAGCAGACACTCAAGGGCCCGCCTCCCTCTTCTCCCCCTAAATAATTATGCAGGTGATGGGTAACTACATAGGACCGTAATACCCTATCACTGCGTCCCTGGGCACTGGTTTATAACCTGCACACCTTTAAAAGCCATCATATCTTCCTGAAATATAAACCTAACCCCATGCGCGATGCACAGGTAGTATTTAACAAGACTACTCACCAAGGTTGAGCCGCTGTCTTGCATTTCGCATAGTTTTCAGCTAAGGGGATACTGCCGCTGATCGTTCAGATGCTGCCCACCCACACACGGGCAGCCGTGATCGTCTGCCCACAAGAGGGCTGGAAATGGTGCCCGGAGAAAAGGATTCCGCTGAGGGCCCGTGATCCACTGGGGTGGCGCTCAGACCAGTGTTCGTGTCTGAGGCCGAGCACCAATCGTAATTTAAAGCCCCCCCTAGCCTTGCGGTTGTGCTGGGGTGGTGCGCAGCCCCTTGTATGCCAATAAAGGGGCTCCCTCGCATACGGCCAGCGGTCGGGTGTCAAAGCACGCACTCAAATGCTTATACATTGCGCGTCACCCTTGACCCCAGCAGCTGGGGTGTGCGCCGCATGGACTTGGACTAGGTGGGAGGCCCCGACTGAACCCAAGGCCCGAACGCGGTCCGGGGCCTGGGCACACTTTTTTAGGTCTCGCCTGAGCCAGCGCTTTAAAAGTAAAAAATAGACAAAAAATGAAATTTTTTTCTATTCCTTTACTTTTCAAGCAATAGCGGCACCCGCGCTTTAGCTTAAGATGCTTAAAACTAAAGCAGGGGTGCCGCTATTGTAAACATTAGTAAATAAACAGACAAAAAATGCATGTACACAGCAGCTAGCCTGCTTTCTAGCATCCCTGGCGTGGCAGGCTTTCCTCCCCCTCTCTCACCCGCTCCTCCCACTCCCTTACTGCGTGACAACAGACAACAGGCGCCACTGGGCTCGATCCTCCCCCTCCCTTACTGCATGACAACACCACTGGGCTCGAGAGTCATTTTCTCTCTAAAGCCCTGTTTGCAGGCCATTGTTCTTCTTCTCTACAAACAGCTACGGTGACTCTCACTTCATAGTCAAGACAAATCTCCTAATATGCCTAAAATCACACGGTGTGTCAGATCACACGGTGTGTCGCTTGTGGTAGAGTGCAGATCTAAAACCCTAAGCCCCCTTATTCCTGCTTTTCTAAAAGTTTTTCTCTGAGTTAGGGGATGTTCTAGTGACTCAAAACGCATTTCCCCGGGGCGTGCTGTGCAGCGGGTGATGAAAGCCGCAGACTAACAGACCGCACCTGCCATGTGAACGCCGGCAACAAACTAACAACACGCACATAGATAATGACAAAGAGTGCAGCCACATGTCTCCTTTACCAGGGACCCCGAAGAGACGCGACTGACCCCCTCGCTTTATGCGCCGGCCGGTATCTGCTGATCTCGGCCTCCTCTCACCAGTCATGGGCGCACACTTCTGTCATACTGGAACAGTCCCAGCGCATTGTGCTGTTTGATGACAAACTGTCCAGCAGCACTACGCTCCACTGTTTACAGCGCTTCGAGGGGGCAAAAATCTTTAGCAGTAGTCAGAGCTGCCCTTTGGTCAGAGAGCGCCCTGGGTAAAACTTCGTTTGGCACCCCCACACTCGCACTCTGCCTATGGTTTGACATTTGTGTAGGAGTGGGAGGGAAGTGGGGCCAGACTCAGGAGCGTCATGAAAACAAAAACAAACAAAAAGCAGCCAAGGACCCAACAGTCTTCTCTACAAGTGTTCAAATTCACTTTTCTTTGGACGTAAGTCAGATCAATTCTGCTGCGGGAGCTCCAGCACCTCTGATGGTCGGCGCCCTGGGCGTCCGCCCAATGCACACTTGTAAAAGACCTTAAGCACTGTGGAAAAACAAGTTATTATCATTCTGATAAAGGCGGCAGAGCTTCGAGCCTGCGCAAACTTTCCCATGATGACATTCGAAGCATAACGTTTTTTATTAAGCGACGGCCATGGTGGCCCAGCCATGCTGCACCCGCCTCTCTTGAGACCTGCAGACCTGCATCCCGGAGCTGTCTTCACAGAAATGTTCATTTCTTTAAAGAACCGGACTACAGACAGCACAGCACTACATGAGCGCTGCACCATTGTCTCGCGAGAGAGCACTGCAGCACCGGGTCATACTTTAAACAAGCATTGGAATAGCCAATAGGCCTATTTCCCATAAAAAGGGAACAAATCAGAATTACTTAAAACACTAATAATTCAGTAACAAAACAAGTTTACCACCACAACCGGCCTTCGCACACAGAGTTTGCCTCTCTTCCTTTCAAAGAAATGCACACACACACACACGTGCCGTCCTGACTTAATCTTCATTAGAAAAGGACATCAAACACACCCGGCTCTACCACTCCCCATCACACATAGGTGCTCCCACCACGCACCCTCATAAACACTCGGGCCACTTCTCAATCAAACGTTTCTCCTTTTTGCTCACAGGTTATCCCTCTCACTACACATAATTTTATGCTGTGTCGACTGTACATCTCTGCCATTGTGTCTATATATATATATTTTTCTCTCTCTCAATGCGCTGTCACCAAACACTATGAACACCTCGGGAAAGTTTGGGAAGTCACCCCCAACTTTGAAACCACTTGCTGTTTCAGAGTGTGTGCTGTACACATGGCAATACCTTGACACAGCGGACTGTTGCAAGGAATGCTTTGAGCCTCAGAGGCTGACAGACCTCAGTCTCTGCATTAGTTCACCCCGTCTTGGTGCTGCATGAAAACAGGGTGCCCACTGTCCAGCATGAAGTGAGACATTGTGATCGGGGCTGGAGATGCTATTTAGCAATCTGCTTAGAACATTGTGTTTCATTAATAGCATTAAACATAAAGGAGCACTGGCAACACTGATAAAATGGATTTAAATTTGAGTAGTGACTAAAACTTTAAAAAAACCTGCAGTACTGAAACAAGCATTTGCAATGCAATAGGTCTCGCATTTGCAAAAGTTTAAGCTATTGGCATTGTTCATGACAATGCCTTTTTTAATCTATTTTATAAAGCAAACACATAAATAAATGCCATTATCATTTACTAAGCCAATAGCTAGTGTTGCATTATTATTGGCAATGCCAACTGCTCACACTTTTATAATGCGAGAACTATTGCATTGCAAATGCTTTTTTTTTTTTGTAGCAGGATGATGAAGAGTCTGCTTATCTGGACTCGAAACCAGTTATGCACAAATCACTGCAGCCTGCGATCTGTACAGTGGGCATCGAGGGGCGCTAACGGCAGCGCCACCTCGCTCCTGACCTCACCGCAGCTGCCCCCAAACCTGGGCCGACCAAGCAGAACGTAGCCTGCTGTCCTACTCCCCCCCACCCCATAGCGGCCAAGGTTTGGTTGGCTTATGTGCGACATTCCCATGTGTGCAGTGCTTTTATGTGTGACATTTCAAGGCTTATGAGTGACTCTTCATTGCGAGTGAATTAAACCCTTTAGTTACAGGTGGTGGTTTAAAGGGCACTTAAAGGAACTGCAATAGCGTGAAACCATCAATCATTTGATGGTGATAGTTGCCTATCAGATCTGATCCTGTGAACCACAGAGGATTCACAAGCTGAACATGGGAGCCTTCACTGTTCCTACCCAGTCTCCCCCTCCTTGGCACTCGCTCCTTTCATTCCTTGTTTTCTTTCTCTCTCCCCCTCAAGTCCACACTCTGTTGTGTCATTCTTTACTTCCCTTGACCTCCTCCGCCCTTTCTGGCTCCTCCCCCTCCTTCATTTGTCTACCCATTTCCTAATCTTCCCTTCTCCTTTTGTCTGTTGTCACCTCTTTCATCCTACCTTTGTCTCTCTCATTCTATCTCCTCCAGTTCTCTCTCTCTTCTAACTCTTCCCTGTTATCTCTCTCCTTCCCTCTAATTTTTTCATCTCCTCCCTTTCTTTAGCTCAGCTCTCCAACAATACTTTGTCTCTCACCTTTCCTCCTCTATTTTGCCCTTCTTCTTCTGACACCACTTTTCTCCTTTCTCTCACTCCATCACTCTCCTAAATCATGGTGACTCCAGTGCATATTTAGTGCTCATGCCACTTTTTGTTTTAAAGGGTGTCAGTTAGTTAAAGTTTTGTTTCCAAACAGTTCTATATCATGTATGACACCTTATTCTAGTTCTGACTTCTTAGGCTACATAATGTTGCATTTTGTAAGTCATAGATTCACTGTTCAAGTTTGGCATTCAACTGTACATGTCCAGGTGCACACGCTTTTAAGCAATGCCATCAGAAACGAAGAAAGAACAATGCCGAGAGGAGGAATGACTGTTCTAAATCATGACATACAATCCAGTAGAAAACCGAGCTCACTACAGCCTGTCCAAGGCGTAGAGAGGGAAATAAACTATGACCGCTTTGGTGTCTGTTGGGACTTCCATGAACTCGAAAGACATAATGTGTGCTATGAGACTTGTAGCGAAACCAATGTGATTATAGAAGTGTGTGAACCCTGAGCTTCTCCCTTCATAAGAAGTGTAAAAACAACCCCGGTTTGATTTCTTAATTGTACACAATCACTTGTTCGTAGCAGCGGTTGAGCACAGCAGTGAGCTTGGAGATTGCGACCACTTCTAGTGCAATGGATGAGTTGCCAGAACTTGATATTTTGAATGTTATGCTAATACTTTATTAAGGTTGTAAACAATGTTGATCTTTTTAAAATGTACATACAGCTGGTTAAAAAAACACGAATTGTCAGATGGCAGTAAATAGGGCCAGCTTAGTTTACGGTGGAAATGCAGGCACACGCTCAGCGGAGTGTTGGCAGTGAATACATAGCTTTTATGCAGATTTAACCCCCAGCCTAAGCAGGTCTCCAGACGGTCCGAATCCTAATTCATAACTCTTTTCAAGACTTATGGTAGTCCTAGATTGCTCATGAAATTGTGCATTTGGCAGAAAACAAACAGGCAAGGAAGATGCTCACTGCTACCTGCAGCACAAGAAGGATGATGAGACCCGAGAGTGTCATGACTGTGAACCACGGCCGTGACGAGTCTCCGGCAGACGGTCCCACTTACTGTCAGCTCAGCCTGAGGAGAGTGCGCTACTTACAGGCTGACGCTGAAAACTTAAACAGATTTCCAAAAAGGTTGAGTGTCCAGCAGCCGGGTCAGTCATGATGAGAGGGGCTCCCCCCCAGCCGCACAGGTGGGCCCGCCCCCAGTCCTAGCCGAGCACTGCATTTGTAGAGAGGGGGTGGGGGGAGGGGGTGCGGACGGGCGTGCCCCAGGGCAGGACTGGTCGTGTGAACCAGTACCGGCTGGCCCGGCCCTTGCTGCTTGACAATCTAGCATCCCCAAAAGGAGGGAGCCGACTCAGCCGGGAACCGGCGAATCAACAATACCTCTGTCCGTGTTCCCCATAAGAGTGGTGATAATGGCGCTTAGAACCGGGGCCTCATCCATCAACGCATGCGCTCCCCCACTGAGCTGCGTTCCTGGCGTTGCTTCGGTCGTGAGCAAGTCCGGACCCCACCCCGACCTGTGAGCACAGACAGAACTGTGAGACTGCAAGACAGACTATCCTGTCCAAGCCACAGATTCGAGAAGGCACAGGAGTCTCCCACAGCTTAGACGAGGCAAATACCCGGCCTTCCTGCTGTAGGCATTTTCTCGGCTGAGGCGCCGGAGCGCCGCATGTTTTCCCATTGAGCTCCACTGGGATTGGCTGTCAGTGTCATGTGCTTTTCAGTACATGTGATACACACAGTTCACCATATCCAATTCATTCACATCCTTATCCAGTTCATTCAGTACTCTATGCAACTCAATGTGATTCATATCCAATTTCAGTGATGCCCATATTAATTTTGACAACAGTATTATTTGCTTCACTGTAAGTTATATCAATTTCAAGATTTGTCATATTTAAACCATTTGTAAGGAAAATGTTTTAATTCATTTTTAAATTAGCTTTTGTGTTATATCAACTGTATGCAAAACAGTACACTTGCCTGTAGTAAATGACAGCACCTTAACACATGGGACAGCATGTCATTTAATACATTGACAGTCCAGCAGTATCCCTCTTTTCCAAGAACATCTTTTCACACATAAGGATGGCACCTCCAAATCACAGTGGCATTAATCAAAGGTATAATGGGGCCAAGATGGCGCTTCGGGTACTATTACATTTAGAGCTTTTGTTCAGAAATCAATGTGTATGTACATTCCCATCATGCCTCCATCCCTCCCCTATTCTGCATGTTTGGCCACATTTTAAACGGGTTTCGATGACATTGATATCATGAGTTTACAATTAAGCTTGCAATGGGCCCCAGATGTTGTTGGGTTGGACACACTGGAGAATGGTGGAAGAGTAGGGTTCCAGTTGGTTATTGTAGTGTATCATATCATGCAACCAGGTCCTCACAGTAGGTATGTGATTCCCTACCCCTCATACATGACACACGCCTCTTTGCCAACAGTAGTGCCATCAATGTGAACGTCACACGGCGCAGCCTTAGTATAGCTCCTAGAACATGAAATACTTTGCCCCAGTAGCCGGCAATCAGTGGGCATGCTCAGGTCAGGTGCAGGAAGCCCACTTATAGCGCGTTACATCTTACACACCTGGAGTGGCCTGTAATTTGTGAGCAATCAGTTTGAGGAGAGTATGGTATGTTCTGTGTAAACATGCTGATGGAGATAGCTCCTCAATTTAGCTACAACAGTAAGGCCACTCCGTATCTGTAATTAGATCTCCCAGGTCCACATCCCACAGCACCTTGGTACTAGGCCTTAGTGTTGAGAGCTCGGCCTGTATGGAGGAGTAGAGCTTGGTTACCAGTTGTCTAGCCATCTGTGCATTTAAGACAGGGGCGCAACTAGACCCAAACTTTGGGGGAGCTAAGACTCTCAGTCAGGGCCAGCTCGAGCACTGGTGGCGGCCGTTACCACAGGCTTTTTTGGTGCTCTCCTCCCCTACAACATCCTTCTCCATACATTCCCTCATTGCCACTCTCCAACAGTGCACCTCATCTCTCCATAGCCTTTCTCTGATGTACATTTCATTTTTTTATAGTGTTACTCACAGTTGACTCACACTCAGTTGTGTGATCCGCATGGTACACATTCTTTGCAGCAGGCACATTAACCCTCAGCGCTACTTTACAGTGAGTCAAAACTGCCACTAGACAAAAAAATACAGCGCCCCCCCCAGAGTCAACACCAGGTGTGGCTGCACTGGTCGCTTCGCCCTAAAGCCAGTCCTGTCCCCAGCAATGGGGCAGGACAAGCATTTCCAGAAATGGGGTTAGAGCTAACCTCTTAGCCATTATGAGGAAAAAGATCTATGTAACGGCTGAGTTGTGATACTTCCCCCAAATTCCAGCAAGCAAAATAAGTTAACAGATTTCTTGTAGATGATTTAAGGGAGAGTAGATTTCTCCTCTGAAAATGTTTTTGAAATGTTTGGGATCAAATTTGCTAAAACGCCAAAGACCCTTATAGGGCATTCATGAAATATTCCAGTACTTTCATGGTGCACCAGGGAAACCTGGCCTTTCCTCATAGCAGATCTAATTTTTTTCAAATGTCTTAATTCAGAAATTACTTCCACTATACCAAGGTCATCATATTTCATGGGTGAGCCCCTTATGCCAAGGAGTACATTCAATATGACAGTGCCAGAATTTAATGTCATGTCAGGGGTACCTCTAAAATTCACTCCAGTATACATGGGTCAGCATTTTGTCATTGACACCCCATATAAAATGAGTACAGGAAATCTCATAACAAGAGTTACCTCAAATATCAGTTCCAACATTTTGCTATGGATCCACCCCATATGCTAAGAATCACATGCATCATGTTGAGGTCTTCAGCCAGGTGTGGCAGCATGTTTTACTGTGTCCCTGCCACTGGGTATGACTGGACTAGTGGCTTTCTTACTTAGACAGTTCAAGTCCCCTCAGCCAATGATGGTGTCTTAATAGAAGCATGTCAGGGCCTGCAGTTTGCCATAGGTAACACCTCCCATCCATATGCTGTTAGTGCCCTTGTCAATAAGGCAAGAATAACCTCCAGAAGCACACTTGCACACATAACATATATACACTCACAGATTCTCTCACACACACATTCTCATTCTATGTCTTGCACTCTCTCCTACATATGTACTCTGTCACACTCACACACAGACACACTGCCACTCACACTTCCATTAGTCAATCTGCTTTTATTGTGTTAGATAAGCTTGCTCGGCTGCTTCTGCCATACCTGCCTTTCCTTTAAGTGAAGCTTAATAAAAACATTTTCTTTACACGCTATCCATAAAGAATAATATATTGCTGTGTCAATGTTTGTTACAAGTATGATGTGAATGAAAAGTGCACTTCCTTAAAATAGCTGTACAGGACTTATATTTGGTTTCACGTGTGGATCAAACAGTTACAGTACTGGAAAAGAACTAATCTACATTCTAACATGTAATATCACAGCATCCAACTGATCTAATAAAATGCTTGACTTCTTCGGCAACCATGGATTTTATCCAGTAACACTTTGCATGTTTGGGTTTTTGAGACCCAATTTACAATGTAAAGAAACACCACATGTCCCGGAATGAAGCATTGTGGTGAATGGAAAGCCAGGAATGACTGAAGGTGTCACATGATCCTTAATCACACCTCAAAGCCTCAGCCCTAGGGCTGAGTCTTTGGGATATGGTGCTGGATTGAGGATTGTGTGCCAGCCCCATGTGCCTTCCCACATTCTCAGTCCGCTCTCCCCTCTTGCACCAGCCCCGTTGTTGCAGATGGAATTTAGTAGGCATTTAGTACTTTGGAAAGAGCAGGTATTCTGTGGGTACCTTTGTAGAAATATGTTTATATTCATGACAGTTGTGTCATTTTTATATGTGCAGAATGATAGGTATGCTCATTTAAGTGCTGGGTGATGGTCAATAGTATGAGGGAGTGCAGCGTGAGTGGTGCTAGTGTAGGGTAAAAAATGTGCCTATGTGAGTGTTGGGTGAGCTAAATGCAATGTGAGAGGAGGTCCCATGTGAGTGTCGGGTGAGAGGAGTGCGTGCAGAGTGAGAGGAGTGAATGCAGGGTGATGTAAGCAGTCTAAATGCAGGGTGAGTGGTGTTCCTGTGTGTGGTTCAGGGTGAGCAGTGAGAATGAAGGGTGGTTTGTGAGAGTGACGGGTGAGTGTATGGTGAGTGAGTGGTGTGTCCCAATGAGTTTAGGCAGACTATTGTCCCTGTGTGCAGGCAGGATGAACAGATTGCCTATATGGAATACAGGCTGAGAGGTTTGTCTGTGTGAGTACAGGATGAGAAGAGGAAGTGCAGGGTGAGAGCTCTGAGTGTTGTGCTTATTTGCATGGTGTGAGTGCAGGGTGAGTGCTGTGCCCATGTGAGTGAATGGTGAGCTGTGTGAATGAAAGAAGTACCTGTCAGTGCACAGCGAGCGATGTGACAGTGTGAGAGGAGGGTGAGAGGAGTGACTGCAGGGTGACTGATGTGACAGATGAGTTTGGGTGCAGGTAAAAGAACAGAGTGAGAGGAATTAATGCATAGTGATTGATGTGCTTGTTTGAGTGAGATTGAAGAGTGAACCATGAAAGTGACAGGTGAGTGAAGTGTCAAATGAGTGCAAGGTGAGTAGTGTGCTCGTGTAAGTGCAGGGTGAAAAGCGTGAGTAATTGGTGAGTGGCGTGAGTGCAGTGTGATCACTGTGTGTGCAGGGTGAGCAGTGTGCTCATGTGACCACAGGGTAAGTAGAGGGAGGACGGCATGAGCTCAAAGCAAGGAGCAAGAGTGCAGTGTGGTCGCTGTGAGTGCAGGGTGAGCAGTGTGCTTGTGTGAGTGAAGGGTAAGAGAAGGATGAACAGCATGAGTGCAGGGTAACATCGTGAGTGCAGTGTGATCGCTATGAGTGTAGGGTGAGCAGTGAAAGTTACAGGTGAGTGGAGTGTTATGTGCGTGCAGGGTGAGCGGTGTGCAAGTGTGAGTGCAGGTTAGGAGGAGGGTTAATGATAGGAGTGCAGGGTAACAGCATGAGTGCAGTGTGATAGCTGTGAGTGTAGGATGAGCAGTGAAAGTTACAAGTGAGTGGAGTGTCATGTGCGTGCAGGGTGGGTGCTGTGCAACTGTGAATGCAGGGTAGGAGGGTGAAGGGGTTTGAGTGCCTGGTGAGCAGTGTGAGTACTGTGTGACTGCTGTGAGTGCAGGGTGATTACAAAAGTGAAGGGTGAGAATGAAGAGTGAGTTGTCTGAATGCAAGATGTACTCCCAGGCACCTGGACTAACTCAGCATTGTATTGACGGCTGGCGTAGGGTTTTAGATATAAGCTAAACTATTACTATTATGGTATCAATCAGGGATTGAGAGTGGAGTACATAAATGAAGTGCTGATCCTGCAACAAACTTTCAGTCTCCTGATTCGGGTTGCCAGCTGACCGGATCTCTCCCGGCAGCACCAGTATTTTGATGTCCCAGCCAGTACAGAAATAAGTTAAATCACCTAAAGCCTGTACTTCTAGCACTTATCTGCCCCAGCAGCTGGAGCTGCAGCAGCCCAGGCTGAGACACACGAAAGGGGGGGGGGGCTAAAGCCATTTTAGCCCTAGAGACATTGCACACCTGATTTAAGAACATGGTTAATATCTTGGCTTCAGCAGCTCCTCAGGAAACAGGTGATAGTACTCTCCGCTCAATGCCTGAAAGCAAAAGTAGGTGATTGTGCCCATCAGGAGCAAATCAGCTTTTGGGCAACCCAAAAATTGGATGGTATGGAATAGCTTACTTAGTTAGTTGATCCCCCATTTAGTCAACCTCTGCAGGACAACTTTATCTTTAGTCAGCAGTATTGAAGGGAAGTGATGCAAGGATTGTTCAGTGGAATAGAGTATTGGGCAACCCAGCCTTCTACGGATCTCCTCCCATGCCAACTGTGTGCATGCCACAGACTCTCTCCCTACTTGGCTGCAGCGTGGGGCCTGTCAAGCAAGGCCCCCAATGGATTGGGGTATGCGATTGTTGGATGGTGGTTTGGTAGTAGGTGCAAGTAGGTACCTACTGCTAGTATCAACACCACAATCGCAATATAAGGCCCAGTCAAGGTCTTGATAAGTTATTCCCCTGCTCAACCCTTGGTAGCTGGCTGCCAGCAGGCAAAGTTATCTTAGGAGACAGGTGTGTAAAGCCTTTAAAAACACCAATACACTAAATAAGAAAGAAACAACAGACAATAAAAATCCAACACCAATTTATTAAAATAGGAAATATTTTTATGATTAAAATGACACCAAAATGACAAAAATCTAATGTAGGGAACCAGAGACATACATTTTCAAAGATTAAATGTAAAACTGTGCTTTCTAGCGCCAAAAAGTTAAAAGTGCCAACTGCAGCTATCTGGATGCACCAGACCAGGACCATGTCAAAATTCAGGCCCACCGTGATGGAGAGCGGATCAGATGCACTTGTGGGTTTGGGCTGTTCAAAACTTTACCTTTGGCCGTAGTCACTTTTTTGGTTCTTTTTCTCTCAACGTCATGCGGGTTTCGTCACCAGGCCATGTTTGGTGTCAACGATGGTGGCTTGGTCCAGCGAGCACCTCATTAAACTCCTGGAGGTCTCATTGACGATGCAGGGCTCCGGAGTATAGGCCATAATAATTTAAACATGGGTCATATCCATTTCAACATAGGTCATATTCATTTCAATAGATGCAATATTAATTTTGATGTGTATCATATTCATTTTAAAGCATACCATATTCATTTTGCCAAGTTTCATTATAATTTCAGCATGGGTCATATTCATTTTAAGGCATGTTGAATTAATTTCAAAGGGGCTCATATTCATTTCAATGCGTGTCATATTCATCTTAGCATGTGCCATATTCCTTTCAATGGATGTTTCAATCATATTAACACATCTTAGATTAATTTTAACATGAATCATATCCAATTCAACACATATCACGATCATGTAAATGCATATCATATTACTTTCAATGCAAGCCGTATTCATTTTGATAAATGTCATGTTCCTTTTAACTTTACTTATATTCATTTTGAAACATGTCAAATTCATTTCAATAAAGCTTATGTTCATTTCAACGTATGCTATATTCATTTTAATATGTGTTATATTCATTTCAACGCATGCCATATTCATTTCAGTGGATGCAATATTAATATTACCACTTGTCATATTAATTTTAACATGAGTCATATCCATTCCAAAATATGTGATACTCATTTCAATGTTCATCATATTTATTTCAAAGCATGTCATATTTATTTTGCCGGGGCCGTTTTAATTTTAGCATTGGTCATATTCATTTTTAAGCAAGTTGCATTAATTCCAATGAGACTCATATTCATTTCAACACATGTCACATTCATCTTAGCATGTGACATATTCCTTTCGCTGGATGTCACATTCATACTAATACTTCTTATTTTAATGTTAACATAAGACATATCCATTTCAAAACATATCATATTCATTTTAATGTGAATCATACTTTTTTCAGTTCAAGCCATATTCATTCTGACAAATGTCATGTTTATTGCAACATTACTCATATTCATATTAAATCATGTCAAATTCGTTTTAAAAAAAGCTTATATTTATATTAACACATGCCATATTCATTTTAATGTGCCCTATTCCTTTCAATCAATGTTATATTTATTTCAATGGATGTCATATTCATATTAACATTTGTCATGTTCATTTTAAGATGCAACTTACCCTTTTTAATATATATTATATTCATTTGAATATATATCATATTAAGTTCAATGCGTGCCATATTAAGTTTGATGGATATCATGAGAATTTCAGATTTGGTCATACTCATTTTAAGGCTTGCCAAATTCAATTCAATAGGGCTTATATTAATTACAACACAAGCCATATTTATTTTAAATCATCTCCTATTAATTTCTGTATATCTCATATTCATTGCAATCGGGGTAACATTAATTTCAAAGCAATTCATATTCATTGCAATATGTGTAATGTTCATTTCAGTGTATGTTATAATATTTTCAATGTGCATCATATTATTTTCAGACTATAACATTCATTTCAGTAACTTATATTCATTTCAATCTGTAGTATACATTTCAATGTATGTCATATTCATCTTGGCATATGTACATCAATTCAAGAAATGTTTAATTCTTCTTGATGCTTATTGCATTCGCTTCAGTGATTGCTATATTGTTTACAGTGAGGGCCATATTCATTTTAGTTTGACTGAAATATATTTCAGTATATCTCTTATTCAATTCAGAGTGTGTGTTATTCATATTAATCACTAAGCAGCACATTCACTCTGCCATGTTTCATATTCGTTTAGACACATGTTACATTCATTCTGGTGTGTGTCAAATGTATTGTGGAGCACTCCATGCATTTCAGGAGGTGTCTCATATGGGGATCTGTAATTTTGACATGAACGGCTTCCCATACAAATGAATCTCCATTTATCGATGAAACAAGAGTCAGTCGGATGGAAAGTTCCCAGCTCTTCACGGAAGCATAGCTTTTCCTATATTTTGTGCTGATAAATACAATCGAAGACACCAAAGCATGACGTATGATCTCGGGCACAAATTACCAGAGCGCCAATGTATGTGATGGGCTGTAATAAATGCATTACAGTGACTTGTCCAGAAGAGCACTCTACTGTTCAGCGCTAGGAGCCTATTAACCGTCATTCGCAATAAGGTTCTATGTTTTAATGGTAACCAATGCAGGCTCTTTGGGGCCATCTCGTTTTTCGCCTCTTGTTAGGCAACTTTACAATGTAATGCAGCAGTCTATCCCTCTGGAAAAAGAGCGCGACTGTTTGGAGTTCTGTACATTATTCATTTCACCTCGTCTACCTGTTTTCCTTTTACATTCCAGACGGACGTTCCCATCTGCCATTAGTGGGTTTCACTCACCTCATTTGGAGTTTCATTCTCTCCGCATTGCTATTTAATGTATTGGAATTATAATTACAACTCCTATTATTTGAAATTTTAACTGGAGGGATTGTTATTCCTTCACATACTCTCTGCAGCAGTTACAACAAGACCTGGCTGCAGTGAAGAGTGCAAATAAACACTGGAGATGCGCCTATGCGGGCGAAGGTAAACCAAAAACCACATATGCATGGCCTCCCCCTGATCACTTTCCTGACACACCATGGGATATGCCAACAAATTAAGAGAAAACATAAGCAAATGTAAATTAGGCACATCTTCGTTACACACTCATTTCACTGACCTGCCAGTTTCTGCAATGTTGTATGTACAGTGCAACTTCTGCAAGCATAAGGTATTCATATTTATAGTCCTAATTCAGTCATATATATGTTTGTTAATGAAGCCCTCTGTGCTTATATGTATGTGCACATTTTGTTCCTCCCAGCACAATATATAATTATCCTCATCTAACAGAGGCCCAGACTAAACTCTCCATCCCTCCTCCAGTGAGAGCTAAAAATAATCACTGACTCAGATTTATTTGGTTTTCTTACCATTGTAGCACAGGCGGAATCATCCACAGCCATGCATCCCTCCAGAGACATGCCTTTGTACTGATGTGCTTACACAGTTCCCAGGGGATAGGGGCTACCTTGTAACATTATACCACTGCCCATGTTCCAGCACCACTCATGTTCCTGATGGATGCAACCTATTGAGTGATGCTTGTACAGAGACACTTGCTGATGCCTGCCATTTATCTGCAGACCGCTTCCAAATAATTATAAAATGTCACATGTTACAACACATACATTTACCATGTGGTTTGTTACAACACATGCAAGGCAATGCATTGTATCTTCACAGTGTATTGGTTTACAAAGTTTCCAGTTTGCATTCTGGGCTATAGTGAGAGACCAGAAGCACATTTCACAGTGGAGAAGGGGAGTGACACACACATATTGCAGTTTACTTATTAGACTGGAAAACAACCAGCTTGTCCGTTTCATAGCATCTTTGCTCCATTCAAAGGTATGAAAATTAGAGTGATGGTTTGTGTTAGAACCAGGATTCCCTAGTGGGCTGAGGTAGGTACCTTAGGCCAAGTAGGGACCCTCGCTTCCACATCAGGGAAAGGAAGGACACCTTCTCAGATAGCCCTTGCTCACCCCCTCGGTAGCTTGGCACGAGCAGTCAAGCGTATCTTCAAGACAAATGTGTAAAGTATTTGCAACCAGCTCTCAGTGACCCAATGATGACACCATAAAAGGACTCCACACGAGTTTCATAGAAAAGCAAGTATAAGTTTATATAAAAAGATATACGATATGAGACCACACAATATAAATCCAACATATGCGTATTTGTAATATTCCTCCTGGCTGGTTATTAAGCCAGCCAGCCCTTGTAGGTTCTGGCTGGTGATATTAATGAGCAATTCTAGATGATCCAATACAGTCCTAATGCAATGCTATGCAGTTCGTAATGCAAGAATCAGGCACTTCGCAATGTAAAAATAATGCAGTTCGTTATGCAACAATCAAGCAGTTTGTAATGCCAAAATAATGCAATGCGTAATGCAACAATCAGGCAGTTCGTAATGCAAAAATAATGCAATGCGTAATACAACAATCAGGTAGTTCTTAATGCAGAAATAAAGCAATGCGTAATACACTCCAGCACCAATCACGGTGCTTTAGATGGTCTCTCCGCCACTCGTACTGACTCGCGGTCAACTTCCGCCAACATATGCCCCCAACACGGATATGGTGTAAACCAAAGTGCAGCTCCGCACTCCGGCCCCGGTACTGCCACTCCTTGGCAAGTACGGGCCACGATACGAGCTGAAGCAGAGGCTCGCGTTACAAGAATGGGAGAGGCCAAGAGCGTCTCTCGCCGAGCCAGCACCCCGCCCCAGGCGGCGACACACGTTACCTGGGGGGTGCGACCTCGCTCTCCTCTCCTGTTCTTGCAAGTTGGGCCTCCAATGCGACTTTGTGGATTCCGGGCAGTTGCGATAACAAATATCTTAGGCTGCCACAGGGCACACAAACACACAGCGTCGCTGAGACTTCCTTGAGTTTCGGGTGTACACGGTCACAGGGCAACCCTCACGAAGGTCTCAGACTGCACAAAGCACATGCACACAGCATCGCTGAGACTCACTTGAGTTCCAGGTGCGCACGATAACAGGGCAATCCTCACGAAGGTCTCAGGCTGCATGAAGCACACGCACACAGCGTCGCTGAGACTCACTTGGACTCCTGGTGCCCGCGATCACAGGGCAATTCTTACCAGGGTCTCAGGCTGCAAAAAGCGCATGCACACAGTGTCGCTGAGACTCACTTGGACTCCAGGTGCACATGATCACAGGCCAATCCTCACGAAGGGCTCAGGCTGCAAAAAGCACACACACACAGTGTCGCTGAGACTTGCTTGGACTCCAGGTGCCCATGATCACAGGGCACTTCTTACGACGGTCTCAGGCTGCACAAAGCACACGCACACAGCGTCGCTGAGACACTTCTGGAAACTTTTGTGTTCCTGAGTTTCCACAACAGGGAGCCAGCTCTCCTAGGGCCCTTGGGGTTAAGTTACTTCAGGACACAGCACAGCAAAGTCCTTTCAAGCAGGGGGACACAGCACACAGCAAAGTCCCTTTAGCCTCGCCTTGGTTAAAGCAGCAAACTGCAGGCCAGCCCCAGAACACACAGCAAGGGTCAGTCCTTTCATTCAGTCTATTCAGCCGTTTCTTCCTTGGCATAGGTTCCTCTTGACCACAGAGTAGTTTCAATCATTTACAGTTGTGAACAGTTCCATTCCAAAGTCCAGGGGTTTCAGCTCTCATAGTTATACCCCTAAATGTATTTGAAGTCTTTGTGTTCAGGGGGGCATTGACCCCTGTCTAAACCAGTTCTGGGTGCCTCCCTGCCAGTGACACTTTATTCCTTTGATAGTGGGGTCTGGATCCTTAATCACTCAGCAGGGGATGGAGCCATTGTTTTATGGCGGCAGCCCAGGCCTCTTCACCTCCAGGGGCTACTCCTCCCCCCACGCTCCAAATGCAAGTCAGCCTGTTGCTGTCTCCCCTCCTCCCCTGGGTTAAGACATTCCCCAGATCCTATTACTTTCAGATCCAGACAGTCAATCCACAACCAGGCAGAGACCGACAGACATGTTAGAGCACAAAAACCAAGCCACTTCTAAAAGAGTGGTTTCTAAAAACACAATGCAAAAAACAACTTCACAAAAAGATGTGTTATTGAATTGTGAGTTCAGGCACACTAAACTTCACCTCTCCATCTTACGCCTTTGGGAAGATAGGCTGGAAACAAATTACACAACCTCCCCATTCTGTCCTTTGGGCAAGATGGCCTTTCAACAGTGAAAAACGAAATGGAGAGTATTTCACTGTCATAATATGGTAAACACCTCAGTACATGTCCTACCTTGCACATACACTGCACCCTGCCCATGGGGTACCTTGGACCTACCATAGGGGTGTCTGATGTGTATAGAAAGGGAAGGGTAAGGCCTGACAAGAGGGTGCACTTGTCAGGACAACATGGCAGTTTAACAGACTGCGCGCAGGCACTGCAGGAGCAGGCCTGAGTTCTCTCTTTAAGGTTACTTGTGTGGCTGGCACAATTAGTGCTGCAGGCCCACTAGCAGCATTTGCATTACCAGCCCTGGCACACCTAGTGCACTTTACTAGGGACTTTACTAGTAAGGCAAACATACAAATCAACCAATTACCCTTACACTTTACACAGGGAGCACTTGCACTTTGACACTGATCAGCAGTGGCAAAGTGCCCAAAGCACCTAAATTGGCAACACCAAGTCAGAAAAAAGGTCTAGGGGGAAAGCAAAAAGTTTAAGGAACTTTAGCCAGAAAGGGCCAAGTCCAACAGTTTGCCTCAGGAGTATCTCTTACATCCACTCTGAGTGGAGATACATTTCCAGTCACAGTGGTTGATCTACCTATCTATCTACAGTGGCTAATCTACCCAAGATTCATAAGGATGTTGTCCACTAACGGCAGGCAAATTGTATCCAGGACAGGATTCATACATAAACTGCTGTCACAGTTCTGTGATTGGTTCTTGAGACTTTTTGTTACGAGTGTGCCATCAAACCATGAGGACACAAAAGATGTACTCATCATAAATAAGGATCTTTCGTTCAACACCGATAATGAAATATTGATAACCATGGATGTAGAGTCCCATTACACATTACACTATTATCCTGCAAGATGCCATACTAACTGTAGTGAGAAAGATACTTAGAGATACAGATTGGCAATACTAAATTCAAATATCATTAGTGATGTATTTGGCTAAGATATCCTTAACAAAAAACGTTTACTGGTTCACAGAGACGTTCACCAAATAGTGACACTTTACTAAGCAGTACATTGGCCCTTATTCTGGGGCACCTTTATCCACAATTTTGAAATGAGAATGTATATTGCACTACCAGTCCGTTTCACAATAAAAGTGGTTAATGAAATCAGTATATAGTCATTGTCTTCATCATGGGAAGGATAAAAGAGAAGAAGTGAGACTGTTTGTGGACTAACCTAATGAAACAGAGGTGTTTGGACAAAAAATCGATTTTGAAATATCGGATGCAGAAATGCCAGAAAAAAACTGTGACACAATAATATTGTGATTCAGAAATAGCATTGTCAAGAATATCAGTGGTTTTTTTGTTTAGTCTTTTTTCTTTAGGTAAGTAATAATGCTTTCAAGAATATCGTTGTTGTAAATATAATTTTCAATAATATAGGGCCTGATTAGGATGTCGGGCAGACCACCATCGACAGTCCATCGGCGGCGGTCTGTGTGACATCCAGAGTATCTGTCCGGGGAAGACCATCACCTCCAACAGGCTCAGAGAGCCCGTCGGGGTGGCGGTCGGAGCCCAATCCTAACAATGGGGGCGGTGCCTGTGGAGGCACCACCAGAGGGATTAAGATGGCTCTTTCCCTCAGCATTTACGTGGCCTCATGATCCTCCGGTATGGGGCCAGGGGACTCTGTCTATTGCAGCTTGTGTTGCAGCCTTTTTCCGGTCTGCAGAACAAGCCACAATCGAAAAAGGCATGTTTACGACTGCCTGCACAGTGATCGTTTTGTAATTGGGCTATTGGGACCGCCATCACCTTGTTGGCTGGTCCCATGCCCGAAACGATGTGTCCAACCACCATCATAATGAGGCCCATTGTTATAAAAAAAAAAAAAAATTATTTTTGTATGTTAGTTTATACATTTATTTTCTGGTTTATTGTTTGTATGATTGTTAATAATATTTTTAACTGTAGTTTGTAGTTTCAACTGATTAAAAAATAAATGTAAATGTTATTATAATACTAATTTATATTGTTGCAGCTTGTCTGTGGGATGTAAAGTATGAATTACTAATTTATTGTTGGTTATTTAAATGATTATTAATTATGTAAATTGTGCAATTATATTTTATTTATTTTGTAGGTGCAGTTTGAGGGGTTTGTAGGGGTATAGGATGGGAAGTGAATTATTATGAATTAGAAAATAGTTGATTTAATAATTTACTGATTAAATATTAATTTATTTAATATTTATTTAGCTATTATGTTAATTGTTACATTTATTTATTTTACTTATATTTTAAGTGTTGGATGCTGGGTTTGTGGGGGTATAGTGCGATAAGTGAAGTAATAAATAATGGCCAATTTGTTTTAATTGAATAATTAATACATTGGATAATAATTATGTTATTTTTTCATATATAATGTTTTTGGGTTAATTAATATAGTTAATATTAAGAGTTGTATATTTTTATTAAATAGGGATATGTTCCATATGTTATGTGTTTGAAGTGAAGTACTAATCCTATTGTTGCATAGACTGGATTGGGAATAGTAAACTTTACCACTCCAAAGGGAAGTGCTTTCCCTACTGTTGGAAAGACTGGAGTGAGAATAGTAAATTTTTCTTTTCTGAAATCCAACGCTTTCCCTACTGTTGCATAGACGGGAGTGGGAATAGTAGATTTTACATCTCCGGAGTCCAACCCTTCTACTGTTGCATTAAATGGAGTGGGAATAGTAAATTTCACCCCTCTGGAGTTCAATACTTTCTCTACTGTTGCACAGACTGGAGTGGGAATAGTAAATCTTACCCCTCTGGAGTCCAATGCTTTCCCTACTGTTGCACAGACTGGAGTCAGTATAGTATATGTATTACACCCAGATTTTAATATTTTTTAGTGAGTGTGTATGTGTGCATATGTGTGTGTACGTGTGTGTATATATGTATATGTATATATATAAACTTTTTGATTCATTTTATAATATTTGTATATATATAAATATATAATGCATATTTCTCTGTATAGTTTAGTTTTTAAATATTTTTAGTAAACAAACATGTATTATTAATTTTATGTATTTAATATTTTGATTTGTTAATTTTATATATATATATATATATATATATATATCAACGAAAGGCTCCTCACCACTCCAGAGAGACCGAAGGAACACAGCAGAGGACCAGAGAGAACAATTTATTCACACATGAGAGGCATGACGCGTTTCGACATATTGTCTTTCTCAAATGCCTTTGCACTGATTGCTGTCACCGCCGCCTTTCAAATGGACAATGATGCTTCCATTGGTGGAAACCCAGCGAAGGCCATTGGTTGCCAGAACGTCATCCTGTAGTCTGCAGCGGCAGACTACAGCTCCCAGAACACTCCATTGCGGCGATCAGGTAAGCGTCTCTGTGGCCTTCTTGTAACCCTTAGTGAGTGCTGGAGTCCGTGAACAAGCGTGTGTGGTGCAGTTTAAAATAATCCCAGTGTTAGTGTAGAAAAAGATTCCTCTCCCTGGCCCCCATCAACGTCTCACCGCAAAGTTCCAGGATGTTGTGGGATCGAGGACTAGCTCAATGAGTTTTGTCCAACCGTGCGATCACGGACTGCTGCCTGCAGCGAAACTCCACGGATCCTGGATACGGGTGCCAGAGCAGACCAATATATATATATGCTTTTTATTGTAGTATATAAAAGATTATATAATGTACAATATACTTTTAATAATAGTGTTGTATTATATATGTATATTTAAAATAACATTTATATATTTATATTTAGTATTAAATGCTACTGAAATGTATTTCATTTATGTTATATTAATGTTGTATTTGAAAATATCAAAGATGTACTATTTTAAACTACTTATATTAAAAATTATATTTTTGTATATTTTTTAAACGGTATGAGTGTAAAACGATATTTTTGTACTTGCCATTATAAGTACAGGGGAACAATATTTTTGTAACCTATATTTTTAACAAAATATGTATGTCCTTCGATATTGTTGGAATCGATATTCTGCCAGAGATACAAAACAGATCTACACTTAGGGCCCTATTATGAGATTTTGGTGGAGTGGTGGTGCAGTGCTGCAAACCGCTGCATCACCGCTCCGCCAAAGCTTGCGTTGCCCACCTGCCAGATTACGACTTGGTTGTAGTTTGGCAGGTGGGCGGCGTGGCAGTTTCCCCTGCAGTGTCCTTTAAATTTAAAAGGAGGCTTTAGCTTTTAAAAAGGCACTGCAAAGGGAATGACTCTCAAGGTTCCTGCATGACATGGACTTGTAAGTCCATGCTGTGCAGGAAACTATGTGCATGCACTCAAGGGGGCACATGTTATGCACCCCTGTGTCCATCCACATATGTCTAAGGTGCAGGGGGAGCCTGTAGTGCCCCCTTTGTTTCCTCTCCACCAGGCTTTTCATGGCAGTGGAGCCACCATGAAACGCCTGGCAGAGAAGAAACTCTTAATATGCTTGGTGGGACCGTGGTGGTCCCACCAAGCATATTGCGGCCTCTGACCACCACTCCTAGGCCAGGGAACGGTGAAGGCGGTGGTCCTAGTGGGGTCCAACTGCCTGATTCTTAATTAGGAGGTTGGACTGTGGGTGCGGTGGTGGCTGGATCTTCCACCGTTGCATCACCATGAGTCTGGGGGTCCGAGGACCACCAAACTCGGAACCTGGCCCTAAATGTTTACACAACACAAGGTGTTCATTGAATTTCCTTTCTTGACCTACTAATTAAGACAGAAGGAAAATGGGCTTATCAGCAAAATTCGAAAACCTGTTGATAAAAATGCAGTCCTTATCCATGATTCCTATACATAAACATTCCATTTTGGCAGTCATTTAAGATTTGCAGGAACTGTACAAAAATAGAGACCTTTGCAACACAATGATCATTCCAATAAATTATTTGCTAGGAATTATTCTAAACAAACAGTTCAGAAGTGATGTCCTGCTCGAGATACTCATGAAAGAAAAATCGGACAGATGGGCCATGGGGACTACTTATTCTCCATTTTCAAATGGGTTAAAGAAAATCATGTAAAAAACTGGAAACTTCTGAATATGGATGGTCTGATGCTGAAAAATCCTTTATCCTCACAAAAAAGGGTGAAATGGCTATACAATCATCTTGTTCACATAACACCCAAACTGATCAAAAAGCAAACACAAAATTTACTTTGTGGCCATTACCTAGGGTAGTGGTACACCACCCATGTGGGTGCAGCACAGTCTACAGATTCACCACACACATTATGGAATTTGACCGGGATGTAGATAGGAATGGCAACAGAAAACACATACTAAGTGTACCTGTTGTTTATATGATCAGCTGTCAATGTTCTCTTAGAAAAATTGGCATGGAAATATGCAAATTCAAAACATGAATTATTGAACACTAGAGTAACATTCACCTAGGGAAACTTACACATAAATTGATCAGACACTAGAAACAGAGCCAATATAATAGGTCTGATATCAAATGGGCATTGTTAAAGAAAATCCACAGCAAGGACCCTAGAACTCAATTATGGCACAAGCAATGACAGGTCTGATAAGCCAAAAGTAAAATTGGGACTGAACACTGATCCATGAACATTGAAACTGAATGGAACCAACTCTAGGATAGCAGTAATTTTTGATTATCCTGGCTACATTATCACAGGAGTATGCTGAGGCCCTTTTCGACACACACAGAACTACATCAAATGCATCCCGCTATTAACTCCTCGGGTACATATTCCCTCGAAATGAATGAACCAGCAGGATATTTATGCCTTTTAAATGAATGAATAGTGTATAGCATATATCAAGATATATTTTGGGTAAAACTAGAAATCCACTTTCTTAACTGCAGAAACAAGTGTAGTAGTGTTAATACTAGCCACACATATGACACAAACTGCCAAAACGTTTTCACAAGAGCATGTTAATAGAGCTCTTATATCATTGTGGTTAATGTTGCCTCCATGAGCATTATTGCTGTTTTGGGAAATTCCTTCAATATACTCATTTAATTAATGCCATGTTAGACTTGCCCCATACAAAAATGGCACACCCTTCTTTAGTCCTTATTAATGAGGGCCAGGCCCTAAATGACGTCTGATACTGCACTGCATGCAGACCCACATAACATGGTGACATAAGGTTCAGATCTCTGATCACTAATGTTCTTTTTAAAATGGGACCCTTCAACTGTGGCCTATACGATGAAGTGGACTAGTGTTAGACACCAGAAAGGCATCCCTCATTGTGGAATCAGTAAACTTGTGTCCCTTGAAGTTATTATTACAGCTTGCATAAAGAATACAATACCCATTAACAGAACCTATTTTTTCTTAGTAATAGCTGATACTAACACTGGTCTGAGCTAGGTCCCTATTTTTTAACAGTTCCTGCAAATTTTAAAAGACTGCCCTAATAGAAAGTATTTGTGTTTAGGACCGGTGAATGATGACTTTGACCATTTCTGGCTTATGCTTTGTAATTAGATAAGGTGCATGAGAGAATTTGCAACTATTTTCTAGCCTCAACACAACAGCCTCCTAAGATCAAAATTAAATATCAACACCAGGATCACAGTCTGCGAAAACAGCCTGGCTTCTCTCAAACTCAACAGAGCCTCAAGGAGGAGACCACAAGTAAGCTGCTACACAGAAGTGATTGCTCACAAAACGTCACTGCAAGCAATTTGAGCATAGATGGAGACAGAATTTGGATGATACGGACAAGCGCACATAGAAATCCACCCTCAGATGCCACCATGAGCAAATCCGAGCTGCCCAATGCTACACACTCCCCGACCACATCAAAAGCAACACTAACAGTGCCATGGAGCTCTTAGCTATCATGAATGATTATACCTATCCGACAGCAAGCTCCAAGAACGTAATCACCCTCTTAAGACCTCTGTACCAATCTGTCCCTATTATTCACATAAAAGATCACCAACATCTACGACAACTTTGAGCCCAAACCTCATAGCCCTCCTGCCCATCTAAACCAACACTTAGGGGACCACCCTGACCATATGGCCCACCATCAACACACAAGAAACCACAACAAGCCTGCAGTCCATACACTCCTTAGTACCATTGGACCCCTACCCGCACAATGTATTCATCATAGGACTGAACTCCATCAGTGCAGCCCTCACCCTAATTCTGAAGAACTGTACCATCACAGCCAACTATCCGAACAGTATTTCTCCTCCAGAAGACACCCTCAGCAGTCCTAAAAACACCAGCCAAGTACTGGCCTTTCTCCATGCTACTCTACCCAGAAAAAGTAGTTGAAAAGATGATAAACACCTAACCACTCACCTCAACGACAACCACCTCCTTGATATCATTCAATCCAGATGCAGGCCCAACCAAAGCATAGAGACTCCCCTCATTGCCACCAGAAATGACATCTGGGTGATCATGAACAGAGGTGATTTTGCAGCCCTTATCCTACTGGACCTCTCCACAGCCTTCAACAATGTCTTCCCCCGATCCTTATCCAATGACTACATGAAGCAGGTATCCAAGGACCCCGCACTTCACTGGATTTGCTCCTTCCTGACTGTTCGCATCCAGCCAGTTAGCCTGGCCCCTTCTTCTCAGATGCCATCAACCTCATCTGGGGAGTTCGACAAGGATTCTCACTCCGCTCCCCTCTATTGAAAGCCTACGTGACCCTTCTCTCCAGAAATATTTGTGCCCAGGAATCCAACATCTTATCCTATGGTGACAATGCGCAGCTCATGCTCGCTGCCTCAGACAAGGCCCCAAACACCAGGATCAATTTCTCCGTCTGCATGCCGTTCTTGCCAGATAGATGAAAACCAAATGCTCCAAGATCAGTACAATATGGAAGTAGTAAACTTCTGCAAAGACACCTCTGTTTGAGGCTCCACTTGTTGGCCTGCAAAACTTGGACCCACACCCCTCCCTGTAATCAATGCAAAGGACTTCAGAATAACAATCAACAACCACTCAGCATGACCAGCCAAGTAATTTCCATCTCACCTCCTGCTTCTGCACTCATGATGCTCAAGAAAAATGTCTCCCCACCAACACTCGCAGAACTGCTATCCAAGCCCACATCATCAGCAAGCCTGACTATGACAATGTTCTCTGTGCCAGAATCAAGGCTCAATTGAACAGAAGGCTCAAGACAATACAAAACTCTGTGGCCATGTTCACCCTGAACCACCCACCCTGCACTTGCATCACCCCGGATGGAACACATAATGATTCAAAAGTCAGGGAATGTCCCATCATGTGGCATGGTTGCTTTCACATTGCCAATGGGCTGTAATTATATAACCAAAAAGACAAAAATGGTATTTATTTCCCACGTAGATTATTAAACCAAGCATTTTAATGAAAATATTTCACAGAAATGTATTTTAATTGAATTTTATATGCACAACACTTCTTAAAACATAGCAGGTGAGGTGGCTGGTGTCCATATATATAGACACGCATATATACATAACATTCTTTTAAAATGAATAGATACAATTTTACCCCTCTGCCTGGGAAGGTACCTTGCCAGTCTTAAAACAGATGCATTTGTAATTGATACATAGGCCTTTCTTAGTATTTTAATTTGTATTCTTAGTTGGTGGGTTGTTTATAATTCAATTTCCAACTATATTCATTCAGTACCATAAAAGAGAAATCATGTTTAGATGTGGCATGCCAGTTCTCCCAGGCCACAGCCCTGCTCATATAACGAAAAATGTAAAACATCTCAGATCCCTAAGTAACTAAAAGTATATATGACCTCCCTGAGTTTGTTGAACCCTCAAACCATACGCTTCTAGGATGACATTACTAGTCATGCCTGGAAACAGTTGCATTGTGTACATTGATTTAGTGTGTCTCATCTGCAAACAATGTATTGGGTAAAAGAGGTATACCTAAATCTTCAGTACAGACTGCTGATAATTTCCAAGGAATTACTGTTTCTGTGCAGCTGAGCATATGTTCAATGTAAAGAATTTCAAAAAAGACTTTGAAAGAAGCATTTAGGTATATGCAGGTGTTTGCAATTGAAAACGAACAGTGTACATTTGGAACAAGTAAAGGTTTGGTTGAGTTTTGGAAAACTGGACATACCCAGAAGAAAGCCAAGAGAGTGACTGAAAGGCTAAGAAAATGTGATTTTCAAGTAAATGTTAATTACTTTAGGGCAATTGAAAACATGTGTGTAATGCATGATGCAGGAAGTGTGGGTGTTAGACCTGGCACCATTGGCGTGAGTCTCCCTTCCATTTTTTCACTGTGCCTCCTCTGTTTTTTCTGGTGATAGATGCTGTGGGCACTGCGCCACTGCCATTCAGTGCCGCAGCGCAGATGCTCCCTGTATAAAGATGACACATGGATTGGTGTATCCCTGATTGGCTTATTTGGTCTACCTGTTAGTCCCTAGTAATGTGGCCTGTGTGTGCCCAGGGCTGGTAACCCAAGTGCTGCTGGTGGGCCTGCAGCGCTGATTTGCGCCACCCACAGAAGCAGCTTGTAAAGTATGTCTCAGGCCTGCCACTGCAGTGTCTGTGTGCAGTCTAGAACTGCCATCTTGGCTGTGAAGTGCACCCACTTCCCAGCCCCGCAAAATGCGATGCAGCGCGCGCTATGAAATTTGTTTTATTTATTTAATTGTTTACTTACCTGTAATTATCCATATTCCGGTTTTTAGACCCTTAGGACCTTTAGTCGGAGGTACAGCCCGAACGGCTGAACAGAATTACTTGAAATTTGGCAGAGAGGTAGTCCTCAGGTCAGGCATGTGCCTTTTGGATATATGGTGTCAATCTGTTCAGTAGTTCCTGAGAAAATTGCAGTTAAAGGCACATACATATCTATAGCCGTGCACCGTTCGCGCACCGTGCGCGCACCCTAACGTGCGCGAGCGTAATTCTGATTGGTGGTTACATGTCAGTCAACGTTCGAATCGGTCGAAATCAGGAAGTGTCGGCCGCCATTTTGTTTGTTTTCAGTGCGAGAGTGAAAAAGGAAGGTGGCGAACGTGAAAAGGGGGCAGGGTAGAGAGTTCCTGACCCCCTAGCCTTTGTCAGCGGGTCCCTGAAGGACCCTGAAGGCAGAAACAAATATTTTAAATTTTTTTTTTTTTTTTAATCGCGGGGGTGCACTGAAAAACCATAAAAAAATAAATAAAATTTAATACATAGTTTATTGTAAAATAAATATATAAAAAAAAAATAATACATACATGACTTAGCATTTAAAAAAACGTTCAAATTCACTGAAAAAAACATAGGTTTCACACACGTTATAGTTAGGAATTAGCATTTAAAAAACCTTGCAAATTCACTTAAAAAACCATAGGTTTCACACATGGTATAGTTAGGTGGACATTTCACTCGTAAAAAACCAATGAAATTCCCCCGTTATAGTTAGTTGAGATAACTATAACTCGCGCGCCCGCAATCCTCTGCTCATGACGTCACATATTACATCACTCATGACATGGTCAGTGGCATCACTCATGAAATCACTGATGACATCATCCTTGTGATAGAGTGGCGGTCGCGCAAAACAGAGTGCCCTAAACTGTATTCTTTTACTTATCTGTAACCAATGGAGTGTGACAAGCCGGGCGAGCCGGCTGAATTTTAGGTATGTCTAGCAGTGTACGGGCCCTGGCATTCTGAATGATTTGCAATTTCTTGACAACTGATAGTGGGCTGACTAAATAAAGAAGGTTGACGTAGTCTAGGCGTGATTGAATAAGACCTTGGCCCACTGTTCTACGTGCTTGTATGTGTACATAGGTACACCTCTCTGATCTGACATGAGTAACTCACAACAAAAGTGTAAAATATGTTGAAAATAAAAACAGTATGAATGACACGTAATTCATTGCTTCTTAAATTATAGAATTTGTGAATCCCATAAGCATGGGGGTGCGCACTTTCATGTAATTCTACAGTGCTGCATTGGTGCTGGAGGTTTACATATCCATTCAGTCTTCACCTCTGCAGTAAGGCATATTCCCAATCAAGTCACAAAATGACAATATTGACGTAATTGTTACCATTTCTTTCTAACAGAGCATGACATACTGGGCCTCATGTAGGTAGCGAAATACCGGTCGGTAACGGCCGATTTTCGGTAATTTTACCGTTACCGACCGGTATTTTGGCTCATGGTATGTAGGGGGACAATTTTTGCTTTCGGAATTTACCGAATCGGTAAAATTACCGAATCGGTAATAATACCGAATCGGTAATGTTACCGAATCTGTAACTTTTCCGAATCGGTAATTTTACCGATTCGGTAAATTCCAAAAGCAAAATCGAGATGTAGGGGGAGTGTGTGGGTGTGTTTTAGAGTCGGTATTTACCACCAACTTTTAGTTGGTGGTAAATAATTAATGTATGTATTCATGCATTTTTACCCGCGTAGCAGTGTGCAATGTGGCATACATACATGCCCTTAGGGCATGTATGTGTGCCACATGTGCACACATGGCCGAAACAGGGGTGCAACAGGGTGTCAATGTGACACCCTGCCACCCTTGTATGTGTTCCCCCCATTACCGAATCGGTGTTTACCGATTCGGTAATGAGGCATACCTTCCCATCAATGGGAAGGTATGCCTCATTACCGAATCGGTAAATACCGATTCGGTAATCACCGACTAGTAACGAATCGGTAAAAATTACCGACTCATTACCTACATACGAGTTACCACTTCTTAAATACCGAGTCGGTACGGCTCGGTATTTAAGAAGTGGTAACTGGTACGCTACCTACATGAGGCCCACTGTGTTTTTTTTGTACATCAGCTGTTCATTGAGATTATTAAGTTGTCTCGTTATTGCAGCTGCCTTGCAATCCAGACAAAGTGATCAAAAGACTGGAGGATGCCGATGAGCTCATAACAGAAAGGGGCCTATAAAAATTGGGTTATTAGTTGCAAAGGATGTGAGTCCTTCACAAGTAGTAAGTCCACAAAAGGGTTTTTGCTGGTAACTAAGTACCCCATTGCAGCACTTGACATTCTCAGTGTAGTGAAACAGAGCAATAGAGAGCTTACTCAGTGGAGATTGTGTGGGAGTATAACCCCAGCTCACTGATTATTTAACATTTTTGAAAGTACGCAGGTGCCTATGGGGCAATCTCTCACCTCGCAGCATGCATATTAAAGGAGCATCCTTTCCTGATAATCCATATAATGCACCATATTTTCTCTTTAGTTCTGGGTGCCAAGGTCCACTGTAAGGCTATCCCAGCCTTGTTTGTTGGCGGCCCTAGAAGGAGCCCAAAGGCACCCATGGTGTGAGCTGGATTCCTGCATGAGTGCGCACCTCCTGTCCAGCAAACAAAAGCTGACACATCTCATGTTCTGCTCCCGCATAGTGAGAGCAGTTTCTTTCTGCTCCCACCAGTAGTTGGGAGTGGGGCACCTAATGAAAGACTGGCATGCCCCACCCTCAGACATGGGCAAAGATGTCCAACCAAAATAATTCATTATAGCCCTGGGGATACAGGGCATACATTTGATGCACTGCCCCCCTCGATGTTGTGGGCTCCAGGGGCAAATCTGTGCTTGAGGCTGGTGGCCCCATTCATGTCCTCTTCCCCAAAAGGGTAAAGAAGGAATATTGCACTGACCCTCGGTGCCTTGGTCCATCCATGGATATTTTGAGAAATCTATTCAATTTTACACTTCTCTATGTGCCTGGCCCCCCGGAGGACTAGGCTGTATCTCAGGCACCGGAGGGCCAATGTGTACAAGTATGGGTTCCTTTTGCTGCTGGCGGCTATTCCTCACCATTAGGAGTATTTTCTTCAGGCCTTCTGACCTCTACAGGATTTCTTTTTGTGGGAAGCTATATTTTCTGGCACCCTTCACCAGACCTGTCCTCTATCTAGGCTCCTGCTGCTCTCTGAGGCATTTTTGCTCAGCCCCTCCACAGCTAACTAGCAGAGCACCACCCTGTTGCACTCCAGAGCCGTAAAAGTCTCCTGGCTACTTGGAGGGTACCCGTGTGTCAACTGAGTCAATGGCCAGTGCACAGATATCCCACTGTAACAATCCAGGGTCCCCAAGCAGGTACATTCCCCCAACTCTACCTCATGGAGCATAATGGGGCCATCACCACTGGCCTGGAGAAACTATTCCCAGTCCAGTGGTTACCCGGAGTCAAAATCCCAAGGTCCATCTTTAAAGGGGCATCAGGTGACCTCTCCTCCTATCCGGGCATTCCTTCCATATGGTCACTTTCAACTCCAGTGTCTTCTCAATTGTCACTCTTTTGTAGGGATTTTTAAGTAAGGTGCAAAGTTGCCAATGCTAGGTTGCCACCTCATCACTCAACTTCTGTCCCAACCCTCCTACACATCATTCTGGGACCATACAATATGGCGACCTCCAGTTGTCTGGGGAAATAGCTTCCCTGAGAGGCTAAGGTTTGCCTCTAGCTGACACAGCTACCTTATCCCTTGCCATAAAAACATCAAAGCTTAGCCCTGGCAATCTTGGATCCATGTGTCTGGCCATCCTCCTTTTTTTCTGTGGTTCCAGTCTGTCCCAGCCCAGGTGCAGTGTGACGAGCTAATTAACAGATGCAGTTTACCTTCCCAACCTTCCTCTTCCCAGAAACTGGGTCAAGCATTGTTAATAGCTCTATTGTCTGGGGAGGACCTCGATCCTCTTGTTGGTGAGTAGAATATTTAACTTGGCCCATTAGATGGGACACAGTCTGGACTCTGATTATGAGCTGAGCCAGGAAAATATGTTAATTCCTATGGATCCGTAAGGATTATAGGTAACTGTGGTTCAACAATCAGGTACATATTTACCCCGAAGTTGATACCTTGCTGGATCATGTAGACCTAAGTAGAGCAAAACTGAACTTTAGTGCAGAGTTCGCCTATAATTTGCAATTGCAGTTTACACCATGAATGCCCACTCATTTTATAATGTCTCCTCCAGGTGCCAATCCTTGAAGAGTCCCTTCTGCTGCAGCCTACCAGTGTGAAGATGCCAGGCTGTGTGACTATGGAAGCCTCACACTCGCAGCCTGAACACAATTATTTGCTCATTTATTTAAGTGAAACCAGCCCACAGCCTTTCACAATAACTGCACAGCAGTGGCCTTATCTTAAAAAGCAGATACTTTCAGTTAGGACTCTCAGTCCATTTACTGTGAATTTACTGTGATTGATATCCAGCTGGTATGACTTGTTGTAGGAAAGTAGGATCTGCTTCTATGGTTGCCCACACTTTGTGCCTGGTGCTCATCTGTATTTGACTAGTCTGCCTTGGATCCTGCTAATTAGGACCCCAGTCTATCTGATTTCTCCCTAAGTTGTTGTGTTCAATACTTAGATACATCTCAGACTGGATACTGGGGTACCCTTACAAGTCCCCAGTATATGGGACTAAGGTACCCAGGGCATAAGCACCCCAGAGGCCCCCCAAGGGCTGAAGCATGCATTACTCCACCCATGGAAGACCATTCAAAGTGGAACGACAGGCCTACCATTGCAGCCTGTGGAAGCTGGTTCTATTACCACAACCACTAAAGATATAGGTTTCCTATATCTAGGGTCACTGCACTTAAAACCTATCAGTCACCCCTATAGTAGGCCTTTGCAATCCTGAAGGCAGGGGGAAGGTGCCTCTGCATGAGCAGCAGGACATCCCTACAGCCTACGGAGTCCATTCTCCCAGGTTGTCAGTGAAGCGCCATATACTATATAGAGAGGCACTGCATAGTTACGCAATGACCATCTCGAAAATGGCTGCAACGAATTCTATCATGTTTGGTATCAAATATGTTGGAATCATACCCCACACTGTAAATGATGTGGGGGGTATGATTCCAAGCCCTGGAAGAGCCCTCTGTTATGCTCTGTGTTCCCGGTGCCAACCTTCTAGACACTGACAGCAGAAAATGGTTGCTGCTGACCAGGGACACATTTCTGCCCTCCTGCTGCTGAGCCAAGATCGAGCAGGGAAAGTCAGAACAATAGGCATCCTGTCACAGGGAGGTGTGACTACCTAAAAGACAGGATTTAGTGTATTGGGACTGGGCGGGTGCGCTTGCCAGTTCCACTAAGTCTGCATGAGGGGCACATTTGATGTTCCTGTGCATAGTCCAGTTCAAACCAGTCCTGGGAGCCGTTTGCTCCCGCTCTGGCGTGAAACTGGACAAAGGACATGGGTGTAACTTTCCCCCTGTCCGGATCCTCCCCTAGGAGGGTCCCCTGAATCATCCCAAGCCTTTACCTAGGGTACTTAAGGGCTTACCTGGGTGTAGGTCCCTAGATTCGTCGTGGGATGAGATTCAGATCAGACTCCACTTCTTTTTCTACCGTCTGGGCACTCTGGACTTGTTTGGGCTCGACTTAGTCTCCCTCCCAGTCTTCTGAATCATCTCTTGCCTATGCACCATACAGGAACTTTCCAAGGCCTGTGGGCGTCAAAGACACCAGAAGGTGTCTCCCTTGGAATGAAGGAGTCACTCCCCTGCAACTAAGTTGACCAGTCTGCTGATCCTGAGCCCCTCCGGACTCCGTAATGTTCTGCAACACAGGTGGTGGTTTTCCACAGCTCCCGAGGCCTGCCCTTTCACCAAGTTTGAGGCCATTATCCCTTGTGGGGGTTGCAATAACTGAACCACTGTGCACCACGTCAAATTGCAGTTGCAAAGGCTTGATGGCTTCCCTTCCAAGAAGATCTTCGGTAGGCCTGGGTGGTGAACTTTGCTCCGTTCGCAGAGTTTGCAGAGTTTTCTGCACTCCGCACTCCGCACTCCAAGGAGCTCGAGGGGTGCAGAAAGCTCCCCTTCGCGATGTGCGTCGCAGTTTTTTCCCCGTTCGCGATCGCGAATGGTAAGTTCGCGATCACGAACAATACGTTCGCGAGTGTGAGCTGCTACTCTGGTAGAATTTCTACCCGAGCGGCAGGAATACCAGCACAAACTGCAGTTCGCACTGCACTCTGCAACTCGTGGAACTTTGTGGAGTTGTTTTGTAACTTTGCAGGATTTCGCGTTGCCAAACTCTGTGAACTACGCCCACGACTGATCTTCGGGCTCCAAATAGCCCCCCACCTAGAGCATCTCCAGAGACCAGAATCTTCCGCCACACTGCATCATTGTGCATCGTGGCCTGCATCTGTTGATGAGCTGCTGAGGTCCTCTCGCAATGCCAGTGTCTCCGGTCTGTGGGACCATTTGAGGGTCACACTTGTTTCTTTTGGGCTCCCCTGATTGCTAGGGGTCTGCCCTGACTCCCCTGCTTTTGGTGAGTCCCCTGAACCTTCCTAGTCCTGAAGTTGCACCTTCTTCAATTCCTGCATTGATTGCACTCGCCAAGGATTGTTGGGGCTCCTGCCGGACAAAGGCCCCCGCAGCACTCAACATCCTTCATGGGACCACTCGTGCATGGCTCCTGGTCCTCCTCAATGTCGCCTGGTCCTCACAGTTGCAGAGTCAAGGTCATCATCATCCATCCTGCAAAACACGACATCGGAGGGCACTTGTCTTTCAAGTCTCCTGGTCACTCCTGAGTGCCAAAGACTCTGTCCCCTCTGCTTGCAGGTACCTCTCTTCTAGAATCCACCTTGTGATTCCACCGGACACTTTCTCCCTCGTCAACAGCGGCCCTTTCCTGAAGTCCTCCTTTGGGTTCGACGGCGGTTTCTGACACCACTTCTTACGTATGCACCCGGCTTCCCTGGTGTAGGTAATATGGGTACTAGGGTATCCATAGGTGGGGTGTCTTTCCAACCTTCTGTCTTACACAGGTTTTCTTCAAAATCCACTGAGAAGGGTCCTTAATCTTTAAAAATCCAACTGTGATTTACTCGTAGAGTTGTACGGAGCACGTGGTCGTGTTCCAACACTGCACACGCTCTCCGTGGGGTCCCTTTCTACTCACCTTGGGTGGTTCCTTGGATCCCCAGCACTTCTATGTCCTCTTGGCGTTGTCTTGACCCGAGTCGGGGCTCTTATACCACTTTCTTAATATATGGTTTAGTCCCCCCTGGGGTACACTGTGTATTATGTGCTATGTGTTAGAGAGTATTATATAATAAATACATATTTTTTCTAAATACCTTGCGTGGTTCTTTTTCACTTAAACTACACTATAAGATTGCACTTTGGTAATACAAGCTGCTTTATACTCCTTCTGGACTAAGCCTGGACTCTGCTCTCCACAGCTACCACCTAGAGAGCTTCAAATGTTGTCTAAGACCACTTAATTACCATAAGGGTTGTCTGGACTGGTGCAAGGTGCCCACTTCCATTAGTGGACATCATATACCAGGCCAGCTTCTCACACTCGTTATCAGTAAAAGTCCAAAAACTGGGTAGTCAAAGGAGGAAAAATCCCAGGGGACTAAATGGTTAGAACCCATTTTCTACACAGCCATTAAGTGTAGAGAATAAACATTTCTCTTTTACCAAGTTATGAATCACTAACAAACACCAATAGACATTCTAGAAAGTTACTTAATCTTAATGTCAACATCTATTGTGAAATTATTCATTGGATAACCCATTTAAATAAAAACAAGGTATGTAATAATCTAGTAAAAACATGTAGACTGTCACTGCATGTGAAACCTGGTGGAAAAAATAAAGCAAGATCAGTGCTGTTCTTTAAAAACATTTATTGGTATATAGCTAGCCGTTGAACAAGAAAATAACATTCAAGTGAAGTGATAGAATCTGACATGCTGATGCATATTTGAAGGCTCTGTTTGTACTGCTTGGGACATTTTTGCATTTGTTTACAAAGGCCATTTCATGTGTGACTGATGGCGTGCTGCTGAGTTCCAGTGTCTGCAATAGGGTAGTAGATCTAAGTAAATAAAATTGTACTGTCAATGTCTCCGCTCTCTGTCACCACACTTTAGGTAGATGGATATAAGGGTTGCCCCAGTGTGTGTAGGAGCATATATCTCTGTATGCACTGACTTCAAAACCAGAAGAGTGCTATCTTTTTAACAGTAGGATAGCAAAGTAAAATAGCATTACTTTCAGGCTGGGAGCATAAAGGCCATTATTTAACACGACTCAGCTTCTGTCTTTGACTATGATACATGCTTCCATCAACATTGTCATTGCCTTTGACAACTGTTGGTCCTGGCCCTCTCTGCGTTTGTGTTAGCTTTTAGGACTCTGTGTGCATTACCACTGCTAACTAGTGCTAAAGTTCTTATGCCATCTCCTTTACGCATGGTAAAATTGGCTCACACCCAATTGGCACATTTAGTTTACTTGTAAGTTCCTATAAAGTGGTACTACATGTACACGGACATGTAAAATAAATGTGACCAGTGGGCCTGCAACACTTATTGTGCCACCCACTCAAGAAACCCTGCAAAACATGTTACAGGTCTGTCATTGCAACCTGTGTGTTCAGTTTAAATTGCCATTTCAACATGGCAAAGTAAACCTTTTGCCAGACCTCCTCCTTCCCTTTTAATATACATGACCTATAAGTCATCCCTGGAGTAGGCCCTAAACAGCCTACAGAGAATGGTGCAGTGTATTAAAAAAAATTGGACATGTACACTTAACCTTTACATGTCTTGGTAGTGAAGCACTCTTATATTAGTTTTTCTCTACTGCATGGCCTGCCTACCCATAGGATAACATTGGGTTTCCTTATTACATTTAAAAAGTTATAACTTCAAATTGGGAGCAGGTGGGAATATCGTGTTTGGTGTCTAAATAATTGTAATTTAAAACCCTCTTTAAGTCTGAATTCTGAAAATGGCACTTTTAGAATGTTGACATGTTGTTGTCTCAAGCATTTGGTGCATGTTTCTTGGGTCACATGACTAGGTATATCTGACAGTTGGTCTTTGTGTATTGCTCCCACAGAGTGAGATAAAGGGGTATTAGATGTTGACCGGATGAGCCATTTCTGGCTTGATAGGTCGGGAGCTGTCACCTTTCGCACTTGCACATCACAAAGGCTCTGTCTCAGCACACTCATAAAGGGCTTCACAGTAATCTTTTGTGCCCCAGACAAGCTGGTGCCAGAGGAGGGAGGAAGTAAATTCCAAACACCTCTGGGGGTGGAACCCTCTGGAAACTTCTACTTTAAAGCTGGTGCCAGGTATAAATTTTGGACCTTCAGACCCAACTCTTCCGTTCAGTTCTCAGGACCTGTGGAAGACTCGGAAGGACTTCTGTCCTGCTTTGCTGCAAGAAGGACAGCTACTCAGCTGCCTTGCTGCAAGCATGGCAAGGACTAGCCTTTGAACTCAGGACCGCCAGTGTGACTCCAAAGGCTAGTTAGCTGACATTGTGATCAGAGCCTCAGGGACAGAAAAGGCCTCACCTCCCTTGAACACTGCAACTGGACTCTGTTCTTTCTGCTGTGAGATCTATCCACCAAGTGGTGCCACCCCAGTCCTGGACCCTTGGAAGTGTGCCCAAAGTTGCTCTGTCAAACCAGCTGTGGTCTTTTGGGCAGATCTGATGAAGCCTGATGCATCTACTAGCTGCTCCACATCAGAACTGCTGCTTCGCATCACATCCCTGACACACGACCCCACAACTCTTCAGCTTCTTCAGAACTGCTGCTGAGCGACGCCTCCTTGATGCAGGACCTCATATGGCAGCTCTCTGGATTCACCACTAAGTGATGCATCCTCGAAACTGGATCTCGCATCTCAAGTCATTGAAGCCCCAGCTGCAGGACAGATTCTCAATATGGGATCTTGCAACACTCCACAACCAGAATTTAAGGTACTTTTTACATCCGGCCTAAATTAGTCCCTGTATCCGACCTACACTCTATCGCGGTTGGCCTGCACGTGTGACTTCGTAATGGTCAGGCATGAGAGAGAACCAGAATTGTCGCTTATACCTAAATATTTATAATTGCAAATCTTGGGTTATACTAATTGGATTTTTGTTGTTTTGGTGTCAAATAATTTATTAAATGTTACATTATTTTTCTACATTGCTGTGTTTTTTTTGTATATTATGTTTTCACTTTATTTCTGTTTGAAGTGCTGCATAAATACTTTTCATGTTGCCTCTAATTTACTGCTTTTAGGTCAAGATACAAGAGTGTTGAGCACAAGTTTATTTAGGGTTTGCTTGTATTTCACACTGACCAGAATTGTGGTTGCTGCTTAAGTAGGACTTCACCCCCCTCAACCAGTAACCTTATTTTCTACAACAAGTATATGGTGTACAACCACCACCTATATGAACTCAAAGCAATGATAACTACTAGAAGGGAATTGCAAGCCAGAGATCATGTAGAGTGGAAGAGTTACTCTTGTCGAGGGTGTGTTACAGTTATTAAAACGTCTGTGCTGAGCTGCAAGCCAGTCCTTTCGCCTGGTGTCTCTTAAATAATATGGCATCCTGTGGCCTTTGCTAGTTGCGGGCCTTACCCATGAGAAAAGATAGACTTTGGGTTTGGTTTCAATGAAATAGGTACTACCTGTTCCTTAGTCTGACTACTCTCTGATATTATGTGCTATTCATAGCTCTGTGCCATGGTATCAAACACATTTCCACCAATGAAAGTTACCACAGCTAGAAAATGTTACTGGAAAATCTTACAATTTCTTAAAGCCTTCAAGCGTAGTGATTCTCCAATGCCACCCAAAAATACAGATTCTAATTGTGACTACGTATACTATGAAAAAAGCAAATTACCTACTGACACCTTTAGCTGATAAGACCATCAAACTAAAATATGCATATATGCATAGGAGTACGAGGGCCTAAAAGTGGAATAGATTTTAATTTAAAAAAAGTAAAGACCCAAAGAGGAAATAAAGATAGTACAGGGAGTAAATGTTTAAGTGCCAAATGTGAATACATAATCACTTAGGTCACTGAAAAATAGTTTCCCCTTCAATAAAAGTGAATGCACTGCCAGACTCACCAAGAGTTCTTTAGAACCATCCTTACCTTGGCAAACCATAACGTACGTGCAAAAGAGATCTCTTCTTCTCAGGAGTTTGAGGGCAACACCAGAAGGTATTTCCATGACAAAATGCTGAATATCTCTGATTAATCTCTGAGTATCTAAATAGTTTTACTAATTCAAGCAATCACTCTTAAAGATTATTTGATTGTTTTCCAGTAACCCATGAGTATATCTTGAAAGCTCTGTCCAGGGTAAAGGCCTAAGACCAACCCGTTTGATGCTTGCTGATACAAGACCCTTCGATCAGTTAAAGCTACTATTGCCCTGCTACTTCCTAATTTGTATAACACATTCCAGACTGGACTGGCTCTCTGTGTGTTAGAAAGGGTGACTGCTCACCCATTTAAAAGAAATCTACTTCTGACCAGAAATTCTTTTTAAATTGCAAGCCAATTTTGTTATTGCGGTTTGTTGCAAAACTTATGGCAAGTGATGGAACTTCCCAACTTCAAGGATTTCGTCACAGGTCTACTGATTAACCTTATGCTGGTTTTAGAACTCTGTGTGGGATTAGTTTGTGGTCTCTCCAGAAGTGTATGAGCTGAGGATAACCACTAATCTTATTTGATTTGTAGGCCAAATTCAACACTGATAACTAGCCATTTTTTCTCTCATGGCTTGAACATTTGAACATGAATCCATTGAGTGTATGCCTATAAATGCACTGTCCAAAAGACAACAAGTGAAAAAGTGGCCTTCTATGCTTACTAAGTTAGGTCTTTCCCTTGGGTAGTTCCTCGGGGATTGGCACTTACACCTCTTCTTTTCAATCTATACGATCAAACCAACTCCTTTTTTTTAACGTGTATTCTGATAACACCCAGGTACTCCTCAAGCTACATGTGGAGGATCAGAGAGAAAACTCCAACCTCCACCGGGCTTTGGAGCCTGTATTAATTTGAACGTTCCACAATGTTTTAGATCTGCTTCCATCACAAAGTGCACTATCTTAGTTAGCAGTAAACCTAGTGACTGGGACACCAAATTGTGGTCGAAGAGCATGAGCCCCAGTCATTCCATTATCAAAACAGTGGGAAACCTTGATATTTTAATAGTTGGAGCTGAATCTAGGATTTGCAAATTGCCTTGATCATTAAATTCTATTTTTTTTCATTTAGCATTCTGTGATATATATGTCCTTTTTGTTTTTTCCTCAGAAACTCATAGGCTCAATGCTTTTGTTTAGTTGTATCTTGACTTCAGTGCCAGAGTTTCGAATAAATATAAAACAATCCATGTATGCCCATCATCTCACGCTCTCGCATTCCCAAAATAATGGCTGGAAAAAGTGATGCTACATTTATTGTTGAAAGTGCAACTCATAAAATGCATTTGCTCAGGCGCGTGGTTGATTGTCCCACTGACCACTGTCAAAAGCCCTTTATTTACATTTGAAAAGAAGAAGGCGTCACGCGGAAACCCTCTTTGCGAATAGGTTGCCTCCCCCTTTGACTCCTAGAGAAGTCTGCAACCTATCTATGATTTGCAACCAAATTTGTTGTACCCAAATCATTGATACGCTGCATTCAGATTTGCAGTATGGAAGGTACGAAGTAAACAGACCCCTTTCCAGTCATTAATTGTACCTTTCTAACCCCATTTTGCAATTACGTACCCTGTTAAAGAAGCCTACAATAGGTTTAATACATTTAAAAAAGCCATTTTGCTTTGTGACCACTAAAGGTCTTTGTACATCCATCCCTCAGATCCCTATCACCACATCCAGGATATCTTTTGTGGTGATAAATAACAGAATATGTTAGTAAACGGTAATCTGATTTGAGATATTCTGTTACATAAATAGCAACAAGATGTCACCTCTCTTTTTCTGGTGGCCCATATATATCATATAATTGTTTTGTTGTAAATGTCTACTTGTACAACCTAGATACATACAACAAACCGTACAATACAACCAATGCAGGGGCCTAAAGCTAAGTTATTCACCATTCCTGCTAAAACCTCCCTCTTCCCGAACTCTACTGCACCAGTTTTTTAGTAAGACTGTGGGTAGAAAGACTTCCACTTAATTGAACCCTAAGGTTTTCTGCTCTAAAAAATATTACACTATGATATGAAGATATACAATTATTCAATATATGGTCTGATTTTAAAAGATGCCTGTGTTTCTTAAATATCTAGAACAAGTTCATTCTTAGATGCTAATATCCTATTAATAATCTGACATCTGTACTAGGTTTCAAATCTGCAAATGTGGATTTAGGGTTCTAGGTGCAGATACCAGACACCTTTTTGATGTTAATGAGACATTTTTTTAAAACATCCATGATCCTTAAATCGAAGTAACAGTCTATTTGGGGCTTCCGAAGAAAACTATCTGAAGAATGGAGCACATTCAAAATGCAGCTGGGAGACCGATGTTAAACCTAAAAAAGTTAGCCGTGTTTCGAATGCCATTCGCCGATTAAACAGGCTTCTATTGAGCAGGTTTTTTTTGGCTGGAGTTTTATATAGCATAAACTACACCCGAAGTTATTAGAGCCCTTAACATAAGCACCAGTTACATTACAGACAGGCACGGGGAGATTAAGTGATTTGCCCAGAATCACAGAATGTTGAGCATCCCTGCCGAGACTCGAACCCGGTTCCCCAACTCCGAGGTCGACCACCCTACCCGTTAGGCCACATTCTTATAAAGTGAATCAACTATGCAAAAGAAATAACTAATGCTCAGTAGGAATATTTTCAAACGCTCTCCACATTTGACATTTTTGAGATCTCGCTCCTGGCTTTTTATAGTCTCATAAAACGAAGTGCTAAGGCTGATCCTTCAGAGTGTGTCACCCAATATTGTGGAAACACATCCCTCTTTGTAGTCAACCATAACCTCCTCTGGTACACTTTAGGATAAAATTGTAACCCTGGCTCTTCTAGTTACAGGCTTTGTGAATCTCACTGTGCACCAAGAAACCATGTATAGGTGAATATGTGGGCTTTGTCAATAATCAGATAAGTAAATAACAATGGACGTGTTTGCTGTAGTGTACAGGGCCCAAGATGGTCTCAAACTGTGCTGCAATGAACTTGTGAGGGTGGCTTAGGTGTGATGGCATCCTAATGTCATATGTCCCATGCAGGTCCACTGTTGTTTTCCCTATGTTAGCCTGAGCATATTGTAGGCTGCATGCCGCTTTTCACACGTTACTATACAAACTTATTTTGCTTTCTGCCAATCTGTACTTTCACACAGAAAACTGCCGTTGATTTGCATTCCGTTCTTTCAAACAAAAATACCTCTTGTTATTCAGTTCTGGTCGGGCTATACCACCTAAAGAAAACACTCAAATGCAGCTGTTGTTTGGGAACACGCACATTTTGTCATATTGGTATGCACAGACATGCAGAACACATACTTGGAGGGAGATTTACAGAGAGGAGATTGCGACTACACCTGAGATGTAGAACTTTCATCTGTGCATGCTAAGGCATGGGGTCTGCTGCAAACACCCAGAGATCTTCCGATTTATATAATCACTTTGCTTCTGTAGAAGGGGAGGCATGTTAGTTTAACCTGTCTAATATCATGACAGCTCCTTTTATGATTTATGGATTACTTACTTTGCTTGCCATATTTGTGTTAGGCATTTTCTTACTTATTGTGGCATGTATACTCCATACTAGAGCACGATAGTTAAAATAAATATTTTAAAATTTTCTTGTGCCTGTCAGATCTTATTGTGGACAAGTGTGAGATTGAAAGTGTGTGTCCTGTCACCGCATTTCCTGAGAGCGCCAGGAGTATTGTGCTCTGGGGTGTTTAATCACTTGTTCCTTGTGAGTGAGTAGGAGGGCAAGTGAGACAATATAGTTAGTCAGTCCCGGGCTCAAGGGGAATATGGTGGTGCGATGACTCCGTCCCTGCCTCCTAAGGCTCTATGGTCCCAAGACTAATTCTGTGACTCTGCAGAATTCCTGAAACACTAAAAGGTAAGGTCAATTTTATGGTTTACATCTTGCTTTATATAGGGACATATTCATGATTGCATGTATCGAACAAAGAAAGTGTTGTAGGCATGTGTATTGGGCTGGAGATGTGCTCCAATCTTGTTGTGATGAGCTTGCTTTGCAGGTGAAAACTCAAGTATCTCAAAATAGTGTGTCAGATAGAAAACAATTCTCAACCAAACATACACCCGGGAGCATGGTGGCTACATTTACGAGTGGGGAGAGAAATATCAAGTGGTCAACACACTATAGATAGAGCATAAGACAGGGAGTCAACTGAATATCTCTTTTATAAATTAGGGGTGTGGGATAGCTGTAATTTATTTGTACTACAAAGTAAGGTGATTCTCAATTTTTCAAATGCATTCAAGTACTGGGTAAAATAGACTGATTGAATTGATAAAATTCTCCCTTGCTAAAATAGCATATTTGGGGTAGAGGTGTATCGGATGCCCCCGCAGCCCCTGCAGAGCAGCGGGACCCCTCACCCTATAAGCCACGCCATTGCAGAGTGCATGCAACAACATGGAATATGAAATAATTAAACACTTGGGAAAGCAACACTGCCTTAATGAGCAGGTCCTTGCAGTGCATGGGGGGGCAACTGTTCATTGGGCCCCCATTGAGCTTATTCTGCTGGGGGGCATCACTTTGCATTACATCACTGATTTGGGGCCTGATGTACATACTTACAAGTTACATATAGTTGTTGCATATTGAACACTGACTTTTTGAAAAAGCTCTGTAATGTTGCATGGTGAATCGTGTAGCAATAGGTTGCAGTGCTAAATTTCCAATTGCAAGGGATCGCATTATGACCTGTCTAATAAATATTTCTTAGGCAGTTGGCTGTTTGAAAGCTTGTGTGATTGGCTACAAAAACAAGGATGTGCCCTGCAAAAGACCAGCTAAATGGGAAGCTTATTAAAATCGGCATTTGTTTCTTGAAGAAACAGTGCTGCTTAAAAATATGTCCCGTTTGGGTAGACACCAGGGAGAGCAGGCAGTTGTCCCAAGAACCACTGTCTGCTCCTCCCTTAGCCACCTGAAACATTTCCTAAATAGAAAGCTATCCTCATTCAAGGACAACTTCCCTTTTGCAAATGGTTTAGCAGCTCATTTTAGGAGTCAGCAACATTACAATTGTTTCTTACCACAATTGCAGTCACAAATCGTTAATACTTCTCAATGAGATGCACAATTAGAAGGTGGCACTTTGTTCAGGCCCCTTCTCAATTGTGGTATGGAATGAGTTTGTAAACCCATTCTGGGATTCGGAAACGTTTTCTGAATCCTAAAATGGATTTAGTACACAGCAAAACATTTTCCGGTGAAAAACGCTGTCACTTTGTGAATGGCAGGGTTTGTGGCTGCAAAATGATTTCATTCATATGGCCCCTGATCCTCAGGTGCGCCTTGGAATGCACGCTCTATCTGAGATAGTAATAATGCTGCATTTGTTGTAACAGTGCTGAGCCTATTTTATTTCTACCCAGTAGGTGTAGTTGGGCACAAAAGTGGTGTCCATTCGTGTAATCAAGACATAAAATCGCAAGATAAAGGATGGTTATAGTTCAACCAGGTTCTCTTTAGGAACACGATACACAGCTGTGAATAAATCTTTATACTACTTTGTGTGGTTCCCATATTTCATCAATTTAGATTTATGAATTTGTGACTTGTGCTGTTTGCTGACTTCTTGAAAAATAGTGTAGTTGTCCCATTTCTATTTGTGATGCAGGGGTCCCAAGCATTGACAAATATGTACATCATAGACAACACTCTATGCCTGTCACTTTCTGTTGATCTAAAAAAAATACTTTGTTCTGACATAATAATTAAATGTGTGTTTCTGCCTCATTTGGCAAATAATTATGCAGTTTTGTTCCTGAAAAAGCCCTGGAAGAAAGAGAGGTCCGAGTATGCTATATTGTAGTCTTTCCCTGCCGATCTTCGATCCTTCATGGGCGTTAGACTTCTGACAAAAGAGGAGGTGACCTTGCCATCATTTTTAAGGAAAACACTGCAGTTTAAAAAAAAAATCCTCACCCTTCTCCAGAAAATGATGACCCTACAGCTGAAGTTATCTCTAAATCCCACTTCTTCATTCCCTCTCACTCTCCTATCATCTTAAAATATTTTAATAGTCAGTAAGAGGAAGGTAACAATGTTTCTGCCACAGACTTGATTAAGGTGATAGAAGCAGTCAACTCGTTGCAACTTATTAAAGAGCCTATGCATGTGGCAGCCACACCATTGATCTGATGTTGGTCCTTAATTCACGTCCTCCTCTGCTTCAGTGCTTCATCAGACCTGCGTTACGATCTCGCTTCTATATTCTTTTGTTTCTCCTTCTTTCCTCAGTTAGGCCAATTTGATGCCCAAGAGTTACCTTCATGTCTTCGTATTAGCATAATGTCAATATGTCTAATATCACTAAGAAACTAATTGGGGTTTTTTACCGCTGGGCAATGAGTGATACCTAAATAAGGAAACTTGTACTAAATGGTTAAGCAGGTTATTGGACACTCTTTCAATTTCTCCCTTGTGTTTCATGCCGTTGAGATCCGCAGCAGCCCCATGGACCCCTGAGGAATTCAGCAGGCTCACGCAAACGTGCAAACATGCCAGGAGCTCCTGGTGGGGGAATTAGGCATGCCTAGAGACAACTTTCTTTGGGCCCGCTGTAACTACAGAAAGACTTAGGCACCCTCTGCATATTATTCTTCAAATATTGCCTTGGCTAAAATTAATTCCAGGGATGTTTTTTAAATCCTTCAAGAAAATTTTCATCCTGCCCTTGTCAAATCTTTGACAGCGCCCTTCCTCCAGCTCTGTCAGGGTATGTCCATTTTATTTTGTAACAAATTATTGACTATTAGCAGTCTATTAGGGAAGAGAGCTTTGCCATATCTTGAGCCTACCCTAATCCTATAACTACTTTTTCATTTTTCCTCCAATCTTAACTTCTATTGTTTTTGCAATCTCATAGAGACTCGTCGCCCATGGATTTGTGCCCTTATCATTCTTAGGAACCTAACTCAGGAGCATACTACTGCTCCTTGTAAACGTTTGAACAACTTCTTCATGAATAGTACTGTGCCTACTAAATTTAAAAGGGTAATTATCTTGTCTACTTCGAAACAAATTATCTTTTGAGTATCCTTCCACTTACAGACCAGTCTCTCTTACGCTCGCTGCAGTCCAACTGTTTCAACTGCAGCGAGCACCACTTGACTGTTCAATGTATTATGATTGAATTAAATCATATCCTTGATGATTTCTAAGCTATTTTCAAGCACTATAGAAACACTGAGGTGTCTGGTTACAAAATGTCAACAGTGTCAGCACAGTATTTTAGTTAGATTTTTCTGCAGCATTTTTCACACTGTTGAATATAGTTTAGCTTTTGCCTAGGCTTGTCAAGACTTATCTAGATCTAACTGAAAGACAGAGCTGAACAGATACAGAGTGTGGCATTGTTGCCTTTCAGAAAAAATAGAAGTAAAACTACAGTTTATTGCTCCCAGCTCCCACCTCTTGGATGGGATTTACACCTGGGTACTTGTGGACTGTTGTGCTAAATAATTATTCAAGTGTAAAAAGATGTTCTCCTAGCAAACATAAATCGAGCAATTTTCAGCCATAAACATATATGTAAAGGTGAAAAGATGTTTGTGATTTTCACCCCAATATTCTTTTGTTACACCTAAACATGTGCTGCATATATTATGACTCTTTTCTAGAACCCTACTTTAGCTGTAATACGATCATATTCTGCATGGTACGTATCCTTGGAGGGATTACGTTGTTTCTTGTGTCTATCCGTTCCCTTCTTGTTACACACTGTACAGTTATTAGTCTTTTTCCTCATAGGAATCCTGATATAGAATTCACATCATCTCTTCACCTCTTTATATTCTGTGACTAGCTTCTTTCTCTTAATCCTTTTGGAGGGATACCTTCATGAGTATCTAGTCTTTGCATTTCCAATAATGTATACAGTGGTATCACAAATTCCTATATTTTGCTGATTAGAACTCTTTAACTCTCCTGAATGTCCCATTTTGTTCTCCAGGCTGTTTGCATTGTTTTATTTTACTTATTATAAATGTCGTGTTCCTTGGACTACCAGGAGCATAACACGGTCCCCTGCAGCCTCTGTGTTGCGGGGGGGGGGGGCAACTCTTCAGGGGCCCCAAATCCTTCAAGACCCCACCGTGCAGCCCCAGGCCAATGAATATCTGTGAGATATGGGAGACTCTGGCCCCTCATCACAATCTGCAGGGGGCTCGACAATTGTACATTACTTCACTGTGGACTACCGAACACCAAGATCTCCTGAACACACGATACTGATGCTTGGTAGGACTATAGAGCGAGGAAGCATGCATGATGGATGGATGGATGGATGGATGGATGGATGGATGGATGGATGGATGGATGGATGGATGGATGGATGGATGGATGGATGGATGGATGGATGGATGGATGGATGGATGGATGGACAGATGGATGTTCTTGTGGCATGATGCTAAATAATTAATTAGAATTCTGATCCACGTTTTGCTGTCTCTAAAACCACAAGAGGGGTTTGATGGACCATAATACATGTTAATTGTATTTTTATATTACATTTACATATCTATTTTAGCTCCGTTAGCTTTGAAAATCCGTGTTTTTTTAAAAATGTACTTAAAAGAATAAGTTCCATTCTGCACTCTGAGATTTGGTTGCTTGAAAACTGCAAAAGAATGAATAGAGCAAGGTGTTATATGCTCTATTAGACAGAAGGTGCGTTTAGAAAAAGGCATTAGTTTGCAGTCTTTATTTTGTCTATAAAGATATGGGTTTGGAATGCTCAGGTTTTGCTTACTTTTCATGGAGAGAAAGATGATAACACCAATGACAGTTAAGCAATTGGACAGGTTGTTTGGATTTTTTATTATTACAATGCTCTGTTATGATTAGATACTAATTATATGGTATGAAAAATTTAGATTGGGACTATCGGCCCTTTAAAACCTTGCTATTGGCTGAACTTAGTATTTTAAGTATGGAAAATAAGATTGAGAACAGTGCCTTAAAATTTGGAGTATGAACCGCTATTGTTAATATACCTTTTGTATGTTTCCCCGGAAGGCTTCAGGCACAGGACATAGTGATTGATTACTAGTCAAAACTTGAAAGCCAATTAAAGCAATCTGTTATATTTCGCTTTGCAAACTGATTTGACAGATAACTTCACAATTAGTGGCAGCATTTGACAGTTAATGACTCTTCGACAGTCTCCCTCCTTGATGGACTGGAACCTGCGAACCCCCCCCCATGCCCCTCAGCGCCTTGAGACCCTTACGGGTGAGTAGTTGTGTTTAACAAACAAGCACCTGATAATCATGAGCAGTCACTTAGTGAATGTGGCATATGTTACATTTTTAACAATGTATATCACATGCTAGACAAATGCGTGATCATTTTGGTTAAAAGTGGCTAGTTTTTACCAAATAGCTTCGAAATATGTGTAGATCAAATATAGGTGTGCTAGCTTGATGAATGTCAAGTAATGTAAAAATGAAAACTGAGAAAGCATTCTGGAGGAACCCAAATCAAAGAAAACCAATTTTAAGAAAATAAAACAAAATACAAAAGTAAAGGAAAGGTAAAATTAAGGAACAATTCAAACTTACTTTAAACTTGGGTGGAATTTAGGGGTAGTGAGAGGCTTTTGGCTCTTCAGGGATGGGTGATATTTAGGAGTGATGATATGTGTTTAGGGGTCTGGATTGGGGTGAGTTTAGGCGTAAAAAGAGATTTATAGAATCAGGAATGGATGGAGTTTAGGGGTGGGGAGAGGCCTTTAGGGTTTATGGATATGTGGTGAAGAGTTATTTTAGGGTTTCGTAGAGTTTAGGGTAGTGAGGGGTTTTAAGGGTTCAGGGATGGTTGGGGTTTATACATGAACTTATTTTTAGAGTTCAGGAATAGGTGAAGTGTAGGGGTATTGAGGGGTTTTAGAGTTCAGGGATAGGTGTATTGTAGGTTTAGGAGGGGTCCAGGATGGATGGGTTTAGGAGTGGCGAGGGAACAGCGAATTAAAAGCATCTTAAGTAAGTGTTTGACTATGTATAAAATATAAATCGTAAATAATTTCCCCTGACGTAAAGCACTGATATGAATGCCTCCATCAAAAATGTTTCTGAAATTGAGACCGGCAACCATTTGCTTTTAAACCTTAAAAAATAAGCATGCAACATACAATTTTGAGAAAAAAAATATTCAATGAATTGGTGTCTATGAAATGGTAAATGGCATTCATCCAGTAAATGTTCATTAAAGATTGTAGGTGGAATGGTTTCTCACTAATAGTATTCACATGCAACCTAAATCTAACATAATACATAATTATAAGGGATTACTAAACTCTTTGTATTACTAAGTAATCTACAAATGCATGCAATGTGAATGTTAACCACAGCTTTTCTGTGCATGCATGTCAACCATGCATAATGTCAGTTGCCTTATTAACTCGTATGAAGTCAGTGCAATCATACATTACAATGTGCTTAGAGGAGCACTTAACTAATTTAAAATCTTTACTTATTAAGTCCTCGAGCTTTATGCTATATCTTAATGCTTGTATCTGCTCTTTGACTGATGTTGCATGTTGTTCAGCACTTAAATTACATAAACAGTCAGTGGTGCAAATTTCAAGGGATGTATCAGTAGTGGTAATTTCCACTGTGAGATATTATGTGAGATATTATTGCACCATATTACATATACCAAGCGGTCTTGAATAGACTTTTCGTCTCACTCCAAGACTGTCATTAAATAAACCTATTATGCATTATTATCACTTATATTTTTCTATTGTATATGGCTCCACTATGTACATGTGCTGTATTCTTTAATATACAAAACATTAACACAGTATGTAATGGGGATTAATTACAAAATTACTTTCTTCCACAGTGAAACATTAATTTACTTCCGGGACATCAGCATCCATCATCTCAAACAATTTATGCAATAGATTTATGTTTGGTATTTCCTGCTTCACATACTAAGTACCTGGAGCACTTATTAAAAGAAAAGGGAAACGTCACAAATGCATACAAAACACAAAATGACAGCCTAAACAAAATATATCATGTCTTCAGTCTTCCTTGTTTTCTAACAAAATGTTGTTGCACTCATCACTTATATGTGCATTCCACAAAGGAGGTAGTCGTTAAGTAACGTCACATTAATGAGTAATCATGCCCCGTTCATTATTTATACGTCCATATAATCGTTTTGCTTTTTTAAATTGCCTTTGCGTGTGTTGTGAATGCATTGCCGATTTTGTCCTTATTCTTTTAATTTGAGATAATTGATGCTGATGTCTCAGTGGTAAATTTATGTACTTTTAAAGTACTTTTGCAATTATTCCCTATAACATACCATGCTAATGTTTTGAATGTTCCATGCCCAGCCAGGGATTGGGTTTTTTTGGGGCATAACACTATGTTTGAGCAGTATTTTTGAATATAAGCAGCAAAGACATCTATTTGACTTTTGCTCAGTGCTGTATTCTGGTACAAATATTGCTTAAAATGATATATGAAGGTTTGTAGGTGCTTGATTATACACATGATTAGCTATATAGTATACCAATCAACACAGCACTTTTAGGTGTGATCACAAGGATTTATAGACATTTTTTCAAGATGAAGGTTTCACCTTAGGCACTGGCAATTGAATGGAGGCCAAACACGGCAGATAAGATACTGTTGTGCTTTAAATTAGGAAATATCAATTTGTTGGTAGACAAGTTTCAAGAAAAGCATAATGTGTGCTTCTATGGGGATAGCAGTAGGCATGGGCAATGTAAGATGTGGTGGTTGTGAGCCGTGAGGCAGCTATGTGGTCGCCTCTGTGTGAGTACAGAAGGCCACAAATCTCCTGTTAGTTCAACTCCATTTGCAGCAAAATTGTAATGCAAAAGCCAAATGCTGTCTAAAGTATATCAACTTGGTAATGAACATAATAGGGAACGCTCATAATCATTTGCCCAGTGCCTTTGGAAAGGAATATGTTTATTAGCATGCTTATCACATTCAGTCCCACAGAAAATGATGGACTGAATCTACACAAATATCTCAGAAAATTGTATTTCATATCAATAGGTGGCAAAGCCGTAGGTTCTCCTGACTCACAAATGTGCAGCATTGTGTCCAAATCATATACAATTAAACAAAAATAGCACAACGAGCAATGAAGTCTTCATGGTATATTTACTGCAAGTTTGGCAAAATGTATTTTTCATTCAAAATTGCTTAGTGTTTGTGAAAGAGATAAAAACTATAGCACTACCAATATAATTTGATTGGGTTTGCAATCAATACCCTTTGGTCGAACTGACTGGAAAAACAATTCTACAGAATATTAGATTGTGTTTGTTAAGATCTATACTCAATTATAAAAAGGTAGCATCATTATTTTGAAATATATAATTTAATATGGGGGACCAAAGCTATACGATTCTTGGCTGATATATAATTGCTTAGAGATGGATACATATTTTATGGCTGAACCACTTGGAAAATATAGATTAATACATGCCACCTTTAAGGCGCATAGACCAGGCAAATGCTTAAGCCTGGGTTTGAATGCAGTTGACTGCTAGACGCCTTGTAAAATATGATCTTTTGGTCTTCATGCCTTTTCTAGATTCATTAAGTACTTCCAAAATTTGACAAACTAATAGTGAAATATAATTCTGTATGATATATGTTCCAATGGAATCCTCACTATAGCCAAGTGATCCTTATAAATTATGTTCTTTTTATTTAAATAATGTTTTATTTCTCATTTTGCTATATTTATAATTTATATTTTCACTTCGAAGATTTATTTTCTCAGTTGTTTTACTCTTTACCCTTTTCTCATCTGTTTCTTTTTTTATTGTTTCCCTTCTTACACTATTTCCTTCTTTTATCTTCTAGTGTTTATTTCATTTCATGTTTGTTCCTGTCACCCCCCCACCCCTCTTTTTGTTTCATCTCTTCGGGTGAACAACCGACACCTTTTGTTCTCTGTATCTTTCTTGTCTGTTCCGTTCCTCTTGTCTGCTTTATGCCCTTTTTCATGGCAGTACTTCTTTTTTCTGTACCAGTTTCATATTTTATATTTTCTAACATTTTTGAATTTCTAATATATTAAAGTTGTGAGCATTTTAAATGTTTTGAGAAGAGTAACGTTCAACTGTCAAATTTCAAAGGGATAATTTCGAATTGTTAAACCATCACCTTAATTTGTTTTTACAAGTACATATCACATAAGCTGATTGCACTCCTGAAAAATCCTAATTCTGTCATATATCTGTGCAGGTCGAACTACAATGTGCTTTTCTCCAAGGTTTTAGACTGTAAAAATATCAGTTTGTTCTGGAAGGTGTAACTCCTGTTTCTTATGGCGATATGTTTTCGTGTGGGGTGTTAAGACCTAATCAGATTGTGTTATAGAGCAACAAATTATAATGTCTTTCAGTTGGGTTTCTGATGGACAGTTTCTGGAAGCTGTCTTTGTGGCTACAGCAGTGTGCCTCTGTGTGTAGGGGGCAATAAAGCAGTGGCGTAACGATAATTGAGTGGGCCCAACTGCAAGGTACGTGGATGGGCCCCCTCTGGACTCTATCAGGAGCTCCCCGGCCGGACTGCAGTGCTGAGGGGGCCCCCGCACTGCAGGGGCCTGTGTTACGCCCCTGCATTAAAGGTACATTTCTTCATATGATTAGCGTCTGTGCTCTTATTAGTGGCAATATGGGCCCCTTAAGAACCCACGCTGATTCTTATCACTCCTCAATTTGCAATTCCATAGTGGCAGACAGAGCATCTGTGAAAGGAAGCCACCTTCTAAGCTGAACTGTCACTGCATTTCGAGGGTGAACAAGGAACCCTCCTAATCACGGATTCTGCTAATATATCGGCTCTTGTGGCAGTCAAGAGTCCTTTCAGTCTTTCTTCCTACACATTATGTAGCCCTCCAAATAAGGTGTGCCAGTCAGCAATCTGTGGAGTGAACCATCAAGGGGTCATTGCAAATGTGCAATCTTTGGCTGATCCTCATTGTGGTTGTGTGCAAAGGCAACAATAATGTATGTATCTGGATAAATCTTGGCTGCGTTGATTGTACCATTTAAGTGGATGATCAAACCTTGCTGAGGGCAAATCACATAGTGGACGGTCAATCTTTTATGAGAATATATAGTATGGTGATCATTTTATTCTCTGCATGCATATTATCGAAGTTGGACGTAATGTCAACCTACCACAGAGTCGTTTTAACAAAAAAAAAGATATTTCACCACTTTCATAACGCCTGAGGTTTGTTTGCATTTCATAAAATGCTGCACGGCTTAGCATCCGCAGAGAATAATGCATGACATGGTTGAGGGAATGAAGGGTTTCCTTTCAGCATAACATTCTCGTAATGGTATGACCATTTAGAAAACAAGAGGCTTGATGCATGGTTGAATGTGCTGGAAAAGAGGGTATTGAAAGTATAAAAGGGTAAATGTGTCTTCAGTGTCACTGAAATCAAATATTTGTGTCATATTGTTTCAGGGGTACACAACCATGCAGGGTTTATTAAGAGCGCTCAACGAGGTCTTTCCAACTCACTTTGTGCTTCATGTGCTATCTGTTCGCGACCAGAAACCATGGGAATCTAGCTGATGTCATTTGACATAAGATGGCATCATGTGAGATCTGTTTCTGTAAGAGTTTCGGTCAGACATGAGCAGTTACAGCTTCAGCTTGGAGCCAATTGGTACACTTCCCTCTGCCTTAACATAATAATCATATCCCTGGACCTCTGCCCTGTACCATTTGTGCTGCTTCTCTTTGCTAGGTTTTTTGTATTACACAACGCTCTTTGCCCAAACCTTTGCCCTTTACTTTATAACGTCTACTGACAAGTTGCCCTTATGCAGGAAGGTACATGCAGTGTATCGTTTTGCGCTGATGACTTTCCCCCCAAACCTAACCACGAGCTTTCTTTTTTTTATTCTAGCTGTGCCTTTTTTATAGTTATGCATTCATTTTGTTATTTAAATAGATTGCACATAGACTGACCATACGTTCACACAAAATGAGGCTTGCTCTTTAGAAATATATACCCAGCCTCCTGCTTTGCTACAGAAATAGTTTTCCCTGGACTTCAAGGTTTTAACAGCCCGGGGAAGGAGTAAACGGCCACTTGGCTCCTTCAAGTAGCGTTACAGAAATGCGCTAAACTGGTGGCCAGCAGGCCTCAAGGTTTAGTTCTGAATCCAAACACAATTTTGATGCTCATACCGTACCAGAGATTATGTGCCCGGAAAACCTAATTACTGTCCTCGGGGAAAGCGAAGTGTGTGCCAAGAGCAAGCAAGGACAGCCACTCGCTGTAATAATGGGCACTTTAGAAATTGAAATTGTACGAAAAAGCCCAAAAGTATACGTTGTAAGTTAATTGCAGGGGACAAAATCCTGCCACCTTTACCACTTTTAATAATTTAAAGTTAGATGTGACTGATCCTGTCTTAAAGGACGATACAGGGTGATAGCCAGAGCCAAGGGGCGCCGTGAATGGCAGATGCGAGGAAGAGAAACCTAATTAGCGCGCTTGTGAAAACACCTGTGTATTATTTATTCTTTTGGCAGGTTGCTGCGTTTCATGGGCGCACTGGCAGATGTGAAATGTGCCTCTGGCCGTAGGTTGAGTGACTAGAAAGCATCATTTGACAGTGGGCAGAGGGACCGCATCTTGCAGGCCTTAGCATTAGCGGGAGACAAATCACGGGATTAAAATGCGATTTTTGGAAAAGAATTACGTGTCAAAAGTCATCTAAATGACCAGCGGTTGCATAACATCTAATGCTGGGAGCTATCCTGTTTCCAAGCTGTGTTTTTTTTTTATACATATAATGTTGCCAAATAAGAGAAACGGGCTAAAAGGCGATACACCGATTTACAAAGGATGACACAATTTGGTAAAACTGTTTCTATTCCTACAATATATAAAGTGCGTGGCCACCCAAGGAGGGTTCCCAGAGCTGCATGGACCAACGCCCCCCAGAATCCTGGGAAAGAAAGCTTAGACAAGCCATGTTTTAAGCTGCTTGCAGACACAGCCTCCTGAAGGGCTGCTCCGTAACTGTAAAGGAAGGGAATCCCCGAGTTTAAGAGCCAGATATGTTGAAAGAAAGCCCGTCCAAACTGGCCCGGTTAAAATGCAGAACGTGAGCCAGGCAGAGATGGGAGGAGCGGAGTGACCAGGTGGGGCAGGAGCAGTGTTCGAAGTGGGGGGGGGGGGGAATTAGGGGAACTGTGGGCGGAGAATCAGAGGGCGGGAATAACGCATGGATTGGGTCAGTGGGTGGAGTCAGAGGTGTGACAGAAAAAAGAAAAATATCCCAATTTTTAGTATGTGTTTCCCATTTCACTTATCCGGATACAGCTTATTATGTTACTTAATTTAACCAATGGATACACATGTTTATCTTATTTTTAATATGAGTTATTGACATTAAAATACTTTCACAAAGTTGGATACGTTTCCAATCACAGAATGTCCCAGATATCCTTAAAAGCAAGCTATTTGTCTCCCAGCCATGGAGTTTCTATCATCAGCACTTCTCCTCCCTTTTTCCACAAGAGCAGTTCAAACATGAATGTCAAAATATCCTAGTTTGCAAATGTTTTCCTCATAATTATCAAGTCAAGTCAAGTCAAGTCAAATAGGCTTTATTTCGACATAAAATATCTTAAAAAGCGTACATACATTGGAGATCATTTAGAGCATATACAAGATAAAAAACGTAAAAAACCCTAGATAATCTAAAATTCATCATTTTTCTACATTTGACTAAAAGGAAGGTTATTTAAATTAGCTAAAAAGAATTAAAATCATGATTAAACAATTTGCCTAAGTCTTTTTGACCGTATTCGCCATGCCCAACCTAGATACTTCGAGGTGGCGCATGCAAAGAATGGGCGAGTGTCTGTGAGTAAAATACGTAATGCCACGTTACAATGTCTAGTGCCCAAAGTAAGGCACATCGGTTTTAACCATTTCATTCGGGGGACCTTATAGGCGGGGCACTCAAATAACAAATGGGGGACAGATTCATGACGCTGAGGGCAAAATGGACACCATGGCGCTGTCTGGTGTGGTATTTTCCAGTGGCATGTGAGCTCCATGACCGGGAGGAGACCTGTTCTAAATTTGAAATACAGAGATCTATCCCATGGGGCAGTAACAATGTCCAGGTACAGTTCTCTGATAGGTGCATCTTTGTGCTCCAAGAAATTTCTGGTAGATTTGCAAATTGTTGAGGAAGAATTCCTGTTATTTGCTACCCATGTCCAATAGATTTGTTTTAACATGGATTTGGGCGGGGCTGACTGTTGGTGCCATGCTTCTTCCAGACCCAGATTTATAAGTAGAGCTTTGATGTCCCTTAGCCATTTTATTTTTGCCCAGCCGGGGCAGTTAATTATCTCCCGTAAGCCTTCCGCATAACTTGAGAGCTCTGGCACTCTCCAGATGCGGGCCCATAGTAACAGGGGGCGTAGTTTTGCTTGATCTTCAATCGCCCGGCAACCCATGTCCAATTGCAGGGGTAAAATGGGAACAGAAGGGCCGAGAGACATTAGGCTTCTCTGGAAGGCGTTCTCAGCTAGAGTTAGCACTTTCACATTTGACATCCCCCAGAGCTCCGCTCCGTAAAGTGCTGCACTTGTTCCTCTGGCGGAGTAAATATCCATTACTGCCGCTATCGGTCTTGTGGATGCTGCTCTCTGTTCTTTCAGCAGGGCCCCAGTCACTCTTTTTAAGCTCAACAACATTTTGGTCAAGTGGCAGTCCCATTTCATTGTATCCACCAAGCGAATGCCCAGATAGTCAAACGTTTTAGTTCTTTCAAGGGCAACATGCCCCAGTGTGGGAGGGGGGCCAAGCTTGCGTGGGGGGTTCAAAATGAGATACTTAGTTTTGTCTGTATTAATACAAAGGCCTCGCTGCTTACAGAAGGTGTCAAATCCAGAAAGAAGCCGCTGGAGGCCCTCGGGGATTTTGACAAAAGTAAGGTATCATCGGCAAAGAGTAAGGTGGGAATTAAGCGACCTGCCAAACGTGGAGCATCTGCTGGAGTCTGAGTCAGAAAATCCACCACTCCATTTACGTATAAGGAGAACAGGGTTGGAGCAAGTACGCAACCTTGTCGTACACCTCTGTTCACCTCAATTCTTGATGTCTTTTGACCATTTGATCCCCAACGTATTTGGGCGTAGTTATTTTCATGGAATCTCATGATCAAATGGAGCAAGTAGGGTGGCATGCCCAGGTCACACAGCACTTTCCACAAGTTGTTTCTAGGCACCAAATCGAAGGCCGTGCGGAGGTCGATGAAGGCCAGATATAAGGTACCCTTTCCAATTGTGACGACCTTCCAGTGGATCATAAGTAGCCTTAGCGATTGTTCTATCGTTCCTGTCCCGGATCTGAACCCAGCCTGAAAATCCGAGAGTATCTTATTCTCGTCAGCCCACTGCTGGATCCTAGATAAGAGGACCTTGCCCGCCACTTTTTGGGAACAGTCTATTAAGCTAATCGGTCTGTAATTAGCTGGGTCATCTCTTGAACCTTTCTTGTGCAGGGGAACCACCTCAGCTGCCATCCAAGAAGCAGGGAGGGGGGCGCCTGCCATGACTGCGTTCAATAGCGAGGCAATCATCATAGCCCATTCGCTTATGTCCATTCGGATAAGGTCGCCAGGTAAGCCATCGGGTCCAGCTGCCTTGCGAGGAACCAGGGATTTTATGGCAATTTCAGCCTCTTTCCTGGAAAATAGACTCTCCTCATAATTGCCGGCACCTTGAAGAATCTGAGGTAAGGGGAAGACCATCGCTTCTGTAGCAGGTGCAGTATACAGCTTCGTAAAGTGTGAGTGCCACTGGTCCTCGGTTATATTGCATGTAATAACAGTGTCCAGGGGTCTATGTTTTTTTCGTAACAGATCCCAGAAACCTTTCGCATTTTTTTCTATGCTTGCTGCGCGAAGCTCCTGCCAGAAGTTGTCTTCCCAGTCTCTCCTGGCTAAATTAATAATGGATTTGTAGGACTTACGTTTAGCAGCTATTGCTAGGGCATCACCAGTCTTTACTGCCATGATTAGAGCTCTTTTTCCAGCACGGCACGCCTGTGAGTACCAGCCAAATTTGCCCTGTCGCTTAACCTGGTTTTTGTTTGCCTTGGGATTTGGTTTGACCAGGAACAGGTCCCCTATCGCTGTCGAAACCTCACTGAACATGGCTGCTATCTTATGCGGGCTAGGAGATTGATTTTCCAGGATTTCAGAGGCTGCGGCAATGACGGCTCTGATGCAAGATAGTTTTTCTTCATCAATTGCCACCTTGTCCCATTTTAAGCGTCTGAGGCAATTGGAAGGGACCACCCCCCCCAATGACCTCTGTACGAGTGCCGCAGGAGCTCCATTTAATGAGCCACTGGACCTCCACCAATATGTTAGGGATAATGAAAGTGCATTGTGATCACTTTCCAGGGAGGGCAAGACTACCATATCCTCCAAGTGTGCCCACAAGGAAAAGTTTAAGAGGATATAATCTATCCTAGATGAGTGGCCCACCCTATTGTACGTGTGTGCACCCGCCGGGTCTGACCGTGTTCTCCCGTTTGCTGCTCTTAAACCGAACTCGAGTGTGAGGGAATTCAGTTGGACAATTCTAGGAGTCCACCTTTGGACGATTGGAAGATCGAGGGGTGGAACGCCTCTCCTCGAGTCTTCGTCGAACAGGTCCAAGGATTCGTCGGCCATCAAAGGCTCGAAAGTACAGTTAAAATCCCCCATCACCAAAATTAATGAGTTGCCACGACACTCCCCCAAGGCTGCCTCTAGAGCCAGGAGGGTTGGTGACGAGGCCCTCCCAGAAGCCCCTCGTGTGTAAATGTTAAAAATCTCCAACTGCTCAACCATATTTGGGCATGTTACGGTGAGCCGCATCAAATCTGGTGATTTTTGGGGATGGTGATACACTCGCCAACCTAATGATATATCGACCCAGACTAACAGACCACCAAATGGGCGCCCTCTTCCTGATGCTGGAATACCTGCCGGGACAGAGAAGGAAGCATATCCTACTCTATGCCTTGGTTCCACGCACCACGTTTCTTGAAAGGCGCAGATGGCGTGAGTTTCTATAAGCGCCACCCAATCCGGGGCGTCCAACTTGTTATTCAGGCCTGCCACATTCCAACTGATAGCCTTCAGGATAGGACGAATCAGTGGCCCTGCACATCCAGCAACCCTGCTTGGGGACCCCGTGTTTCCTACTCCATCCATGGGCTCAGTAGACTCAAATCTACTATCGGAAGGGGAGGAGATGGTGGTGAAGGATGTTGGCTGGAGCGTGAGGGGGATTATTAATAACGAGGGGACACTCACTGCTTTATGCAACCCCTTTGCCTTGGGTGGAGGGGCTTTTAGTGCAACTTGATTATCGAGTCACCAACCCCATCCATGGGGTGGAGCCGCTTGGGTCGGCGTCCTTGCCCTTACTCTGGTGTCCAAGGTTGGGTAGTGGGGATACCATGCACCTCTGCCCTCATCCGGCAAAGGCTTCTCAAACCCGGATGACGGGGGGGGACGATAGAAATACCCCAAGTCCCTGGTTTGTATGTTACAAAAATTGTGTGGCGACTGCTGGCTGCAGATCATACCTGCTGCTCTGGGATCACTAAAGTTAATTAGTATGCAGTCCCCGGTTAAGTCCTTGCGTCTATTTCCAATCCAACCCACACGGCGGACATGGGCTAACCTACCATCAATATGCCCTGGAAGAGGTCTGTTTAATCTGAGCCAGGACAGGGTCTTGTGTTTGAGATCAGAGTACAACTCACAAGAACCCTCTTCAAGCTCCGGGACCCCCGTGAGGATTACCACATACGGTTGGCACCCAGGGGGAAGGCTAACATTGGGGGTGCTAATTTTTGGCCTGCCCGGTGGTAATTTGGCTAGGGGTTTAGCTAGAGGTTTAAGCACAACCTGACTGCCAGAGATGGGATTAGGTGCAGTTATATTTCCTTCTGGCGCGGTTGGCGTATTTTCAGCTACCTTGGGGGTTGTCGCTATGACCTCTGGATTGGGTGCAAAGTTAACTTTAACTTTAGAGGTCATCGCTGCTTGATTATTTAATTTTTTCCTTGGGGGGCCCAGTTTAGGTATAGGTTGAGAAGTTTGTGGAGCAGGACTGATACCTGTATTAGGTTGCAGTGACTGTAGGGCCTTCCCAGGTACGGGAACTGTATGACAAGATGTTGGCTCCGAGGGTGCCAACGTTACTGGTGTTACTGTACCACACCTTGGCCCTCCGTTGTCTTCTCCCTGCCTCTTGGAGTGGAATTTGACCAGTGATTTCACAGCATAGAAGTTATCCAACATTGATTGCTCAAGGGTGGCTAATTTCCGTGTGAGACAATCAATCTTGTCTGCAAGGGGCATCACCACAGACCTAAGTAGGCCCTCAACGTCTAAAGATCGGAGGACAGTGTCAGTGTGCGCTGCCTGTGGAACTGGGGTGGTGCCAGGAGACACTGGCGGGACAGGTGTGCCTAACGGACAAAACAGGCCCCTGGATAATAAAGCTCTAGTATGAGCATTAGTTGTTTTAGGGATACCTCCTTTGGTCGCATTATGCCTACTTAATTTACTGCGTGGTTTCAGAGAACCCCCCCTATATGGGCTAACAGGGCGCTTTCTTTTCCTGGGTACTGCAGAACCTGAGAGTGGTTTCCCAGATGGAACAGTCGCAAAAGCCGCTGCTAAAGAGGTACCAACTTCGGGAGGTGCAGCTGTAAGGGGGAGGTGTGAAGCCTTGTTAGATGTAGCAAGAGGGCTTTGGGCGTAGTTGATCTCAGGTTCAGGGTCATCGTAATGGGTCCCCAGCAAGGGATTACATGAGTCGGGTAGGTTAGAATGTGTTGGGTCGTGGGCAATGTCTGGTACGATGGTCATTACCGTTTCAGAGCTTACCCTAATCCGACTCTCCCTCTCGATAGTGGCCGGTGAGTCGACTACTACAAGTGATGTGGGTGGTGCATTAACTGGGCTAGGGGCTAGGGCGAGGGTGCCCAAAGAAGAGCGCTTGTGTGTCAGGCCCATAGAGTCCCGGGATAGTCTTCGTTCCGCTAAAACTATCTCCTTTTCTACAATGGAGACTGCCCGGGAAATAAATTGGTCCATTGTGCCTATGACTGTATTTCCCACAGCATTCCTAGATTTACTAGCTCTAGTTCTAGTACCTGTAGCCATACTCCCGTCTTGCTTGTACCCACTTAGCAGGGCCAAGAGATGTGGCCCGGCCCGGCCTCTTCTGGCCACTGATGGCCAAAGATGGTCCCGCCCTTGTCCCGGGCTTCTCCCTGCGCTGCCCGCGCGCTTCCCGCGTCGCGGGGGGGAGGGTCCGTTATGTAGCGCCTCCGGGCGCGCTGGAAGCGTGTTTCCTGCTTCCGTTAGCAGGGGATCCTGGGTAATGTAGTTTTCGTCGGGTGCTCCCCCCACACAGCGGTCGCGGCGGAAGGCAGGCGACGGCGGGAGGGAGACACCACAGCCAGCGAGGAGTCCGAAGTGCAAAGGGACCCAAGTCCACTCAGGTGCGTGACAGGTTCTTGACTCGGTGTCAGTTTTGTAGCGCCTTCAGGCGCAAAAATGCGGCACTTCCGGGGTGCCAAGGATCATGGGAGATGTAGTTTTCCCAAGCGTCTCCCCCCACACAGCGGTCGCGTTTGTCCTGCGACGGCGGGAGGGAGATTCAGGCGTCAACAGGGAAGGCTGCCCCAGGGATCAGGATGCACAGCAGGTAAGTGCAACAGCACTCAGAAATGTTTCCACGTAGTAGCACCGTAGTAGCACCGGGCCCCCAGTATAGGGAGACTCACGCTGCTTCTGTGGCTCTCGTAGCCCCCTGCCCCCTTTGGGACACTCACGCTGCCGAAACACTCACGTGGGTCCAGACTGGGTCAGGTGGGGTCCGGGCAGCCTTTCCACTGCCCTCGCGGCTTTCCCCCCGGCTTTCCTCCGCTCCGCCGCCGCCACCGCTCCTCCGCTCTCGCAGCGACACCCTCTTGGTTGCGGGGGGGACCGGGAGCCGATAGTAACGGCAACAGCGGCAGTAGCGGTTGGGGTAGCGGGATACACCGCGCAGGCACAGGTACAGCGGATACCAGCGACGAAGAGTGGATGCAGCAAAGCCGCGGTGCACGGGCCGCAGGTGAGCTGAGCTACTGAACCTCTGCGGTGAACTGCGAGCTGCGGGGAGCCTCTTATGGTTCTGCCATATTTGCCACATACTACATCATCTGCTGCATAATCTGACGATTTTAACTAATAAATTGTTTAGAGCTCAAACAGATCAACAGTTACTAAAAAATGTGACTTGTGCTGCTGTGGAGGGCCCTTTGCAAAGGTTGACTGGTCACCTTTCTCACTGCTGCAGTTGAAAGTTTCACTGGTACTAATAAGGAAAACTCTTTGCAGAGACTGTTAGTATGTGTACAAATGTCAAAATAATTAAGTATCAGAAAATGTACAGCATCACTAATACCAGTGTAGGATGTCAGAGCACTTTACATCACACATATTACACAGAGACAATCAATCATACGTGTATAAATCACTGTATAGGAAATGTTGCAAAGGACTACAAGATGTAGAAGTCACATGACCACCATACTAGTAGGCAGTATAGTTTAATAGTGATTAGTCTGGGTAAACACAAACTCAGAATTTAAAACGTAATACCATGGTTGGGGGTTCTCTTTAACAATAAGAATTGATTTATACCCAAATTAACCCTTTTTTACAACATTAGGATAATCAAAGACTGGGGAAAAAACCAGAACGCTCTAATTTATACCTTGCAGTTTGCATGCAGCTCTTACATGACAGTTAATAGCTCACTGTTCTATGTTAGGATTTTTAATTTATTAACTGCAAGTAACAATAGGGTCGCTCTGACAAAAGCTGTAACTTACTGACCTATTTACTTTATGTGCACCTTGTGATCTGCATGGTACATGTTTTTAGCAGCAGGCACATTAACCCTCTGCGCTTCCTTTCTATGAGTCAAAACATCCACTAGACAAAACACCATCGCCCTCTACAAAGAACATTTTCTTTTTAAAAAAATGTTATTTATTGATTTTGCTGCTGAGACAGTATCCAACAAAAAACAGAGCGATCTACAGCCGTGACGAAGAAAATAGGCGATGGCGCTGGTTCAATGTCTATATGCCCGATGAGCAATGGTACACAGCGAGTTAAACATTACAAGGTTCAAGCAGCAAATAACGGTGGACTTTTAGAAATGACAACAAGCAGTTAGCAGTGGTTACACAGCAAGGCATGCACAGCGTCCGTTTAAAGCGAGTCGTGTCGAAATCTGTTCACAGCAATTTGAGTATGGTGTGTGTGTGTGATCGTATAATATCCTCTCTAAAGATCTTAGGGCAATGTTGGGACGGTAGAGGCTGGTGCCTCAGCGGAAGAAGGGAATGTCCTCGTATCTTGCGAGGATTCAGGGGATATCCTCACTGTGCGTGCATTGGCCCATGTCACAAATGGTGCCCATATGTCTTTGGGTCTTGACGCCATGGGCATGAGTTCCCAATATGCTGAGAGCATTTCCTGGCAGTATGTAATGTCGTGGATCCAAGTGTCTACAGTGGGAGCCCTGTTTGTGCCCCAGTGCATTGCAGTGCGGCGTTTGGCCAAGGGGAGCATCATGGCCGATAACCGGCTTGTGCCTGGGGGAGCTTCCGCCACATACCCTAGTAAAGCTATCAGCCGGGAGCAGTCTCACTTGTTCCCCATTACCGCATGTATAGTGTCAAATACTGCATTCCAGAAGCGCGAGATAGGTGGACTGGACCATGCAAGCTGTAGGAAGGATGTCTGGATGTGGGCGCATCTCCAACATTTAGCGTCAGGTCTCAGACCCATTTTGAATAGTTGGAGGGGCGTGCGGTAAAGTCTATGGAGATACTTGAAATGTATGAGTCTCAATTTGTAATTGGGGGAGAGGTATTGAAACAGTGTGCAAGAAAAGGCCCATTGATCCACTGTGGGTGGTGGGTCTAGGTAAGCACTCCATTGTTCCAGTGTGACAGGTGTGACAATCATGGCGTTGTAAATGCGTGGGATCAGTTTCTTGGGTGACGGGTTCACCAGAATATTTTCCAGCACAGCTACCGTCGGTGGTGTCGAGGGGAAGGAAGTATGAACTTGTCTACAGTTAGCTCTAAGCTGGTAATATAGGAGTTCCAGCGCGGGTACCTTCAGGGCCCAGCGGCCCAGTCAGAAACACCTTCTCTGGGTAGAGGTCGTCAAAAGTGGCAAGTCCCATCTGCGTGCACGTTGGATAGAGCCTGTGTCATGCATTGGGGGAAGCTCGGGTGCTGCGTCAGTGGCACTGATGGTGCATACAGTAAAGTTACTCTAGTGCACCGTCCAAGACCCTCCCATGCCCATCGTAAGACTTCCACAGCATTTATCTCTTCGATTGGTCTTTTATAGGTGTAGTAAACGGCAGCTGGAAGAGGGGTTGGTGAGGCAACATCTTTCTTAACCGCAACATGGGCCTGGAAAGGAATAGGATGGGCCCAGTAATGGAGGTATTGCGCCGGAGCGCTTAGAGCATAATGCTCGAGGTCTGGTGCCCCCAGCCCCCCTGCGCTAGTGGCAGTGTCAGCACCTCCCAGTTAATGCGTGGTTGTTTTCCGACCCAAACGTGTGTCACTAGAAGGGAGCGTAGCTGCATAAAAAGGGCTTGTGTGAGAGAAAGTGGAATGTTGACAAAGAGATATAGAAATTTGAGCAGAATTATCATCTTTTCAATGGCTATTCTGCCAGCCAGCGAGAGTGGTAATTTGGCCCAAAAGGCTATTTTACTCTCCAACCAGGTGATTAGCCGGCCGTAGTTCATTCTTCAGATCTCCTGCACTTCTCTACTGAGCTAGATCCTTAAATAATTAACCGCCCCTTCAGCCAAGATCAACGGGGAGTCCATGTCTAGCGGGCCTATGTCAGGGGTAACAGCGTTTTACTTAGCCCAGGATTAAGATTCAGTTCCAGCTCTTCTATGTATTGCGTGATATCGTCAGTGTACATTGAGATGATTAGCCCTCTGTCTGAGAGGCCCAGACCCCCTAGCTGTGTGGTGCTGGAGAATCCTAGCGGTGAGAGGCTCCATCGCTATTGCGAATACCAGGGGCGATAGGGGGCTCCCCTGTCTGGTACCTCGCAATATGTGGAACGAGTCAGATACTAGGCCTCTGGCAGTAGGAAGGGTGTAAAGCAGTTGTATCAGTTTTAGGAAGTTGGCACTAATGCCTATTCTGGACAATATCATGAAAAGATATGGCCATTCGAGGGAATCAAACGCCTTTGTTGTGTCCAGGAAGGCCAAGAGGGCCAGTAAAATCGGAGGCAGTTGGTGGAGGATGGAAAAAAAAGTTCCTAAATTATGTGTAGTGGATCTCCCCGGGATAAATCTGGATTGATCCGGCCTTGCAATAATCGGGAGAAGGGGTTGCAATCTATTGGCAAGTAGTTTGGCTAGTATCTTGGCATCTATATTAATGAGGGAGAGCGGGAGACAGGAATCACACTTATTAGCCGGTTTATCAGGTTTTAAGATTGTAATAATCACGGCCTCTCACATTGTTTGTGGAAGGTGGCCGTTTTCAAGTGACTCCTGGTATACAGCTAGTAGATAAGGGGCGAGCACCTCCACGTACATCTTATAGAATGAAGCTGAGAGTCCATCCAGACCAGAGGCTCTGTCCCCAGGGCAGACTTTTAATAACCTGCATAATGTCTTCCACTGTAAAGGGCATATCCAGGTATTTACGGTGGGTGTCATTCAGCCACACCAGCTCAATGGGTTCTAGGTAAGTCTGCAGCTCCGGGCTGCTCTGTGTGACAGTGTAGCGTGACGCATAAAAGTCATCATCTAGCAGTTCAGTGACATGACGAAGTGTGGGTTGCCTGAGTGTGAGAGCCAGGGCTCTGCCAGGGCAGTCTCCCTCCCCATACCTTCTTCCCCAAGAATTGCGTTTCACGAATAACCTCTGTGTCGTATTCAGAGATTTTTGCATGTGTAGTTGCCAAGTGTGTGGGCAGTTCACTCTGAAAATACAGGAGTTCCGCCTCGTGTATCTCATTCTCAATCTTTTCCAGGGTGGACCTAATTGATTTTAATACCACAGATTGTTTGGCAATGCAAGCCCCTCTTATAACGGCCTTGAAGGCCTCCCACAGAGTGGAGGGAGATTCTACAGATTTTTAGTTAGTGGCAAAATATTGCAAAATCTTTGATCGTATCTCTTCTCTGAATGCTGCATCATTTAACGCATGCGGTGGAAGATGCCAACTGAAAGCCCGTAGTATAGTAATCGGAATAGTCTATCTAAGCAGGACAGTGGCATGGTCTGAGAGAGTGCATGACATGTGTTTGATGGCTGAAGACCAAGACGCAACATCATTGGAGACCAACCAGAAGTCTAGGCGAGACCACGCAATTTGGCATGCGAATACGCAAGTTCCCTCCCTGAGCTACGGGTGCCAGGCATGCCAGATATCTGTCTGCCCGTATACTTGGGATATGGTAGTGAGAACGTCAGTAGCTTTGGGATGAAATTGTCAGGAGACCCCCACCCGGTCCAGAGAATCCTGCATACCAGCTTTGAAGTCACCCCCATATCACCATCTCAGCACTCAGAAATGTGATTTTAGACCAGATAGTTTCGAAGAAGGTAGGGGCATCAATATTAGGGCCATATACAGCAGCCAGTCTCAGCGGAGTTGTGTGTAGAGTGCCTCTCAATAGGACAAAACTGCCCACCAGGTCAACAACTGAGCTGATTGTGGCCCAGCCCACATTGCGTCTGATCAGGATTGCCGTGCCTCTCGCATAGTTAGAATACGCTGCTGAGGGTGCCTCCCCCGTACCTGTTTTGTAGCTTAGGATCAGTGCCATTGCGAAGGTGCGTTTCTTGCAGGAAACAAATATCAATCTTGTGCCTAATTAGATAGGCGTGAACTAACCTCACCTTCCTGTGATTATTTAGATGGCGTATGTTCCACGTTAGAAACTGGATTGCAGTAATCTTTTGTGATTAGTAGTGCTGCTTGCGCACTTGAAGTGTATTGTTGGCTGTATGTACACTAATAAGTGTGCGCCGCCCTTCAGAAAATAAGACATCACAATCAAATTGTGCACTCTGTTGCTTCGCGTGCATACCGAAATGAATGCAGTAAACTTCTTGCTTACAGTGACCTCCCTCCCATCCCCAACTGCCCTACCCATCCTCCCACCCACACCAACCCCCCAATTAGGTTGTGTTTGCCATACCCACCCCAACCCAAACATCCCAAGAAAGAAGATAACCTTATCAAACCATGGGAGATCTCCCTTTGGGAGCATGGGTCGCTGGCAAACTGCCCTGCATGGATGGCAGGGTGGCCAGGCTGTACAATAACACATGGTTACAGAACAGGGGGAAATAGTGAGCATCAGCGAGGGCGGCCATGAACATGTGGCACATGGAGCTGCGCCCAGTAGCCGTCCTCTGATTAGTCATTGTTCTCTGCCTCGGTACGCGGAGGCAAGCAGGAAGGCTGTCTCTTGAATCATACGTGTTCTGCAAACTTGAGGAAAATCTCTTCTCCGTGTGGAACAAACATGACATTTAATCTGATACCAATGAACTGCTGTCTGGATACATTTTGTTTTGTTGGACTCCTAGAAGCTGTGGAGAAAACTTTTCAAAAAGTGCTCCAACTTCTTTAGATTCTCAAACAACCATTAGAGTACAGTTCCAAGACCCCAAGGACCTGAGGCAAAACACTTAGAGACTCTCAGGGTGTCAGGCAGAGAACAACAACAAAGTCTAGTTCAGCTACAGTTGCAACTGGTAAGCTGGGTTCTTCACAGGAATGTTCTCTTCAGATGTTTGTGTTCCTGGAGTTGCCCAGGGTATTAGTCTTCTGATCATTGGACATCTTTCTGTCCTTGGGTTTCAAGTGGAAGAGTGTAAAACTTCTTCACGTCCTTCTCACAGGTCACAGATGCCAAGTGCAACAGATTCAATTGGCCTGCTATCATTTTGCAGCTTAAGCAGTGTTCTGAGGAAGGCTGGGTGATGCTCCAGCTTTGTAGGGGTCATCAGTCTATAGGTGTTTCACAGCCTAATACAGTTCTAGTTCCTCTCTGGCCTATGGAATAATGTTCGCAGGCCCTGGTCTACATGCTTTTGCAATAGTTCCTTATTGCGTTACGTTAAAGAAGCCCAAAATGTCATGTATGAAGGGAAATAAATATGGTAAACGTCTTTGGACACGCAACACTAAACTTGGGGTTTGAGGGCTGCGTGTGTGGCAAGTGTGCTAAGGTAACCCTAGTGTCCTGGCACATCTAACACATAAAATCCAGTTTAAAGCAGGTACTGTGCCAGCAACAAACCCAGAGACACGTCTAGTCGGGCAAAAGCTGAGTCTTTCAGCAACTGGACAGGCAGTACGTGGGAATTGCCCTAGAATCCTGTTTTTTCCCTTTGAAACAGCAGAAAACATTTACATGTGCAGCACACAAACCTATTGTGCAAGATTTGACACTGCAGTATTACCAGGAAGAGCACAGCTCCCGCCCTATAAATTCTAAATTCTATTAAGCTCAGAAAACTAATCTCTGGCCATTCAGTTCAGCATACTTCATTCAAGACTGATCACTGGCTGGGAATAGCTGGAGAGTTAATGCAAATTGGCCTCCTGAAAGCTCAGGCAGGTACAGGGTAACTTACTAAAAGTTACTTATCCTTCATATTTATTACAAAAAATCCCACTACACCATTGAATTGGATGTTTAATAACTAAAATAGTGGTTCAATTACTTTTTCTAGCTGGTCCCTTTCCTAAATTAGCAGTATTGCTATTTTAATCCGCACTCTACAAAGGATAGCAGTCCTGCCACAGTGAAAATACCTTTTAGTGCCTTGTCAGTGTAGGGACAGTGTAGAATTAATATTCTCTACCTTGTGGGCTCCAGGGCTTACTTAGGGGTGACTTACTAGTTTTAAAGGGGAGTTTTTTACCTGTTCAAAAGGGCTATTTTAACAGGTCGAGCTGCAGTTTTGACAATGCAGCAGTCGGTCTTTAATGATCGGCCTGGCCTGTAGCTATAGTTTACTTGTCCCACTAATGGACAGCACATAAGCGCTGCAATCCAAAGGTGGAATTTAACTTTTCATGCTTTGACTATATTTCAGCCAAATATAATATGGCATTATGGAAAGGTTTAAGACGTCAGTCATCGATTAGCCAATTTCTACATCTTTTAGGGGTCAGACTACATGCACTGTCACTGAATAGCAATGCCTCAGTGTGCAAAGCTTCAAAATCAGCAATGGAATTCAGCAAAAAAACAAATGGGAATGACCATGCAAAAACAGACATTTTCTCATAGAACAGTAATTGGATATTGAATATTCTAAACATATGTTATGTTATAACAATTTTTATAGCGCACTAATACCCTTAGGTGTTTTGGCGTTTACGGTCCGCATCCTGTGAAAGGGAAACTAGTTTTTGAAAAGCCATGTTTTTAGGTTTTTCCTAAATTCAAGCAAAGATGATATCTTCCTAAGAGCAAGCAAAAGAGAGTTCCAAACCTAATGGTGCTTTGTCTGAAACTCTCCCCCCTCCCCCAGTTCATCGTCTTGACTCTGGAGGTGGGCATAAGAAAAGCTTTGGCCAAGCGTAATAATCTGCTGGGGAAATACCAGCTGAAAGAGTACCATACAAATTGTGGGCCTTCTCTGTAAAGTGTCTTATATGCAATACAAAGTGCCTTGAATTTCACGCGCTGGCCGACTGGCAGCCAATGCAGATCTTGTATCCCAGCCCTAATGGACTGATATTTAGGGACATCTAGCACCAATCTGGCGGCAGCATTCTGTACCGATTGTAATCTTATAAATTGATTGGACTGTAAGTTAGTATATAAGGCATTACAGTAGTCCAACTTTGATAAAACCAGGGAGGTTAAAACCGTTTTTCTAGTCTTTTTCAGAATAAATGGAAGAATTTTACGCACGGTTGTAACGGTGAAAAAACAGAAGATACCACCTTAGAAACCTGTGATTTAAAATTAAGCTTCTCATCTATTATGACCCCCAAATGTTTAGCTTTTACTACCGGTGTAGGAAGGGGGCCCAGTGTACTTGGCCACCAAACTGGTGACCATATGGAGAAAAAGCTTTCCAAATAGCACCACCTCGGTTTTGCTCGAGTTAAGCTTCAAGCAATGCCTCATCCAATTGCTCAAGGAGACCATGCAATCATGCAGTTTGATAGAGTGGTTGACATCCTTGTCTATAGTTGAAATAACCTATTGGGTGTCGTTGGCATACGAGGTCGGAATAAGATCAAAACTTCTGATCAAAGGTGCTAATTTGGAAACATAAATATTAAAAAGCGTAGGGCTCAACGAAGAGCCCTGTGGAACCCCACAAGGCAGAATAAAAGGTTTAGATTTAAAATCGCTTAATTGCACTGTCTGCGTTCTATCTGCTAAAAAGGATGTTAATAGCAACAGGGCCTTTCCTCCCAAACCAATAGTTTTCAGCAGTTCTATCAGTAAGGTGTGGTCCACAGTAACAAATGCCACGGTCAGTTCAAGGAGGATAAGAGCTGCTGACCCACCGCCATCTAATGCGGTGCGAATTTCCTCCGTGGTTTTAATCAAGGCTGTGTCAGTGCTGTGACATGACCTGAAACCAAACTGACTGTGGTCTAAAACATTGCTATCTATAATGTAAGCGGAAGTTCCATATTTATAATTTTCTCCAGAACTTTTGCAGGCAATGGGAGTCTTGTAATCGGTCTATAGTTGGCCGGATCCGTTATATCAAGGCTGGGCTGTTTTAATAGCAGGCCTGTTTCCACAGTGTTGGAAAAATTCCTTTTGAGAGCATCTGATTAAATATGCAAGATAGCTGGGGACTAATAATATGGCTAATATTATGGAGTATCCATACATACATTGTATTGAGTATGCTTTTAGACTGTTTAACGTACTTTCAGTGATGCTGGTTGGAGCAGTTTTTTAAATTATGGCTGCTTCTATTTTCAGCATCTATTGCTTCTCTTCTTTGTTCGGTGATTCATCTGTAATATTTCTGAAAAGGCTTTCCCAAGTTTCCAGTGGGAAACAGATCTGCAATTCATCTCTCACTGAAAGGCTTCCTTTAAGATCCCCAAGGATACCCACATTCTTCTAAAAGTAGACTTCTAAGTTTAGCCACTTTCTGTGAGGTTTATATATTCTACTGAGTTTGAGTTACATCTTATTGGTGCCTACTTTTTCACATGCAGCATTTGCTTTTCCTGTTTAGCTTTGACTATTGTCAGCCATATCTGTTTGCAAGATTTCATTCCATAACCAAAAAAGAAAAAGTGTCTAGGGAAAGGGTTTTAGCTCTGCCCTCTTTTTCTTCTGCCAGATTACTGCAGCATTTTATTTGACTAGCCTGCAGTTGTGTTGGTCCATGTAAAGAGGGATTCCAAAGCAGTGCAAAGATGAGAGAAAATATCCTTGACCAGCAATGAAGACACATCTAAGCAGAATTCTCCCTCCTGATGCTGCAGAATATATGATTTTCATGTTTCAAACATTAAACAACAAAATAAAAAGAAATGTTGGCATGTTCTAGCTTAATTAAAAGCCCAGTTTTACAAAATAGCTATTGTATTTCAAAGTCTTTAAAGTTTCAACTACATTGCTGTCCTTCATTTATATCTAGAAGATAGAGGAAGTACTTGCCAATCACCCACTCCACCCATCTCCTCTCCTCATACAGAGGGGTGTGACTCAAAGATTGCTTCTATATCAGTCACTTGTATTTTAGAGCCTTGACCGGTTGACCTCAGTGGGCCAGACAAATCACAATTTACTGATATTGTGGAAGAACCAACTTGACCTTTAGAAAATATGTATTTCTGTAACTAATTTAAATGGACATCTGGGATCTCAAATGTACAACGTGCTTTGTGACTTAGACAATGGATACGGCAACCATTTCAAAATGGGAGGTAGAAGGATTGTCTTTTCGTGAAAACATTCTTATTGGATGTTTGATTTGGTGGAGAAGGAACTTCAGTGCACTACATTTAACAGCGATGATTTATCTCTGTTCCTCTTGGACGCTATACCTTGAAAACCCTGAATAGATTTTCTCATAGTTAGTCTCCTTTGTGCTTTTGTCCAAGATATGGCTCTAATGAGGCCAATTGATATCATGTTTTTGGCCTGCCTTCACTAGAAGACATTTTCCAATAGATATCAGTTGCTTAAATCTCATTGGGTGCACTAATATAAAGCTGGCGCCAGCAAGTGTTGATGGTGAAACAATGAATCTATGTGACCTGCATCAAATATTGCTTCTCATTTGTTTTGGCTTGGCTAAACTAATGGTGGCAGGGGCCAGGAGTAAATTGGACATTAAACTTATGTGGGTGCAAGCAGTAAATGAGATGTCTTAATAACTATGAATGTTGTCGTCTAAGATGGTGTTGGTGTTTAGCTTTTATGGAATTGGAAGAATAGTTACTAAATTAGATCTTAAATGAACATTTGTATGAATATTTGTGTTTAAAAATTGAATGTGTTGGGATGTCATTGAACGGCACCCAGTATGATTGACAACCTGATAGCAAGTTTTGGCTGTTCTTGATCGCCCAGGGATTGTAGCTGGGTTATTGTATTTTCTAAGCTAAAACTTTGATCCAATCACTGATATGAAAAAAATCAACAGAGTGAGATGTGTACTTTCTGCTCATTTTCTGGTGGCCCATTCATCAGAGGGTAATCTGGATGGACAAAGAGTTTTGCATTCTTTTTGTATGATCACAGCAAGTGAATTATTTCTGTTGGAAATGGGAGTCTCTAGTTGTCCAAATAGGGACACTTGCTTCTAGTCAGAGTAAGGGGGATACACACTTTAGATAATCCCTGCTCACCCCCTGGGTAGCTTGGCATGAGCAGACAGACTTATCACAAAGGCAATGTGTAAAGTATTTGTACTCAAAACTCACAGTAATACAGTGATAACGCCAAAAATGGACACCACACCAGTTTAGAAAAAAAAAGCATCTTCAACTAAATTCAACAAGACCAAAATGACATAAATACAACATACATGTAATAAGAATGTGACTTTAAAAAGGTTTCAAACAACTTGGCCCATAAAAAACCATGGATGCGTGATTTCTCTCAAAGTATCTGTAGTCATGACAAAAATCACAAGGCCAAACAACCGCAGAGATGGAAAGCATAAAAAACAATGAGATGTCAGTTCCTGAGACCATAGGGAAGCGTTGCAACTACATATAGAAATGTTGCGTTGAATCTGGTCTGTAAGAGGAAGTGATGTGTTGATTCCGAGAAGGTTCTGGTCCGTGGGTGATGCATCCAGAAAACTTACCGCACAGGTACGATGCGTGGAAATTCAGGATGCATCAGCGATGTGGTGCGTTGAGCGGCGCTGCATGGGTTTCTTCACCCGTGATCCCTCGATGCATCAGATCTTGCAGCGGCAACAGGTGCTGCATCTGTTTCAGCAGCGCGTTGATGCTTGGAGATTCTTCTTGCACAGCCGTGCTGCATCGGGAAAACAGCCGCAGGAGGGTGATGCATCGAAATTCATGTAGTTGCATAGCTTTTCCAGCTCCCAACAGCAGGAACTACCTCCAGAGGCCCAACACACTCACAGGCACCTCTTGGCAGGTCAGAACTCCCAGCAATGAAGTTCTGGGGAGCTGGGGGTGAAGTCTTTGTGTCCATGAGACTTCAGAACAGGAGGCAAGCTATACTCATGCCCTTATAAATCTTCCTCAAGCAGGGGGACACAGCACCCAGCAAAGTCCTTGTCCTTTCCTTGGCAGAAACAGCTTCTGCAGGCCAATCCCAGACAGCACACAGCAAAGAGGCAGTGCTCCTCCTCCAGTTTCTCCAGCTCTTCTTCTTGAAAAAGGTTCCTCTTGATTCCAGAAGTAGTCAAATGTTCAGGGGATTAGGTCTAATAATTATACCCCAAAATGTATTTTTTCTCTTTGTGCAAGGGTCTCTGAGCCCAGTCCAAACCAGTTCTGTTCTAACTGGCGCAGTATGACCACAGGGGGTTGGGATGGCATTCTGCAAGGGAGACAGGCCCTATTCAGGTGCAAGGAAATCTCCTCCCACTACACTATATGCAGCCAAGCCCCATTCAGCTCAGCTCTGAGTCAATCAGAAGGGCCAGGCACACCTCAACGCCCCCAGTGGCTGTCTACAGTGAATGCACATCCCCATCCCCTGTCACTCCAAAATCAGACAGTCAATGCACAAACAGGCAGAGGCACACAGAATAGTTAAACAAGAAAATGCCTACTTTCTTAAAGTGGCATTTTCAAACGCACAATTTAAAAACCATCTTTACTAAAATATGTGTTATTAAATTCTGAGTTCAGAGAGCCTAAACTTTATTTCTCTATCTTGTCCCAATGAGAAGTTATACTTGTAAGATGTCACAAAGCATTTCCCATTCTATCCTATGGGGCAAGATAGCCTTTCAATAGTGAAAAACTAAATTGGCATGATTTCACTATCGGTACATGTCACACACACACACCAGTACATGTTCTACCTTTACCATATACTGCGCCCTGTCCAAGGATTACCTTGGGCCTACCATAGGGGTGCCTTACATGTTAGAAAAGGGAAGGTTAGGGACTGGCAGGTGGGTGCACTTGCCAAGTCGACATGGCAGTTAACAAGCTGCACACAGACACTGCAGTGGCAGGTCTGAGATACATTTTCATGGCTACTCATGTGGGTGGCACTTTCAATGCTGCAGGCCCACTAGTTCGGCAGTTCGGGCTGGACTGTTCCCATTGGGCACAGGGTCAAGACTGATTTGCATATGGCTGGATCCAAACTGGAACGGCATGGTGAGCAAAAAAACTATGGATTTAGGCCCAGATCTCTGTACTGTGGTGAATGCATGACATTGTTCTGCATTCTGTCCATCAATAGTTCTTTTTGCATTGCAGGCCCACTAGTAGCATTTGATTTACGGGCCCTCGCACACTTTAGTGCACTTTACGGGGGACTTATCAAAAAATCAAATATGCCAATCAGGGAGAACCAATTGTAATCATAATTTACACAGGGAGCACTTGCACTATGACACTGATTAGCTGTGGGACACTGCCGAAAGTATCTAAGCCAGCAAAAAACAAAATCCAGCACAGCATCAAAAATACATAAGGTGGAGACAAAACATCAGGGGAAACCATGCCAAAGATGCCAAGTCTAACAGTTTCCAAATGTATTTTTTAAAATTTATTTAGTTAGGGTTTTTTTGTAAAGCTTTTCTAATTACCATGTTGAAACCTCAGGGTGCATATAAAGGTGGCACCGTGATTGTACTCAAAATAACCAAATATATTTAAGAGACTTTAGCTCCAGGCCAAAACTAGTCCCACTAGGAATCGAAAGAAGAGGCTTTGAGTATGAAGTAGTAAAGAGCCCAGGTGTTATGGCAATACTTATTTGCAAGGTGAAAATTATATAGATATTTCTTTGACTGATTTGAATATTAAATTAATTTCTATGTCTTAAACAGCTGGCTTAATCAGGAAAACCAGGGGTTTACTAGAGCTGCTAAGTGTATGCATATATGATCAACCTTTCAAAGTAATTAACATATATTAAGCACAAAAATAATTCTAGTTATTATTTTGGTCCATTTAAATTGCCATTCTTTTTACAAATATACTCCAAGGTCTGTGCACATGTGAAGTACATGACACTACACAAGTGCGCTGAATGGGCAGCATCTTTTCTTAGCCTGTATTAAAGACAAGAGTCATCACTGATTGCCCTTCAAGACTACGTTGGTTACAGTCCTTATATCTTTACTTTCACTAGTCACAAGTGTGTTTGTCTAAATCCCCCGGGAGTGGAATTAAAGCCAGTCAAGAGATGAAATACGGGTGACGGATACAGCAATGTATATATTCTCATTGTTAATAAGTGTGAACAATACCTTGAAGCATGATGGTTATGTTGTTTTTACATGTTGACTGCTATCCTCTTGCATAATTTTGCCTTTTGTCTCTTTCTCCAGTTGGCAGCAGTTGCAGTTGGAGCACAAAGCACTGTACTCGCACGCTGTCACTTTAGAGGCACCGGGACCACATTGCCCAACAGTCTATGCGCCAGGAGGCACCAACGCGTATCGCCTCGCGCTAGGCGGCACTCTTAAGCGGCTGCGGGTTCCTGCGGGGCGGGAGCCTCTTTCACCAGTTGGCAGCAGTTGGATTTGGAGCACAGAGCACTTAACTTGCACCCCGTCACTTTAGTGGCACCGGGACCACATTGCCCAGCAGTCTATGCACCAGGAGGCGCCAATGCGTATCGCTGATGCCAGGCAGCGCTCTTAGGCACCTGTGGGCTCCTGCAGTGCAGGACGTGCGCGGGCGTGCCCAGGCCACGCCCGTGCGAAGCCCAGGCCAAGGGCAGGCTCGTCTGCACCCATCCGCGACTGGACAAGACTGGGCTGGGCCAGGTCTCTTGGTTCCACGCCAGAAGGTCAGGGACACCACATTGGCAAAGCAAGTCCACCAAAATGTAAGTAGATGGGGAAGCGCAAAACCATTATGCCCTCTGCAAAGGAACGCCTTCTAACAACATCAATTACTAGCTTTCTGACAACAGCAATGGGGGCGATAACAAGCTAAATAGAGTCTGTGGAGGAGAGATTGGGGGCCACACAAAGAGCACTACAAAGTGGCACACTGCCTGAGTTAGACCCTGAGCATGAGCGTGTGCTGGATTGCAATGCTAATGGCGACGGCACAGGTAGTATTGATCAAGCCGTGGGGGCCCTAGCATCTAATTACACTGATACAGGCATGACTGCAGCCAATACTAGTACCATACAACAGGGTTTTTTTTAGACACTTTACATCCCCCTCCATCTAAAAAACACAAGGCATATAGTAAGACCAAGAAAGACGCACTGCCCCTGGCTACACGAAAGAAAACTCTGGTACCCCTTACAAGGAGAGCAGCAAGGGTTCCAATTTTAGATACCACCCTGGGCTCTGAAAGCATGAAAGCATTGAGCCTATGGGGAGTCTGTGCCACCTATACAGCTTACCAGTACACTGGAGGTCATTATGAAGTCACTCCTTGAACCACTTCTGGGAGTGCTGAACAGCATTGATACGTCTTTAAAAATATTAATCAGCTCTAGCGTCTCCAAGCTAATATCCGGCCCAGGTACTGCTTCAAATTCTACTACTAACTTAAATAAAGACATACCGAAAGTAATGTCTTCCCATATGGTACCCCCAGCTAAAGACTGTTCCTTCAATACCCCTCAGACTTCATTGCAATTAGCATCGCCGCATTCAGCTGGAGTCCAAACTTTGGGTGATGGTCAGACAGCTATAACCCCCAGGCATAGGGAGACTGGAGGGCTTAACCTCGCAGATAGACAATTTAATACACACCTAGGTTGGAAACCGAAAGAGTGTTAAAAGAACACTTCATCTCCCGCCCGATGCTACCCCGTATGTCATAGTTCTGAAAAAACTTCCATCCATGCAAACTAATAAGGAAGAGGACAGAAAGCAGCTCAAAAACAAAACTGCTCAATGGTTTGCAAAAGCTGCGAATTGGTCACATAGAGATGACTTGTATTACAGTATAAACAATCTTGAACAGGTCTCATGGGTGAGTTCACAGCAAAAAACAGAAACAGGAATAGGTCCCTAGTGTACTGGCTCATGGATAGGCCCCCCTGGAGTAACAACGCGAGGGGCCCCATTGAGGCAGTACCACTGGGGTACTTTTATAAACCACCAATAAATAGAGGTCCTGGGCTTGAACATACAGCTATTAATACATCATCTGCTTTTGTTATTCCAACTTTTATTCGTTTCTCTTCTTTAGATCATGTGGATTGACTGCATCCCTCAGTCTTGAATTTGTCTGGAGCTAATGTAGCTCATCCCATACATTGCCTAATACCCAGGTGTCCGGGATGATTAACTCTCCACCCCTTTTCATGACTGTGATAGATAGTGTTAATTTCCCTGATTTCGTAGGGAATTTCTTAACACTTTCCAACGACAAATCGCAAGGAGAGTTGTCCCATGTCCATGCATGCGGCTTGGACACCTTTATTTCTCCCACCATGTCTAATCCAGCTAATATTATTTCATATGTACCACTAGAGAGCATTTCATCACCATCTAATGTCATGTTTTGTGGAGAGCTGGAACTTCCTGCGACAGCGCCCAAAGATGGCCATGTTCCACTTTTGCCATCCATGGCGGAGGTGCCCATTTGTCACAATATTATGACCGCTTATGGAAGTCTTTTTTGGTATATTGCAGGCTTGTCGCACAAACTAGAAATTAAAGAATGGGTTGCCTTTATTAAAAATTATAGTATAGTATGCTTTCAGGAAACATGGATGCGAGATATTGCACACATAAATGTTTTTTTTTCCATTCACACTCTAGCTAATGTCTCCTTAGGTGGTCAGGCAAAGAGAGGATTATTGACCCTGGTTTCAACGACTTTGAATGGTAGATTAGGAAAGATTAAGACTGATTCATTGCATTTTCAGATCATTAATATCTCCCTTAGGAAAAATTTGACACTGGTTCTTGTAAATTTTTATCACAATAATTTTAATGCCACAAACACAAGTATTGCCCTAGAGCTGGAAAACGCATTGTCAAGCCATATAGAAGAGATAAGTATGGATTTTGTAGTGCTTTGAGGAGGCAATTTCAATTGTAAATTATGTCCCCTTTCGAAACAGGCTGCATGCCGTTTAGTAGCTGGGGTCACAGACAGTAGTTGTCATTTTAACCACAATCCCTGTGGGAATATCTTTAACTCACTATTGTCAAAATGTTCTCTTTTCCTCACTGTGGATTTCATAAGTTCAGTAGGATTTGATTTAGTAACATATACTGGGAGAGGCCAAGGCACTTTATTTGATTGTATTGCCTTCTCTGAGTATTTTAAAGCTCACTCCTTGATTTTTACCATTCATAAAATGTGTTACAGTGATCACTACCCTTTATCATTGGAGTTGGTGACCCAATCTGATGATCAAATTGCATCTGTTAGATCAGGTTCATTAATTTATGCTAAGAATAAGGGGTTATTACGGAAGTGGTCGACTATAAACCCTGACCTGGTTTTAGGTCAAATCATAACAACTAATTTGACTCAAGTTCTAGACTGCTGGAAGATAACATAAATCCCTTAGTTATGCTAACATCCTTTGAGGCAATAACACACCATAAATGTTGCATTAACTAAGTAAACTAAGTCTAGCCCACAGAGCGATAAAAGGTGGTTTAATAGTGACTGCACATTTTTCCATAATAAATTAATTAGGATATTGAAAACAAACCCCGAAATATATCCGAGGTAAAGCAGTCATGCCTTTAATACAAGCAGGTGCTAGAAAAACGCAAGCTAGAAATCAGACATGTAGCTTGGGAACAACTTCACGCAGCCTGCCAGAGCAGAAATTCTAAACTTTTCTGGCAAACTGTTAACCAGGATTATTTTAATGGTACCAACAGTGGTAAACTTGGTGTGGCAATTATGCCAGAGTCTTGGGTCGAACATTTTTCTGGCCTTTATAAAATTGGTAGTGATCCTCGTTTTAGCATTAATATTAAATATGTGACATCAACCCAGAAACCTCCCACACTAGACGAGGTGGACAGGGCCCTAACTCAGAGTGTGAGGAATAAGGCCTCTGGCCCCGACGGCATCCCCGCGGATCTGTTTTTAACTAATACTCCCCTGTGGCTCCCGCTGCTGACAAACATCTTAAGTTGCTATGTGGCTCAGGGACCCCCTGACTCCTGGAGATCTGCGACAATAGTTCCTATTTTCAAAAAAGGTGACTGGGCGGATCCCAAATGTTATCGGCAAATATCTTTAATTGACTGCACTTGTAAGATCATGGGCAGAGTGATTTTAGAAAGGCTGGAGTCTTGGGTGACAGAAAACGGAAAATTTTCGGACATCCAATATGGTTTCAGGAGAGGCCTGGGCACGGTAGAACAATGCCTCAACCTGCGCCTGGTCATAGGCAAATAAACCCTAGCCAAGCCTGGATCCCTTTATCTAGGGTTCATGGACATGACGTCAACCTATGTATATTCTGACACCAAACTGGATTCATGCCCATGTGACTCAGAATCAGTTCAGAGTACGTTGCATTTGCAAACTTTATATCAATCCAAGATGTGCTTTTTTAAAACCACTTTTAAAATTCCTAAACATATGAAAATGTCAGGCTGCTTTGAATTATCTTCAGCTTTTAAAAAATGAATTTATTTGCCTAATGGTTTATAAATATATTTCTTCTGCAGTTTAGCTTAGAAATATTGTTGGAAAATGATTTCCATGTATTTTATTATAATTCATGTCTAGGACTTAAGATCCCTTAGCATGGGATAAATTCCAACAGCGTTTAACGATGTGATCTGAAACTGTTGCTGATGAGTATTATATTCGTAGATGCTTCCTTTCTTGGTCCATTTACCATCTCTAGCTTAAACACTGTTGCGATTACTTGCTTTTGTCTCATTTACCTCACGAGATTGATAGCTGGACATTTGCAAATTGTTCCTTATTATTTATGGAATTTCCACTTGATGTTTGTTTTTGATTAACTCCATTGTGTTTTTAACCAGAAATGCTTTTTTTCCTTTTTATGATGTATTCTTTTATGGATGGTATACAGCTGAATAAAGATTTCTGACTGACTGATGTTTTGTTTGCGACAGGGAGAGTTTTGGGTTTTGGGCGTGGCTTTGTCCTAGATAGCCTGGGATTGGAACTCAGAAAACACCAATTGCGACACCATGGAAGATAGTTTCAAAGTATTATACGCCTCGAGCTTCTATTTTGTTTCTATCTGGAAAACTGAACTTCGGGGCTCGGAGAAGAGAAAAACAGAAGATGCAGCCCTGGGAGAAGAGAGTACTCTCGCTGGTCAGAGCTGGGCAGCGAAAAGGGGAACGGAAAGGCAGCCCTGGGGCAGGGAAGAAGAAACACAATCCTGAGAGGTAGAAGAAGGAGGGGGTACTGGGAGGGGGATACTGAGAGAGGGAAGAGCTGGGGAGAGAAGGGAAAGCACTAGGAGACGTGAGATGGTGAAAGAGAGAACCCTGGGAGAACTGAGGTTTGAGTTGGGGAGTGGAGGGGAAGCACTGGGGGGAGAAGGAAACGCAGTGGGAGAGGTGACATGGTAAAAGAGATAACCCTGGGAGACCTGAAGGATGATATGGGGAGAGGAGGGAAAGAACTGGGAGATGGGAGATGCTAAAAGAGATAGCCCTGGTTGACCCGAGGGATGAGCTGGGGAGAGGAGGGAAAGCACTGGGAGAAGGGAGAGTGGACAGCATTCTGAGAGGAGAGCTGAGAGGGCTGGGGACCGCGTGAGCTGGAGAGAGAAGTGGCAGTGCTGAGAGAGGAGAGTGGACAGTGTTCTGAGAGGTGAGATGGGAGGGCTGGTTGGAGAAGTGAGGTAAGGAGAGGAGGTGAGCAATAGGGTGTAGACAGGGGAAAATTGTGTGGAGAATAGAGGGTGCTTGGGCATCAAAAGTGCTGGGGCTCATTTCAAGAGGGCGGATGCGCGGTGCAAGAGCTGCTCATCTGGGCTCAGGTGCAGAAGCAGAAGAGAAGAGGCTGCAGTTCTGGACTTGGGTGCACTGGAATGCTGCTTATGAGGGCATTAAAAATGAGGGCATTAATTCAGCAGCAGCAGGATGTAAAACTGCAGGTCAGACTTCATGTGCATTGACGGATCTTCATGACCTTGCCATGGTGCCTAAGTAGAAGGGGGGAGGCTACAGCTCAGGATTGAGGTGCGGAGCTGATTGTGAGGGCCCAGTCATCTAGTGAAGGGCTGAATGGCAGGGTTGAGGGGCATTGGCAGACTTGAATTTGAAGACCCTGATATGGGAGTATCAAAGGGACGAACTTCAGTGCACGAATTAATGCATTGCTTGAGTTGCAGATCAGGGTTGAAATTCAGGCTTTACAGTAGAGACGGGAGAGAAAAGGCAGCACCAAGTTGAAGAGGGAGGCTATGGAGAGGAGAAAATCTGAGCAGGAGAGTGGAAAGGAGGAAAATGAGCTAAAAGAGAAAGTAGGCAGACAGGAGAGACGGGAAATGCAACGTAATAAAGGATCGGAGGATTAGGGCAGTATGTTGAGTTCAGGTGGCCGAGCTAGATACTGCAAGCGTGGGGATGTTTGGTGGGCAGCAATATGAGGTACAAAAGGTTGGATGCTTTGGGGAGGAGTTATTGGCCCACACAGATAGTTCTGCGCACACCCCTACAATCAGGAGGGCAGACAAAAAATAACTGGAGGCCCTTTGTGAAGCAGAGATTTACATGGTTACAGAACAGTGGGATGCATTAGAAAAGTTTTGCATATTCCTCCCATCTCATTTGTAGTAAATTTAAGAGCAGAAGACAGTGTAAAATAAGAGCTTTAGATGGAAGCACCAGAAATGAAATTTAGGAAACTATATAGCCAATCTGCCTTTTTTTATTAACTTTGAAATATCTCACACATTATTAATCATGTAAATTGAAAAACTGAACTAAAGTCTTTTCTGGTTAAATTAAACTGTCCCTTAGTAGCTGCCTGAAGTCTATTTCCAAGCACTACCGTGTGTATCAGATAAGAGAATACAGAACCACTGAGTACAACTCTGGTCTTCTACTTCAAAAGTCAATGACTTTCCAAGTAGAATCCATAGTGGAGAGGGTGGAGCATGAGACATTGGATGTTACCCTCTTGTTAATGGGAAAGGTTTTAACATTTAAATCTAGCATAATTGTGTTCCAAACGTACAATTAGCATTTGAGCTGCGAGCGGTACAGAAGAGTCATGCCAAGTTATAAGGAAACACAAGGAGAAGGAAAAGAACAATATATGTCCTTTGTCCGTCAAATCAAGCTGAATGTTGTAAATTGTTCAGGACAGAATGGGCTAGAAGTGCTGAATGGGTACAAGAAGGTGCAGAAATTGTAAATTTGAGTAACGTTCTGAGCGACAGATCCATTACCAAGAGTGTGACTCAGAAGGATAGTAAAAGATGGAGGGTAAAACCAAGTGTCGGGGATGGTTTGTTAATCTGGTAGTCGGTATCTCTACCAACTTAATAAATCCACTCTAATTGGGTGAAAATACAATTCTAAGATCATCTATTTTTAGGCTTCGTTAGCTGTCACACAAGCGGCAGACAGTTCCCCAGTGAAGAGTGTGTTAAATTCAAACAGTATCACCAACTGTAAAGTAAAGAATACAAAACAATAACATTCCTGAACCAATTTAGAAAGATAGATAACATTTTGATGAGCGAAAAGACACCAAGATCATTGAAATAGGCTTGGGCAAACCAAAAATATGTTTTTCAAAGTTTTACGGCAGAAATTACCTAAGAAATTATGCACAAATAAGGTCATTGTTCATGGTTGACCACGAAATAGGCACAATTTCAGGCTGATTGCAATGGAATTGATGTTGTCCTGGTCAATGTTTTTACCTTTAGATTTAGTCTCTGAAATGGAAGTCAAAATCAAAGCAGTGGTTGGTAAGGGTCAAAAGTAGTCAAGTAAGCCATCATCGAGCACCTGTCAAAGCTATTGGGTTTCATAGCAAACACCCAGAGCAGGACTAATCTGGGTTATTTAGCCATTGAGGTCACTCGATGGGTTAGATAGATTAGCTGCATGGCCTCGGTCTTAGGTTTTATCTTCAGACTTGGTCACTTTTTTAAAGTCAAAATACTCCAGTGGGGCAGGCTGGAAGCTGCAGCTGGGTAGAGCTCCACAAGTCTGGATATCTTTGCCACAAAGTACAGCTGAACCAGTTTTCAGCATTGCAAGAAGCTCCAAGTGGGATGAACCTGGTTTTCTTGCCCGCCTTTGGTGGGACCTCCAGGGTCAAGCCTCAGCACCTTGTTCATTCAAGAGATGGAAACAAATGACTAAGGCCCTGATTTAGACTTTGATGGATGGGAGTCTCTATCACAAACTTGGCAGATATCCTGTCCACTGGGTTACAAGTGCGTTATTCTTAAGGCACTTGTAATACAGCGGACTAACCACAGGCTATCTATCATGTTTGTGATAGAGTATCCCATCTGCCAAACTCTAAATCAGACCCTAAGTTCCACCTTGTTGAAAGTGCTGCAAAAGTTCCTCCTCATCAGTCTTGCAGCTCGTAGCTCCTCAGGCAAGTTTCTAGGCACCAGGTATCTCTCTAGCCAGGTATCCTGTAGGTGCAATCCCTGCGACCAGCTTGGCCCTCTGAGTCAGGACTCCTTCAACTTTGTGTCCCTTATGGTAGCAAACAGGAGATCAACCTCTTAAAACTTGGAAAGCATTTCAGCCCCTGTGTGCCAGCAGAATTCAGGAATCCTTGACTCCTTGACCAGTGGCTCCAGCAGGAGTCAGAAGTCTTTTTCTAGAAAGCCCTTTTTTCAGGTGCGGTATTCACAGGTCCTGGAATGTTCTGTGAAGGTGGTGTTGGAAATGTCAGAAATCTCCTAAGCACTAGCCACTGATTGGAAAAATTCCAGTGCCCAATCCTATTTTCTCACAGTCCCCACCTGCTTTTGCAACACTTCCTGTCTGCTTAATGTAAAAGTATCCAGGAGTCCCTCTTTCAAGATGTCTGAACCAAGATATCACCCGGTGGGCCTGTCTTTATCTCTCTATCCACTCTCCTATTTATATGAGCTCTCACCCATTTGACAAGGTAACATTGGTTTTCTCAGCCACAGTGACAGGAGCCTGGCTGTCTAGGAGGGCTCTGGGAATGAAAAGGTTAAGCCTTCTGTCAGGCCCCATTCAGGAGGCTAAGAGGCAGACATAGGCTACTGGGCCACAGATATGGGCATTATGGCTTTTTCCCAGGGCTATCCGGGAGGACCAAGCCAAGTGCAACCCCTTCTGCACTTGAATTTCAGTAGTAGCAAGTGTGAGCAGTCACAGCTTTCTGAAGCAGGTTAGTGTGGGGGTATCCAGGCTCAGTAATCAATACCACTCCCAGCAGTGCCATAAGATCAATGTGAGCCCAGTGATTCTCTTTGTATAAAAGACAAGTTCTTTATTACACAGAATGCAAGGATACCCAATTTGCAAAGGCAAGTCCTTTTGCTTCCAGGGGCCCTTTCCAGTTAACTCAGCTACCTCTCCACCTTTCCATTGTGGAGCCCCCATCTTTGTGTGAGTATCCGCCAGATCCAGAGCTCGAGGTGCTGACTATAGGTTCAGATGGGTTCCCCCATTTGGTCTAAGCACTCACTCTCTCAGAGATGGGCCCCTGTAGTCTTTCACGTAGTTCACAGGAGCAGCGCTCCTGCAGAAACGTGACCTCACCGGTAGCAGGGAGCTTCCATGCAGCACACAGTAGACTTCAAAAAAGTTGTCAGTATCCACCCTCGGAGCATGTCACTATGATTGTCATGTCAGGAGCAGAGGTGGCCCTCTTCCAGGTGCCTAGCGGTACACCTCTGCTTATGGCACGGCTCAATCCTGCACTCCTGTCTCCTCTTCCTTTATTGTTTCCAGTGAGTATTAGGCACTTCTTCTTGAATGTGATTACAACATGCCCATAGGTCACTATTCTTCAGCACAGAGGTTAACAGGCACTATCTTCAGCATGCAGTGCCTCAAGGCAATGACCTTGAGTCTTCATAAGGCACTCCAGGGGGATCTCTCAAGTCACTTTGTCTTCAGAACTGGTTCTGAATGAATAGCATACTTTGGGAGTGCTGCACTCATGGAGATCGTTTGTGGGGAACACAGGCCACCAGCAGGTGCTTATCCCAACTTTTGTTCAGCCTGTAACTCAGGCACACAGCTCCAGATACAGCGGTAGCCATGACTACGATAAATGAGGAAGATCGACAGCCCCGTCTAGTAATAAAGCAATTCCTTTGATGCAACTGCTTAGTGAGACTGTCGGATGGACCTTACACCAGGGTCAATTACGGCAGTCCCTTCCATAATCAGCTCCTCCTGCATTGTTGGTGCTTTCTTCCCTCACTTACAGGCAGGGTGCTTGGCTCCCAGGACAGTCCAGTAATTCCTCCTTCAGTTCAGACTCCAGGCTATATTCCTTCGCCAATGGGAATTGGTTGTGAGTGTGACATCACCCTTTGGCTGCTTAGTAGTCCCTGCGTACACTTCAATGTACCCCCTCCTCAGTAGAAAAGACAACAACGAAAACTCATGGGTGTTGGGCTCCAACCTTTAATACTGATTTCACTGACAGAGGATATGTAATCCAAGTTTGCTCTTTTGAACTCATTTAGGTTTGTTCACATTGCATGTGTCATTGCAAAGTCAACTTCAAGACCTGGCCTTTTGCTGCCATTTTGCTCTGCTCAGCAGAACAGTCTACAGGTGGAGTGCAACCACAGAAGTTCAAAGATGTTTGAGCAGGCTGCCCCCAGTTATGTATGACCCCTTCTCACAGAGATCAGAAAGAGAGACAAGAATCTATACCCCTTCAGAGAACTCCTTTCCTTAACAATAGATAACGTAGACCTCACCCTGCACCCCATGCTGTTTACATAACCGCAGCTGCAGTTAGGCATTTATAGCCCAATAATACAATAAAAACCCTGGCACTTCTAAGGAAAGGTTGTCTCCTCTTCCCTCTTAATAGCATCTGGTGTTCCCCCATCCCATGTGGGGGACGTCAGTAATACACATATGCCTCTTTGGGGAAAGCAACTTCTCCTCCATCTTGTACTCTGGTCCAGGCTGTGATCTTCCAAAATGGAACCACCAGGCCTCTATCACTCGTGCATGTCACACTATCAATCCTAGCACACATATAGACACATGTACAAAGCATGGGATGTCGCGTTCAGATTTCAAAATTTATCGTGAGCACGGGAATTTTAAATGAATGGGCCTGTACGTGTGCAGTCATGTCTTACTATAATTCATCAATCATGCTATGCTTCCACCAACACACTCCGCGAATTAAACTTAAATCAGGGAAAGTAGCCCTCTATCACTATGAGGGTGTGCTTGGACTTTGTCCAGAACGTATAGTCCTTAAACACCAGGCCCAGGTCAATGCATGCAGGTGGGATTAGTGTGTGGGATCACCAAAAATCAAAAACCAGTGTCATAGGTGCATGCACACAGTGCAGAGGACATGACTGTACATTATACAGAAGACATTCTCAACTCAACACCTTACCTGGCAAATCTGAGTAAAAGGAGCTGCCCTTTGTTCTGTCCACTGTTCCTGTCCACTTCCAGTTAACAAATCCCTACTAAGGAGTAATCATTTAGCACCCATCTGCTCTTTCTGGTGTAAGAGGTAGGCTATTATTCCCTCTGTGTCAGTGGTTTTAACTCTCCAATCCAAAGATCTGTATTCCAGCACAGGAGCAGCTGTTTACCAGAAACTGTTTCTGATCTAGCTGCCATGAATATTAACCTTCTTAACTCCGGCCCCACACACAAGGCAGGTCACCTACTGGATCCCATTTTTTCCAGTTTACCCTGCATCCATTGCTCCCCTGCACAACCATTATGCTGGTCTGATCACTTTTTAACTAAGTTCAGTTTAACACCCTCCGACAACACTAGGGCCTTCCCTACTCTAAGGGTTTTTAAAAGGGACTGGAAAAAACTTGATTTAACAGTCTTAAACAATTCCTTAAGCTCCAATTTACCCACCCCTGAGCTAAAGGTGGAGATGCTCTCTGACACCATACAAAAATGGCTTCTTAATGCTATAGACCTCTGTCTTCCCCTTACGAATAAGTATCAATAATCACCGCCCCCCTGCATGATGGTACACGGACACTCTAAAGAAAGAGAAAGCCAAATGTAAAGCGCTTGAAAGGAAATAGAGAAGAGATTACACTCCTGAATCTAAAATTGTCTACAAAAAGGCCAAAAAACTGTATCATAATCTCTGTAAATAAGCCTGCGCTAAGCATACCTCAACAACCATTTCTGATGCTCTGCACTGCTCAAAAACTCTTTTTGCCATAGTCAAGGAGCTTTCCGGCTCAGAGACCCTAGCTAGGCCCCCTCCTCTCAATAAACATCAATGCGAGGACCACGATCTCTTTTTTGCTCAGAAAGTTGAGAAGATCTATTCGGATATTGCAAATACTCACTACGTCAGTCGTCCTCCGTCACAATCCGACAATCCCCTTCAGGCTACATTCTTTCCTCACACGGCTGATGATCCCCCCCCCCCCCCCAACCCGGACAGAATGTTTGATACTTCTTCAAAATACTTGGAATCCTGGCCCCTTCTCAATGAAGACCCCTTTAAAGTTCTCTTAGATAGTGTAAAATCCGGCTCACCCAAGGACCCTATACCGATTCGGTACTCAAACAACTTGAGCCACCTCTCAAGGATTCAAGTAGGGAAATGTTTAAGAGATTATGAATCTCTTAAACATTTCCCTACTTGAATCCACTGACCCATCAGACTGGAAGCACACCATGGTGACCCCTCTCCTAAAAAAGCCCAATCCTGACCCAGACACACTCTCCAACTATCGGCCTATCTCCCTACTGCCGGCCTTCTCGAAAGTCTTGGAGAAACACATTCATTCTCAGCTCTTTAAATTCATAGTAACCAATAAAATCCTCCACGCATCTCAATCTGGTTTCTGAGCAGGTTTCTCCACAGAAACTACTTTACTGGGGGTTACTGAAAGGCTGCGTCACCATCTGGATGCTGGAGATACTGTCACACTCACACTAGACCTCAGTGCAGCATTCGACACAGTATCTCACGCAACACTAGTAAAAACACTGGGGTCACCGGGAATCTGTGGCTCAGCCTTAAAATGGCTTTTCTCCTTTCTAACCAACCGCACCTTCCAAATCTTCTCCGCAACTGCCAGCTCTGACATCCACCCCTCACCCTATGGGGTGCCCCAGGGCTCCATCCTCAGCCCTTTGCTCTTTAACATATATGTCAGACCTTTAGCTGATATTGCAGAAAGTGCTGGGCTGACTCTGTTCTCCTATGTAGACAACGACCAGAGTATCTTCTCTCTCTCCAAAACAAACACCGGCATATCATCTCCCCTTCAGGTAGAATTAGAGAAAATCGCCTCATGAATGCACACAAACCATCTAAAATTGAACGGTGAAAAGACCAAGATCTTGATCCTTGGTAAAAACAAAGATCTCTGGGGGTCACTACATTGGCCCAGCATGATGGGAGCACTCCCTCGTCCCTCCAGCCATGTCCGTAATTTAGGTGTTTTCTTGGACGACTCTCTCACTATGCACCACTAGGCAGTCAAGGTCACTTCCACCTGTTTCACCATCTTGAAGTGGCTCGGAAAGATCATCTGGATTTTACCGGAGTCTACCCAGAGAACAGTGGTCCAAGCTCTTATTGCTTCAAGACTGGACTACGGAAATGTTCTATATCTTGGATCCAACAAAGCTGTGGCTTACAGGTTGCAGATGATCCAAAACTCTGCGGCTAGACTACTCTGCAAGGTTCCCAGAGCCACGTTTCGAGCCACCTACGGGACTTGCACTGGCTCAGGGTGGAGAATCAAATCAAGTTCAAAGCCCTGAGCTACATGTTCAAAATCAAGATAGGCGTGGCACCATAGTATCTGCAAACTCTGGTCATCCCTTATGTGCCTGCTCGCTGCCTCCGCTCATCAACCCATGAGAATTTTACTGTCCCCAGATTTAAATTTTGAAGAGTGAGGAAAAATATATTTGGAGTATTGTCTAGCATTTTCCAGCAGCATTGCAGAACATAGCCTGTTCAGGGAAAAACCACAACGAAGTATTCACAATAAAATGGCTTATAGGTTTTGCTTCACTGTGAAAGCAGACTAACACCATTCCCAGTATGTGTAATGTGCCCTATTTTTTATATATTAGCAATCTCCACTGTCATTTTACAAGGCACACTTTTCGAGTGACATATGAATATATAAAAATAGTTTTTTCTATAAGCCAAAGGTACTTTTCAAGGGTACAGATGTGCTCTTGGCAGAATGTATTTCGTCATATACGTAGGTGGTGTAAACATACACTGCATCCCAAATAGGACATTTAAATTCTATGCCATAGATGCATTTTTGCACCAGCAACAATGGGCATACAAGCCAGTTACCTAGACTTGTTTGGGAGGAAATCAATGTATTTATGAAAACCATTTTAGGGCTATGGCCACACGATACCTACGGGATTGATTTGCAGAGTGCATATACCAGCAAAAACAGTGTGTAAATAAAGGTGTAAAATAGGGGGTGCCCGAGGAGGGGAGATTCAGAAAAGTAGAATTTCCTACATAGAAGAATTTGAAGTTCTCAAAAATAAAATAATGGTGTTCTGAGTTTGTGGGGTAAAACAAATCTAGGGTAAAAGAAGGAAGAAGACAGAATGATGGGTTTAGAATGAGTGCGGTACTCTCCAATGTAATATGTTGCAGAACTGCTGAAATGTGCAGGTACTCTCCCTTTCACATTAAAGAAGTACAGGTACTCAGTACTGGACAGAACCTGCCCATTTAAAGCACTGGTTGATACTTATACAGTTGTGTGTTAGACTTCTTTGTCATCAACCTAAGCTGAATTCTTAGAGTACCGTACTTTGTTGGCAAGAAAGGTTTAGCAATATTTTATACGTGCTAGTTCCTTTTTTTTAAACACGTTTTCATTTGCTTTTAACCCTTTTTTGAATTCCAAATTGTGATGTCTTTTTAACTTAGGCCACATTATATACAATACATACCATAGCAATTGGGAACCACACTGAAACACTGTATCAGGTGATTCGTTTTAATGTAAGTTTCACGGAAATGGAGGCGTTGTTCCAAGAGGGGCAACTGAGGACATTTGAGCAATTGATGGAGTGGCACGATCTCCCCCAGGGGCAATTTCTGACACACAGACAGCTGCTGATGAGTGGCGACCGTTTCTGGCGCGCGCGCAATGGGGAACCCCCGACACACCCGGTGCTACACACGGTGCTGCGTATGGGAGCAGGCAGCCATCTCATCACCTGGCTCTATAAAGCGATCCGGGAGCTCACGGACATCACCCTGGACAAACTGCGGGAGACGTGGGAAGACGATGCAGGCAGGGCATTCCATGATGCGGAGTGGCGCAAAGCCCTGGAGTCACCGAAAAAAGTGTCCAGGAACGCGCGCTTTAAAAATATTCAATTTAATATCCTACATCGGGCGTACCTTACCCCAGCCAAACTCCACCGATTTTACCCCGATACACAATTCGAATGTCCCCGCTGCCACCAGGCAGACGCCGACTTCAAACATATGTTTTGGGTCTGCCCAGCCGTACAACATTTCTGGGGCGGTGTACACCGAGCCGTTCGAGCCGCGACCGAACTCCAGTCCACCCCCACATGGGAGGAATGTGCACTGGGGATCGCCCCGAAGAGGAAATCCGCGAAAGTACAGCGGAAGTTCACCTCCTTGGCCCATCTCCTCGCGAAGAGAAACATCGCAATGCATTGGAGGGCCCCAGAGGGGCCGTCTGGCCCGGCATGGGTGGGCGCGGTTCTCAAGTGGGGAGCGGCGGAGGAGGAACTGCTACGAGAGGAGGAAGCGAAGGGCGCCCGCAAACACCCGATATCCATGGAGTGGGCACAACTCCTCATCCTGTTTAAGCAAGCAGACAATACAGGGGACACCCCAGACACGTCACAGCCCTCTCCCCGCACCCCGGCGACCCCCCCCGACCACCCCGGATCAACGGAGGACACAAACGACCCATAGGAAAGACAACATACCCAGCAGCGAAGACATGTACAGACCCGGTCCCCCGGCTGGGCGTTAAATGGCAATCCGACCTCCCGCCCCCTCCCTTCCCCCCTGGGGAGCCTTAAAGCACACCGCATACACCTACCACCAACCCGTACACACTGTGTCATAGGAGCACCTCGCCCGCCAGCCTCGCATCCCCCCTCCCCCCCTTCTACACTTCACGCACTTCCTCCCTTCCTCCCATAACCTACCCAGTTTCAGGGCCCCCCCCCCTTCCCCAGGGCCCTTTCCAAGTAGCCTCACGGGCGTAGATGATCCCAGTTGGCGGTTTACATTCTGTTGTTCTAGTTACAAGACATGCTAGGGAATGTGAGACACGAGGGGACGCTAGATAGACCGTGATGGGAAGATAAATTCACCCCTGATCGAGACGGCAGATATAGATACGACCAGGGCGTCAGACAGGGAGACCAGATGATGCCGGCACAGGGGAGGACAGATCTCTCGAACCATCGGGGAAGACCCGATGGCTAAAGGGCTACAGCTTCCACACACTATGTCTTTCCCAATGACCCAGAATGTTACAATACAGCGATTCAGACTCATATCTGTGAATGTTTCATATGATGTAATATAAGCAAAACCCTAATAAAAACATGTCAAAAAAAAAAAAAAAAAATGTAAGTTTCAAATATGTCGACTTTTTTGTATTTTTTCTGAAGCCAAGTTGAATTATGATGCCATTGAGGTCATGCACAAATTGATGATTGTTCGAAATCAAACCTAATTGTTACACAGGGGTATATTTTCCACCATGTTCACAACTTCAGTAATTAGGAGTAAAGTAACAAGATTTTTCACTAGTAAGTTCTACATAAAGATTTATGCAATTGGGAATAACGAGTAAAGGCGTTTTGCACGTTTACATTCTACATGAAAAGAAACGGAGCCAAATGACATTACCCTCTTTATAGTCCAGTATTTTAGGTTTGAAAAGCGGTGAAATATATTTATTTCCTTCCTGGTTATTTAAACAGAACGATAGTGCAAAATCAACTTGCAATCCGTATTCAATATTGTCTGGTTAAGTTTGCTACAGTTTTAGAAAGTAAATTATTGTTTTTGTTTAAATTTAGATGTTGATCTTGCTGCCGCATATGTGACTATGTATATGTAGTGTAATTACTCCAATTTCCTTTCGAGACGTTGTTAAACATTTTTCTGATTTGCTTAATAACTTGATTCATCTGTATTCAAGTATAATTTGCAGTTGTGATGTGATTATTGGCATCCATTTTGGTTCTCTGACTTGCATAAATTGCATGTTCGTGTGTATGTTGATAGTGTAAAGTAATTTGTCAGGCACCCTACACCAAGTGTATGGAAGTATTGTTGTTCATTTTCACAGCCCTAGCAGATAACCTATCTGACCCAGTGGCAAGATTCATATAGTGCTTTCTATTGCAATGGGTTGCCCATCGAAGTAATTCACTCATCATCTGCTCCTCATGAAAAACTCACTTGAATAAACAGATATCATCAGCAACTACCTTTTTAAAGGGCTCTTTTTGAACATGGCAATCCTGAAAGAAGTATTCACTGCTCAGTTCTAGGATCTTGTAGATTTTCACAAAATTCTAAATACATTTCAATTTGTTCCATCACAAATGCAAGAAATCTAGTCACAATTTGAGATAATTTGCTAGAACTAGCAGATTAAGCATGCACACGCTCTGAGATCCCTCAGTCACTTTTGATAAAGTGAACACATCCTCAACCAATCCACCAAAAATGCTGATTGTACGTTTCCTTTGACAGACGCCAGGCCAAGGGCCAAAACATGTCAGGCAGTACTTTACTCACTTATTGCGATTTGCACCATGCATTTTTGTTAATCAGTAAATGGACTGAGACTTTTTCCAATATTTGGAGGGGTATTTATGTCTTGATTGCTGAGTCACTGGAATTGTGAGCTAACCACTAGATTTGCTCCAAGAGTTGGAGGATTTCCACTGAGGATGTGCTTATGGAAGGACCCCACTCCAAACACTGCTGCAGAGGGTCAGACTCTGTATACTTTCTTGCTGCAATATGGGGCTTGCATTGCAAATTGGCTAGGGCTGATTTTGGTTTCTATCTTGCCTTGACAGAGTTCTTCATGGAAAGGAATCAGTTGAATGGAATGCATTTAACTTACAGATTTGTGTGCATGATATTTAGAGAGCTCCATATTCTTCTTGTTCGTGCTGACCAACAAACAATATTCTGTAAAGTTTTTTTTTATGTGCTTGCCCTCTCTGCAGTTTTTGACCATCTCAATTGCTTACAAAATTCAACGGCTTTTAAACTCTGTTATGTACCTTATGCATTACCTTTATAAAGTTGTGAGTCATATATTAATGTGCCACCTCTGTGAAGTCGATTAAGCTGGATATAATCCTGGTTGTATAGAGACGTTGACCAGTAACGTAAATCAACAAAGACCCTAATGGGGGCATTAAACCTTGTATTCTTTTTACCTCCAAAAGTACCCAAAACAAATGCATGTAAAATTCCTCACAGGCGATAAGAAAACTACATTCCAGAATTAATTCACATATATTGAAATTGTACACAAAAAATATATTACAATATAACAGTGACAAAAAAGTAGTGAAAATGTTGTGGCATTGCATATCTACAAAAATACAAAACGTGAACGTGCAAAATCAGCGATTTAGCAACACATCAATATATTGTTCATAGACATGTAATTTTCTTACCATACCCCTAACTACAAACCAATTCCATAACTTAAGCTTCATCCTACCCTTGTCCCATTCCTAATCCTTATACCGATCCTAACACACATCCATTCCTCAACCTTAACTGTAACATTTTTCCTTAAACCTTCCCTTACTCTAACCTTAACCATAACCAAACCCTTGAAGATAACCAAAGCCAATATCTTACCTTATGCCTAACTTTATCCCAATCCTAAACCTTTGCCTACCGTGACCCTAGTTTATACACTGAACTGTAAACTCCGACCCGATTCTAAAGCATAACCTAAATCTAATCCTAAACTTCTCTTTGGCCACATTTTCTTACCCCCAATCCTAATCCTTTCTTTTGTTTGCTAACTTCTTTTACATTTTGGATGTTATATTTGTATAATCTAATATGATTCATTTTTGTTGTTAGTTTTTTTTTGCTGTACCTTTCATATATATGTTTTTAATGCAAATGGACATATCATTCCATTTTAGGGCCATGATTCAATATCATTTCCAAAACCAGGGCTCTGGTGGATGTCTACCCAGTAGTCGCAGGGCAGCAACCTATGTCAAATGTGCATTATACAACCTGCTGTAGTGTGTGCAGGGGGGTATAACTAGGACCTGGTATGTGGGAGGGGGAAATCCCAGAAACTACCCAAGTCAATGGGCATTGTATAAGCAATCCTGGTAATTACTAGGAGTTCACCTAGGAGTGGCAAGAAACATCCATAGACAGTGAATTTGCAATTGTGATGTAACTCTATATCGTTCACAATGTCCTGAAGCGCATTAGCGATTAGATAGCACATAAGGCCATGTAAAAGGGTTAGGTTGGAAGAGTGTTTAAATACAGTGTAAGAGTGTTGGTGTTATACGGAGTGCACACATCCGTGCTCCTATCCTATTTTATGCCAGGCACAAAGATGTGCAATAGCAGGAAGAGGAGTGAGAGCAAGGACTCTTGCAGTTTACATTCATTGTGTGTTGTACCTGCTTGAATTGTCTCTACAGAACCCACCCACAGAGCACCAGAGGGCAGCCCACGGCATGCACTAGACAGAGGCGTTCATGTCAGTTGTTTTTCGTGGAGCAAACACGAGAGAAATTTAGCCACAGTGTAAGGTCTTACGATACGTGTCCAGAGCAACAAAACTGCGACTCAAAGGAGTGCAATATTTACAAACCACTAGACTACAAGCTCTAAATCTACTTAACTAGCATGACCTGGCATTGCATTAAATGCTAGCACAAATGAAACCTGGCTCAAACAAATCAACGAGTGGAAAACTGTGTGATAGTCCCAAGCGTAACATGTAACTGCAGTGAAATTAAACATTTGACATGGCTTACCCTTTGGTGACTAGCTGTACATAGAAAGTTATAATGGAGAGGGTGTACCTCAAATACAAATCTCACACGAAACAACACTACCTTGAATAAACAGAGATGATGCACATCATTGTGCTGTATTAGAAGACCTTTTGTACGAGCCGGACAATCACATCATCGGCATGCAACGTTCTGTAAGTTTGGTGCAGTGCAATTTTTTCGAATTTGCATCAACTAAGTGCTGCAGACTTTTATGCTTATCTGTACTCAAAGACTTTTTAGTAAATCTGGGCCAAAGGGTCCACCCAGAAACAACAAAGTGATAGCCCCAGCAGACGGCTTACAGGCAGTCAGCGTGAATGTCCTATAATGGGATCATTCCAGGGCGGGTGGGGAAGGATAAAGGCAGGCATCCTAAAAGATCACAGAGTCCTATTGATGAGTGAGAAAGTAAGCTACAGTCATACAGGGGAGGACTCAACTATAGTGAATCCTCTTTTGAGCTCTAACCAGGAAAGATAGAAGAGTAATCTGCAGGCATGAACTTGCTACTGACAGCCAACAATGCCGAATTACACCCTGTGAAGGTCCCCCGCCCCCCTCCCGGTAATGATCTCCTAATAACCAATGCACCTGATTTTTTGTTTACAAACTGTCGGCTGCCAGAAGATGAGCTTCAAAGAGACAAACTGTTCTGTGGAGCTGATGCCTCTGGTTTATGTACTTTAAGTTATATTTTGATCCGTTCTCGCAGGGCCCTAAAAGGAGTGGGGACTATAGGCCTACTTTGCCAATTTGGTAATCCGGAACTAGCAGCCAGGCAGTGACCCAAGGTTACAAATAGAGTTGCAGGTCCACAAAGTATCAAGGCAAAAAAAGCGACAGACGAATGTGGCAAGTAAAAGAATGAGAAGCTTATGGCCTAATGCCCAGTTTACACAAATAACACTCACTGCTAAGTAGAACTTGAAATGGGTAAACATGGGCCAAAATGTATCTTGTACACTCAGATTCCCTCCTGGTGCGACTGCGAGGGACACAATGTGAATACCCTCACTGCCGATGAGGCCATTTTATAGACAGGCAGGATGCACGAGGAGGAGAGCACGTGACCTTTCTGACAGCATACTTCCTGTTAGTGCCATAGTGGTAAGAGATGGGCTTAGATGGATGGGAGCAAAGGCCTCGGAACATCTTGGCCATGGTCTAACAAGAACTTCCTGTGTGTGATTATTTATAACCACCACAAACTACCACAAATGTAGGGAAAGGTTCAGAAATGCCAATAACTGCTCCCAATCGTTCTTTGAGGTCATGTAAACTATTAGCCTCGTGTAAATGAAGGTATTGACCTGTCTCAGAGCACTGCAGTACTGCTGCAGAAGTACTGTAGAGGCCAGTGATGCATTAGGACATTCTAATGTAATTGTATAGGCAGAGGTGGGCATGTGGTCACTTTGTTCACCTATAAACCGCTGACAACAAAAGTAATTGCGTATATCAAGCCGTGTTCCTTGGACCCTTGAGTACCCCGGTTTTCCGGAGGTACCTCTGAAATTAACCTGCAACCTTCAGATTGAAAATTCGAAATGCAGCCACAGACGGGTAAACTCTTTAAAATACACGGTGTATTTGTTTTTGTGAGATTTTCACAAATGTGTCCTCGGTGTGGGGCATCTTGTCTGTGTGGTGTCTTTTCGTGGATCTCACGAACCAATCACTCCGCACTCTATTTTTCTGCTGCATACTTTATCAGTGATAAATTCACACATAGTGACTTTTCGAGGTAAGCTGAGTCTTCCTAACCACACCTGGCTGCGGATATGTTTAATGACACTCAATTAGAGGGCGTTTGTGCGGTCACGTCTCGTGCCATCCGGATGTGAATGCGCAGAGGCTCTCCGCCTCAGACCTGCAGACGACGCGCAGCACCTTCTGGTGTCGGAGAGGGGGCGGGGAGCACGTGCAGGCGAAGCAACAGCTTCAAGGCCGAGTGCGCAGCGGCTTCCTTAATTACATTCATCAGCGGTGCTGGCTGCACTAATGACAGCCTGGGCGCTCGTGCGGCCGCTTCATTTTACGCTTCACACCCCACGAGCGGCCCGTGCCACAGCTCTGCCGTGCTCCCAAGATCAGACTTACTGTAAAATGAACGTCATTACGTTTTCATTACTCGGCTGGATTTGTGACACCTTGAATATCGCGCATGTTTACAGTTAATGCCCATGCCAAGGGAAAACTTACTGTCCGGTGTCTCCACGCCTTCACTTTCTCCTTCATTGTTGGTTGTTTTAGGTTGGACTTTGCAAGTTAATGTGTGCGTCTTTATATATTCATCATGTAACTGCATGTTTTGCAGTTTGCCCATAAATGTCCTGCAGCTATGTAGTGCCACTGTGATTAGAAGAACATAAGAATGGGCCCACGCGGTCCAGGACACCCCCTCCTTCTCAGAGTAGGGTATGCCCTTGAGGCCCTAATAGATGTCGGATTCAAAGCGGGTCATTGTTTTGCGCTCGGAAAATCCTAACACCAGTATATGGTATGTAAACATTAAATGCACCATTATTTCTGCAGGCACCTGAGCTACGAAAGGAAAACTAGGAGCAGATGTGTCACTAACATGTGCGCCCAAAACCTACTACAGTGAGGTGTCTCCCGGGGTCGAATCACTGAAGCTACTTGTCTCATGCCCCGTTTAATTAATATGTAAGTTATATGTCTGGCTTCTCCAAACTCCATACATTAAGGGGCCCTCTCTCTGAACAGCATCTCCCTGTCTGCGCTGCTGACAGTCTCCACCACGAGCCTCCGATGCAACGGACCAACTGTGCGGTCCCCCGTGGTTAAAGTCCAGCCAAGAGGCTCCACTTCGCAGTTCTCAAGGTTAATTGTAGCGCAAAAGAGAGGCGCCGAGCGCGCGCGACCACAACGCGGCACGGGCGCAGTCCATCTTTTCCTTTCGCGCTCTGGCGACAGGATATAAACATTTAAAGAAAAAGAACAATGCCGTGCGAGGGATTGATGCTGGTTGATGGGTGGAGGGGCGGGTGTTAGAGTGCGCTTGCTGCACAGTGACAGCAGCCTCCAGGAGCTGCGCTGTGACTAGCTAACTGCAGCCGGGCTGTCACAGCTTGTTAGAAGAAAACTTCAACCGGGGTGGAAAAGCGCACTGTGGCTTGCTAAGGGACAGGGGAGGATGTTGACAGCTTTGAGCCTTTTGAGGGAGAAAAAAAACCTTATAAAATAACTTTTTTCATGAAGTACATTGCCCAATAAAATCTGGGTTGGAAAATCGAAGTGAAAAATGACTGATGGTTTTGATTAGGGTCAGGCGATGGGGTGTTGGTTGTAGCAATTGTAACAGGTGAACTAGAATGCATGCGAAAGATGCTTTGGTACTCTTAGCCTAGGATCTTTTCTCTCCATTTGAAAGTCTCCCTCTTGAGTTACTCTCTTATGTTTAGCACCTGAACACAGGAAGCTCTACAGAGAAATACAGGGGCGTAATATAGATCTCTGCGGCGTGAGGGCGGACAACCCTTCAAGGGCCCCCAAACCCTTCAGAGGGGCCGCATTTCGCCCAAAGCCAATGAATATTTGTGGAGATACGGGAAACCCAGGGGCCCCTCTTCACATTCTGTGTGGGGTATCATTTTACGTTACGACCCTGGAGATAGTCTAGATAGATACAAATAAGTGAATAATACTATCCTATCTGAAAATTCCAGAAATGCCTTTGTTATGTTTTATCTAGAGTCCCTGCCTCGTGTGTTCCCCTTCTTTAGTCAAACACTCGGAAGAAGTCACATGGAGTCACGCAGCGCTTTATTAATAATATAAACAAATACCAATAAACAAATGCTAAAATATTCAATGCGGTTTTGCGTGAACAACACTATAACGTAAAGGATTTCATTGCATGGTTTACTTCACCCCTTTCTGCGCTCTCTCCCTGGTTTTACCAGCTTCATGAGTGAAGTGCTGTGAAGCAGGTGAGTCGACTAGAGGCATGCAACGCTTCAAAATAAAGAATGGTAGACAACACATATATACACATATGTCCTATCTTCTGGACAGTGTGCTAGATGGCGTGGTTTTATGGCCAGTAATCTGTGTTTCCTACAAGAGAATTGATTGCACTGCACTCCGTTTTATGTATATAAAGCGCAATCGATGGGGGCCTCGACAGAAAGCGGATTTATTTGGCGGCGAGCTTTGCAGTATATCTTTCTCGGCGGAGCCTCGCACGCCTCCTACCTCTCAGCAGACACATCTGGATTCGCATCTGTGATGAGCTGCGAGTCCGGCTTGCTTTTGTCTAGTGCCTCCTTGTCGGGCGGCTCCTCGGCGCTGCTCTTCGGGTTCTCCTCGCTGGCCTGGATGTGCTCTATGAGGTTCTGCGGGGGCCACGACGGCACGGACCGGTGGTGCACAGGGGTGGGCCCTGGCACCGGTGCCAGTATATTGTGGACGGGGCTATTGTTTTTCTTCAGTCCGTTCCTGTCCCGCGAATGGCTTTTCAGCCTGCTATGAACCGGAGTGCCTCTGTGCTCATATCCTTCCTGCTGCAGGCAGCCTCCAGTGCCGGCGGAGCCCTGAGAGGGGTGGCTGAACCACCTCCAGCGCAGCCTCAGGATCTGCTTCACATCAAACTCTTTCTTCCCAGACACAGACATCTTTGCATGAGGAAAAAGAAGGCGACAGCGGAGAGTGGTCTCAGGGAAGAAATAGTGTCTCTGTGACTGTCACTTGGGATCCGGTCTCTCTCCGGTGCAGAGCAGCTAGCCGTGCTTCCCTGGCTAGTGCGCCGCGAGTCCCTCACGCCGAGGCTAAGCCGCTGCTGTGTAGGTGGGAACCCATACTGACAGGATGATGAGGTCAGACCTGAAACAAGTAAATCAGCTTAGCACAGGAAAGCGGCTCCCATAACACTGCCCGGCTGCTAAAGCGCGCTCTCTCGCAGCCCCATAACACGGGCTCTCACACACAAAGCCTCCCTCTCACAGGATCCCGAGAGATGTGAGCCGGCCACTTAGAGATGCAGGAGAACGCGTAGAAACAAAGTGGCAGGACACGCGCTCCCCTGGGCTCGCTCGGTTAATACACCAGGCTGCACTTCGCCAGAGATTTATACTGCGCACATTCTGCCACAGCAAATGTCCCTAATGATTCATCGAGAAATCGTTGCTCACAGTCACATCGTTTCAGGCTTTCCAGGTTTTCGCGCCTTCCAATTAGACCGTACTTTGCATGGAAAACGCATTAGGAAGTTGTATAATAAATGGGTTGGGGAGTGCTCTGTTTATGAATCTTAACGCGTTTTGCGATCAGGTGTAGCTGTGTAATACATCGTCACACGTGTTAAGCCACCTCCTGAGAGGAAAACTGTAAATATGATAATGCGCAATGCAAGCAAGATGTCTCGCGCGCCTTATTCTGCATTTGTGTGTGTAAAAATAGAGCGCTATCCCATCGAAGGCACGTGGCAGGCGATGATTTAAGTACACACCATAAAGCAACACACTTTAGGAATATACAATTTTTTATGCAATTATGAAACTAGAATCTACAAGCTTCCAGTTTATCAGTTTGTGTTCCATGCGTTCTGTTTGCTTTCTTTGACCTGTGAAGCTGCTCGATGGATTAAAGCATGGGCACTCGCAAACATTTTCTCAGGGGCCACACAGTTTGGACTGTGATGTAACCGAGCGACGCATTGATGCCAGCAGGGTGAGTAGCGAGGGTTGGGTGTCGGGTGGGGGTTTGGTCCTGAGCCACCGCGTTCTGTGCAGATAACAGCGGTGGTGCCGGGTAAGGGGGATTTCGGGGGACGATGCCAAGGGAAAATTAATTACTTATTTAATTTTTCCTCAGCATCGTCCTTTGAAATCCCCCCTTACCCAGCCCCACCGCCCCACCGCTGTTACCTGCACAGACCACGTCTGGCCCTGAGGTGGGTGTAGGGGAAGCAAGACATATACATCTAGTGTCTGAACTGCACAATGGGAAACCAGAATCCAGGGACTAATCTCTTCTCTTCCACTTAACCAAACTGAGTGATCCTAGTCAATTGTTTTATGTCACTTTCCAGTCTTTTTCTTCATTATCACACATGAGGACCTTGAAATACACCACTTAAGGATGTTTGCTGTACAAAACCACCACCTGTGTTTGATTTAATAAATCATAATGCTGTTCATGTATAATAGAAACCCATGGCACAAAAACAGAGCACATAATAACCGACTTGCCTCTTAGTTCACTATTGGCATTGTTGTCAGAGTAGGATGAAGAATGAATGCTTCTAAATTCATGTTTGAACACTCTTACTTTAAAAAAAAACTTCTTAATGCACTGATATAATCTGATGTACTAAGGTGAAACAGTTCTGCATGTGAATGAAATACGCTTTTTGGATTTTAAACAGACTTTATCATACTTTTACACTTTCGCTGCAAGATATAATTAAAAATGAAGGTATTTCTACAGTTAAGCGGTGCAAAACACCCTAGTTACTTCCTTTCTTTCACGTAATTCCTTGCCTTTTTTCTTTACATCTTTTCAATGTTAGTGCAGACTCGAGTAAATAGCATCTCAGTGACCCTGTTGATGAGGGGGAAGCAACCTTCCTGGACAGTTGGAAACAGGCAGATATCAGACCACTCCTGAAGAAAGCTTCCGCTGACCCCAACAACCTAAAAAAATTACACCACTGATGACAACAGAAGAGTCCTGATCCTCGTTGACCTCTCCACGGCGTTCGACACAGTCTCCCCAACACCCTCATCAACATAACCCACAGCATAGGCATACAGCAAGACACCCTCAAGTGGATCGCATCCTTCCTCACAGGATGCACACAGAGCATCCGACTGCCTCCCTTCACCTCCGCATCCAAAGACATCATATGCAGTGTACCGCTGTAGGAAGGTGGAATCGGACTATATGGTTGCCCCCACTTTTTTCCTGGTGTTTGAATGGTTTTTGACTAGTCTGGCTGGGATCCTGCTATCCAGGACCCCAGCCTATCTGCTTACTCCCTTAAATGATTGGTGTGCATATTAGATGCACTAGTGATTGGATACTGTGGTACCTTATGAGCCCCTAGTATATGGTACCTTAGGTACCTAGGGCATTGGTACTTCACAGGCCTACCAGGGGCTGCAGCATGTATTATGCCACCCCTGGGAAGAATTCACAATCTGACACCACAAGCCTGCTACTGCAGCCTGTGTGAGGTAGTGTTAGCACTCCTCACTGAGGTATAGGTTCCTATATCTCACCATGCACACACATATAAACCTATCAGTCACCCCTCTTACAGGCCCTAACAATCCTGAGGGCAGGGTGCTTGGTTTGCTATGTGAGGGGGTGCTTCTGCATGAGCAGGACCCCTCTGCAGCTGACAGAGTCTATTCTCTGCTGCTGTTTGTGGATGCGGTTAGACCATATACTCTTAAGTGCATTATAACCTCGCGGTAAATGCTAACTTTGGAATGACTGCATCAAAACATATTGTGTTTGGTGTCAAACAACTTGGAATCATACCCCCACACCAGTAACTGGTGTGGCAGTATGATCCCACCCTTCTAGAGGGGACGACATGTACCCACTGTACTAAACGGTAGTAATCTTCTAGAGCCCTGGCATCACAAAATGGATGCCACCAGCACAGACACTGGGCTGCCCTCCTGCTGCTGACCGAAACTCGCAGTGGAGGAAGCCCAACAAAGGGTATCCTGTCACAGGGAGGTGTCACCACCTCCCAGACAGGATTTAATGTATTGGATCTGGGTGGGTGCACTCTTAGAGTGCTTTGAAGTCCTGCACTGGGGGAGCAGTAGGCTCCTCTGTGCATATGCCAGCTCAAACCAGTTCAGGGGCTACCTGCCCCTGCTCTGGCGTGAAACTGGACAAAGGGAAGTGGGTGTAACCACCCACTACCCTGACCCTCCTAGAGGAGTGGTCATAGAGCTAGTCCCTCCCCTATCTTCACTAAAAGATACCAAGCATTGCTAATGCAATTCAGATTACCCTGGATGACGCTCTACAAAGAAGAAACCTGGCCCATCGACATTCCACTATCTCTGGAAGACTGAAGAATCTCCCTTGGAGTCAAGGAGTGACTCCCCTGCTTGGCAGGCACCAGTAACTTTGATCAACGGTTGCAAACTTCACCGCTCCCGCTGGAGTCCAAAGTCCCTGCGTCCCCTGAAGTGGATTTCCTGACTTCTCGACGCCCATTTTCAGTCCCCAGCGAAGCTGTGGCATCTGGACCCCACGATTGACGAGGAACAGCAATACCAGGGAACTGTACACTGATTTCGAGTGCAAACCCTTAAACAACGTTCTACGAACTTGTGCTTTGGACCATCTGTAGTCCAAGTCCCTAGCAGGTCTGGTACCAAAAGTCAGCGGCCTACCTCGTCCCGAGTGACCGTGGGCTCTTTTGGAACTTTTCCTGCAAAGGCGTCTTTGCGGTTGCTTGCCCGTTGGCTAGTGACTCACCCGAAGACTTTCTCATCAACTTTAAGGGCTCTCCTGGTTGCACCGGGCCTGCCCTCACTTACCCTTGCTGGGTAAGTCCATCAGACCTTGCTGGTCGGCATCATCGTCAATCTTCAGTCTACACAAGACTTGCATTTGTCAAGGCTTGTTGGTGCAAATCCGGTTGGCAACACTTCCATCAGCTGCAGAATTTGTAGGTCCCTCCAAATCCAGCTGCTGGTCATCGTCGATCACTCCTGGACCTCGTGAGCGAAGAGACAAAACTCCATCAACAGCCTGAATCGACACGACATCGGTGGTCATTCATCTTGCTGGCCACCGGTCACTGGCAAGTGACCTTGAACACTGTCCCCTCAATTTTCAGGTCTTCTGCAACTTCAATCCACCTTCGGATTCCAGCAGACGCCTCTCCAGTCGTCAAAAGCAGCAAGTCTTCAGTGATCTCCACTGAAAACAGCATCGCGACCCGACACCAAAAGACACCTATGCACCCGGATTCCCTGGGTGAGGTAGCTCGTGCACTCCGGTGCCCAAGTGTGTGTTGGCCCTCTAAATACTTACCCTGTAAGTGGCTTGCTTGTTGACTTCTCTGAAGTGCCCTAAAACTTTAAAATACAAACCGTGTCGTACGCCATTGAAACCAATCGGAAAACCGTGGCTGTGTTTAGACACTGCACGCGTCTCCCGTGGGCTGATTACTTACCTGCCAACACTGCAGAAGTAAAGCCCCAGCGATTCCCAAGGCCCTAGGCCTTTTCATTTTGCAAGTCGAGTTTGTTAACCCATTTTTTTAGTATATGGTCTGGTACGCCCCTAGGGCTACAGCCATATTTGTGCTTAATTTATTGAGAAGTGTTGACATTTGAATGTGTATCTGGGTTCTAATCTCATAAAGAGATTAGTAGAGTGTATCTAAGAATAAATACATATATATTTGATATATATACCTGTGTGGTGTCCTTTTCATTTGGTAATTCAAGAGATTATAAGGTAAAACAAGCTGCTTTACATTCCTCAGAGACTTAGCCTGAAGGCTGCTCTCCACAGCTACCACTAGGATAGCTTTCTTTAAAAGGTTGTCTTGAACCTATCTACCATAAGAGTCGAATTGGACTGGTGCAAGGTGGCCACTATAACTAGTGACCAGCATATGCCAGGCCAACTTCTCACATCGGTGGCAGCGGTGGGATTCCAGCTTGCCATTGTTTTACCAGAAAATCTCTATTTGAATTACTAACTGAAAACCACTAAAGGTACTCAAGGTACATATACAGTCAAGGTAGTATCAATAAGTTCTACTGAACTTAGAGCTGTTCGTGAAGGGACAAGCACACCCTTGCTACAGCTCAAGCTAGGTCCAGTAGGCCTCAACTAGTGTAGGTAGTACAACACTGCACAACACTAGTATGTCTCACCAAGGTGGAGCCAGTGGGTCCACCCCATGTCAGTACAAAGACATAGCCTACACTGACCTGAAAGCCTTATGCTTTGATAGACAACTGAGGGTGGGCAGGAGTCCCTCATCACAACACCTGATAGATCTGTTAGTAGCAGATGGCCTGAGACAAGCTCTAGGAGCTAGTGGGTCTGCATCAGGAAGTGGGTCAGCCATAGGCTCTGGGTCTGATGATGAAAATCAAGATGACCTGGAGTCTGTGATTGAAGGGCCAGACCCAGAAAAGTCTGAACAGAACAGAGGAGTTCTCCTTAAGAGAGCTGACAAAGTGGGAGAAAGGACCAGGTCCCCCACAAGGGACTCTGACCATTCATACCACTCTGGAAGAGAATCTGTTCAATAGAGGAACTCACACTATCCCAGAGAGACCTCCTCTGACAGAATGTTCAAGATGCTCCAGTATGAGGAAGCTAGGCTTGCCCTCAGAACCAATCAATTGGCCTTAGATAGGGAAGCCTTTGAGCTCCAAAGAGCTTCTAAGAAGGAGGGGTTAGATACCCCTGGTGGCAGCAACAGTGTCCCTAGCGGCAGAGATTACATTCCAGACCATAGGAACCTGTCCAAGGTTGTTTCTCCCTACCAGAGTGGGGATGATATCCACAATTGGATAACTGCTATGGAGAGGGCCTGTAGAGTTCAACAGGTCCCCCAGACACAGTGGGCAGAAATCTTGTGGCTCTCCTTTTCAGGTAAAGGTAGAGAAAAGCTCCTCACTGTTAGAGAAGAGGATGCTAATGACCATGAATCCCCGAAGAGTGCATTAATAGATGGGTTTGGCTTAACCACTGAACAATACAGGTTTAAGTTCAGAGACACCCAGAAAGCACAGACTCAGGATTGGGTGGACTTTGTAGATTGTGCTACCAAGGCTCTGGAGGGTTGGATAGTTGGCAGTAGAGTCACTGACTTTAAAGGATTGTATAATTTGATTATGAGAGAGCAGATCCTTAATAATTGTCAAAACCAACTCTTACACCAGTACCTGGTGGACTCTGATCTGACCTCTCCCCAAGAATTGGGAAAGAAGGCAGACACATGGGTCAGAACCAGGGTTAGGCCCAAGAACCAAGGTGGTGACCAGAAGAAAGATTCAACTAAGCCCAAAGAGAAAGGTGGGGATAATAAAACAGAAAAGTCCTCTGAAGGGCCCCAAAAACCCAGTTCTGGGGGTGGGTCCCAAAATCCTTCCTCTTCCAATAAGAAACCATATTGCCACGTGTGCAAGCAGCCTGGCCACTGGAAGACTGACTCCAGCTGTCCAAAGAATGGCAATAAGGAAAATGTTCCTCCCACTGCAGCTCCAACACCTCCTGTTACTACCAGTAGTAATCCCCCAGGTGGTGGGAGTGCACCTAAAAAGGTAGTTGGGTTTTATTGGGGAACTCAGGTGGACTCTGGCCTAACCAGGTCCCCTACACAAGCAACTCTAGTCTGTGATGGTGGCATGGGGTTTGCCAACTTTACCATGAGTCCCAATATCTTGGGCAGGTACTGACAAGAGCCCATGATCAATGGTCAGAAGGATGTGGCCTATAGGGACATAGGGGCTAGTGTCACCATGGTGACAAAGGGACTAGTGCCCCTAGAACAGCTTTTACCTGAGTTTAGCTACCAGGTGACCAATATTGATGGAATTAGGACAGACCATCCCATGTCAGTGGTAAATCTCAGCTGGGGAGGGGTCACTGGCCCAAAGAGAGTGGCAGTGTCCCCAACCTTGCCTGTGGATTGTCTACTGGAGAATGATCTGGAAATCTCAGCCTGGGCTGAGGTAGAGCACAATGCCCAATAAAGAATGTTAGGCATCCCTGAGAGAGTGGATGAGACCCCGAGGGCCTCACCTCCACCCCAGGAGAAATTAAGGGGAGTGAAGCCTGAAACTATGGATCACTCCACACAAACAGAGAGCATAGGGGGTGAGGAACAGTCCTCCCCAGACTAAAGGTAAGGGTCAGCTTTCTAAGGGAACTGACCCTGCCCCTTGTAAAGTAACTGCCCCAGAAGTGGTCAGGCCTGTCCTGGCCACAACTCTGATGGCAGGGGATCCTTCCAAGGTGGCACCCAGTCTGGAGCAGGTATCCTGCCCCTCTCTACCCTGCCTCAGTCAGCACAGGGCTGCAGAGGTCAGGGAGGTCAGGGGACCCCTAGTGGGCCTCTGTCCAGAGGAACTCCCTCATCCGCAGATTAGGGACACCCAGCAGAGTAGTTCTAGCCAGGTGAATATTCCTTTACACACTGAGGGATCCCCCTTACCCCTACGTACAGGTACCACCCAGATGGACTTTGTTGGGCACAGGGAAACCTGGGGCATAGTTGCCCCAAACATTCCAATGCCCTCCACTATTCCAACCAGAGGGACCCAACCCCCAGCTGTAGGCAGCCAGAGGTTGACCCTTAGGCCCAGATATGACACAGTCATGGACAGAAAGGCTTCCATGGTGACCAGTGTGCTGAGGAAGTTGAGACCACCCCAAATAGGGCCTCACTTCCAGACTCAGACACCCCACCAGCCTACTTCTGTACCAGAAAACAATACAGGTAATTTCCCTAGACTTTGGAGAAACTCCAAAACCCCTTGGGGTAGGAATTCCCAAGTGGACCATGAGACAGGGAGCAACCATGCTAGTGCAGGTTCTTCCTTATATGGCCACTCAGGAAATAAAGGCTTAACTGGGCACGGTTAGCCTTATCTCCTTTCGTTTGGGGGGGGGGGGGGTTATGTAGGAAAGTGGAATCTGACTATGTGGTTGCCCCCACTTTTTTCCTGGTGTTTCAATGGTTTTTGACTAGTCTGGCTGGGATCCTGCTATCCAGGACCCCAGCCTGTCTGCTTACTCCCTTAAAGGATTGGTGTGCATATTAGATGCACTAGTGATTGGATACTGTGGTACCTTATGAGCCCCTAGTATATGGTACCTTAGGTACCTAGGGCATTGGTACTTCACAGGCCTACCAGGGGCTGCAGCATGTATTATGCCACTCCTGGGAAGCATTCACAATCTGACACCACAGGCCTGATACTGCAGCCTGTGTGAGGTAGTGTAAGCACTCCTCACTGAGGTATAGGTTCCTATATCTCACCATGCACAGGCATATAAACCTATCAGTCACCCCTCTTGCAGGCCCAAACAATCCTGAGGGCAGGGTGCTTGGTTTGCTATGTGAGGGGGTGCTTCTGCATGAGCAGGACCCCTCTGCAGCTGGCAGAGTTTATTCTCTGCTGCTGTTTGTGGATGCGGTTAAACCATATACTCTTAAGTGCATTATAACCTCGCGGTAAATGCTAACTTTGGAATTACTGCATCAAAACATGTCGTGTTTGGTGTCAAACAACTTGGAATCATACCCCCACACCAGTAACTGGTGTGGGAGTATGATCCCACCCTTGTAGAGGGGACGACATGTACCCACTGTACTAAATGGTAGAAATCTTCTAGAGCCCTGGCATCACAAAATGGATGCCACCAGCACAGACACTGGGCTGCCCTCCTGCTGCTGACCAAAACTCGCAGTGGAGGATGCCCAACAAAGGGTATCCTGTCACAGGGAGGTGTCACTACCTCCCAGACAGGAGTTGGTGTATTGGAGCTGGGTGGGTGCACTCCTAGAGTGCTTTGAAGTCCTGCACTGGGGGAGCAGTAGGCTCCTCTGTGCATATGCCAGCTCAAACCGGTTCAGGGGCTACCTGCCCCTGCTCTGGCACGAAACTGGACAAAGGGAAGTGGGCGTAACCACCCACTACCCTGACGCTCCTAGAGGAGTGGTCATAGAGCTAGTCCCTCCCCTATCTTCACTATAAGATACCAAGCATTGCCAATGCAATTCAGATTACCATGGACGACGCTCTACAAAGAAGAATCCTGGCCCTTCGATGTTCCACTATCTCTGGAAGACTGAAGAATCTCCCTTGGAGTCAAGGAGTGACTCCCCTGCTTGACAGGCACCAGTAACTTTGATCAACAGTTGCAAACTTCACTGCTCCCGCCGGAGTCCGAAGTCTCTGCGTCCCATGAAGAGGATTTCCTCACCTCTCGACGGCCATTTTGAGTCCCCAGCGAAGCTGTGGCATCTGGACCCCACGAGTGACGAGGAACAGCAATACCAGGGAACCGTGCACTGATTTCGAGTGCAAACCCTAAACAACTTTCGATGAACTTGTGCTTTGAACCATCTGTAGTCCAAGTCCCTAGCAGGTCTGGTACTGAAAATCAGTGGCCTACCTTGTCTCGAGTGACCGTGGGCTCCTGTGGAACTTTTCCTGCAAAGGCATCTTTGCGGTTGCTTGCCCCTTGGCTAGTGACTCCCCCGAAGACTTTCTCATCAACTACAAGGGCTCTCCGGGTTGCTCCGGGACTGCCCTCACTTACCCTTGCTGGGTAAGTCCATCAAACCTTGCTGGTCTGCATCATCGTCAATCTTCAGTCTACACATGACTGGCATTTGCCAAGGCTCTTTGGCGCCAATCCGGTTGCCAATACCTCCAGCAGCTGCAGACTTTGTGGGTCCCTCCAAATCCAGCTGCTGGTTATCGTCGATTACTCCTGGACCTCGTGAGCGAAGAGACAAAACTCCATCAACAGCCTGAATCGACACAACATCGGTGGTCATCCATCTTGCTGGCCACCGGTCACTGGCAAGTGACCTTGAACACTGTCCCCTCAATTTTCAGGTCTTCTGCAACTTCAATCCACCTTCGGATTCCAGCAGGCGCCTCTCCAGTCGTCAAAAGCAGCAAGTCTTCAGTGATCTCCACTGAAAACAGCATCGCGACCCGACACCAAAAGACACCTATGCACCCGGCTTCCCTGGGTGAGGTAACTCGTGCACTCCGGTGCCCAAGTGTGTGTTGGCCCTCAAAATACTTACCCTGTAAGTGGCTTGCTTGTTGACTTCTCCGAAGTGCCCTAAAACTTTCAAATACAAACCGCGTCGTACGCTATTGAAACCAATAGGAAACCCGCGGCTGTGTTTAGACACTGCACGAGTCTCCCGTGGGCTGATTACTTACCTGCTAACTCTGCAGAAGTAAAGCCCCAGCGATTCCCAAGGCCCTAGGCCTTTTCATTTTGCAAGTCAAGTTTGTTAACCCATTCTTTTAGTATATGTTCTGGTACGCCCCTAGGGCTACAGCCATATTTGTGCTTAATTTATTGAGAAGTGTTGACATTTGAATGTGTATCTGGGTTCTAATCTCATAAAGAGATTAGTAGAGTGTATCTAAGAATAAATACATATATATTTGATATATATACCTGTGTGGTGTCCTTTTCATTTGGTAATTCAAGAGATTATAAGGTAAAACAAGCTGCTTTACATTCCTCAGAGACTTAGCCTGAAGGCTGCTCTCCACAGCTACCACTAGGATAGCTTTCTTTAAAAGGTTGTCTTAAACCTATCTACCATAAGAGTCGAATTGGACTGGTGCAAGGTGGCCACTATAACTAGCGACCAGCATATGCCAGGCCAACTTCTCACATTGGTGGCAGCGGTGGGATTCCATCTTGCCATTGTTTTACCAGAAAATCCCTATTTGAATTACTAACTGAAAACCACTAAAGGTACTCAAGGTACATATAAAGTCAAGCTAGTACCAATAAGTTCTACTGAATTTAGAGCTGTTCGTGAAGGATAAGCACACCCTTGCTACAGCTCAAGCTAGGTCCAGTAGGCCTCAACTAGTGTAGTTAGTACAACACTGCACAACACTAGTATGTCTCACCAAGGTGGAGCCAGTGGGTCCACCCCATCTCAGTACAAAGACATAGCCTACGCTGACCTGAAGGCCTTATGCTTTGAAAGACAACTGAGGGTGGGCAGGAGTCCCTCATCACAACACCTGATAGATCTGTTAGTAGCAGATGGCCTGAGACAAGCTATAGGAGCTAGTGGGTCTGCATCAGGGAGTGGGTCAGCCATAGGGTCTGGGTCTGATGATGAAAATCAAGATGACCTGGAGTCTGTGATTGAAGGGCCAGACCCAGAAAGGTCTGAACAGAACAGAGGAATTCTCCTTAAGAGAGCTGACAAAGTGGGAGAAAGGACCAGGTCCCCCTCAAGGGACTCTGACCATTCATACCACTCTGGAAGAGAATCTGTTCAACAGAGGAACTCACACTATCCCAGAGAGACCTCCTCTGACAGAATGTTCAAGATGCTCCAGTATGAGGAAGCTAGGCTTGCCCTCAGAACCAAGCAATTGGCCTTAGATAGGGAAGCCTTTGAGCTCCAAAGAGCTTCTAAGAAGGAGGGGTTAGATACCCCTGGTGGCAGCAACAGTGTCCCTAGAGGCAGAGATTACATACCAGACCATAGGAACCTGTCCAAGGTTGTTCCTCCCTACCAGAGTGGGGATGATATCCACAATTGGATAACTGCTATGGAGAGGGCCTGTAGAGTTCAACAGATCCCCCAGACACAGTGGGCAGCAATCTTGTGGCTCTCCTTTTCAGGTAAAGGTAGAGACAAGCTCCTCACTGTTAGAGAAGAGGATGCTAATGACTATGAATCCCTGAAGAGTGCATTAATAGATGGGTTTGGCTTAACCACGGAACAATACAGGTTTAAGTTCAGAGACACCCAGAAAGCACAGACTCAGGATTGGGTGGACTTTGTAGATTGTGCTACCAAGGCTCTGGAGGGTTGGATAGTTGGCAGTAGAGTCACTGACTTTAAAGGATTGTATAATTTGATTATGAGAGAGCAGATCCTTAATAATTGTCAAAACCAACTCTTACACCAGTACCTGGTGGACTCTGATCTGACCTCTCCCCAAGAATTGGGAAAGAAGGCAGACACATGGGTCAGAACCAGGGTTAGGCCAAAGAACCAAGGGGGTGACTAGAAGAAAGATTCCACTACGCCCAAAGAGAAAGGTGGGGATAATAAAACAGAAAAGTCCTCTGAAGGGCCCCAAAAACCCAGTTCTGGGGGTGGGTCCCAAAATCCTTCCTCTTCCAATAAGAAACCATATTGCCATGTGTGCAAGCAGCCTGGCCACTGGAAGACTGACTCCAGCTGTCCAAAGAATGGCAATATGGAACATGTTCCTCCCACTGCAGCTCCAACACCTCCTGTTACTACCAGTAGTCAATAATCTTTATTCGGATAAAAAAAGATATCCATAAAAGATGCAGTTCATGCTACAATCGTACAATCCATTAAGAAAAATATAAATCATTTATACACATTCCCTATAAAATCAATGATATAAAATCCCTATATACAAACAAGTTAAGGGTAAAAACAGGCAATCGAGTACAGTAAGCCTTTATGTACGACAGTCATTTATATAAAAAAATGTATCTATATGCGTCTAATCAATCCCAAACGATTTTCCACTGTTCACTTCAGTGTGCCTCTCCTTTGGTCAATCTTAATTTAACTGCGAGTCGCAAAAAGTGCACAGTGCTAAATAAGACAAAAGGTTCGATCGACATTTTAAGAAACAAGAGGGCCACTTTGGCCTGTCTAATTTTGGCTCGTTTTAAGACAGTTTTTAGAAACCGAGACCTTGGGAGTGCGTAAAAGGGACAGAGTAGGACGAAGTGTAGGGTGTCTTGCGGAGATCGTAGATCGCAGCCGCAGCACCCTTTTGTCCTAGCATCGCTTACAAAACCGGCGGGGACTGACAGAATGTGGTGCAGGAGATTTAACCTAAATCTAGTCATCAGGAATCTATCCTGTTTGTTATATATGTTAGACAGGTAGAATTCCATCCCCACAGAGGTTTTTGTGAGCTGATAGTCACAGACACTACGTTTTCGCCCTTCTATTTCTTCTCTGGCCCTGGCTATATCTCGGAGGTGGTCAGCCTTTGCAAGGGCCAGGTCCTTTTTGGCCAGTGTGGATGGGTTATTAAAAAAGGGTACGTGGCCCAATAAATCTAGTGCATCCCTGACGTATTTAAGCCAGGGTATTAGCATGCCCTTGTACCCCTCATGCAATCCTCCAAGATTTGTCTAGTTAACAATGCCTCGGGATTTATCCAGATCTTGATCCAGCAAATTATGGGGTTAAGCTGAATCCTGTCGCTGAGGTGGGGAATGCCCAGTTCCTCATGGGCGATATATGAGGGGATACATTGGGGCACTGGCAGGAGTCTCCTTAGGAACTTATTTTCTTCTACTTGGATTTTACTTGCATCTATGAAACCCCATAACTCACTTCCATATAGAGTCTTAGCACAGCAAACTGACCTATATAACTTTACTATTTCATTAGGCGACCACCGTCCAAGTCTACTTGCATAGTTCATGATTGACCCTACTGCTCTCGGGTATTGACTACATTTATGCTTTACAGGGGGTTTAAAGGAGAGGTCCTTGTCAAACATAATCCCCAGATAGTTAAAGGTTTTTACCTTCTCAAGTTTATGGGTGCCTATGGAGAAGGTACAATTCCTTGAAGGGGTTTTGCCTGCTTCCATGACGTAAGACTTTGAAAGGTTGGGAACTAAGTCTAGATCTGCCATAAAGCGTACAAAGCCGCTGATGAGAGTCTGTAAGCTCCTTCCTGTGCGCGCCAGGAGTACCGCGTCATCTGCATAAAGGAGGACTGGTATACTTCTCCTCCCGATGCAGGGACAGTCGGCCTCCAGCTCTCTAAGTGCCTTATCAAGCCCATTAATGTAGAGCGAGAACAAGAAAGGGGCAAGGATACACCCTTGTCTCACCCCTCCACTGCACCCAAAGTCCTCTGTGACTTCCCCCCTCTCGCCAAATCTGACCCGTGCCGTGGTGTTTAAGTGGAGTGTTCGTAAGATATGGATCAGGCCCGGATCAACGCCCAGCACATCCAGGATCTCCCACAGCCTTCTTCTGTTCACGCAGTCGAATGCTGCTGAGAGATCCATAAAAGCCAGGTAAACAGTGCCTTCCCTGGCCACAGTGTACTTTGCTACCAGGAGGTACAGATTGAGGCACTGATCAGTGGTAGAACGCCCATTTCTAAACCCGTACTGCACATCCGTGATGATGTTATTATCATCGGCCCAAGTCAACAGACGATTTAAAACAACTCTCCCCAGAATTTTTGCCGAGACATCGATGAGGGAGATTGGGCGATAACACTGCTGGTCGTTTCTATTGCCCTTTTTAAATATAGGTACGATAGTGGCCGTGGACCAGGATCTGGGCATGCCTGCTTCAATAGCTGTGTTCAGCACCCTGGTCAGTATCGGGGCCCAGAGGTCTACCTGACTTTTGAAGAGGTCGGGGGGTATCCCATCTGGCCCTGGGGCCTTCCTCGCCACCAAGCCCTCGATTCCCAGTTTAACCTCCTGGACCGTAAAGTGTGGCCAATCACCACCAAGGGATTCTATGCCAATAGTTGGCAGCTCCTCGGGCTCGCCACGATTGTATAGGCCACTGAAGTGCGCCATCCATTCATCTGGCAAGATGTGGGATACGACCTGAGGCTTATTCGGGGGTTGAAAGCAAGGGGCATTTATAATCCTCCAAAAGCTGGTCATATCATGGAGCTCCGCGGCCTCTGTCAAGGATTCCCAGGCCTCTGTTTGTAGGAGTATTTTTCGCGCCTTAATTGCCTTTTTGTACCGGGCCCTACAGTCAGCAATCCCTCCTCTGTTCCTAGGGGCAGTTGATAGTGCCAATTTTAGGTCCTTATGGGCTCTGGAGCAGTTCTTGTCGAACCATCCAGGGCAGAAATCTACCTGGGGCCTTGGTTTGCTTCTTAAGAGAGTGTCTATATGCTGTGCGGTGCCCTCAAACGCTGCAATCAGGTCCGTCCCCTCAACAGTGAGGTCTAAGCATCTCCACAGGTGATTCTCGGCGTTGGCAAGGAGTGCTCTATGGAGTTGTTCCCCATCAATATTTTCCCATTTAATTCTTCTTCCTTGATCCTTTGCCTTAAATTCACCCGTGGTGGTCCTTCTGTCAGTTTTAGTACCTGGAAAGATGTCCAGTAGTGACATGACCAAGGGATTGTGATCGCTAAACGCGCTGGGTACTATCGTAAACTGGCCTATTCTAGTTATTAGGACAGTGGAAATGAAAATATAGTCTATTATTGAGTTACAGCCTCTTCCCTTAAAGGAAGGGGCTATGTTATCAGACTTCCCCCGATCAATCAGATCCATTGTCTGAGTTAGGGCGAACTCACTCAGTATTGTACTCAGGGACAGACCCTCTCTGGTGTGCTCCAGGTGCCAACCTTTAATAGAGGGGCAATTATCCCAAGAGCCACCTTCCCATTTCAGATGTGGGCACTGGTGGCAATTAAAATCGCCCATGAGAATTAGCTGATAGCCCTCATCCCCTGAGTTCTGAAGGGTAGCCAATCTTTCCTCTAACTCCATCAAGTTTGTTAAGGATTGTCCCGCGTTATAAAAATTTATAAAAATGAGCTTAAGGCCCACCGATGAGTGTTTTACGCCCTGAAGGCAGCCAGAGTCCCACCCCAGATCTTGCCATTTCCCCTGCAATGACAACGCTACATACATTACTAGTCCGCCTTTGGCTCTTCCCATATTAGATTTCCGGGCTGGCACAAAAATCAATTTATATCCTTCCAGGAATGGGACAGTTTTGTTGGTTTCCCATGTTTCCTGTAGGCAAATGATTTGGAATTTTGTTATAAAGGCTAACCATTCAATATTTTGGATCTTGGTTGCAAGGCCTGAAATATTCCAGGAAATAATCCCCAGATCCCTAAGGTTTGGAGCTATACCCCTAATCGTGCTAAGCATCATTCTTGGGGAGGGGCTCTTGTCCAGACCGTGTGGCGTATTCGGCCTGGCTTCCATTTCCGTCCCTTGCTCTACCACGGGGACGGATGCTGCCGCTTGCTCTGAGATCCCCTTGAGATCTACGGTATTACCCGGGGTAGGATTTGCGAAATCAGGCTCCATATTCCCTATTTCCATCAGTCAGTCCTGTTCGTCCAATACGGAGGGACAAGAAAGCAGAGTAAATCTATTTGTGTCATGAACAGGTGCCACCTCCCTCCGATTTTTAGGATCCCAGGGCCCCCGCCATCCCTGCCCAGTTTCAAGTGCACTGTTCCTATAGAAGAACTGCAGGGGTAACATCGTTATACTTGACCCAAAACCCCCATCCATGTGTCGATTATCAAGTAGATCTCTCACCATCTCGGGATATTTGAGATTAACTATAATACAGTCACCTGTAAATCTTTTTGCGCTATTCCCAATCCAGGCCAGCCTCCTGGCCATTAAGATGTGCCTTTGTTGGAGCCTCATCCCATGTGGTTTATTTCGCACCCAGTGTAAGGTCTTATTTATCAGCGTGCTGGTTGATTCCTCGACATCTTTATTAACGCCTGGGACGCCTACTAACACTAACGTGTAAGGACTGGATGCGGGGGGTAAATCTAGTGTCGGGAGGCCTGAGGTGTTCTGAGCGCAGACAGTATTATTACCAATATTGGGCCAAACTGCGTTCTCTTTTGGGCCACAGGGAGCGGTTTTTGGATCAGGGGGAGTCCGCATATTACCCTTGATTTTTTGTCCAGAGTGCCTATTACCAGTGTTTGTTTGTTCTAAAACGGCTTCCCTACAATTTCCGGGCTCAAGTTCTGTATTAATGGTGACCGTTTTATCTCTGGCAACCCTATGTGACTCCTCTTCGCTCCCGCCACCCTCTTGCCTCCTCTGTGGAATGATCCCAACTGGCTTTTCAGGGACTGGATCTGCCAACCTCCTTAATGTGCATTCCAAACTAGAAATTGCTGCTAATACTGGGCCTAAATGTTGAACTAGGAGCTGTTCCAATTTCCCTTCCAGTATTGTAATGATTTCATGCAGCCCTGTTGACCCATTTGTAGTTTTGCAAGTTGGACATTTAGAGCACTCGGGGTTCTTGGTGGCCTTAGTTGGTCCTCTGCGGCTAGACCTACTAGGGGGGTTAGAGGGGTTAGGGGTGTGCGTCCCTCCTATGGTTAATGGGTCTGCCTTCAATTGAGATCTTTTCGATCGGGTTACCACTTCCCTGGTGGGCGATTGCTTGGATTCAGTGTCTTGCACTGTTAAAAGTGCACTGGTTCCCCCCCTTTCTACTTCTCCTAACACCGTGTCAGAGTGTAGCGAGCCTGCTACTTGCGGCGCCCTGAGAGTGGGGGAGATAACTATAGCAGACGGGCTTGCTAGATCTAGAGTCCCTCGTGGGCTAGGGTCTGCCACCAGCAGGGAATTGGGGGGAACCCCACCCGGCGTTACACTGAGGGTTAAGTTGCCCAAGGAGGACCGCTTCTTGGCTATTAAAGAGTCCAGGGAAAGCCGCTTTTCCGTCAGTAAAATTTCGTGAGCTAGCAGGGACTCCGCTCTTACAATAAAGGCGTCCAGGGTCCCCTTTACCCCTCCCTCCACCCTGGGCTGATAGTTCTTACTCTTTACCATGATATTAGTGTAATGAGTGGACCAACTATTGATTTAATGCGGACCAAAGGGGCGGTACTGCGCGCGGCCCAGATTTCCCACCACTACCTCAGACCAGTGTATGGGGCAAGGTGGATACAGAGCTTTTACAACAGGTGGAAACAGTCAACAATAGGCAATTGATACGGCCAATATGGCAGCGACCGCTGCGACAGTCTCAATGTCCCGGGTCCCGTAGCAGAGATTGTGTACTTGCCTTGTAGGATAGTGCCTGGTAGAGGAAGGGAGCACGATAAGGGATATGGCCCGGCCCTGCCTCCTCCGGCCCCGGACGGCCACAGACGGCCCGCCCTCTGCCCGGGCTCTGCCCGCGCGCGTCCCGCGACGCGGGGAATCCTCGCGGCTTTTGAGCGCCTCCGGGCGCGCTGTGGGCAGAAGTGCCCCTCGCGGGCTTCTGGGTAGTGTAGTTCTGGCCCCACGATGCTCGCCGCGCCGAGCGCTTCAATTCAGGTCCACCAGGGCGCCTCACGACCTCACGCTTTCCAGTGTCGGTGTACGGATCAGCCCCCGCTCCACAGGGGAATCCTCGTGGCTTTTGAGCGCCTCCGGGCGCGCTGTGGGCGGAAGTGCCCCTCGCGGGCTTCTGGGTAGTGTAGTTCTGGCCCCACGATGCTCGCCGCGCCGAGCGCTTCAATTCAGGTCCACCAGGGCGCCTCACGACCTCACGCCTTCCAGTGTCGGTGTACGGATCAGCCTACCAGTAGTAATCCCCAAGGTGGTGGGAGTGCACCCAAAAACTTAGTTGGGTTTTCTTGGGGAACTCAGGTGGACTCTGGCCTAACCAGGTCCCCTACACAAGCAACTCTAGTCTGTGATGGTGGCATGGGGTTTGCCAACTTTACCATGAGTCCCAATATCTTGGGCAGGTACAGACAAGAGCCCATGATCAATGGTCAGAAGGCTGTGGCCTACAGGGACACAGGGGCTAGTGTCACCATGGTGACAAAGAGACTAGTGCCCCTAGAACAGCTTTTACCTGAGTTTAGCTACCAGGTGACCAATATTGATGGAATTAGGACAGACCATCCCATGGCAGTGGTAAATCTCAGCTGGGGAGGGGTCACTGGCCCAAAGAGAGTGGCAGTGTCCCCAACCTTGCCTGTGGATTGTCTACTGGGGAATGATCTGGAAATCTCAGTCTGGGCTGAGGTAGACCACAATGCCCAATTAAGAATGTTAGGCATCCCTGAGGGAGTGGATGAGACCCTGAGGGCCTCACCTCCAACCCAGGAGAAATTAAGGGGAGTGAAGCCTGAAACTATGGATCACTCCACACAAACAGAGAGCATAGGGGGTGAGGAACAGTCCTCCCCAGTCTAAAGGTAAGGGTCAGCTTTCTAAGGGAACTGACCCTGCCCCTTGTAAAGTAACTGCCCCAGAAGTGGTCAGGCCTGTCCTGGCCACAACTCTGATGGCAGGGGATCCTTCCACGGTGGCACCCAGTCTGGAACAGGTATCCTGCCCCTCTCTACCCTGCCTCAGTCAGCCCAGGGCTGCAGAGGTCAGGGAGGTCAGGGGACCCCTAGTGGGCCTCTGTCCAGAGGAACCCCCTCATCCGCAGATTAGGGACACCCAGCAGAGTAGTTCTAGCCAGGTGAATATTCCTCTACACACTGAGGGATCCCCCTTACCCCTAGGTACAGGTACCCCCCAGATGGACTTTGTTGGGCACAGGGAAACCTGGGGCATAGTTGCCCAAAACATTCCAATGCCCTCCACTATTCCAACCAGAGGGACCCAACCCCCAGCTGTAGGCAGCCAGAGGTTGACCCTTAGGGACAGATATGACACAGTCATGGACAGAAAGGCTTCCATGGTGACCAGTGTGCTGAGGAAGTTGAGACGACCCCAAATAGGGCCTCACTTCCAGACTCAGACACCCCACCAGCCTACTTCTGTACCAGAAAACAATACAGGTAATTTCACTAGACTTTGGAGAAACTCCAAATCCCCTTGGGGTAGGATTTCCCAAGTGGACCATGAGACAGGGAGCAACCATGCTAGTGCAGGTTCTTCCTTATATGGCCATTCAGGAAATAAAGGCTTAACTGGGCAAGGTTATCCTTATCTCCTTTTGTTTGGGGGGGGGGGGGGTTATGTAGGAGGGTAGATTCTGACTATGTGGTGCCCCCACTTTTTTCCTGGTGTTTGAATGGTTTTTGGCTAGTCTTGCTTGGATCCTGCTATCCAGGACCCCAGCCTATCTGCTTACTCCCTTAAAGGATTGGTGTGCATATTAGATGCACTAGTGATTGGATACTGTGGTACCTTATAAGCCCCTAGTATATGGTACCTTAGGTACCTAGGGCATTGGTACTTCACAGGCCTACCAGGGGCTGCGGCATGTATTATGCCACCCCTGGGAAGCATTCACAATCTGACACCACAGGCCTGCTACTGCAGCCTGTGTGAGGTAGTGTTAGCACTCCTCACTGAGGTATAGGTTCCTATATCTCACCATGCACACACATATAAACCTATCAGTCACCCCTCTTGCAGGCCCTAACAATCCTGAGGGCAGGGTGCTTGGTTTGCTATGTGAGGGGGTGCTTCTGCATGAGCAGGACCCCTCTGCAGCTGGCAGAGTCTATTCTCTGCTGCTGTTCGTGGATGCGGATAAACCATATACTTTTAAGTGCATTATAACCTCGCGGTAAATGCTAACTTTGGAATGACTGCATCAAAACATGTCGTGTTTGGTGTCAAACAACTTGGAATCATACCCCCACACCAGTAACTGGTGTGGGAGTATGATCCCACCCTTCTAGGTGGGACGACATGTACCCACTGTACTAAACGGTAGAAATCTTCTAGAGCCCTGGCATCACAAAATGGATGCCACCAGCACAGACACTGGGCTGCCCTCCTGCTGCTGACCGAAACTCGCAGTGGAGGAAGCCCAACAAAGGGTATCCTGTCACAGGGAGGTGTCACTACCTCCCAGACAGGATTTAGTGTATTGGAGCTGGGTGGGTGCACTCCTAGAGTGCTTTGAAGTCCTGCACTGGGTGAGCAGTAGGCTCCTCTGTGCATATGCCAGCTCTAACCGGTTCAGGGGCTACCTGCCCCTGCTCTGGCGCGAAACTGGACAAAGGGAAGTGGGTGTAACCACCCGCTACCCTGACCCTCCTAGAGGAGTGGTCATAGAGATAGTCCCTCCCCTATCTTCACTATAAGATACCAAGCATTGCTAATGCAATTCAGATTACCCTGGACGACGCTCTCCAAAGAAGAATCCTGGCCCTTCGACGTTCCACTATCTCTGGAAGACTGAAGAATCTCCCTTGGAGTCAAGGAGTGACTCCCATGCTTGGCAGGCACCAGTAGTTTTGATCAACGGTTGCAAACTTCACCGCTCCCGCCGGAGTCCGAAGTCCCTGCATCCCATGAAGTAGATTTCCTGACCTGTCGACGGCCATTTTGAGTCCCCAGTGAAGCTGTGGCATCTGGACCCCACGAGTGACGAGGAACAGCAATACCAGGGAACTGTGCACTGATTTCAAGTGCAAACCCTAAACAACATTCGACAAACTTGTGCTTTGGACCATCTGTAGTCCAACTCCCAGGCAGTTCTGGTTCCAAAAATCAGCGGCCTACCTCGTCCCGAGTGACCGTGGGCTCTTGTGGAACTTTTCCTGCAAAGGCGTCTTTGCAGTTGCTTGCCTGTTGGCTAGTGACTCACCCGAAGACTTTCTCATCAACTTCAAGGGCTCTCCTGGTTGCTCCGGGCCTGCCCTCACTTACCCTTGCTGGGTAAGTCCATCAGACCTTGCTGGTCTGCATCATCATCAATCTTCACAAGAATTGCATTTGCCAAAGCTTGTTGGCGCCAATCCGGTTGCCGACACCTCCATCAGCTGCAGACGTCGTGGATCCCTCCAAATCCAGCTGCTGGTCCTCGTCGATCAGTCCTGGACCACGTGAGCGAAGAGACAAAACTCCATCAACAGCCTGAATCGACACGATATCGGTGGTCATCCATCTTGCTGGCCACCGGTCACTGGCAAGTGACCTTGAACACTGTCCCCTCAATTTTCACGTCTTCTGCAACTTCAATCCACCTTCGGATTCCAGCAGGCGCCTCTCCAGTCGTCAAAAGCAGCAAGTCTTCAGTGATCTCCACTGAAAACAACATCGCGACCCGACACCAAAAGACACCTATGCACCCGGCTTCCCTGGGTGAGGTAACTCGTGCACTCCGGTGCCCAAGTGTGTGTTGGCCCTCGAAATACTTACCCTGTAAGTGGCTTGCTTGTTGACTTCTCCGAAGTGCCCTAAAACTTTAAAATACAAACCGCTTCGTACGCCATTGAAACCAATAGGAAACCCGTGGCTGTGTTTAGACACTGCACGCGTCTCCCGTGGGCTGATTACTTACCTGCTAACACTGCAGAAGTAAAGCCCAGCGATTCCCAAGGCCCTAGGCCTTTTCATTTTGCAAGTCGAGTTTGTTAACCCATTTTTTTAGTATATGGTCTGGTACGCCCCTAGGGCTACAGCCATATTTGTGCTTAATTTATTGAGAAGTGTTAACATTTGAATGTGTATCTGGGTTCTAATCTCATAAAGAGATTAGCAGAGTGTATCTAAGAATAAATACATATATATTTGATATATATATACCTGTGTGGTGTCCTTTTCATTTGGTAATTCAAGAGATTATAAGGTAAAACAAGCTGCTTTACATTCCTCAGAGACTTAGCCTGAAGGCTGCTCTCCACAGCTACCACTCTCATAGCTTTCTTTAAAAGGTTGTCTTAAACCTATCTACCATAAGAGTCGAATTGGACTGGTGCAAGGTGGCCTCTATAACTAGTGACCAGCATATGCCAGGCCAACTTCTCACAACCGCAAGGATCATACCTCAGCCCCACCCTGTCCAACATCTACATGACCTCCCTCGCAGACATCGCCAGATCCCACAGACTCACCATAATCTCATAAGTAGATGACACTCAACTGATCCTCTCGCTCACTGAGGAACCTTCAAATGCCAAAACCAACTTCTGCAACACCAGGACCAAAAAAGCCAAATGGATGAGAGACTACTGCCTCCAACTCAACTTCGACAAAACTGAGATACTCATCTTCGGGAAGAACACCTCTGCATGGGACCACAGCTGATGGCCTGCAGAACTCAGAACCCCACCCACACCACCCACCCACGCACACAAGCTCGGCATCATCCTCAAAAGTTAGCTGACTGTGATACAACAAGTTAACACTGGCGCCTCATCCTGCTTCCACACACTTTGCATGCTCTATTGGATTTTCAGATGGATCCTGTTAGACTTGGCTTTTTCAATGGGTCCACCCCACCCTTTTTGATTTTTGACCTCCTGTTTTTGACCTTGTTTTTGTTGGTTTTAGGACTCTGGGCACTTTACCACTGCTATTCAGTGCTAAAATAAATATGCTCTCCATTTAAATTGTGTGTATGGATTGGTGTTTCCATGATTGGCATATAAGATTTACTACTTAGTCCCTAGTACTTTGCACGTGTGGCCAGTGCCTGTAAATGAAATGCTGCTAGTGGGCATGCAGCACTGATTGTGCTACCCACACACGTAGCCTTTCAAAGAGTTCTCAGGCCTGCAACTGCAGTGTCTGCGCACAGTTTTTACTGCCATGTCAACCTGGCGAGTGCAACCACTTGCCCGACCCTAACCTTCCCTTTTTTTACATTCATGGCACCCTTCAGGTAGGCCCAAAGTACCCCCATGGGTAGGCTGCAGTGTATGTGAAAGGTAGGACATGTACTGGTGTGTGGGTAATGTGCTTATAGTGAAATACAGTGTATTTCCTTTTTCACTACTGAAAGGCTGTCTGTCCCATGGGCTTAAAATGGGAGTTGCCTTGTAGCATTTTACAAGCAGAACTCTCCATTGGGATAAGATAGAGAAATTGAGTTTAGTTTTAGATTTTAAAAATACATCTTTTAGTAAAAATAATTTTTATGTTGTGTATTTGAAAATGTTGCTTTTAGAAAGTGCACAAACATCATAATTGCCAATTCTGACACCTTTCACACTCTCATTTCAGTTTGTGATCACACACATTAATTATTCATCAGCCGATGATAGCGCTTCAGCAACGATGACGCCGCTGCCTGCACCGTGACCTGCTAGCGCCGCACCACTTCGCAACACAGCCCTGGTCTCACCGACACCGCTGGATGACAGTCACCAAGCCGCTGCCTGCGCTGCCACCTGAGGACACCACACTCCGCACCACTGCACTTTGCTCTACAGCCCGACGATGCCAGCGATCCTGACTTCAACGGCACGGAGTTCGATCTAAAACGTGTGTGACTTCAAGGGCCCCACCACTCCTGCACCGACCTCTGGAACCGACACCTGCTGACGCCGGCTGTTCGAGGCTCATCACGAGGCAACTGATGCCCTGCATATAGGTACTGTTTGTGGGTCTTCCCGACACCGTAGCTGGCCCGCAACAACGCGGTCAGCCAGAACTGTTTTAATTATTCTTTTTAACTCTTTTTATTTATTTTGGTAGTAATGCTTTCCTCTTAAATAGCAAGACCATTCACATTTCGGTTTCGTTCACATTACTATCATGGGAGACATCCTTTACATTGCATGTGATACATCGCATGCCATTACAACGCGATCATTACAACGACCATGTTGTTGCATCGCAACCCATTACAACGCAAGTCGTTACAACGACTTGCTGTGGGGGGCAGAAGGTGTTGGATTTAAAATCCAACACCCTCCCTACTGTTGTACAGACTGGAGTTGGAATAGTAAATGATACTATCCAGCGCCCCCTACATCAAGTCATTGTATCAACTTGCATTGTAATGGTATGCGATGTAACAACGCGGTTGTTGTAACAACCGCATTGTAATGACATGCGATATATCGCATGCGATGTAACATCGCATATTAACTTTCATTCCTTGCATCCCCGTGACTATTCCTTTGAACTGAGGGGGAGATACAAATGTTTCCCCTCTGCGCATTCCATTTACCGCAAATCCTGGCCCACTTCCGGGGGCACCCTCTAGTGTTATATACTGCTCTTTCAGCTATCATACACCAATCCATATCTCGTTCCCACTCCACCAGGGTTGGTGACTCCGCTGCTCCCCACTTCAGAGCGATATTTCGTTTGGCAATTATAAGTCCCATAGTGGCCCAGAGTTGCTCCATACCAGTCATATTCGTTGCTTCCCATATGCTAAGTAAACACAGTTTGGGGGATGACTGAAAGTCTCCGCCACTGATTTGTATACATGTCACCACTGAATCCCACTATATCTTAATCGCCAGGCTGTCCCACAGTGTATGGTAAAATGTGACCCCTAGCTCACACAGTCTTCTACACCCTGTCTCTTTTTTGCCAGAGTAGCACAGGAGAAGTATGTTCTATGAAGTATTTTAAATGGATCAGTCTTAACCTTGACAAGATACCTACTTCACGTGGGGAAGCAAGTGCATCGGGTAGGTTATTTATTATTTTCTGATATGTGAGTGAAATAGCTTTGATGTCTATGTAGCCTGTCAGTAGTCTATCTTTTAGTAGCGAGGCCTTCGGTATGTCGGCCGCCCTTAAAGCATGTCTTATTTGTAAGTATCTAAACTTTTCCCTGTCAGATAGTTCGTATCTTTCTTTAAGTCTGAAAAAGAGATTACATTCCCCCCTTACCCATAGATCACCTATTTTTGATATTCCAATAATGTCCCTTTTATCACAGCCCTGGCATCTGCCAAATTTCCCTAATTTCTACACTTCCCAGAGGGGCGTGGCTAAAGTTACCTTGTTATTCCAACCCAGTTTCTCGGTAACTCTGTGCCATAGGGTGATTGTTTGGGCCATCAGTCCGGTAAGCAGGCGCCTCTTCGGGTTTGTGTATAGGGCTTCTCTATGTCACCTGGTGCCCATCAGCCATCTGTCCATTCGACAGGACGGCTCGTCCTGTGAGTAATGCATCCATTTATTAATGACCCATAACTGCGTGGCCCAAAATTATGCTCGGTTGTTAGGTAAAGCGATCTCTCCATCACTCATACCATCCCCTGACCAGATTTTGAACCGCAATGCGAGGTGGCTTACCATCGCAGAGTAGGGTCCTGACCTCCCTATCTATATTTTCGAAGTACGCCTCGGGGACCGCGTCCGGTGTGTTTTGCAAGGTGTATTGAAAATGTGGCAGTGCCATAATTTTAAATAAGGCTGAACGTCCCAATAGGGACAACGGCAACACTCTCTATTGAAATACATCCCCAGGGGGGTTAGGAGGTTGTGCTCGTAATATAGTTCAGGGCATGCAGTAGCAAATATCCCTAGGCATTGAAATCCCTCTATCACTATCTTAGCTTCACAATTGGCTGGTAGGATTGGGGCAGGGCCGTGCAAGAGATAGATTACTGATTTGGACCAGTTGATAGTATATACGGAGCATTTTCCGAAGTTAGTACAGATCTGGAGTACCCTATTAATAGAGGACTGCGGCGATGCTACATATAGCAGCACGTCGTCTGCATTCAAGGAGACTCTATCTTCCCAGTTCTCTGTCCATCATAGCCCTCGGATCAACAGATCTCCTCACACCCAGATAGCAAGGGGTTCCAGGATCAGTGCAAATATTATTCAGGACAGAGGGCAACCTTGTTTTGTTCCTCGACCAAGGACAAACCTTTTCGATGTGTGCCCATTCACCACTACCTGTGCCAGTGGCTCTGCATACAGCAGGCAGATCAAAGTGAGATATTTTTCCCTGAAACCCATATGTTTGAGATTGGCAAACATATAAGGCCATTCGACAGTGTCAAAGGCCATGCAAGTGTCTAGTGACAGTATTGCAGCATCCTCTGTTATAGAGTCTTTGTGCCCGAGCACCCCATTTAGGCGTCGCAAATTGAGGGCAGTATTACGACCCGGCATAAATCCGGACTGGTCCAGGTGTACCAATTTTTTCACAATTGGGAGCAGTCACCTCATCAATAGCTTCACAAGGATTTTAACCACTGTGTTCAGCAGAGATATAGGGCGATTGGAGCAGCAGTCCTCCACCGGTTTCCCGCTCCTATGGATCACCATTATAGAGGCAACTCTCTGATCTCTACGCAATTTACCCACTTGTTTGCTTTCTAATTACATTTGACGTAGGTGTGGCACCATTTAGTTGCAGTCATTTTGAAAAAGTCTATTCGCCGTGCAGCGCCTATGAAGCCACAACTCCCCGACGCCGAGAGCTGTCTTTGTTTTTCATCGCTTTTCCAAGGTACTGTTCTTTGTGGGTCTGTTTAACTCCGGGCCCGACGCCGCGCATCTCGCGGTCGGCGCTGTACTTTGGGATTTCTTTTGTCATAACGTTGTAATACTTCAAATTGGAGTTATTGGTTGTTAGAGACTGCATTTAAGTGAATAACTTATTTTTAAGGATATTTTGATTACTGCATTGTGGATTTTTGTCGTTTGGTCTTGTTGTAAGTTTAGATAAAGATTATTTATTTTTCTAAATTGGTGTGGTGTCCATTTGTAGTGTGTTCACTGTATTACTGTATGTGTTCACAAATGCTTTACTCACTGCCTCTGAGATAAGCCTGTCTGCTTGTGCCAAGCTACCAAAGGGGTGAGCAGGGGTTATTTTAGCAGTGTATCCCTCTTACCCTGACTAGAAGCAAGTGCCCCTATTTGGACAAAGGAAGCTACCTCTCCCAACTAGAGACCCCCATTTCTAACAGGAGGCCATTAGGGCCCACCACCTTTCCCAATTGTATATTGTGTATTACACACACTATTTTCTCATCCATGGGATCTGCCTCTAGTGTTTGTTCGTCCAGCATCAATTCTATTGTATCCTGTCTCGTGGCTGAAGCCACAGGAGGATATATTTGTGCGTAATAGGCCACAAAAGAACTGTTTTGATTTGTTGTTCACGATGCTGATAGTCCCGGATCGAGCTTTCGACTTCAAGGAACTGTATTTTAAGTCTATTTTTGCTTATTGATATTTCTAAAAACTGTATGGTGGATTTTTGTCTTTTTTGGTCTCGTTTGCAGAGATAAAATATTGGATATTTCTTCTAAAACTGGTGTTGTCTTTTTGTAGCACTTTCACTGTATTACTGTATGTTATGTGCAAATGCTTTACACACTGCCTCTGAGGTAAACCTGACTGCTCGTGCCAAGCTACCAAGGGGGTGAGCAGGGGTTATTTTAGAAGTGTATCTCCCTTATCCTGACTAGGAAGAAGGGTACCTACTTGGACAGGGTAACAACCTGCCAACTAGAGACCTCCATTTCTAACAGATCCCAACCAAATCAGAAAGACTCACTCATGCCCTCGTCACCAACCACCTTGACTACGGCAATGCCCTTTGTGAGAAGTTGGCCTGGTATATGTGGTCTACTAATTAAAGTGGGCTCCTTGCATCAGTCCAAACGACCCTTATTGATGATTAGGTTAAAGACAACCTTTATAGAAAGCTATCCTACTGGTAGCTGTGGAGAGCAGCCTTCAGGCTAAGTCTCGAAGGAATGTAAAGCAGCTTGTTTTACCAGATCAGAACCCCCTGAATGACCAAATGAAACGAGAGCCACACAAGAGATATATAAAATATATGTATTTATTACTAAACACTCTCTACTAACCTCTTTATGAGATTAGAGCACAAAGCACACAATATTAAATCACTAGAATGACAGTAAATAGCACAATACACAGTGGGCTCCAGGGGGAGACCAAACCATATACTACGAAAGTGGTATAACAACCACAACTTAACTAGACACAGGGCCTAGAGCATGCAGAATCGCTGGGACCCCAAGGAACCACCCAAAGTAGTCACACAGGGGACCCACGGAGGACAGGTGCAGTGTGTGAACACAGGCGCAAGCTCTATACAACCCTATGGGAAAGTCGCAGTTGGAATTTTAAAAAGTTCTAAGGCCAGCACCCTTGAGAGTACCGAGATACCTGTGCTACTTATCCCAGAGAAGCCGGGTGCATAGGGGTCAAGTGATGTTGGAAACCTTTGTCGTTTTCAATGGTGTGATGCGGAAAAGTGCTGATGCCGGGAAGATAAAAAGTGTCCGGTGGAATCCAAGCCTGGATCTGAGGTGAGAGGAACCTGAAAGCAGAGGGGACAGAGTCTGGGTCACTTCAGGGTGACCAGAGGCACGATAGACGAATGCCCACCAATGTCTGGTGCTTCAGGTGAGATTACGCGATGCTTGACTCTGCAGCCACGGGGACCAGGAGATGTCTGCGATGACCAAAGTCTGGAGGTGAGCTGTCCCACAAAGGATGTTGAGTGCTGGGGGGTCAGTGCCTGGGTCGAACACCAACAAGCCTTGGCAACTGCAACCCACGCGGGCAGAGGAAATCAGCTTTGGTGAGGACCAGCAAGGTCCTGGGGACTCCTCAAGCTATGGAGAGTCAGGGCACATCTGGAGCAACCAGGAAAGCCCAAGGAAAGTCAAAGTTGCCTTCACAGAGACCCACAGGCCAACAGACCAGGGATCGTAAAGGGACCTCAAGCTGAATCACAAAATTCCAGCCCACGGAACACTCGTGAAGTGTAGGCCAGAAATCTTTGGTGGAAATACTGCTCGGGGTCAGGACTACAAGTCAATCATTTGTAGAGCGCACTACATACCCGTGAGGGTCTCAAGGCGCTGGGCGGGGGGGGGCGCTACTGATCGAACAGCCAGGTCTTGAGTAGCCTCCTGAAGGTTAGCAGGTCTTGGGTCTGTCGTAGGTTCAGTGGGAGGGTGTTCCAGGTCTTGGCGGCGAGGTGGGAGAAGGACCTCCTGCTGGTGGTTGTTCTTTGGATGCGCGGGACGGTGGCAAATGCGAGGTTGTCAGAGCGGAGCTGGAGGTTGGGGGTGTAGAAGGAAAGTCGTTTGTTGAGGTAGGCTGGGCCGGTCTTGTGGAGTGCCTTGTGTACGTGGATGAGGAGCTCCTCTTGTTGACGGCAGCCAGTGCAGGTTTCTCAGGTGGGGGGTGATGTGGCCGTGGCGTGGTACGTCAAGGATCAGTCGTGCCAAGGCGTTTTAGATGCATTGCAGTCGTTTGATGAGCTTGGTCGGAGCTCCCGCGTAGAGGGTGTTTCCGTAGTCGAGTCTGCTGCTGACGAGGGCCTGGGTGACTGTTCTTCTTGTATCTGTCGGGATCCACCTGTAGGTCTTGCGGAGCATGTGGAGGGTGTTTAAGCAGGAGGAGGAGACAGCGTTGACTTGCTTGGTCATGGAGAGCGTTGATTCGAGGATGATTCCCAGGTTGCGTGCATGGTCGGTGGGTGTCGGGGCTGCCCCCAGTGCCGTCGACCACCAGGAGTCGTCCCAGGCTGAAGGGTTGGAGCCGAGGGATGAGGACCTCCTTTTTATCCGTGTTCAGCTTCAGTCGGCTGAGAGCGAGGTTTGCGTGTAGTTGGTCTTCGGTGATTTTTCTCCAGCAGCGGCGAGGGATCTGTTGGGTGTGGTGATGTATGGTGAGTTTCTGGAAGGAGAAGTGGATGCAGCAGTGGTCGGTCAGGGTTGTCGAATTGCTGTCGTTGTTCTCCAAGTGAAAGTTCAGGTCTCCGAGGAGGATGTAGTCGGTGGAGGTCATGTCGTGCGTGCTGATGAAGTTGGCTATGGAGTCGCTGAACTGGGGTTGGGGAGCAGGGGGTCTGTAGACGAGGGTGCCTCTGAGGAAGAAATGGGGTCTGTGTGGATTTGGAAATGCATGTGTTCGGTGGTGCTGAGCATGTCATCGGTGCTGGTCGAGACCCTGATGCTGTTCTTGTGGACGATGGCGATTCCTCCTCTGATGCAGTCCCTGACATGTTCAGGTTGCATGTAACTCTTATTTTTAACTGGCAGTCTGTCACCTGTGTCCACTTCATGAGTGCACCAGGTAGTCTGACTTGGAGTCAGTGAGAACATATGCCTAAACTGATTCAGAACTTTTCTGCAATCAGTTTGATGCTGGTCAGTGAGGCTGCCTGCCAAGGCTACACAATCAACTGAACCATCATCAGGGTTCTGTGACAGCAGGTCCAGAAGGGGATCACTCTCTTCCTCCTGTTCCTCATCAGTAGCCATGAGCAAGCCCATGTCTGCACTGTCAACATATGGCTGGAGCCTGTTCACATGGAACACCCTATGGGGGCTCCTGGGAGTTCCAAGGTCCACCAGGTAGGTAAGCTCTCCCTTTTGCTCAATGATTGTATGAGGGCCACTCCACTTGTCTTGGAGGGCGGCTGGGGCCACAGGCTCCAAAACCCATACTTTCTGTCCTGGCTGGTAGACAGTCAGCACAACCTTTTGGTAATGCCAGGCCTTTTGCAATTCCTGGCTAGCCTCAAGGTTTTTGGTTGCCTTCTTCATGTACTCAGCCACCCGGGAGCAGAGACAAAGTACATAGACCACAATATCCTGTTTAGGGGGTTTGGAGGTAACTCCCATCCCTCCTTCACTAGACATAAAGGACCCCTAACTGGATGTCCAAACAGAAGTTCAAAAGGTCTGTAACCAACCCCCTTCTCAGGAACCTCTCTGTAGGCAAAGAGATGGCAGGGCAAAAGTATGTCCAATCTACGCCTGAGCTTTTCAGGGAGACCTTTAATCATACCCTTGAGGGATTTGTTGAACCTTTCAACTAACCCATTGCATTGTGGGTGATAAGGGGTGGTAAATTTGTAATTTAATCCACACTCCTTACACATAGCCATCAAGTAACTAGACATGAAATTGGCATCGCTGTCTGATACTACCTCCTTAGGAAAACCCACCCTGGAAAAGATTCCCAGGAGGGCTCCAGCCACAACAGGAGCTGTGGTAGTTCTAAGGGGAATTGCCTCTGGATACCTAGTGGCATGGTCCACCACCACTAGTATGAATCTGTGCCCAGGTGCAGTTTGAGGATCCATGGGACCAACAATGTCAATCCCAACCCTCTCAAAGGGAACCCCTACCACAGATAGTGGTATCAGCGGTGCCTTTGTAGTACCACCTGCCTTACCACTGGCTTGACAGATGATACAGGAGCGACAACACTCATTTGTGTCTTCTGACATATGTGGCCAATGAAAGTAAGGGACAAGCCTGTCCCAAGTCTTGTTTTGGCCTAGGTGGTCTGCTAATGGGATATCATGTGCCATTGTCAATAGGAAGCCCCTTAACTTCAGAGGTACCCAGCCTCCTGGTAGCACCAGGCTTGGGGTTTTTACTCTCTGAGTAAAGGAGTCCATCATCCGAGTAGATCCTACGGGACCCACTGGCACTACCAGCAGCCTCAGCAGCAGCTTGCTGTCTGAGGGGTTCAATAGATAGAGGGGCAGCTCAGCTGCTCCTGGCTCAGATCTACCCTGGAAGGACCTCCTGTCCCCAAGAACTCAACCTGATCTGGGACAGTTTCTTCTTCAGGACTAAGATCAGCTCCCTCAAGAGACTGATCTGCATTCTGAGGCAGAGGGGGAAGACACTGCCTTATCCCTTCTGCTCCTTCTCTTGGAAGGCGCCTCGTCCATTATTCCAGGATCCGGGGCCTGTTCAGTGGAAGACATGTTTGCCAGTGACCTAGTCATAGCAAACACATCTGCAGGGATGCCCAACATTTCTGCATGTGTCCTGAGTTCCACCTCAGCCCAAGATGAAGTTTCCAAATCATTGCCGAATAAGCATTCAACAGGGAGGTCTGCCCTTACCACAACCTTCTTAGGGCCAGATATCCCTCCCCAGGTGAAATTAACAACTGCAAAGGAATGGTCTGTCCTGACATTGCTTGCATTGGTCACTTGGTACATCTCACCAAGTATTCCTCGGATGGGAGCTCTTATAATGAAGGATTGTGTTTTATCCATGGTTTTTCTATGTAGAGTGGTCATTAGCACATTTCCTTTGGGAATGACTTCAACATCCAAGATAGTTAGCTCTGTCTATGAAACTTACTAAGATCTTCCTCTGACCCATTCCAGAGGCATCACAAATCGTCAATATATCTGTACCAAGTGCTCCTTAAAGAGGTTCCCATTGACAATGAATCTGTCTTCGAACCTGGCCATGTAGAATATCGCCATTGCTGGGGCAAAGCGACAACCCATCGCAATCTCCTTCATTTGGATATAAATCCGTCCTCGAACTTGAAGTAATTTATCTTAAAATGTTACCTCTGCAAGTTGAAGTATGAATTTGGTAGGCACTCTATGCGGACGTGCTTGTGTCTACAAATAAAATTCAGTCACTTCCAAGGCCTCCTCTTGGGGAATCTGCGTATACAGAGAAATTACATCAAAGGAAACCAACCATTGTTGTGAAGCATTGAATTCTTGGCCTTCAATTTTGCTAATGAAGTCAGTTGTGTCCCGTAAATATGAGGGAACTTCTTTCAAAAAAGGTTTTAGAAAGATGTCCACGTACTTGAAAATTGGTTCCATCAGGGTGTCACTCCCCGATACAATCGGTCTTCCAGGCAGTTCCACTAAAGATTTATGAATCTTAGGTAGAAAATAGGTAATGGAAATCCTTGATGTTTCTTATTCAAGAATCCAAATTCTTTTGAACCCAAGATTCCTTCATCTAGGCCTTCTTTCAGTATTTTTGCGATGATACCTTCCATCTGAGGTGTAGGGTCTTCTTTTATTTTTCTGTACCATTCCTGATAGCAAACTTGACTCCTGCTCTCCGTCAAATACATCTCTTTTGGCCTAACTAACAGAACTTTATCATATGAAGTAGGATTGCTGCATGTATGAACTTTCTAAAAAAAAGTCTGACTGGTGTACAGTTCAGAATGTTATAATTGTTTTCATATGTTTAATGTATTGTTGTTTATTTTTTGTTCAATCAATGTAAAGTATTGTGTTGAAACAGAAAGTGTTCTCTCAATTTCAGACTTTCATGACATTGAAAAAATAGAAACAAATGAAATAAGTGGTTAAATGAAAACCAGGACCAATAAATCAAGGTTGGGTCCTTTGCAGCGGGGGCTCGCATAGGGCGTGCTGCAGGGCGGTGGGACGAGGCAGGGGAGGGGCAGGGTGGGGGGTAGAAAACTCAGACATACATCAGAACGAAGGAACGTAATAATTACTTTCCTCCATTCCATCGTATGTCTGTGTTTGCTAATACCCCCCCACCCTGTCCATCCCCGCCCCCCCCACCACCCCGCAGCACACCCTATGCGACACACCACTGGTCCTTTGTCTGTTTAAATAGATAACAGCATTGAATGTGGTGGCTAAGTTTCTCATTGTGTAACTTTTAGAAAGTGGGCATTTTCTTGCTTTACCATCCTGTGCCTCTGCGTGCCTGTGGAATCAATGTCTGGTTTAGACTGACAGCTGGTCGTTTGTGCATTCACTCTAAACCATCACACAAACAAGGGAGTTGAGGTGTGCCCTGCATACCCTGATGGCCTATCACACGGCTGATGGGCCTTCTTGAGCTAGAGTGGTGGGAGGATTTGCCAATGAAATCTGAATAGGGCTGTGTCTGGCCCCTCACAATGTTGTCTCCACCCACCTGTAGTGTGTCTGCAGCCAAGGCAGTGGAAGGCAGGGTCATGTAGACAACAAACTCTTTCCTTTGAAGTATGCCTTCTTCAAAGGCCAAAAGGAGTATAATTATTGTACATGTAACCCTACACTTTCAGAACTCTTCTGGATTGGGGACTCTGCCCAGAAGAAAGCTGAAGAGCTGTCAGGAGGAGTACTGACCCTGTGCTGTGAGTTGCTTGCTGGGTTAGCCTGCAGCTACTGGTTCTGTCTATGGACAGTGAAAGAACTGGACTTTGCTTTTGAATCCTGGTTTTCCAAGGTTCTCTAAGGGCTTGTGTGTGCTTGCCTCCTGTTGGAAGTCTCAGGACCATCAAAGACTTCACCCGCAGCATCCCTGAACTCCACTTCTGAGAGTTCTAAACTGCCAAGCTGTTGCAATTCCAAATCTGGGCCCTTAGAAGATTTTCCTGCTGAAAAGACTGCAAAATCGACACACCGTCCTTTCCAACGCCTGTTTTCCAAATGCAGCGCCACCTGTCGGGAGAAGTTTCCACGCACCGTCACCGTGCGGCCAATGTAAACAATGCAGCACTTGTTCTCGTCCCAAAGAACCGCCGCAGCCTGAATTCAGCGCACTGTGTCTCTGTCGTCTGAGACCACCGCACTCACTCCGAAGCGGGCCCTGATGTGCAGCTTTTGATGTAGGACCTGTTTGCCACTTCCGCATCGACCTCCAGTGCATCCGGATCTCCACGCATTACACTTGTGTGCTAAGGTTTCCACCATAATACCCCCAGACCAGAACTGTCTTCGGATTTAGATGCATTTCTTCTCTGTACAGTCAGGAACCGACATAGCACTCCTCCTGCGTGCAGCAGAACTGACACATTGCTTCCCCAGGAACTCAAGAACAGATGCATTGCTGTTTTTCTCACATTTCCCTGCTCTGCTGCTGTTTTTATTTTTTTACGGAGTTTTATATAGCGCAAACTTGACCCGAAGGTATCGGGTATTAGATCGCTTTACACAAGCACCAGTTGAGTTACATGAGGACACATTCATTTTTGTTAGGCACGGAGAGATTAAGTGATTTGCGCAGAATCACAGGACAACATTTCATCCATGCAGGATTGGTTGAAAAAAGGAACAATATTGATTGGGTAATAATAGTTTATTCATATCTTCATTGTAAAGTGATTTGGGTCAACGTATTGTGTAAATATGAGTTTATTAAGCAGTTCTTAACTTGTGAACTGTAGGCCCATGGGGTTCTACAACACGTAATCATGGCATCTGCTATATTGTTTAGGGAAATAAATAATTTTAACATCATTATAAAGTAAGTAAAAAATCAAAATTTAAAATTTTAACATGCTCTGTAAATGTGATGGAATTTGCAATTAGTGGCTAAAATATTTAGTTGGTATTTTTAGCTTAATTTGTGGAGTCAGAGCAAGTACATCAAACAGAATCTAGTGTTGATGATCGGTGGCCTCAACAAAGTACTGTTATGTGCCAACAAAAAGACATAATACATTAGGACCAAAGCACAAAGAAATATGCTGGAGTTTAACATATCAATTAATTAATAACCAAGCCCAAGGGTCTGCTTTCATAAAGTAGTTTATAAATCTGGAAGCAGAAGCAGGTGATCCTTTGAACCAATGGAAGCAAAATTGAATACCACACAGTTTAATGGGAGGATTTGCTCAGTCCCCGGTAGCCAGTACACAAGCCAAGCATCAGGCAATGCCCCACAGAAAAATAACATCAAAGTTAAGAACAGAACACAATACAATATTCAAACCAGTTTGTTAAAATGAATAACAATTAAACAGGCAAAATGTTACTAAATTAATAAATATAAGTTACACCAGAGACATGGCTTTTTAATGATTTAGGGCAAAAGCAGCAAGAAATAGAAATACAAATCAAGATCAATGTTTGTGGTAGATCCTGAGCTACGCCTTATTTTAGGCCAGCCATGATGGAGCGGTGATTTGGTACAACATGAGGGTCCCACTGAGTAAAGCTTTTATCCTGGGGCTTTGTTACTTTTCTGATTCTCAGTGTGTTCCAGTGGGGGAAGACAGGATCCTAAAGCTGAATGTGGCCCTTAATTAAGTCGGATACAGAATGAGGTCCTGCTGAAGCCTACTATTGATGTCAAAATCTTGAAGTGGAACAAAGTCTGATTTGTTAGATGCCCAGGTCATTTCAGTGTTGGGATTAATTATTTTCCTGTGGAATCAATGTCTGGTTAAGACTGACAGCTGGTCGTTTGTGCATTCACTCTAAACCATCACACAAACAAGGGAGTTGAGGTGTGCCCTGCATATCCTGATGGCCTATCACAAGGCTGATGGGCCTTCTTGAGCCAGAGTGGTGGGAGGAGTTGCCATTGACACCTGAATAGGGCTGTGTCTGGCCCCTCACAATGTTGTCTCCAACCACCTGTAGTGTCAGTGGAAGGCAGGATCGTGTAGACAACAGACACTTTCCTTTGAAGTATGCCTTCTTCAAAGGCCAAAAGGAGTATAATTAGTGCTAAACCTGGACTTTGTCACTTTTTTTGTTCTTGGATTTCTCCAGTGAGACAAGATAGAAGCTGTAGCTGACTAGAACTCCATGGGAACAAGCTGGTTTTCAGACATCTCATGGTATCATCAAATTCCGGGTGAAAAAGCTTTAAATGAGACACACTGGCAATTTATAGCACCCTGGTTACCCCTTTCTCCAGGAGCTTCATTGTCTTCTTCTGGGAATCCATAAGCCAGAAAAACTACTAATTTCCAATATTTACTGATACTGGGTGCAAGAAAACGCCCCTCTTTCTGTGGTCACCCCAATTCACTAACTGCATTTTATTGCTGTTTTAGACTCTGCACACTGAGGCAGTGCTGTCCAGTGCATGTGCTCTGATCCGTAAATATGTGTAAATTGGCTAATCCCTGGCTGGTGAATTTGACTCTCCTATAAGATCATAGTATATGGTGTTGAAACTGCACCTATGGCATGCAATGTTAAATGCTGACTGTGTTAGTTAGTTAGTTATAACTTTATTGGATTTTCTTTCACATCATAAAAGTACTTAGAAAATACATCATGCAATGTAAAAAATGAGTATCCCAATTCTCCCAACATTCAATACAATATGTAGATAAAATCCACTTAAAGATAAAAATGCATGGAATAAACATAGATCATATCATCAATTAAAATAAAAACTGTACCGTTAAAACCAGCCATGCATAATTCATTTTTAGCTCCCATTGACAACCCCTGATAAAAGAACGGGCTAAATAGTAACAAATAGTGGGTGTTTTAAACATCTGGAGAAAGTAGAAAGCTGGCTGCACTTGAATAAGATTCTGATTCAACAGAAGAGGCGAGACTAAGTTGTGGTGCAGCCGGTTAAATCTAAAACGTATCATACAGAACAATCAAAGCCTCCAATGATATAGGGACAGTTCCCGCAATAGATAAGGCCCAATGCCCTGTACTGTCTTGATCCCAATGTTTTGTTGGTAGGAAAGCTTATGAAGGGCTAAGGCTTCCCGTTCTGAAGCCGTCCTTTAAAAAAAAGCCTGTTTCACCCAGGGAATGTCCCTCCTGATTATCCCTTCAGGATTGGAATACACCTCAGGTCGACCCAAAGACTTAAAAGAAAGTTTCATATAGGCTAGCCAAGAAATACTCATCGCTCCTTCCAACACCATACAATTGTGTATTATGAGCCTGTTAAGCGAGAGATCTTCTTTCAACCAGACTGGTAGCCAGAAGATCAGGGGACGAATGGCAACCCAGTCTGTTATATAACCAATGCCTACTTCCTCATGCAACATTTCTGAGGGGATGCTTGCAGGAACTTTGAGAAAGCCCCTGAGAAAAGAGTTTTCAACCACCTGTAGCTGGAGAAACGATACATAATTCCAAATCTCACAGCCATAGCTGACCAATGACACTTATTTAGCCTTAAAGGCCTTTAACATCACCTCTATATTAGTTTGACCCGAGCGTCCAGCTAAAAGGGGAATCCATGCAGTGGCTGATTTAAGATTCAGCTAATTTTTCTTCATCAGTGGTTGCCAAGTAAACCTGGAGTCTAGAAGAATCCCCTGGTAGGAAAAGTGCTCTTCCCTAGAAATGGGTTGACCCTTTCACACTAAGCTTTTTGACCTGGTATTTCTAGGTCCCACCACCATCACATGGGATTTGAGATGGTTTGTGGAAAGGTCCAGCCTTCCATATACCCTACATACAGCTCTATCAATCGTTGCAGCCCGTTGGCAGTTGTAGACATATAAAAGAACTGGTAAACATTGAGCACCTACTAATGGGATGCCTCGGTCTTGTTCCGACAAGGCCGCATTCAAACAATTGATATACAGAGTGAAGCTAAAGAGGCCAAGATACACCCCGGTGCACCCCTCTCTTCAATTCCCGAGACGAAGTGCACTCCCCTCTGATCCAAATCTGGCCATGGCCGCATGGAGAGCTTGCAGGAAAGAAAGCAACCTCCCCATTGACCCAAGTACAGCCCACAACTTAGCTCATTTGACATGATTGAACACTGAACTAAGGTCCATGAAGGCCAAGTTGATTTACCCTCTCCTTGCTCCGACATACTTGTTTGTCAACAACATAAGGTTAAGGGTCTGATCCACTGTCCCTACTGAATCTCTGTGAGAATTTTTTCCTCACTAGCCCAAAATACCAAACCCTCCCCAGAACCTTAACTTCGATGTCCACCAGGGATATATGACAATAGCAGGTGGGATTAGTCCTGCTCACCTTCTTAAAAATTGGTACTATGATGGAGCTTTTCCAGCTAGTAGGCGTCTTTCCTTCCTCTTGGATTGGCTTTCTTAACCCCTATCCAATGAAATACCAACTGTGGACTGCAGCTCTTATTGTTCCATCCACTAGTGTGACAAGGGAAACGTAGCTTCAGGTCTACCATGGGATACTAACTGCTGCACTGTAAAACCTGTAATGTAACCTGGGTAAAAACCTCAGTTTCAAATATCAGGCTATAACCAGTCTATAGGCCTTGTAGCCCACCAGGTAGTGTGTATGGTATTTAAAAGTGGAGCATTTAAAAAAGTAATGTTAACGGGTCCCTACAGTGACAAGGCCCTATTTTCACTGTGACAGGGCTATAGATTAAAATATTAAGTCTGCTTTCCTCAGGAATGTTATAGTCTGTCGTAATAATTTAACCTCTATTTTAAATAGTGATTTGAAAAATCCCAAACATTACCTTTTTCCTGCCTTAAGTTCCTGAAGGCTTATTTACATTAGCTCTCCAGCATTTGCCTGCTCGCACTCCGTCTGAATAAAGTGTGAAATTCCCTAGGGCTACACAATACGTCACTGTGATTGACAGGTTGATCTGGATGAGTAGGGGTGAGTCGTTTGAGCTCAGCAGAAGGGTGGGGAATGTGCCCATTCTGTTGATTCCACAGTGTCAAATTCTGCAGGGCAGGTCTTTTTGAGGCACCTGTAAAACGTCTGTGCCCTTCAAAGGAAGCAAACATGATGCTAGGACAATTCTTATCTATTTGTTTTTTAGGGCTGAAGGACCTTGCTTTTGCCCTACCAGACTTCTGCCTTCTTGGTTGTTGTGGGTAAAAGTCCTGCTTCAAACTGGGTTTTAGTGTTAGGCGTTGATGGACGTGTATGATTTCCACAGTCCACTCTCCTAAAGATCCTAGCATTCATAGTCAAAATTTAGTGTGCCCGAAGACTACAGGCATCTTAGAATTGCCCTGTCAGATTGCATTTTGGACATGTTTGCAGTAAAGCAAATATAAATTATTGACAAAAAGAAGGTAAGTCATGGCATAGGAACATTTACTCCATTGGTCAAAGATGGACTAGGAGTGTCTTAGGGGGTCCTCTAACTACAGGCTAGTGAACCCTTCAAAGCTGGACCATCACACAGCCTTCCCCAGAACACCTTTTGGACTTACAGAAGAACAGAAGAGGACTGAACCTGTTGTCTATCACATGAGGTTAGCCTTTAAGGACTAGACCTACTGCCCCTTGTACCCAGGAAAAAGAAGTAGGTTCCAAGGGTCAGTTGCCTGACCTCTTGTGTGGCTACAGGAAAACAACAATCTGCTTTTCCTGTAAATTCTGTGCTGACCAGTGGCAACTAAAACTTGGACTGGACTTTGCTGGTGGCTTCTGGCTGACACCCAAAACGTCTTTAAGTACCCCTTTAGATCCCAGGGGCTTAGAAGTATACCCTGTGGTTGTGTGGGCACTAGAAGAAAGATTGAAAGCTTTTCCTCTGGACCAGTGCCCCTTAGAAATGTTTTAAACTTTTTGGAGTTCCAAACATTCACCAGAACCAATCCCCTTGGTGTAAAACGTGTGTCAAATATCAATGTTCAAGAAAAGATGTCAAATGAGAGCATGTAAAATGGTGGTGTTCCTGCCAGGGCCTAATGTGACCACATGCACATGAGACCGTGAGGCAACTAAAACGCTTCCTAAAATATATGGAGCAAATATAGGTTTAATATAAAACATAAAACCATAAAAAATGTGTGCTTCTTTAATATTAAAAGCATATAGATACCAAATTGTATGTTCAAAAAGGTAATAGAAAAACAATCAGTAAAATTACTTAATTTCTAAAAGAAATTTTTATAATTAAATCATAGCTGAATTAAAAAATTCACCACTGCTCGAAAATACCAGATTGTTTAAATATTCTGAGGAGTAGACAAAACATTATTGTTTGTAGAATCCCAGATGATTGTGCTGTACCACCTTCGCCAGCTCCATGTAACGCACAGTTGCGGTCAATGCAGGTAAGTGTGGTGGGGTGCGATTGGGTGGTGGGGTGAGGTGGGGGCGTGGCATGGTGGGGGGTGTAAGTCGCCATACGACGGGATAGTGAACAGTATCACGTTGTATGTCAACTTCCATCCCCCACTCCACTGTGCGTACCTGCACAGACCACCACTGAGAACAAATATGTTCAAATCCGACCCCCTCAGCAGTCACTGAAGTAGTAATGGGCAGTAGTGCATCTGCCGAGGACGAGCCTGGATCCACATCATCAGGAGCTTAAGAATCCCAGGAAGGCTTATAATATGCATTCTGAAGCAGCAGCAGTCACGCAGTACATCTGTACAGATACGTCTTTGGGTGACTCACCAGTAGTGTCATGTCCGTAGATTGGATCGGTTGCATCCCAAAGCAAATATCCAGGGTACACTCGAAAGTGTTCAGCTGACAGCAGAATATGGGCTGCACACAGTGAAGCTAGACAGGCCAAAAGGACAAGAACCACTTGTTATTAAGTTTTTGACGCAAGGATGTGCCAAAGGACTCAATCTCTCATGACACAGTAGCACATGTGATAGTGCCATCTCCATTTGGCTGCATGGCAGAACATGCTTTGTGGGGCAAATATAATAAAATCCATGTCCCAACTATCAGGAACAGGACAAGCGGCAAGTCTACCAATATGCTTCCGAGCACGGAGTGTATGAAAGATGGAATAACTCCAAATATCGTCTGGAAGGTACTAACCATTGATTTTAAAAAAGTGTGCTATCCCAGCAGTAGTGGAAATGTTAAAAATGTGGTGCACTAACTGTACAAAATGGTGTGGGAGATTGGTGCGAAGTAGTGACTATCTCAGAGGAAGACCTTGCAACTTGAAGATCAAACATCTCCTGTGCAGATGTTAAGGCCACTTCCTTTCTAAACAATAAGGCTTTCAGTCTGCAAAAGCATCAAAGTTCACATTCAAAATCTGTATCGAAGTCCAAATTGTTGCTTCCCTAACTGTGCAGGTAGGTGGAAACAGTGCTTGTGCACAACATGTCATCACCCCAGAAACCATAACCAGATGTGGCATTTCCGTTCTCATCCCACAGCAACCTTGTCTATTCAACACTAAATAACTCCCATTAGAGAGCAATCTGAATGCTGGGCGACCCACAGCTGCTTGGGCACCTTTCAGATAACATGACAAGTTCGCCTTGGGTGCATTATATGCTCCATGGAGTGTAAACTCCTTGCAAACTAGAATATGACCTAAAGTATTCTTGCAGTCTGTGCCGCTAAGAAAAAGCTTAGTTGCACCATTTCTACAACGATAAGTGAAAAGTTGGATCCATGTCTCATGCAGAAACCCTTCTCCTAGAGCTTCATATCTGCCTACTTGATGTTGTTGCAAGCAGTATTTGAAGTGAAAGGTTGAGACAGCAGATAAATAAATCTGTGTATTATCCAGTATCCACTAGGCACTTCTGCAACAGTAAATGATAATTTTTCTAACTTTTGTATGTGTAACATAGTGTATGACATGTCTTTCTTAGCGATCATGGTCTGTTCCTTTGTTAAGTTTTAGGGTAAGAACAAACTATAGGCTCCCATTTCCTCTCGCAATTCCCTGCCCTCCCCATATTCAGATAGTCTTAATGCGCCTCTCCACTCCGTGTGTGGAGAGATAGGCGGTCATCATTACCCTAGACACGTCCCACTCCAGGCAAGTCCAGGCACATCTAGGCACTGCTGCTTCGGACACAGGAAGCTGCATGTCATCACGCAGCGCCACTTCACCTGAGCATGATTAGGTCGTTTGTTGGGTCACGCCCACTACCTAGACACTGTTTTTTATGTGTTGAGACAGGCGTTCACCACTTCCCTAGGCACACCCCACTCAGCAAGTCCAGGCACGTCTTGGCACCGCCGCTCGGGACACAGGAAACTGCATATCATCACGCAGCGCCACCTCACCTGAGCATGAGTAGGTTGATTGCTGGGTCACACCCACTACCTTAGACACTATTTAAACTCCTCTTTCCCAGTGCTAAACCATCACCGGGGAGGATGGACGTATATTCTACAGGTCATTCCGTGGAGAGCGTACCTTGACAAAGTAAGTGTGTGAGTGTATGAAGAAATAAGGCCTTTCCAGGACATCTTCCTGAGATGGCCCACAGTGTTTTCTGCTAGCATGCCTCTGATTAGTCACTCTCTTGTATTCCCTAGAGTTTGACTACAGGAGCTCTCCTCATTCCAACTCCCATGGGGCAAGTAGGTTGAAAGAGCAGGGTAAGACCATAGATAATGTCTTATTATGCTATTTTTGTCAGAATGAACACAGATGTCTGACACTGTATAGCTCACCTTATAGCCACACACTACAGTTTTACGTATGCATATGGCTCATGATTGTTTTGACCGAGTTTATGTTTTTTGTAAAATCTACACATTTTCATTATTGTTTGTTTGTGTGTTTTCTCTCTTCACAGGTTAATGTACCCTCTTAGTGTTGAATGACCATAGGTCACCACACGCAGTGGATAGTCGTTGATCAGACTAGGAGCCCTCCCTTTTTCTATTTGGTCCTGATGAATGCCACGTACCTTTTTGGACAACTGGCAGAAACATGTCGACCTCTAACACAGCGGCGATGGGATAATGAAGGTCCCTATTCACCGCACTTACGTTTTTATTTCCATCTAGTCACCACATTAGAATAAAAAGTTGTCAGGTGCACTATTATGGCTTTTTTAAACTCACATTACCCTCTGGGCCCCCACTTAGTTTAGAAGTGCATCCCTATCTTTAGGTGTATGCCCGCCCTCCACCAAACGCGGTTTTTGGAGGGCGAGGACTGGCAGATGATGAAGCTTGACACCAGGTGGTGTGTGATGCCAGTCCGTCACTTTTTGTAATGTGCCCACTTTAGCACTTTTCACTTCACATATACTCGGTCATACTTTAGAAGCGGTCTTCACTGTGTTACACATGTTAGTTTGGAGGCTGGCCGTCTTCTAGTGCCCTACTGCCTCTGGTTCCTTCCTCAGGCCTTTACCTGAGGTCTCTAGTCGTCAAGAACAAACTAATGGCATTCAGGTGTTTCTATGGAATGCGACCAGTGCATATTGTCAACAGAGTCCAACTTAGTAGCATAATAGATGTAACTTGCGATTGTTCATGTTGCAAAGAGGACTTGTTACTCCGCATGATGTCAATAGCAGAGGGCACAATGTTACCAAGGGAATACATCCTGGTGGATAATGTAGCCATGCCATTATAAACTACTGCGAGAGTCTTCTCTAAATTTGCTTGTCAATGTAGGCACTCAGCAGCCTTGTGCTGTGAAACTCTCCACACATCATTTTTGCATACTGGAAGTTTTGACATGACTTTTGAGGACCTAGCAAAAAATCCTGTATGGCATGTCATCCAAAAGAAGAGACTGGCGCACTTTCACCTCAGACAATGCTGAATGTTTTAGCCAGTCTAAACACAACTTTCCAATGCTGTATGTTCTGACCACTCCTGCATGTTCTGTCTGCATGTAACTTGGGTCTGGCCTATTTATCCTAAACCCTTTTGTGCTGTCAAGAAAACATGCCTGAAATCTGTTGGTATCTAACTGCCACACTAACCATCCCTCTTGATTGACACGTGAAGAATTGTATGCCCCATTTCTAAGCATGTCGACAAATGTGTCCTTCGTGCAGTTTGTGAATCACTGCCGATTTACAAAGCATGCAAATGTGGGAATGCTTGGTTTATTGAAATCCTTTTTCTTGGCCAAGCCTAGACAGGATGTCTGTTGCAGTTTTAGTTGGGATAATCATTTTGTGTGGACTAAGGCATACTCTAATTAGATGTACCATCATACATTTCTTTACTACTAAAAACTGTGTAATGTTCTAGATCAGCAAGCATTTCATTCACTGTTAATGTCCACATCATCAGAGATAGTACCAGGAGTGATAACATCATTCAAAGAAATACGAAATACATAAGGTATTTGTAAAGTTTTAGCCTGTCTAAATATATCTTAGGCTACCTTATCCCAAACATTCCATCAGGGACTGGAACAGCTGAAATGTTCACCATGGAAAGGTCTCTTCGCACTTTGAGTGATGAAGAATGAGGCTTTAAAACCTTGTGTACCAGTTCAACAGCAGAGTGTTCTGGGAGATAGTGTCTGTTCAGAAGCAGAAAACAGACAGTCCCAAAACCAATCCAGATGAACTGGAAAAGTAATGAAATCAAAATCCAAATGTATATCCACAGAGGGATAAAGTATGTCTTTTTGAGCCAAATGTAAAATTCACATGGTCATCTCTGTGGAGGTGGATCTGTGTCTGATGAATCTGAAAAGAAGTCATCAAAGTCGACAAAGGAGCCAGTGGGAGGCTTGAATATCTGTGTAGAACTGGCACATGAATCTAATGGCGGAAAAGTGCAGTAGACACCATCACTGTCTGTTTGCAGAATTGAAATCTGTGTTTTCATACATGATGATTTTATGGTATCTGTTGATGTAATAGGAAGAAATAATATTTAGGTGTTAGCTGTCCTCAGTCGTGGAGAAGAAACTACTTCATTAGTCAAAGATTTTAACAGGACTTTCTGTATGGTAGTGGGAGGAGGCAGGTAACTAGCCGGGAATTCTCAAGGCTTACTATGTAGAAACGGCCACATGATGTGGTTTGATGTGATCAATGGACACAAATCTCTTGTGTTTGCTATCAGCAATGGGCAGTAAAAGTACAGTTCTGGTACCTTCATAAGCCAGGATAGGAACAGGTGCTGTAGGATATTTCAAATTGATTCTTGTCAACAATATTCTCCCGGACCAGATCACTAATCTTTGGCATCCAACCAGGAGTTGCTGGTGCTTCCTACAATTCATCAGTGGCAGAACGCTTTTCTTGGTTGTTGCTTGGAGGTTCTCTGAACTTGTTCGGGTCCTGTAAAACATCCAAACGTTAACTGATATCAAAAGGCATTTTCACCGCCACTATACTGGAACTATCAAGGTCTGGAACCCACATCTTAACCCTGAACATGTTTTCACAGGGAGTCTAATCACCCAGCGATTTTGTAAGCAGATTATTAAGGTCTCTCTGGACCTCATACAGGTGATGAACCCAACTGTGACTTGAACCTAGTTCTCTAGCTGGTAAAGACTGTTTTAAGTCCCAGTTCTTCCTCTCTACTACTGAGTTTCCCTTGGGATGATAGCGGGAGAAGTACTGCACAGTCACACCCAATTTTCCCATGGTGTCTCTGTAAGACCTGGAGGCAAACACAGAACCCTTGTCCAAATGGAATATGGGTACTGCATATGTCTCGATAATGACTTGCAGGTCTCCAGTAATTTGTTGAGTAGGGACTTTGGGCACACAAAAGAAAACTACTTAGGTGATCCATTAGATAAAAACCCAAGCTAGAACGTTGATGGTGCCATGCCATACAGTTAATTCTTCCTTAGTAAAACTATGTTTTTGCTGGACAGCATAAACATCAAAACTGTGCGAGACTGAGTCCTTTCACGGCAGCAAGATATGTTGGCCTAAGTCCTGGCTAGCTCACAGTTCACCATCCGTACCCCTACAAGGTAACAGGAGGTATGTGCAACCTCAGAACATGACAACTCTGACTCCCCAAGGAAATTGTGGAAATAGTTCCAGAACCTTTTTGTTTGGTAACTCGTGTATACCAAAAGAAAGCCACAAGAAATGCACAATGTGGCTTTTCAATATGTATTGAAGCTGTACAATTCTTTTGTAAAATTAGTGCACTGCTATAAGTAATAGAAAGAAACATGACTGAGTAGTCAGCATTATGAGAATGAGAAAGAAGATGAACAATTCAACCATTATGCTGTCACATAGAGTATATGGTTGCATATATGTGTAATGATATTTATGCTTCTACCTAGCGCTCCCTATCCTAGTGTCCTTACGGTGGGTGAATCTGCCAGAATCGCTGTAGGGTGATCTAACTCCCCGTTGCCTGTGGGTAAGTGTCATCAGGGATCCCGTCAGAGCTGGGATTCATCCCTCTCAGGGGGTAAACAGGATTCAGCTGGGCTGGAATTCTAGTATGGGTTGGCCTTGACAGTGTCAGCGAAATGCTCCACTGACTAATCAAAAGAGTGATGTTGTTTATATAATAAATCTCACCCATGTTTCCATGCTGAAGTCCCAGCCAGGCTGTCATTATTGATTCAACCCTGAAAAAGCTCTAACCCAGCGAACAATTATAAACAACATCATTTTGCACATTGAACTTTAGCTTTCATACAGAATGTTTAAGGTTCAGACAATCTACCTACAAAGATGTTTAAATGTAAGCAATTTTATTTCATGGAACATTATCTGTACCAGCATGAAAGCAAAAAATGTCAAGTTGAAACGCGAACAAGTAAAATTGTGGTGTTCCTGCCCGGGCCTAATGTGACCACAACACCACACACATCCTTGGCAGTGAACTCCTTTAGGCGAGAAAAGAGCTGGAAGGCGCAGTTGCCCAGGGTCATCCAAAAAAAGGATTTTCTGAGATTGCTGTCCCTATGCATAAACTGCAAAGGCCTTGGAGAAGCACTAGGCAGTCATCGAAGATTTCCTGAGGCCCAATCCTGGAAGCATTCCCACCAAAACGCAACCCTCTTTTTCAGAATGTCCTGTTTCAATTAAGTGCAAATTCTACTGGAGGCTTCCATTCCAAATGACAGAAAACTAGCTGCATTCTCGAGAGCTCTGAATCTCCTTAGTCTGTTTGGCCGTTGGAGGCGTGTGTCTGTGGCAGAGACAGAGTAGTATCCACTATATCCACCGAGCTCTAAATGAGGTGGGGGATCTTCAGTTTTGGCAGAGAGGGTACTCTGTCACTGTTGCGATGGAGTACCCTCTCCACCAAACTCTAAATTGTGCCCTAAGTCCTTGAATCCTTCTCTAACTTGCATCTGAGCTTTAAAAGTTAGACCTGCTAATCTTAGGCAGACCCAGGGAGATAAAGACATGCTGGGAATTTCTGCAAAATAAGTAGGTGTGCAGTTAGGAGTGTACTTTGGCTGGATGCTTTCGAGGAGAGTATTTGAGCATACTTTCGTCTGTCAATTTCCTACTGTCATGTATTAACTGTTACCATAGAAATTGTTCCTAGCAATTGGTGTGTTTGGGAATGACCATGAGGGTGACTTTAAGTTACTAAAAAGTTTGGTCTTGGAAGAATTGTTGTCCTCTTGGTGACTGGAACAAGATAGTGAAGCTATCTGACCAATATGCCCCCTTGGTGGGCAAGATTTCCTTGTTTGTCCTTTTGTGAGTTTTTCTGCAGCAAAGTTCGAGGCTTTGGCAACAGATCTCTCACATTGTGGAGTTGTGAATAATCTCAGCTTCCAGATTTATGAGGTTAGAGGGTTCTTAACTCCAAAAAAATGAGTACATCTGAATCAAGACAGCAGAAACGGGCAAAGGCATCTGCACCCTAAATGCAATGTATGGGGCCTTGTGAAGCCCTCTTTGGCGAGCATGTCTTTTCTTGGCCTGCCGAAGGACTATGTGCTCCAGAAGGGTAACAAAATTAGAACATATATTACAGCGGAAAAATTGAATCAAGTGATTTTGAGGGGTGACTTCTAGTCTGATTCACCAGGGTAAACCAACACTTTTGTGTACCTTTATTATTTTTGGGAGTATTTACAAACTACAAATTTAATTTTACTAAAAGTAATTTTATGACTGCAGAGACATGGAGAATTCTGCACATAAAAAGAGAAGACGGGTCTATTTTTTATGTGCGGAACAGTGGTAAAATTATTATTAAAATTAAACTTTAAGTCTGTGCATACCAAAAAATACATTTGTGAATCAGGCCCTAAATGTTGGTAGCATGGAGCATTCTGCACCAAAACTTAAATTGTAAGAGACCTCAAAGGTAGCATGTCAGGCCTCATGGAACCTCACCAGCTATAATGTCCTGCCTTGCTTTAGTGGAGGAATTTGACATTCATTTGGTAGGATAGTTTTGAACCTAAAACTATTAGCTGAGCTAAATCCCTAGGTTTTCCAGATCCACACTCCATCACAGTTTGCTTGAAAAGTTGCCTAAGACCTGATCACCCATTCCTCAAAGACTCATATTGACTTTGACTTTTAAATCTTTTCTATGAACACTTTTGACATTTTCGTCAACAATTATTAAATCATAATCCTCTTAACAGATATTTGTTGATCTGGTGTTTTTTTACTTGATATATTCATTATTCTTCCCTATATTACTTACTTTGTGAATGTTACTGTTTGAAATCCTGACGTTCATGTTGTTTTGGTGGTAATTAAATAATATACTCACAATTATCCTGGGAAAAGCCTATCACCTTGAGCTACAGTTACCAGGTGTAACTCCCAGCGCTTAATTTTAACTTGAAGTTGCAGGTGGGACCCAAGTGCACTCATTTTTGGGGAGTGGCCCTTAGTTTTCCTAGTTAGACTTTGACCCAGAACAAGAGCGAGAAAACCACAAAAAGAGAAAAAGGTGGAAGAGAATGATCGAAACAAACTGTGACAAAAAGAATAAGCAGGGAAGAAAAAGAACCTTCAAGAATGAGATAAAGTGACAATGAGTGCATGGTGGTGGATGAAAGAGGTATGCAGTGGAATCAAAACTACACAGCCTTGGTATTCAGCAACCGCAATATTTGGCCCTGGGCTTCTGAGAAATCTTTAAACACCAGAACTTATCACTTCCCAAATTAAGCCCTGGTAAGCTGACAATGCAGGAAGTGAAACCTACTGTACTTCAAAAAGTACTGCATTTCCAACATTGTGAACGTTAATACCCTCCTTTCTCCCTTGTTATTATTCCAGGATCTCACATTGTTGCTCTAGACATTTATATTGGGTGAAAATATTGGACAGCACAAAGAAATGTAGTGAATCATATGGGACTCTCTGTGACACCTTGTGTGAAAATAATTCCATTACACCAATCCTTTCTACATGACTGCCTTTGTTCAGGCAGGGCTGGCTGGAAAAAGTCCCTGGCAGATTTGGACACTCCAGCCTTCTCAGTAGGATGTTGTGGTTAACAGTGCAGGTTGTTAGCAGAGTGCGAATGGACTTTTTGTCTTCTTTCCAAGGAGAGCTCAAATTCTTCCCTGGCATTAGCTAAAGTGGGTGCAGTGTCCTTTAGTAGGTTTGAATCTTGATTGATTTTCATACAGTATGTAAGTAAAAGCCACATGAATTTGGTGTTGATTTACAACCTCACTTTAAAATATTTTACTGGGGTAGTGTTAGACCCGGGATCCTTGGTTGGCTGAGGTAGGTACCTTAGGCCAAGTAGAGACCCGCGTTCCACCTTCAGGCAAAGGAAGGTCACCTTCTTAGATAGCCCCGCTCACCCCCTCTGTAGCTTGGCACGAGCAGCCAGGCTTATCTTCAAGGCAAACGTGTAAAGTATTCGCAACCATGCTCACAATAATCCAATGATGACATCACATATAGACTCCACACGAGTTTTATAAAAATGAGTGTAAACTTTATGTAAAAAGATATACGATAAGACCACACAATAAAAAAACAACATATGGGGTTGTGTAATATTTCTCCTGGCCAGTTCTTAGGCCAGCCAGCCCATGTAAGTTCTAGCTATGTCAATGAGCACTTCTAAACATTCTCCTGTACTCCTAATATCATGTCATACAGTTCTTAATGCTAGAATCAGGCACTTTTACAATGTAAAAATACTGTAATGCGTAACGTAGCAAACAGACACTGCAATGAAAAGAATGCAATGCGTAATGCAACAATCAGGCACTTTGCAAGGTAAAATATACACTAATCAGGTAATTCGTTATGCAGGAATAATGCAATGCGCAATACGCTAATCAGGTAGTTCGTTATGCAGAAACAAGGTAATGCGTCATACGACAAGCAAGTAGTGTGTTATGCAGATAAAAATGCCATGGTTCATACACTAATTGGGTAGTTTGTTATGCAGGAATAATGCAACGCGTAATACTCTAATCAGGAACTCCATTATACAGAAATGATGCAATGCGTAATACGACAGTCAGGTACTCCGTTCTGCAGAAATGGAATACTACGTGGTACACTCAGGACCCAATCAGCGGGCCTTAGGCGAACTCTCCGCCTCTCCTTCTGAATAGCAGTCAGCCTCTCACAGTTGCCCCCAACACAGTATGATGTAATCCCAAAGTGCAGCTTCGCACTCCGGCCCCTGTACCACCACTCCCTTGGCAATACGGGTCGCGATACTAGCCGAAGCAGAGGCTCGCGCTGCCAACACGAGAGAGAGGCCGAGAGCGTCTCCCTCCGAGCCAGCGCCCCGCCCCAGGAGTCGACAAACATTACCTGGGAGGCGCAAACTCACTGTCCTCTCTTCGTCCAGCGGCTGGGCCTCCAATTCAGCTTTGTGAAATGGCAACGGCGGCTCGGGCCGGCAACTCAGCTTCTCCGTGACTGCCGTTCCGGGCCACTTCAGTTACGAAGATCTCAGGCTGCCACAAAGCACACGCACACAGCTTCGCTGAGTCTTCCTTCACTCCGGGTGCATGATCACTGGGCACTCCACACACAGGTCTCAGGCTGCACGAAGATCATGTGCACAGCGTCACTGAGACTCACTTTACTCCGTGCACACGATAACAAGGCAAATCCTCACGAAGGTCTCCCGGTGCACAACACACCCGCACATAGCGGCGATGAGGCGCACTTGGATTCCAGTGCTCACGATCACTGGACAATCCTCACAAAGGGGTTCAGGCTGCACAAAGTACACACACACACCATGTCGCTGATCCTTGCTTGGATTCCAGGTGCCCACGATCAAAGGCCGATCCTCAGGAAGGACTCAGGCTGCACAAAGCACCCACACACAGCGTTGCTGAGACTCACTTGGAATCCAGGCACCCACGATCACAGGGCAGTTCTTACGAGGGTCTCAAACTGCAACAGGCACACTCACACATCGCCACTGAGACTCTCCTGGAAACATTTTGTTCCTGTGTTTCCAAATGGGGAGCCAGCTCACCTCAAGCCCTTGGGGATAAGTTACTTCGGGACACGGCACACATTAAAGTCCTTCAAGCAGGGGGACACAGCACACAGCAAAGTCCCTTTAGCCTTTCCTTGGTTGAAACAGCAAACTGCAGGCCAGCCCCAGATCACACAGCAAGGGTCAATCCTATCCTTCATTCTCTTCAGTTGTTTCTTCCTTAGCAAAGGTCCTCTTGACCACGAAGTAGCTCCAGTCGTGTTCACACTTGATCAAGCCTTTCTCCAAAGTTCAGGGGCTTCAGCTCTCATAGTTAAACCCTTCAAGGCTTTGAAGTTTTTGTGTTTCAGGGGGCACTGACCCCTGTTCAAACCAGTTCTGGGTGCCTCTCTGCCAGTGACACCTTTCTTCCTTTGATGAGCGGGGATATGGATTCTCAATCACTCAGCAGGAGATGAGCCAATTGTTTTATAGCAGCAATGCAGGCCTCTTCACCTCTAGGTGCTTCTCCTCCCCCAACACTCCAGATGCAGGTCAGCCTGTTGCTGTGTCACATCCTCCCCTGGGTCAAGACATTCCCCAGATCCTATCGCTTTCAAATCCAGATAGTCAATCCACAGCTAAGCAGAGACACAGACAAATGTCAGAGCACAAAAACGTAACCACTTCTAAAAGAGTGGCTTCTGAACACACTGCAACATCCACCTCCATAAAAAGATGTGTTATTACATTGGGAGTTCAGGCATGCTAAACTTCACCTTTCCATCTTAAGCCTTTTGGAAGATAGACTGGAAAACATATTACACAGCCTTCCCATTCTGTCCTATGGGCAAGAATGCCTTTCCACAGTGAAAAACGAAAATGGAGATTATTTCACTATCGGGACATGACACACACCTTAGTACATATCCTATCTTTCACATGCACTGCACCCTGTCCAGGGGGTACCCTAGACCTACCACAGGGGTGTCTGATGTGCCTAGAAAGGGAAGGGTAAGGTCTGACAAGTGAGTGCACTTGACAGAACAACATGGCAGTTTAACTAACTGTGCACAGGCCCTGCAATGGCAGGTCTGAGTTCCTTTTTTAAGGCTAATTGTGTGGGTGGCACAAATAGTGCTGCAGGCCCACTAGTAGGATTTGCATTACTAACCCTGGCAAACATAGTGCACTGTACTAGGGACTTTACTAGTAAGGCAAACATACCAATCATGGACAACCAATTACCATTACTTTATAAAGGGAACACTTACACGTTGACAGTGTTTAGCAGTGGCAAAGTGTTCAAAGCATCTAAGTTGGCAACACCATGTCAGGAAAAAGTTCTAGGGGGAAAGCAAAATGTTTAGGGACTTTAGCCAAAAAGGGCCAAGTCCTACAGGTAGGAAAAGTAGAAGATTGACTGGTACTTAATTAGGATCGTTAGGGCTGCCAATGGTTTCTTGAGAAAGTACATTAAGGTGACATATTTCTAGAGAGGGGGAATGGCTTATTTTTTGAAAGGATACATTAATCAATCATAGATGTGAGTTTGGATGCAAAAGGTAGAAAGACTTGCTTAAACATACAGTAGGACATAACTCCATAGACAGGTTGGACAGTTTATTGCATTCTCAACATCTCCTTGGCTACTTTGTACAACATATGAAATGCAGATTGGAGTAAAAGTGTGACGAGTAAAGGTTCTGGCAATGGTTGTGAATTTCTCAAAATGAAGTCATGGATTTTGGTGATTTTGTCCAAAAGAACAGGCCACCAACTCCAAAAAGTGTGGTTTGTTTTTTAGATGCATGCTCTAGCTCCATCTTGGCAGGCAGCAAAGAAATATTCATGTATTGGACAAAACAGTAGAAGTTCACATTAGTGGAAAAAGACTGGTAATGCTTTTGATTGGGCACTGCTCTTCTATCTATTGTCTACTTTATGATCTAACATATCTCAACTCATTCTTAACACCTTTAGCTTCAGTGATCATGTACAGATTTGTTTCTTAATGTGGGAAGACCAAACAGACGAGCCAGCCAATTGTACATTACCCATTGGCCTAGACTAAATTTTTAAGAAGTTGATACATCTACATGAACTGTCTAGTGCCATATTTTCCCAGTTGTGACCAAAGGGCCCTTAAGCTTGAAAGAACAAATGGGGACTTTGATATACTGAGATTTCCGTGTGGCTTCTCCCCAGGTTATAGAGGGATGTGTTGTGAGTAAATAGCTACAGCGAAGAGTGAGCTTCTTAAGTGCCTTCTCAATCAATCACCCAGCCAATACACAAAATACATTCTTGTGTATTTGGAAAGCCCAAAGTGAATTCATCCTTAAAAAATACACACTGAACGTTGTGTTGAACGCTATGTAATTTGCAATTCCCAAACAATATTACCGCAGAAAACCCATCCACTAGTGGAAAAACTTGCAAACACCACGACTTCGAATGGGCGGTTTATCACTGAATAAAGTAGTGTTTCACAGATGCCCCAAAAGGGTCTAAACATGTTTTTTTTTAATACAGAGAATAGTAGATTTAGCTGCACAAAATAGTCAAATGTGCTTAAATTAGACATAGATAAATTAAGCATTCATACATATTGTGCCTCAGCTGGCACTCTGCCCTCTGTATTATAAATGTTTTCATACAAAATGAACAGTTTAATTGAAAGCACGAGAGACACAAATTTGTGTATTGGTGCTGTATTTGTCGTACAGCCAAAATTGATATCAGTTTGCCCTTTCTAAAAATGAAATAAAACAATATTGGAAAAATAGATAGCAAAGAAAACTGCAATCGGCATTTAGGGATGTTGCTGGTCATTTTAACATTATAAAGGTTTTTTGTTGTAAGTGGAGACCCGTTGTAACCTGAGTGGTATCGGGTACAGGAAAGCGACGTCTAATGCCAATGTGAGCCATCCTGCATCTGCGCACAACTTGGCCCAGTAAAAATCCACAGTGCGCAGCTACGCACCAGGAGTAGCAAAAAGAACAAAAGCAAATGGCTGCGCAGTCTAGCAGCAGCAAGGCGTCCAAGAAAACCAACCCGTAAATGTCTATTTCTGGAAACCTGGAAGGGACATTACATTCAAGAGACTTGCCGAGCTTGCGCATGATCATCGGCAAGCGACTGGGGATGACACAAATCTTATAAGATAAAAAATATAACAACGATAGAAATTACGGGGCATATCAGCAAGGGCCGGCGATAATTATCGCTAAGCGCACTTAGCGTGAGGATAATTATCGCCGGCCAACTCTCAATTTTATCGTATAGATAGAGTGCTATCAGCAACGCTTATCTCCAAAGCGATAAAATTCAGAGCGCAAGCTGCCAACTGTGCGATTATCGCTGGAAATCCAGCGATAATCGCACAACTTTTGGTGAAACCTTGCTGATAGGGCTACACATACTTAGCCATGATATCCACCTTCCATAGGATATCATGGCTAAGTCAGTTTCAAAGCAGGCGTAAGGAAAGTAGCGATAACAGAGGTTATCGCTACTTTTCATGTCGCTATGCTTCTTTGCGTGAGGCTTGATAATAGGAGAAATGTCGCTTAGCGACATTTCTCCCGTTATTCTGGTGAGGAACGCCCACTTTGCATCTCATTAGAGATGCAAAGCTGGGCGTTGAGGGAAAGGGCGAAGAAGCCTGGATTCACGCGTTAGCGTGCCCTTGCTAATAGGGCGTTAAAATTATCGCCGCTTTTCGGCCGAAAACGGACGCTAAAGCGGCGATCATTTTAACTCCGGCCCTTGCTGATATGCCCCTAAGTGACTTCAATGCAGCTTCTGCTGGTGTCTTCCACAGAGTTCAAACATTATTAGAGCCAATGTCACTGCACCTGTAGACACCGCTGCCCTGGAACACGGCAACTCGCAAAAGTGTTACTTCTCAACCATAAAAACACAAATAGAGGAAATAGAACAAAATACTTCCCTGCTCGGATATTATTATTATTATTATATTTTTTTTAGCACGCGAGCCATCTCCCTTATGTGCATGTAAGACTGCCCAGGCCACAGTGATCTCACCAAGAGAAGATATGAAGCTGTAGATGCGGGATGATTTCAGATACATGGGATCCTGCGAGACATGGAAAGCCATAACTCCTCTCCGGGACCCATGCATGCACGCAGGAGGATGGCCTAGTTTCCACAATGGAAGGGAAGCAGGCACACGGGAGTACTGCAGCAGCCACATCCATCACAGTCACCCCGCACCGATGCTAAGGTCAGCTTGCTCTGATGTGCCACTGGATTAACAGGCTTGTTTGCTCCATCTGTCTCTACTTCTGGTGACTGCAGCTTCCTGGCCAAGTGTCTGCACAAACAATCCTGTTGTTATCTTCCCTTAGCAATCCGTTCACTGGTAGCGCCATCACTTTCCCGTAGACGCCGGAAATTTGTGTTTACGTATGAACCCCGACTTGTCCATGAAACAAAATGACGCAGACTGCGTGCATCAAGCGGTGGACAAATGACAGAGAGCTAAAAGTAGCATATGTTCAAGATTTTCAGAAAAGTGTCAGTGTGCAAGAGACAATTTCTCAAATACGAAATGTTTGCGGTGCTTCGATATACAGGGGGTTAGTAAAGTAGGATACACTGTGGGCCTCCCCACTCCTGGCAGAGACTCCGCCGTTGTGAAGATACTATTTATTTGTGGACAGCAAAACATAGTAAACCTACTCAAAAGTATAAGTTTACCTTTCTGAATCAGGCTCAAAATGTTCAAACAGAACAAATGCAGACAAAATTGGCAGAAATGGAAAGTGATGGAAGATGTGTATTCATTGATGCAAATCGTAATACAACTTATTGAAATAAAAATAGCTTCTGTGGAATAAAAATAAAACAAACAACACCATTGCATGCTTACTCGAAATTGTGAAAACATGAAATAAAAGGAACAAACTCATTTTCTATTGAATAAACATGTTGTGATAAATATGAGATCATATCATATTATGCTCCTCTAATGAACAGGACATGATGCGCTCATCCCAATTTCCATCGCTCAGCTCGACTCTGTCAAGTTTTGTCTGCCAGTCCTGCATCAGAAAGCATGTTATCAAAGGGAATTGTACCCCTGACATAAAAAAACACAGCAAGTATTCTAGGATAATAAGCAAATGTGATTTCACGTTTTCATGTCTTTATATCTGTGGATGCATCATCTACAATGATGACAAAAATGTGTATGTCAAACACAAGCAAGCGTATGTTTCATCTGTTATAATTAGATGTTATACTCCATGCTTTTTTATTACCTGAGTGTTGACATGCATGTCTACATAGTTTAACAAGACACAAGAAACTGGGTTTCACGTTATATGGGGATTCCCTGTTGCCTTTTTATATGATCAAGGTGTTTCTATACTTCAATGGTACATCTATATGTGTGTTTAAAACTGCAATATTTTTCTAACCTCTGCAAAGTTCTTACCTGCACGGGCCGTGCATGGGGATAAGGGACTCACTCCAGCAGAGGCCAGCAGGACTCAGGCAGCTCCAGTTGCAGATCCAGGCAGGTCCAGTTGCTGTAGGTCAGCTGGGCGCTTGTAGGGAGGTCTCTGAAGCTTGTTGTGTCTCTATAGCTCACACAGGAGATCAGCTAACTGACCCTTGGAGTCACTCTGGTTAGCCTGGGATGAAGGCAAGCAGGTCCAGTGTTCTTTCTCAGATAGAAGGGCAGTCCTTCAAGCAGTAGAGCACTCATCTAGCAGAAGGGCAGTTCCTTTTCTGTAACTTCCAGAGATCCAGGAGTGTTCTTTCAGTGGCTCTCGAGGTCCAATATTTATACCTTGGCGCCAAGCTTTGTTTGTGGGGACTCCTTGTCCTACCACCACATCTGGCCCTAGAAGGTTCTCCCTCTTCTCCTGTCATCGCTCCAAACTGTCTGAGGGTGAAAAAATGCATATTGGCCCTGGTTTCAGAATCATTTGTGTGTGCAGGAGTCAAAGCCTCATTAAGTAAAAATGATCTGGGTACAGCCCCTTTTCTGTCATCCCGTTAGGATGGCCCATCCTGCCCACACCTAAGCCTCCTTTGTGTTACTGATTAGAAGCGATACACAAACCTCAGCAGCAGAGCCACTCACAGTCATGAGACCCTGAACATTGGAATAAGGCATAAATGGCTGGAACAAGAAAATGCCAACTTTCTAAAATTGTGACTGAAAACTTGACTTTACCATTAAAGAAGACTTTAAATTACAATTAATTTGAGTGCAAACTGCATAGCTCTATCTGCCCCCAAATCAAAGTAAGCACTTATTAAATGTAATAAGCTAACCCAGTGTTAGTCAATGGGAGAGATTGGCGTTTCAAAAGTGAAAAATTACTGTAGGAGTGTTTCACTGTGAGGACATGTAAAACTTAAAGCCACGTGTCCTACTTTTTAACAACAATACATCCTGCCCTCTGAGTGTTTAGGGCCTATCTCTGGGATGACTTTTAAGTTTTAGAAAGGAAACTTTAGGCTTGGCAAAATATGTATTTTTCCAGGTTAGAATGGCATTCTGCAGTAGCAGGCCTCAGACTTGGTTTAAAAGGGCTAATTTAGTGGGTGGATTTATGGGTGCTGCAGTCCCACTAATAACATTTCATTTACAGGCTCTGGGTACATGTAGTGCCAATTACTAGGGACTTACAAGTAAATTAGATATACCAATTAGGTGTAGTCCAACTTTACCATGTCTGAAGGAGAGGGCACAGGCACGTAGCACTGGTTAGCAGTTGTAAAGTGCACCGAGCCCTAAAGCCAACAAAAACGAATTCAGCAAAACTGGAGTGCTCAAGGTGAAAACAACTGGGGAATACTATGCCAAGGATGTCAGGTCTAACAAGGTGAATTACTAGTTATCAGTAATCATTATGAACTTAACATGGGAGCTACAGAGCAGCCAATGGCTACCAGCTATTGTGATCTCCGTGCTCCCTATCTCTCACTCATCCCTCCTTCATCACACTGTACAATTCTCGGACGCAAGATGCTACCAGTTTACCCCTCTCGTTTCGCATACAAAACACCAAAATGCTTCCCACATACGCCCCAGCAACTATTTGTCCAGCGAAACAGCCCCCAACGGTGTAGCATACTACCCATCCAACACACACTTCAGTGCCTCACAATGGGCTTTGATGCACTACAAAAAAGCGTTCACTGCACTACCAACAGCAAACAATAGTCAGACTGGTGCTTGATGATCCATTCATTTTTCTCCATCCTCTCTTGCGCCACCATTTACAACCATAGGCTAATGGGGCCCCTCTTGAACATTACTGAGCTCTCCAAGGCTTCAGCCAGGCTGCCCTCCAGCCCTGTTTCCACTATCCGATGAGGCAGACAAACCATTTTATAGCTGCTTACATTTCCTAGCAGTGCACGTCCACATTATTTTTTAATGAGGTCAGAATAAAATAATTCTGTAAGCTAAACAGTTTTCTTTCATTGTGTGCTGAAAGGCAGTGCTAATTAACTTTTTAAAAAGCTGACACAAGTGTACGGTAGCAATTGAAATCCTCCAAATGTACTTACAGGCCGGCGCACAGTGACAGCCTCACAGCGGGCTGCGCAGACAAAGCTCAGTGTGACAAAGACATCTTTCTCTCGTGATTGCCTAGGTAATAGATGCCTCAGAGGTGTCGCATGAGAAGGTGCCTGCCAAATAAACAGAGCTAGAGAAATAATCACTCAAAAGATATGAGCAATTGGTTGCAATGATGCAGTAGAGCTCTAACGTCACTCTTAGAATGCTGGGGCGCTTGTGTGCCTGACAGAACTTCGCATCCTTGTAAACAATGGGGCAGATTTATGTTTCCTGGCGCATCCCTGCAAATCAGCAGGGATGCGCCAGGAAAGATGCGTCACGCAAGTTTACCTTTGCGCCACCACGGATGCCCCGCATTTACAATGCAGCGCATCGTGGCGCAAGGATAAACAGATGCGGGACGCATCTGATGGCATAGAGGCGGCGCATTGCTGGAGTCGTGTCGCAAGCACGACGCAACTCCACAATGCTCAGGGGCTGCCCATACCTAACATGCTGCGTCATGCCTTGCGTCTGCTTCAAGCAGGCGCAGGGTTTTGACGCAGCAGCGTCGGAAAAGTGACTCAGTGAAATCTTGTAGATTTCACTGCGTCACTTTTCCGAGGCTTTTTCCGATGGAACGCCCACCCTGCATACATTAAACCTGGCGCAGGTTTAATATAGCGCAGGGCTTTACAACGTGACGCATCTCCCTAGATACGTCACATTGTAAATAAGGCGCAACATGGCGCATGGTTTACGCCACCGCTAAATGTCTCGCAAGGGGCTTGTAAATCTGCCCCTATAGCTCTTGACTCGAGGTATTTCACCTGTAACTACAGGCATTTCTGGAAGGTGATCAGTCAGGGAGCCAAGCAAGCCACACGATGAAACAGTAGGGGCGTGGGTTGTTACACCTGCATGGGAGAAAATATCTGATTGAGAGCTATGTTGGGGGGCAGCTAGTGATTGATAGTGGAAGGTCCACAAATACTCAGAGGTTGGAGCAAAGCATATGTGTATGTAGAGGTATTTTGGGGTCTTGGGATGGGGTGGGTTTAAGGGTGTAAGAGCCTTGTTAGGGCGAATGATGAGCGTTCTGTCACTCGAACGAGTAATATTGGGTAGTTGGAGATTATGAGAGCAGACAAAACATGACTTTGAAACATGAATGACGCCTGATTGGGTAATGTCCAAGGAAATGACAGCAGCCTCCTTTTTAGGCACCAGTAACAATGCAATCTCGCTGATCCAATCCGCGTAATTATGGGAATTTCGCATTACGCGTTACTTGCTGCTGAGCGTGCTATTACACCACTTCCCATAATTACACACCGTTTTCAGTAAAGATTTGCAGCGAAAGCATCATTCTTAGTAAAAAATAACATGCACGCACCGGGACAATAGAACCTGAGCCACTGTTCATGGTGCTTTTCTTTTGCATTATTGTTCGGGGAAAAAAGTTTTCTAGTGCATTTCGTGCTAAAATATAGCACTGAATAACAGATTTGTCTTTTGTGTAATTTTGCGTAATGTTGCCAACATTTTGTGTAATTACGTGAAAGCAAGATACATGATTTTCAAACACCCTTACTACTTTATGCAATGTAATTTGATTCATTGGTCGATTGGTTGATTGTTGTGGTTATGACACTCAGTAATGCAGCAAAACATTTGGCTGAGTGAACTTTAGTGGACTATAGCTCAACAGGAGAAGGACAACCACACCCATTCCAGAGCCACAGAAGCAGGAGACCTTGAAGAATGAAAGAGTGCATGATGGTGGAGCTGAAAGCCTGGAAGGAGCACATGGTCGACACTTTCTGCAAAGTTGGATAACACCGCAAGAATTAGCGGCATGATGGTCATGCAGAAAGCTTTTTAGGATAGCATTGTCCCGTGCATAGTTAATAGGTATGTGCCCCTGCCTCGAGTGACTGGCTGCATGCCTCTTATTGTGGGCCAGGTATCACACTAATCTATTGTTTGTGCAGAGGCAGTCCTAGGACTGTCCCTAAGACTTATCTTGTGACTTGGAGCAGTGCACCATGCGTACTGTCATACTGTCATCAAGATACTTGAGCTGACATTAAACTGTATGTTGAGTTCTTGTGCGTCTATAGTGGCACTGTGATACGTGCATGGTAGTAAGAATTTCTGCGTTGTGAGTCGAGTATTGAAGCCAGTAGTATCCATAAGGATGCACTGATTTAGCATGGCACCAATTCAAGCATGAGGACAGCTTTTCCAGACAGTGGAAGTCTATAGCCTGAATCACTGGGGCTGGAATATGGAGATCCATACAATGAAGTGAGGAGGTTGAAGACAGGGGTACATTAAAAAATTCAATGAAGACTTTGTAGCAATGGGCTGCTGAACAGGTCTTCGTGTATACCATATATATTTATACCCCCACTGGCCATTGATTCATATTATTCAATAAATATACACACAAAGCCATACATCACTGAGCATAAAGGTGTATTATGACATATGATAAATCATTAGGGGCCAGATGTACGACGTGATTTTGCATGCGCAAACAGGTTTGCAAACCCGTTTGCGCATGCAAAATCACTGTTGGCCATGTACAATTCCTAAATAGCGAGTCGCAATTTATTTGCGACTTGCTAATTAGGAATTGCGAGTCGCAATTAGGAAGGGGCGTTCCCTTCCGAATTGCGTCCGCAATGCTATGTGTGATTGTTTTGTGACCGCAAATGCGGTGGCAAAACACTCGCAAATGACCACCATGTTCAAGAGGGTGGTAATGCAGTCTCAATATGGAAAGGGTCCCCAGGGGACCCCTTCCACTTTGTGACTGTCCCCCCCCAAAAAAATTTAAGGGCAGGCAGTGGTCCCAGGGTCCACTGCCTGCCTTCAAAAAATGAAACAAAAACGTTTAATTTTTTATTTTTTAAATGCATCCCGTTTTCCTTTATTTGTTGTCTAAGTCTTGTCTTTTGTTGTCTAATAAGTGTGAAGTCAAAGTATTTGTCTATGAATTATTATATGTGGTTTATGTGAATTATGTTAATAATTGAATTAATTCGTATTGTGTTTACCAATAAGTGTTTTTTTTCGAAAAAAAGTTGATGGATTTAACACATTATTTGTTATGACAAAAATTAAAAAATTATCTAGTCACAAGAAGTCTAACGTGTGATGTGGTAAAATAATTGTGGATTGACTATCAGTATTGGCACTTCTTCTTGTTTCTGACATTAAATATATTGGCCTAGCCTTACTGATTTAGGGCCAAAACCCTCTTTTGTTTAGCAACTTTCTAAAAGTGACATTTTCAAAATTGGAATTTAAAATCAAACTTTACCATGGGTTAATTTTTTAATTACTATTCTAAAGACACCAAACATGAACTGGCTACCTGTTCCCATTTGGAAATGACAGCTTAATAAATGATATAAGGTAACTCCAGTGTTATCCTATGGGAGCAGTAGGCCTTTCAGTAGTAAAAAACGAAGTTAAGATTCTTTTTACTTCCAGTACTTGTACAACTTACAAGTACTTGTCCTTCTTTTGAACTACATTGCACCCCGCCCTATGGGCTGTTCACGGCCTACCCTAGGGATGACTTATATGTATTAAAAAGTAAGGTTTGGGCTTGGCAAAAGGTTTATTTTGCTAGGTCGGAATGGCAGTTGAAAGCTGCACACACAGGCTGCAATGGCAGGCCTGAGACATGTTTAAAGTGCTACTTCTGTAGATGGCACAATCAGTGCTGCAGTGCACTATTAAGAGTTAATTTACCAGCCCTGGGCACAGCCAGTGCCACTTTACTAGGGACTTACATGTAAATTAAATATGCCTGTTGGGGTTAAGCCAATTCTACCATGTTTTAAGGAGAGGGACAAACAAAGTCAGCAAAGAGGATGTCTGCTGGCAAAAAGTTAGGGGGGAAACCACGCCAAGAATGCCAGGTCTAAAACTAAGGTATAAGGATATTCTGGAAATATATAATTTCTTTTAGTAATTGCTTTAGGATTATATACAGAGATATGGTGTTTAAGATATCAGTATTGTTTTTTAGAAATAAACTACAACCCTGTAGACATCACCAAAGGAGAATGACAAGTCAGAATGGTGATACCTGGAGTCTCAGTTTTCTAGCTTATCTCATTCGCCCTTCTTCGGATCTACTGTTAACCATCATTATCCTATTTTACATGGTTGGCCGTGGATACGAAGAAGTGCAGAACAGACCATCTCTGTCATTGGATCAACAATTCAGACTAGTGCATTGTGACTAGTCTGATGAAAACAATAAGCACCATCTATTTTGCTCTCTTGTGTAAGATATAGCATTTCTTCTCAACACATAATGTGGCAGGGTTTTCAAATATCCTGCGATGGATTGTTTATGCTTCAACATTTCAAATCATAGACATTTAACTGTAAATGTTAAAAAGCTCCTGGCTGCTCTTACGATTTTCTGTATTTTGTTCACTATGAACCACCACACAATGGGCCTATTTACAAGTGCCCCAAATGTGATGATCTTTAATAGGGGTGTGTGAAATCAGCATTACTTGCTTTGTGTAATGACCTGAAATTTCAGGAAGATTACATGAAATTATCCATAGTTATGAAACTTGCACATCTGTCATTTACCTATATATTTTAGAGCAAAATGCGCACTCACACCAATTTTTGAAACAAAGACATATTTTGTGATCAGAAACAGAATGGAAAACAAAGGGAGGGAGCAACAACCTCTCACATTATGGCAGTTTGTACTATTCTCACCCACTTGCTGTTAACATTAAGGGGATAGACATGCCATTATGCAATGTGGTTTGATTTCAGGAATTTCATGTAACAAGCATATGCAATCCCCGAAATTACACAGATGATGCCAGCATGATTTAAATTCTGCCTGATCCTACTTTTATGTCCACACCCCTGGAGTTAATGAAAATGAAGAACTACTGTGGAGTCAGTAATTCTGTGTCTGATTCTTCCAATAATTCCTCACTTTACCCTATACTTTCAGTGGCAGAAACAGATCCATGATACTCCTGCAGATTTGAAAATTCCCGAATGGACAGTAACTGCCATTACCCACCCCACCAGAGTTCAGTGGTTCCTTTTAAAGAGGGCCTATTTGTGAAATGTTACTATGCTAACGGACATATCGAAAGAAAGCAGACCTCCATATGATCGAGGTCACTTACCTTACAACATGAAAACAAGACAACACTCAATGTATGTCTTCCCAGTGTTGCTGCTGAACAGACTTTATTATGGTCAAAATACAACACCACATCTTCTCTGCAGCTTCAAGAAACTGAGCCTGGTTTCCCCAACCTCACCAAACAGCACTTTCTTTTGGTACATTACCTGCTGGGATGGGAATATATACCCCTGTCCTGAGTGTTCGACTGCATGTGAAACTGAAATCCTGATTTCATTTTGGCCCTGACATCACACTAAACTAGCATGTGTGGAGAGGCCTAGGACAGGATCTGTCCTCTTAGCTGGAGGGGAGCACTAAATGTGCCCTCATAGTAAGCAGTGGACTACTTTCCATACCTTGGATATATCACATTAAGCAGTGAAGTCAGTATACTGTGTTTTGAATCTATAGTGTCACCAGATATTTTCATGTGTGATGAATGCAAACTACTAACCTACTTTTGTAAGTTCTGTTGTTATGTGAAATCCAGAACCTTGCACTGATATTATGTGCTCATGTTAAGTGGCAGTGTGTGTGTCCGACGCACATGTTGCACATGTATAGTAGCAGGACTCTGTGTTGTGTGCGTCTGTATACTGAGACCAGTGGATTATATTTCAGATGCCCTGATTTAGAATGGCACAAGATGGACGATGAGAACAGCTTCCCCCAGACATTGGAAGTTACTGAGACACTAAAGTGAAGAGGATGACTATAGGGTGCCCTTTAGAAATTGCATGTGGCATTGTTAGCAAAAGACTGCTGGTTATTTCTTATTGCCCACTGTCATTTGGTAGAAGGTAGGGATGAGGGGTACAACTGTAGTTTCTGTTGTTCAAAGTAAGGACATTTGAAGGCAGAGTCTGCCTTATTCTGTCTGTGAATACAGCTTTGGGAAGGCTGATGACATCTAGTTGCAGAGACATTGCATTACATTGCTTCTATGTTGTGGATACACCTGTTGGAAGCCAGTCCCAATGCCACCTGCAGTGAGCACCATCACTTTTCGCAAAGATTGTGTCTTTAAAAATGTCTGAAAATGACATTTGAAAGTGAGCAACCCAACCTGGTTCTGAAGCCTCATACAGTGGATACACGACCTTTGTCTATAAAGTGTGCATGAAGGAAGGCTACAAATAATCCCACTTGTTTCAAACCTCTTATTGACTAAGGAAGAGTGTACTCGAAGAGGTGCTGTGCAACTAGTGCTGGTGCCTACCTGGCAGCCAGTCTCCTAGAGGTGAGACAACATCACCTAAAGTCAACAGTTTCAGCTGGAGGAGTGGAAAACTGTTCTAAGAGGCTAAGAGAGCCTCATTCGTCAACACACCCTCCCTTGGAATTTAACATGGCCAAGACCCCAGAGTGATTCCAAGGGCTTGTTGGCTGACCTACTGAATGAGCCTCAGGGATTGAAGGCTCCAAAAATCCTCGACCACACCATCTGGACTCTTCTATCTGCGAGTCTACCCTGCCAAGTGGCGCCACCCCAGACCTGGGCCCTCGGAAGTAAGCCTAAGGGGCTCCACCAGACTCTGTGGATCCAGGGAAACTGACACATTTCTGCTGTGCAGCGCAACCTCGAGCAGAACTGTTGCAAAGACCTTCATCGCATCACAGCCTGCTGCCTCATTGGATTGGAACCACTGCTGCACAACACCCCCCCCAGTGGGGGACCTCTCATCCCTCGTCGATGGCATCCTAGAAGACAAACTCTACATCGCAGACTTGCATCTCCAGTGAAGCGATGCATCTCCCTGACTGGGCAATGCATTCTTGACGCAAGACTTCGCATCTCAAGCCCTCATCGATGGGATCCTCAATAGTAACATGGGACCTTGCATCACAGCCTCACCGCATCTCGGAACCCACAAATCGCTTCAGCTGCACAATGCATCTTTAATGCAGACCTTCTGTCATGCTCAGGAATGAGATTACCATTTCATTATTATCTCTATGGACAAGGTATATAAACAAGGACAAAAACAAACCTTGATTTTACAGGACTACAAGTACCATGATCCTTTGGCTTGACCTAGGTGGACGTCTACTGTGATAAGTTAACCACGCCCAGTTACCAATGCTTAATATTTGAATTCTTCCTTGCTGGACAGAGAGGAGGAGTGCTGTCTCTCTGACTTGTAGTAGTCACACTCATGGAAGCTTGGAATGAGACTTTGTATGTTCGCAGCATTCAGAAATCTCGTGGAGCCTAGCCGATTGTAAATCTGAGGAGTGTATGTGGCCACTGTTACACCTTTGTAATATGTCTTATGCAGCGCTGTGGTATCATCTTAGAAATATCTGTTTCATTTTTCTGTTTAAGTATAGCAGGAATGCATTTGTCTCTCTTGGCAGTGAACGCTGGTAACTGCTTTCAATTTGAAAAGTTAAATGACTTTGTACAAACAATTACATCTGAGAAAAATAAGACTTACTTTGTTGTCAAGAAACTGGAGGAAAGGGCATTCAGCTTATTTGGTAGTGAAAACTGTTAATTTGCATTCAGTTTCAAAAGCTTAAAGGCTTTTTCTTTCAAGTTAACTCCTTAGAGTAAATCTAAGATTCACCATGTTTATGAAGAAGCTCGAAGAATGTGGATTTGTTGTGTTCAACAGTGAACAGTGAACCCTTTTAACAGCTTACAGTTTCAAGCATTTAAAAGGCTTTGCAACAACAATTAAGTCTTGAGAAAAATAAGACTTGCTTGTTCAGAAGTTGCAGGAAAGTGTTATTTCATTAAGGTGATCTCAGGTAGCAATTCAGTTTCATTGGCAAATATGATCTCAGATCAAAGTATCATTAGCATAACTTAATAAGTGCTGAGGAATTCACAGTAGTTTCGAAGAATTTAAGGCATAAATATTTGTTAATGCTGAGGAAAGCTGACTCAATTGTGAGAGATAATCACAAGACTTTATAATAAGTAAAAGGTGCAAGATATGCGTTATTTTCTTTTAGAGATAAATACTGTTAAAAGAGAACAATTGTATCAAGGCTTTTCTTGCTCCCTATGTTTTCTGAAAGATAAATTAGGATCTTATTTTGGAAAGCCTACCTCCTTTTGAAATGAAAGATTTTCAAGACATTTTTTGAAGGTACTAGTGATATTACAGGTATATACATTTCAGATGATTATTGAATTTGAGCCATACACATACTATACTAATCCTTCCCCTGTTTGTCCTTTCATACCTCCTTCCTAGCAGTCCTTTCCCCTCCCCTTGCATCTCAAGGATCCTGTGTGAATTTCATTTAGGAAACAGGTGGTGTAGTAATAGTAAGCCCACGACTATTTTCTTCTCCTGGGTGACAAAAACATCAGAATGGCTTCTTTATATCATGTACTTAGCACTTTAGCCACTCTACATCAAGAGATAGTAGCCACTAGAGCTGGGACAACAACTTTAGCACATAAAGGAGCTAGGATTGAATCCACTATCACCCATCTCCAGTGGAGACACAAGGACCCTCATTGCTCAAAAATATTTCTATGATGGTACCTCTGTTAATTCCCCTGGCAACACCTGAGAGATTTGTGGGTGATTCAAATAACATACAGATATTCCTGATTCAAATACAATTGCATTTTATGTGTCAACCATACCCTTTTACTGATGCTCAATCTTGCGTCGCCTTCCTTATTTCTTATCCAGGAGGGGGCTCTGCTCAGTGGGCAGTTTCTTTTGTACACCAACATGTCCAGAGCTTATATAACTGGTTTAGTTTTTAGGCACAATTTGTCAAGGTATTTGTTCTAAGAGCTGCTACCCTGTCTGCTGATATGGAACTCTTAGAGTTAAAACAGGTGAGTCAAGATCTTCTTGGATAGGTACCCCATTTTAATCAGGTGGTTGCAGAGACTACCCCGCCTGACGAAAAAATGTGAAAAATATATTATCAAGCTTACAAGATGATCTGAATGATTAATTAGCACAGGTGGAATCCCAACCCAAGGATTACATTGGCTTTATTAATCTTTTCCTACGACTTGATCATCAAATGAATGACCAAAAAGCAGATCAGTGTAGGAATTCTGGAAGAGTTTATTGGGTGTTTAAGACCTCTATTTGACAAAATACCTATTGCTTAGGGAAATCTACTGACATTGGATACATTTGTTTTCCACTATCCAAATAGGAAAAAAAAGTTTTGACTCCGGACAGGTCTTTGTATGTATTGTTGCGAAAAAGGGCACTTCATTAGAGAATGTCCTACTAAACCTAAGCCTAGAAGTGATTTGAAGCCTAATTCAGTAAACATAATTAGAAAAAAGCGGAAGGAAAACTAGAATGCTCAAAAGGTACATAAGGGGACCTTTTGGTGAAATATGGACAATCCCTAAACTTCAGAACTTTTTAAAGAACCTGCAACGCACCTCATAGTGTCCATGAGTGTGACATTCCAATAATTCCCTGCCCATTATATTCAAGTTATGATTGACTCTAGAGCCACTGTAACCTTTATTGATTCCACTATGGCCAGAGATGTTCACATTAAATTACATAAAAAGAACGTACCAGATGCTGTGTTTGCTTTGCTGTAGACGCAAAAACATTGATATCCGGTCCTATCATAGACTACACAGAAGAGGTACAGTTCAGATATGTAAGGGCCAATGATATACATGAGAGATTTGATGTTATTGATGTGCCACAATATAGTTTCATCCTCTGAGTTCCACGCCTGATGCTCTACAATCCTCTGATACATTGGGATTCCCACACGGAGTTCCCCTCTGTTTATTTTCATGGCCAATATCTACAAACATTGAACACAACCAAGGGGAATAATTGTGCCTCTGCAGTACAATCTCTCATAGCTTCCCATATGGCCTCCACAGCCACAGAAAAAGGTACTGAAATTCTCGACCAGTAGAAACATTTCTCTGAGGTCTTTGATGAGAAACAAGCAAAACAATTACCCTGACATTGACAATATGATTGTTAAATGGACTTAGTGCCAGGAAGTGATGTTACCAACTGAAGAATATATGTGCTTACTGTGACTAAAACCCAACATCTCTGAGAATATCTTGACAAATATCTGGCCAATGGTTTCATTTGACCATCTAGCTCTCCTGCAGCATCCCCAATTTTCTTTGTACACAAGATGAACGGTGATCTAAAAGCCTGTATTGACTATCATGCTTTGAATAAGATCACTGTAAAGAATAAATATCTACTGCCACTTATCCCTATTTTACTAGATCAAGTAGAAGGAGCCCATATATATTTACTAAACTAGATTTGGAAGCAGCTGAACATTTGGTATGGGTCTGCAGAGGAGAGGAATGTAAGACTGCTTTTATAGCCTGATTTGGTTTATTTAGGTTTAGGTCTAGGTTTAGGAATTTATTGAGTGCATGGCTACCCGCAGGCATCCCAGCGCTATAACAGGTAACAGCTATCTGGAGTGAGAGTTAGGGGAACAGCCAAGTCTTAAGTTTCTTTTTAAAAGACTGTTCGTATCAGATCAGTCGCAACTCTGGGTCCATGCTGTTCCAGAGTTTCAACACCATGTGAGAGAATGATCTGCCACCCCACCTTGACCTCTTAATTTTGGTGGTGCACATTGAAAATTTGGACCCTGATCTGAGACAGCGGCGGGGAGAATAGGGGTAGATCAATGTTCGTAGCATAGCTGGGCCTCTACCATGCATGGCTCTGTGTGCCAGGCAGAGGGACTTCAATTTGATCCTGGTCTGCACGGGGAGCCAGTGCAGCTCTCTCAGGGGCGCTCTAGCTGACTGATTCCTGGGTATCTTGAGAAGCAGTCTAACTGCCACGTTCTGTACAACCAGTAGCCTATTGGTGATGTATTAGGTGACCCAAGGTATAGCAAGTTGCCATAATCGAGTGTTGAGACCACCAAGGCTTGTACCACCATTCTTCTTGAGTTCTCTGGGATTTGGCTCAGAATTTTCCAAATCATCCGAAGGATACCAAAACATATGCACGCCAATTTTTTGGCTTGCGTCTCCATAGTTAAATTCTGATTGAGCCACATACTCAGATTTTTTATGGAGCATTTAGGAGTTGGGGGACCCCAGTTTGCTGGCCAAGGGATCTCTATGCGAGGACTGAAATTGCTGACTAGATCATGAGATTGGTTTTGTCCCCATTCTGCTTGAGACTGCAATCAGCCATCCATGTTCCAATTTTTTCCAGACATGGAATTAGTTGCCTATGGTTGAAATTGATAGAGTCGGCTATTGACACCACTAATTGGGTGTCATCGGCATATGACACAATCGAGAGTCCAAACTCCTGTACTATGTGAGCCAATGGGCTCCTATAGATGTTAAAAAGGGTCGGGCTCAGGGAGGATCCCTGAGGTACTCCCCAAGGGGCTGAGAAAGTGTCTGACAAGATGCTGGCCTCCATAAACTTAAAAGATCTGTCATTTAGAAATGAGGCCACCCATTCGTTGGCTGTACCTCTAATTCCAACGTTTTTGAGCCTATTGTCAACAATTTTGTGGTCTACCGTGTCGAAGGCTGCACTTAGATCTAATAAAACAATAGCTGCAGCCCTTCCCTGATCTAGTATGCTTTTTAATTTTTCGATGACCATATGTAGAGCTGACTCCGTACTATGCTCCGGCTGAAAGCCCATCTGAGTCTGGTGTAAAATGCCATTATCTTCCATAAACTGTGAAATAGCACTGTTCACATGTTTCTCCGCGATCTTTTCCAAAATGAGCAGTAAAGAGATCGGGCAATAGTTTGCCATGACCGCTGGGTCTAGTTGAGGTTTTATTTAATAGCGGTTTTACGATGGCATGCTTCCACTCTTTAGGTACTATCCCTTTTTCAAGAGATAGAGAGACGAGGCTGGTGAGTTGCATCAAAACACAGTTCCCCCCTTAGGCAAGAATGTGGGGCAGTTCAGGGTCTATAGGGGACCCTGATTTAATGTTCCGTAAAAGAGAACCCACCTGTTCTTCGCTTAGTTTAAGGTACGAAAACATAGCTGGGAGAGAGAGGGTTGTTGTCTGCTCTGTGCTGAAAGGAAGTACCTGGATCCTCTTAGGGACTGTGGTTGCTGCCGGCCTCTGGCTCATGTTTGAGTGAAAGGAATTATAAATCTTTTCCACCATACTCTTGAAAAACGTGGCCAACTCATTACATCTTTCTTTTGAATATTGAGCAATGTGGATGCCTGATTCAACTGTTGTGAGAGATTTTACAATTTTAAACAGCTCCTTTGAGGAGTTAGAAGCCCTCTTTATGTTTTCTTCAAGAAAGACGGCTTGTGCTTTCTTAATATTCTTATGGTACTGCTGGATAGCTGCCTTGTATGCTATTTTGAGCTCAGGGGAATACGTCTTCCTCCAGCTCCTTTCTAGCTTTTTACAGTTTTTCCTTTGGGCGACCAGCTGGGGGCTAAACCAGAAAGACCTGTTGGAATTATTAGGCTTTATTGGACCAAGTTTCCTAAAATTCCGATCTACAGTTCCATTCATCCAGGTTGTCCAATTTTTCTGCACTTGCTCTAAGTCACTTGTTTCTGGTGGGGCATTTGCCTCAAGGTCTGTAAGCCAGGCTTCAGGGACCAGCCTTGACCATTTGTGTCCTAGCACTGTGCAACTACCCTTGGGCTTTACTGTGGGAGTTTTTAAATATCGAATGGGGAAAAAAGAATGATCCGACCAGGGCATCCGAATGGGTGCAAGCGCCTCCAGTTTATGGTCGTTGGAAAAAATCGCATCCAAAGTATGGCCCTTTTCATGCGTAGCCTGGTGCATCAGTTGTGTTGATTGTAGGGCCTCGAGATCAGGAACATATCTTTTGGTCAACGGATTATTCTGATCATCCAAATGAATATTAAAGTCGCCTAAAGCGGTAAAGTCCCTTTTCTCTATCATCATGCTGACCAGGATATCTGGGATAGCCTCTAAGGAAGGCGTGCAAGTCCCTGGAGGCCTATAGATGAGACTGCCTGAAAAAGAGGTGGTCGGGGTAAGGGACAGTCTAAATGCAAAGGCTTCACAGTCGACAATCTTGAGGGTGTGATGGCGCAAACCAGATGTGCGTTACAAATGATGGCAATGCCACCTCCTATTTTACCGACTTTGTCTAGTCGGTATATCTCAAAGCCCATGGGGAGGGTATTTACAATCTCAGGGGTAGAGCATTCTCGAAGCCAGGTCTCCTTGAGGAACAAAACCTCGAGGTCTTCCTTCTCTATTAATAGCTTGATTTCCGTTGAGTGTTTTGGGAGGAATCTACAATTAATTAGCCCCATCTTCCAGTGTTTTATGTGGTCTTTCCCCTTCCTTGTATGATTTCTTTGTTGGGCCCATGTCTCTGAAACAAAGCCACAGATCTGGCATTTCATGGATTCATTAACGACCAGTGAGTGCAGACAAAAAGGGTGAACAGCCCCCTTTAGGGCTTCAAACTCCCTTTTAGAATATTTAATCAAATTAGCGGGAGCCCACACAATTTGGGTACAGTTTCTGGCCCATGGTCCCAGCCAGGCACGGACGGGCGCAGATGGGCTTGCCTTAGGTGCGCCTGCACGTGTCTGCTGCACGTCGGCACCATCCCAGTCTTAAATCCTGATCAGGGAGGTGCCGAGGAGGAAGACTAGACTGTCTACTCTCTCGTAATTGAGGCAGTCTAACGGCCCACCAGAAAGTAAGTATTCCGGGCAACCACGTCTCCCTCACAACATTCAGCTATGGAAACTGCAGAGGGCAGGGGAGAGTCGGATGAAATGGTGATGCAGAGGCAAAGAATTCCCTCCAAAGACATCCGACTAAGAAATGTTGGTGTCTCTGTTGAGCGTGACAAACTTAATTTAAAAAAGTGCAAAGTGCAATGACATCGAGATTATTTTAAAATAACAGTTAAGTCAAACAGCAACAGGATAATTTTAAAATAACAATTACATCCAAACAGCAGCAATAAAAAGTTCAAATTCCTGGCTGGTACTTGCGCAGAATGCTGCTTGTACCTGTTTGTGTGTCTCATAAATCTATTTGGGTTATGTAACAGCCCAGGAGCATTTCAATATTTCATCAATGATGTGCTCAGGAAATTCTTAAACCGTTTCATTGTACTTAATATCGATGACATCCTGAAATTTTCCCCAAATGAAAACATGTGTTCAACATGTAGCAGCTGTCCTGAGTGCATGGAGAAACCATAAGTTGTATTTTAAGCTAACTAAATGTGAATTCCATATAACAGAAGTTGAGTTTCTGGGATTACTCTATCTCCTTTTGGCATGACTATGGCAGGACTCAAGGTTCAAACACTTAGAGATTGGCCAACCCCAAAGAATATACAAGATGTACAATGTTTTCTGGGAATTGCCCATTTCTAAAGAAGATTCATTGATCACTTGTCACAGGTCATAACACCCATTACAAATTTACTGAGAAAATGAGCACTATTTCATTGGTCTCCAGATGCTGAACAGGCCTTTCAAACATTGAAAAAAGCCTTTACCACGACACCAATTTTACAACATCCCAATACTGAACAACCTTTCATTGTAGAGGCTGATGCCTTCAAAGTAGCCATAGGTGCAATGTTGTCTGAAAAATATAAAAAGAACTAGCCAATTGTACCCTATTTCCCATATGTCAAGAAAACTGCTCCCGGAACTACATGATTACAAGAAAGATGTTATCAGCCATTAAAGAAGCTTTCAGAGGATTGCGTTATTATCATTTGGAAACAAAACACACCATCACTGTCTTTACAGATCATAGTAATTTGCAATGTATGCGATTAGCCAGCATTCCTACACAATTACGATGGATGCTTTTCTTCACAGAGTTTGATTTTTTTTAGTAACTTTTTGCCTAAGAATGCAAAGTAAAAAGGCAGTCACAAGACAAGAATATGAAGTTAATTAATTTAAAGGTCAACAATTATCTATTCCAAAACCTCAACAGGTAATTGGTGCTTCCAGCAAGGTGCAGTTCCTGATGAAGTTAATTGCAAGTTCCCATCAGACAAACTACAAGCTTTGATAAAACAACACCCTAATTGAAAAATCATTGTTAATTTACCCTTTCAAGAACAAAACTGTTTCTTCCTGCTTAAAAACCCTGAGAAATGGCTTGTTCAGAAGCTCCAGGAAAGTGCAAGGACTTAAAGAAGGCCCAGGACCCAGTAGGGCCTTCTTTAATGGCTGAAACCTGTTGGCTTTAGGGTCATAGGACCACAATATCCTCATTATTCTATTCCCCCTTTTTAATATCCCCAATAAGTCCACGAATAAAGGGACACCTTGGAGTTAAAGGAGGATTTTTAATCTTTAAACCCCCTAGTCTACTTCTTCTAAGTGCTCCGTGAAATATGGTTGAGCCCACGCTGGCCTTTAGGAGTCAGGGTGAACTCAATGATGAAGCATGACACTACTAGAGTGTGTGAGGGTTAAATAACAAAAAGGATTTTTTTTTCTTCCCGCCCTTAAACGGATGGTGTACCACCTGAGGATAGTAGTGCCCCACGCATCACACATATATAGGACAGGATACTTTATGTTTGTCTAGCATCAAATAGGTAGGACATATCCCTCCAGCACCTCTTTTGGCCAGTGGAAGAACCTCTCCACCCTTCTGACTTGGGGGAGGTTTACCCACCCTTCTCCAGGTCAAAGATTTAACAGTTGCTGAAATTGTATACAATGAAGATAATCACTCATCCACTTGTTACTTCCCATTATAAAATAAGTATGCCAGACATCCCTGTTTTCACTATGAAAGCCAAAGAATCCAATACCCCTGCGGTTTTGTAAACCATCCAGAAGATTTTGGAAATTTGCCAAAAGAATGTGATACAGGGAAAAATCAGATACAAACATTAAATGGATAAGAAAAGACAAAAAGGACCCAAGTATAAATTCAGCGATCAAGTGTAGTTATCTACTCGCAACCTCCAATTTTCCCATAAAAACAAATTTAAGCCTCTATTTGTTGGTTCATATAAGATTCTTCATAATATCGATCCTGTTACATACAAATTGAAATTACCTCCAAATTTCAGGATCCACCCAGTCTTTCACACATCATTATCGAAGTCTGCAATTATCAAGAAACGAAAAACATCTCCCGCTTTTGGTCAATTGTCAAATAGAATACAAGATTCAGTGGGTTCTGTATTCACGTTATTGTAATAACAAATTGTGTTACCTACTGGCATCAAAAGGTTGTGGAGTAAAAGGGAATTCCTGGAAACCGGCAACCAATATACACACTCCTCAACTTGTGGCACATTTTGTTTCTCTGTGTCACAAAAAGGAGCCCCGTAAGGTCCTCCAAAACGATGCACAGCGAATAATGTATCCAAAATTTCAACCCTTTTTTTTGTATTTTTGTCCCAACGGTAATCCAATAACTTTTCATGCTCCATGGAGGCTCGTGTACAGACGGAGCGCGAGTCAAGATAGCATGCCTTCTATGCCGTTGAACGTGATGAACATTGGAATTTACCCGTTGAGTGCACTCTACAATTCTTTGGTGCCAATTACGATCCGGTAAAAACCGGGTACGAACCGTCGGACGGAGCATATTCTCCGTCCGACGCGTACCCGGTCGTAAAAAAATACAAACATGGAATTACGATTCGCACAGGAACACCATTTCCGTACGAATCGTAAAAAACCCCCACCGAACAAAATAATCCTACAAATGCGATCCGGGAAAGCGCCGACCTGACGTCGGGACGCTCGCAGCCTGCCATTCACGAACCAGGAATTACGATTCGCACCGACGTCATCCCGCACGGTGAATATTTTCCGGCAGCCAAAAACTGCCGGGAAATCAGGACGACGCGAACAAGGACCACCAGTACGCGACGGACAGACAGGACGACGCGAACAAGGAGGACCAGTACGCGACGGACACACAGGACGACGCGAACAAGGAGGACCAGTACGCGACGGACACACAGGACGACGCGAACAAGGAGGACCAGTACGCGACGGACACACAGGACGACGCGAACAAGGAGGACCCGTACGCGACGGACAGACATGGACCCGAACCTACGTGTCATCCCGGCCCTCATAGCAGTCGACCTCCTCTACAGGTTCCGACGCAGACACCGCAGAAGGTCAGAACAACTAAGGGAGGGGGGGAAAGGGGGGGGCAGGACCAGGGGCGGGCCACAAAACCACCACCAAAGTCACACAGCACACATGCCCTGGACATACCTGACCCCCATGCCCTGGTCACTACGAGGGGGTGGGGGCGTGTCCAGCAAAGCCAGCGTCCGCCACAACGGAAGTGCCTGACGACGCGAACCGGCAACACAACTATACAGGTACGTCCCGTACCCACGCCTTAAGAGCGTGGGTACGAGTCGTACCACGCCCACACCTACGTCACCCCAACAATGGCGGGACGGCAGTACCCACGTGGCAAAGGCCTGGGTACGGGCCGCACAAGCATCACATAGCGTGGGGACGGATATGTACGGACCGTACCCCCACCCCCGTATGCATGGAGCGTACCCCCAACCCCAACAGTGTAAGTACGACCCGTACCCCCACCCGTGTACGTATGGAGCGTACCCCCCACCCCAACAGTGTAAGTACGACCCGTACCCTCACCCGCGTATGCATGGAGCATACCCCCCACCCCAACAGTGTAAGTACGTACTGTACCACCACCCCAACAGTGTAAGTACGACCCGTACCCCACCCGTGTACGTATGGAGCGTACCCCCCACCCCAACAGTGTAAGTACGACCCGTACCCTCACCCGCGTATGCATGTAGCGTACCCCAACCCCAACAGTGTATGTACGTACCGTACCACCACCCCAACAGTGTAAGTGCGACCCGTACCCCACCCGCGTACGTATGGAGCGTACTCCCACCCCAACAGTGTAAGTACGACCCGTACCCCACCCGCGTACGTATGGAGCCTACTCCCACCCCAACAGTGTAAGTACGTACCGTACCACCACCCCAACAGTGTAAGTACGACCCGTACCCCACCCGCGTACGTATGGAGCGTACCCCCCACCCCAACAGTGTAAGTACGACCCCTACCCCCACCCCGTATGCATGGAGCGTACCCCCACCCCAACAGTGTAACTACGACCCCTACCCCCACCCCGTATGCATGGAGCGTACCCCCACCCCAACAGTGTAAGTACGACACGTACCCCCACCTCGAATGCATGGAGCGTACCCACATCCGTGCATGTCATGAGCGTACACATTGTGCAATTGGAGAGGTGGGTGCAGAGTCCTCCCAGCAGTGCCCTGAGACAGGAGGGGTGGGGGCCTATCACTCCCAGCAGTGCCCTGAGACAGGAGGGGTGTGTGCAGAGTCCTCCCAGCAGTGCCCAGAGACAGGAGGGGTGGGGGCCTATCACTCCCAGCAGTGCCCTGAGACAGGAGGGGTGTGTGCAGAGTCCTCCCAGCAGTGCCCTGAGACAGGAGGGGTGTGTGCAGAGACCTCCCAGCAGTGCCCTGAGACAGGAGGGGTGGGTGCATAGTCCTCCCAGCAGTGCCCTGAGACAGGAGGGGTGGGTGCAGAGACCTCCCAGCAGTGCCCTGAGACAGGAGGGGTGTGTGCAGAGTCCTCCCAGCAGTGCCCTGAGACAGGAGGGGTGGGTGCAGAGTCCTCCCAGCAGTGCCCTGAGACAGGAGGGGTGTGTGCAGAGTCCTCCCAGCAGTGCCCAGAGACAGGAGGGGTGTGTGCAGAGTCCTCCCAGCAGTGCCCAGAGACAGGAGGGGTGTGTGCAGAGTCCTCCCAGCAGTGCCCAGAGACAGGAGGGGTGGGGGCCTATCACTCCCAGCAGTGCCCTGAGACAGGAGGGGTGTGTGCAGAGACCTCCCAGCAGTGCCCTGAGACAGGAGGGGTGTGTGCAGAGACCTCCCAGCAGTGCCCTGAGACAGGAGGGGTGTGTGCAGAGTCCTCCCAGCAGTGCCCAGAGACAGGAGGGGTGGGGGCCTATCACTCCCAGCAGTGCCCTGAGACAGGAGGGGTGTGTGCAGAGTCCTCCCAGCAGTGCCCTGAGACAGGAGGGTTGTGTGCAGAGTCCTCCCAGCAGTGCCCTGAGACAGGAGGGGTGTGTGCAGAGTCCTCCCAGCAGTGCCCTGAGACAGGAGGGGTGGGGGCCTATCACTCCCAGCAGTGCCCTGAGACAGGAGGGGTGTGTGCAGAGTCCTCCCAGCAGTGCCCAGAGACAGGAGGGGTGTGTGCAGAGTCCTCCCAGCAGTGCCCTGAGACAGGAGGGGTGGGGGCCTATCACTCCCAGCAGTGCCCTGAGACAGGAGGGGTGTGTGCAGAGTCCTCCCAGCAGTGCCCTGAGACAGGAGGGGTGTGTGCAGAGTCCTCCCAGCAGTGCCCAGAGACAGGAGGGGTGGGGGCCTATCACTCCCAGCAGTGCCCTGAGACAGGAGGGGTGTGTGCAGAGAACTCCCAGCAGTGCCCAGAGACAGGAGGGGTGTGTGCAGAGTCCTCCCAGCAGTGCCCTGAGACAGGAGGGGTGGGGGCCTATCACTCCCAGCAGTGCCCATGGAACGCAAAGGGTGGAGTAGTCACATATACCATGCCCACAAATGTCAGTCAGGTGTACAAAGACCCTGCAGTACATGTACCACATGTGTGCGAGGCTGGGAGTATACGCATGCATAGCGCAGAAAAGAAAACATGTACACATGAAGTCATGTCAATAGGCCACATACACAAGTACAATGACTACCAAGGATGCCACGAATGATGCAGGTGGAGACATCGCTCAGCATGCATGTGCAAAGGTGAAGGACTAGGTCACACACCCAGCTAATGGACACACAGCTCTGTGCCAAAGTCAGGGGACACCCTGCAGGGAAGAAGTCAGGGTACACAGAGGAAGTAATACACCTTGGGACAATTGCAACATGCAGCAACTGCATATATGAATGGAGAAAGGTAGCTAACACCGTGTGAGGCACACAGATCCCAGGGTCCCCCTATGAGCAGCACACTACTACATTTCCCACACACCCAACACATGACCAACACCCACAACCATGTAGCAGCCCCAACAACAGCAATGCCAGCAATGCAGGAGTGTTCCAAGGGAAAAAAATAAATAGCTTTATTCAGCATGAGCAAAAAACTAGTATGACGTAAGTCCAATATTAACAAAGCCCATAGGGCAGTCCAGGAGTCCCAGCTGGATGGGGGACACAGTGGGATGCGTGTCCCCTAGCTTGCCTGCACAGTTACAATCCGTTGTCTTCCACAGGGGTGAGGGCATCATGTGGGGGTGAGGAAACAGGCACCGCAGGGACAGGAGGGTGAAGGGTAGGCGTCGTGGGTGCAGGGATGGAGGACTCCACCACAGGGGGTGGGGCAGGGCCAAAGGTGGAGGCCAGGATGTCACTGCACACCTTTGCAAGGTCCTCCAGGGACTCCCCTGCACCCGAAGGAACCACAGGCCCCAAGGAGGGGGGGTCAGAGGGATGGGTCGCAGCGCCACTGGGGGAGGATGTGGACAGGGGGGGGGACTCAAGCACCCTGACCGGGGACCTCCTTGACCGCTTGCGGGGTGGTGTCAATGTGGGGCTCAGGGACAGAGCGGCCATGAAGGAGTCCTTGGGGGAGATGTGGCCAGGAGAGCTGAGGGGAGGTGATTTGGAGGGAGTGGATTGGGTGGAATGCGGACTCCCACTCTGGCTGCGTGTCACACGTTTGCCCCCCGACCCAGTGGGTGTGTCTACTGCACCCTGTGTGTGCGTGTCAGGAGGTGTGCGGCGGACCTTCCCTGCTGGTGTGGTGCCTGTGTCTGTTGTGGTGGGTGCATGCTTACGTCTGTGTGTATGTGGGACAGGCATGGGAGTGGGAATTGTGGAAGGAGCAGGGGTAGGGGGTGGGACGTAGCGCTGCAGGAGACCCACTGCTGCAGTCAGTGTGGAGTCTATGGACCTCAGCAAGTTGCGTTGGTCAGCCTGCGATGAATGAATGCCCTCCAAGTATGCCTCCATGTTGTTGAGGACCTGGCTGTGGCCATGGAGGACATTAAGGATCGCAGTCTGACCAATCTGCAACTGCCGCTGGATGTCCACAGACTCAGCATTGGCGGCAGCAGTGGAGACAGGGGCAGGGGGTGCGGTGCCTGGCAGGAAGGAGACATGTGGGGACCGGGCGCGCTGGGAAGGGACACGAGCACGTGGGAGGCGGCTGATGCCAATGGAGGGGGCGGTGCCAGATGTAGGGCTGCTGTCAGATGGTGGTGCAGCCACCGCCCACTCGGAGTGATCCTCCTCGGACCCGTCAGCTTCATACTCTGTTGTGCCAGTCGACAGGTCCCCGGGTTCACTCTCCACCGCCTCAGTCCCACTCGAAGTGCCTGCCCCGATGTCACCGCTGGCACTGGTGCTCGGTCCCTCCGTGCCGTCTGTGTCCATGTCTCCCTCCATGTCCCCCGACGATGCTGTGGGCAGGGTGAAGAGACAGAAGTTAATCATACACCTGTATACATATGTCACATGAGTCAAATCTACTTAGGTCACAGTGCATAGCCTGAAACAAAGGAAGAGTTACAACTACAAAACAAGGTACATATGTAGGCCCTGCAAGACACAGTTGTGTGACCCACCATGCCATGGAAAAACTATGGAGAGCATGACACAATAGCAAATGAGATGACATGGAATTTTGACTGAGGAACAAGGCCCTGGGGACAATCCAGCACTGCATCTGCACCACACAGCGTGGCAGGCAATAGGGATGAGCAGGGACCATAGGCAGGAACTAGAGGCACATGCAGCATAGGTAATACTGAGAACATGCCCACCCTGACTGGCACACTGCACCTTGAGTGTATGTCCAGACAAACATCACACACTGGCCAGTCCTAGCAAGGCGATGACAGGTCTTGACATGTAGGCCATGCCCGCACCACCCACCCCCTACAGGGGACCAATCTGTGGAGACACAGGAAGCACTTACATCTCTTAGTCAGGGTGAAATACACATGGGATGCAAAACTTCAATATTGCACACAAACTACCCAAGGTGCGGCTGTCCAAATTATCATGTACAAATGGGCATCATCAGATGATTGCAACAAGACACAAAGGCAATGGCCACCGTGAGTATGTAATAGGAAAATCAGGCCAGGCTGTACAGTGGACACTTGCAATACATCTCACGTCAATATACATGGTGCCAGGGGACAATGGCACAGAGCACAACCTATGCTGTAGACACAGAGATTGTCGACATTCTCGGCTTACACACATGATACCTAGGAAAAGATGCCCCTGGGGACAGTAGTGGCCACACAACTCCATGCACCTGAATGGAAATGACTGCAACACACGCTAACATCCCTGCACTATGCGTAACGCACAATCATGCACATCATGTCACAGGCCACCACATGGGACATGCCTGCTGGAAGGCCTTGCACTCGAGAGATTAACTCCCATGTCTGGAATCAGCATTAGTGTCAACTGACATGGAACCCACAAGTCCAGAAATGGACAGGGCACAGGCAAGGTCACTAAACCTGTTACACACCACCCCCACACATGATGCTGCAGGCATTGGACACTTGGAGAATGTGTCAGGCTACATAACTTTGTGATGGAGTGACTACACAGAGACCAGGGAACACATTGCAAGGAGGGGAAGGCAGGCAGGAGAGCACTGCAATACTGTGGGGAATAGGATCTGCACAGCACCATAAACCCTGGAAGTGTATCCATGGAACATTGCACTTACAAATGCTGGTGAAACACAACAAACACACACATGTACCTACCCCCTTCCGGCTGCTGCATCTCCTGTAGACGCCTGTCCAAGTCAGGAAAGACCACCGCCAGCACACGTTTCTGGATGTGGGAGAGACGGCGGCGCCCGCGGTTCTTGTGGCTCTCAGGTGAGTCCCCCAGCAGGACCCGTGCGATCCTCCGCGTCCAGCACCGGATATCCTGCCAGCGTTTCCTCACCTGGGTCAGGCGCCGCTTCCGACCTTCCGCCCTCCTCACGGCGCTGACGGCGTCCAGCCATATCTGCTCCTTGGCAGAGGCGTCTACCTGTGAGGATGGACAAGTGACACTACATCAATACACCTGGCACATGTCACAGGGACACTGATTAGAACACATTCGCTGTTTACAACAAGGCCCAGTATGCATCCAACGCATTGCACCTTTGTCATAGGGACATGATCCTCTGGGGAAGGGCAAAAGCAGTACGTGCCATTGAAAGTACACAGGTGGAATGAGGGCAACGACACAATCAATGATCCAGGCTCACACTGTGCATCACACCCACCCCTCCTGTTTCAGGGCACTGCTGGGAGTGATAGGCCCCCACCCCTCCTGTCTCAGGGCACTGCTGGGAGTGATAGGCCCCCACCCCTCCTGTCTCAGGGAACTGCTGGGAGTGATAGGCCCCCACTCCTCCTGTCTCAGGGCACTGCTGGGAGTGATAGGCCACCACCCCTCCTGTCTCAGGGCACTGCTGGGAGGTCTCTGCACCCACACCTCCTGTCTCAGGGCACTGCTGGGAGTGATAGGCCCCCACCCCTCCTGTCTCAGGGCACTGCTGGGAGTTATAGGCCACCACCCCTCCTGTCTCAGGGCACTGCTGGGAGTGATAGGCCCCCACCCCTCCTGTCTCAGGGCACTGCTGGGAGTGATAGGCCACCACCCCTCCTGTCTCAGGGCACTGCTGGGAGGTCTCTGCACCCACACCTCCTGTCTCAGGGCACTGCTGGGAGTGATAGGCCCCCACCCCTCCTGTCTCAGGGCACTGCTGGGAGTGATAGGCCACCACCCCTCCTGTCTCAGGGCACTGCTGGGAGTGATAGGCCCCACCCCTCCTGTCTCAGGGCACTGCTGGGAGTGATAGGCCCCCACCCCTCCTGTCTCAAGGCACTGCTGGGAGTGATAGGCCCCCACCCCTCCTGTCTCAGGGCACTGCTGGGAGTGATAGGCCCCCACCCCTCCTGTCTCAGGGCACTGCTGGGAGGACTCTGCACCTACACCTCCTGTCTCTGGGCACTGCTGGGAGTGATAGGCCCCCACCCCTCCTGTCTCAGGGCACTGCTGGGAGGACTCTGCACACACCCCTCCTGTCTCAGGGCACTGCTGGGAGACATCAGGCATTCCCCCCCCCCTTGGGACCCCCCCTACAGTACATAGCATGTGTGTCACACCTGGACACAATGGCAGAAGTCACAGTCACAAAAAGGGACACAGTCTGTGGCAGTGGACACTGCACTCACCTGATAACCTGGTCGCCCATACAGAATGGGGTACCGTGGGAGGATCACATCCACCAAAGCCATGTTCTCCTCCAGGGTGAATGGCTGTGACCTCTCCACAGCCCTTGACATGGTTCCAGGTAATCAGTAGCAGCAGCTGGGTCGCGAAATACAGAGATGTGCAGGCAAGTGCTCCCTCATGGGACCTGGCTGCCTTATATCTGCCTTGCTGGCCCATCTCATGCACAGGAGTACAGAGTGATTGGGCACTCACATTTGCATCCTATGTTTCCTCCAATCCCTTCAAACCTAGCAGTCTGTGGGTTCTCTATCGGTTTCATTTTCCTGCATGATGTCAGCCCCACAATCACATTGCAACAAAGTAGAAGAATTCCAACTGACTTCTGCTGTGCACCTTCCAGAACAAATTCGAAATTTGAACTTGGTCTCCATGACAACCAGCATGCATGTATGCCTTAATACTTGTCCCTCATGTGTCCCCTATGTAATTTGGAGCGTCACACACAGGTACGGTGTGTTTCGGGGCCCTAGGGCACCCCAAATGCATTGCAACGGCCTGTACACGCGTGCCTACGTTCACAATCACTATGGGTCTCCTCGCGTATGCGTACTCGTAGTGGTACGGGCCGTACACACGCATGTATGCTCACTATCACTATGGGTCTCCTCGCGTATGCGTACTCGTAGTGGTACAGGCCGTACACACGCATGTACGCTCACTATCACTATGGGTCTCCTCGCGTATGCGTACACGTAGTGATAGTGAGCGTACATGCGAGTGCACGGCCCGTACCACTACGAGTACGCATACGCGAGGAGACCCATAGTGATAGTGAGCGTACATGCGTGTGTACGGCCCGTACCACTACAAGTACGCATACGCGAGGAGACCATAGTGATAGTGAGCATACATGCGTGTGTACGGCCCGTACCACTACGAGTACGCATACGCGAGGAGACCCACAGTGATAGTGAGCGTACATGCGTGTGTACGGCCCGTCCACTATGGGTGTTCTAGCGTATGCGTACTCGTAGTGGTACGGACCGTACAAATGCCTGTACGCTCGCCATCACGATGGGTACACATACGGCAGCACTCCCATAGTGATTTGGGAACGTACACAGGCCCTCTTAGCAGCAGTACGGCAGTTTTCACACATCACAGTGGTGATAGGCGGCACACAGGTAGGAATAGGGCGGACATACTTGTCCATTGATGGACATACTTGTCCATGGATGGACATACTTGTCCAGGAATGGACATCAAGGCATCGTCTGTGCATTACTATATGTGTGGGGCACAGGTGTGACAGGCTGTGATGTGGAACATTACTCCTGAGTGGAGAAGGCACCACATGTATGATGAGATGTGTACAGGTGTACTGTGTGACGGTGCAATGTGTGCCAGGCATGCCCTTGACTCCTTTGACATGTGTGCATGTCGTACTGCACACTTGGGGTGAGCGTCACTGGCATGGCACGGACACCAACACACGGAAGTGTCCCCTGATGCCCGGTACAGGGGTTACCACACCTGCCTTGACACTACCCACGGTGCACAATGTGACTATGTCATGTATGTGTGGGGGCTTCCCATCAGGTTGATGTTGGTGCACCCTCAAAAGCTGCAGCTGTTGCAGCAACCAACATGTGTCTGTGTGTAGATGGATATCGCACACTGTTCCGCACACCATGCCACATGTGGTATCGGATGTGAGGTGCACATGTATGCATGGGACACGGAGTAGCGTGACATGGACATGTCTGCATCCTCACAATGATTGTGTGGTGAGTCATGACATGTGCACCGGCATGGCAAGGTGTGTGGGCTGTCCTAGTGTAATGTCATGTGACCTGTGGCTCTAGTGTTCCGCTACCAGTCTCTGCAATCGGCATCCTACTTCTGCAGATGTGTGGGCGTATGTCACTCCTGTCTTGCGTCTGGCTGTTCACTTGCACTGGGACACAGCTATTCCCATGCCATGTGGAGGTTCAGAATCTCCGTGTGTAGCTGGGTCTTGGTAGGAGTGTCACCTGGCAGCCATACGTGTCCTGGGCATGTAGCACATACCTGACTCCCTATGTAGCATATGTGTATTGACAGATTAACATGTGCTCAGTACATATGACTTGTTGTCGTAGTGCACTCACTCTTCCTTGTCACTTCCTAATTACTGCAGAGCGCCGCCTCTTGCCCGACCAATTCCGGACTTGGCTGCCATGCGGGAGAATGACAGCATCCGTTGCTACCGCTTCCCCCAACCGTTGATTCTGGAGTTGACGGCGAGACTGGCACCACACCTGCAACCGCAGCACAGGTATCCTACGGCACTGACACCCCAGCTGAAGGTAATGGCTGCCCTACATTTTCTTGCCACGGGTACCTTTCAATATACCATAGCTCATGTTGGTGGCATGTCCCAGAGCATGTTCTGCCGTGTGCTGCATGATTTCTTAGAGGCCATGTTGATTCACCTGGATGACTTCATCAAGTTCCCAACCCCTGAACATTTGACTGCGGTCAAGCGTGGATTCTATGCCCTGGGAGGGATGCCCCATGTCATTGGGTCCATAGATGGGACACATGTAGCTTTGGTACCACCACACGCACGGGAGGTGCGTACCGCAATCGGAAGCACTACCACTCCATCAATGCCCTTGTGGTGTGTCAGTCCAACATGTTGATTTCACATGTCTGTGCTCGTTTTCCAGGATCAGCACACGATGCCTACATCATGAGGTGTAGCAGGATGCCTGAAATGATGATGCAGCTGCGCAACGAAAGGGCATGTGTTGTTGGTGGGTACAGTCTGTCTGTCCTTCATTTTGCATAGCCTACCTTCACAACCGCTTCACCAGTTCTAACGATGTCAATGTGCTTCCCATGTAGGGGACGCTGGCTATCCCAACATGCCTTGGCTGCTCACACCTCTCCGCAACCCCATCACGCCGGCCCAGCTCCGCTACAACACCGCCCATGGCCGGACAAGGCGAGTGATAGAGAGGACGTTTGGCCTGCTGAAGAGCCGCTTTCGGTGCCTCCACAAGACCGGCGGCGCCCTCCCATATGCCCCTGCGAAGGTCTGCAAAATCTTCATGGTCTGCTGTATGCTGCACAGCATGGCAGTTGAGAAAGCTGTGCCACTCATCCTGGATCAACATGACGAGGACCATCCAACCGTGGAGGACGAAGGGCTTGACAATGGGGCTAGTGATGTGGAGGATGTGGAGCCGCAGGAGGACATCCGGACTCGGCTCATACGCGACTTCTTTGCTTAGTGGTGAGTACCAGTGTCTGAGTGTGCACGCATTGGTCCCCGTGTGGCATGTGTTGTGATGTGTGTCTCCACCTGCATGTATGGCACGTGAGTCAGAGGTGTGTGTGGGTGTGTCACTGGAGTGATGGTGCCAGTGATGGTTGTATTTCCCCAGTCATAATTGTGACCTAGCATGTTGTCATCCATACATGTGTCGAGTAAATGCACATGCAAGTGGCTGTGCTTTTTGTGGCTGACTTCTTGTGTGTCTCTCTTCCCCAGGTACTTGCGCATGCCGTCTGCTGGTTGCATTGTTGTGGCACTGCTATTCCTCATGGACACGTCATCGTGGGCTGACTCAGCGTTACAGGCACGGACACGTTTGGAAGTATCCATAGGGTAAGGGATGCATCAGGGGTGTATTGGGTGTGGCAGTTGTTCACGATGTATGCACACTGCCCCTGTCGATGTTTGGTTCCTCTGCAGACATGTTGCATCACCATGGGACACGACATGCAGCTGTGTACACCTGAATAGATGGTCTGACTGGTTGACAGTCATCAGTGATGGGATAGTGGATTGTGATGATGGCATCAATGTGTGTGACACTTCCCTCGGACACATACGGTTAGCATTGGCTTGACATGGTGTGGGACTTCCACATCGGCGGATGAATGGTGTATGGCAGGCTCTCCGTGAGCAGCTGTGGGTGTTTAGCTGTTAGCCGACAATTGTGTGCCAGTTCCATGGCTAACACGCATTTGTGCTGCAGAAGGGGGGTGCCAGTGTTGGTCCCACATGTTACTCCACAAGATGTGTTCATGTGTACTTCAAGTTGCCTCTGCAATCCCGAAAACATGACTAATAAAGGTGTCCCTATGCCTCCAAGGTGCCTCTTCTCAGTCAATGCTGGTGTGTTGCCACGGTGCATCCAGCATGTCTGGCATGGTTTTCCCTGATTGTGGCTATGTGTCAATGTGTCGAGTAGCAAGATGCAAGCTGTGTGTGTGGGCTGAGACTGTGTAGTGGGCATGATGTCCATGACTGTGTGGGTATTGTGAAATGTGCCATCCCCATGCATCCAACGTTGCCCAGGCCCCCATTCTCTGCATCCACCGGAATCAAGCTTGCAGGACATGGTTCTGCCACCTGTCTACACATACCTGCATGCCCCCCAGGACACTCCACATGATCCCTGACCTCTGCGCATGACTGTTGCTGTACTCAATGTGTCTGTCAGCACGGTTGTGCGGCCACCCCCTCAGCTGGTTAGGCCCATCACGGGTGTGTATGGTGCTCCATGTCTGTCTTGCCTAATACACTGTGACCCGTGTGTCCTGTGCCAGACTCAGGCCCCAGGGTGTGGATGGTTGAAGTCAAAAGAGAACTCAGGCATGTTTAGACTTTACAACACACATGTAAGGTAATAATGCAACCAGCAGGCATCTTCTCTTCATAGTGTGATTTATTATTTGGGGGGGGGGGATAAAGTGAGGGGCTTTCCGGGAGTTTGGAATCCAAAGTTCAGTAGGGGAGTTGGTGTCCTTGCCATTGGAAATCATCAGAGTCCATGCCACAGTCTTTGTCAACATTGGTCAGACAGTGACCAGCAGGGCCATGTGGCAGAGAATGTCTCTTGATGCTGTGATGCTGTGATGCTGTTGCTCCAGTGGGCCAGGTGCCAGGCCAGGTGTCCTGGGAGATGGTGATGTTGCGCCGACCCTCACGGTCTTTTCCGTGGACGACCCGCCCTCCTGCGGGGACCCTCAGAAGCAGGCCGTGACGACGTCTGGGATGCTCCATCGGATGTTTCCTCCTCCTCCTCCTGCTCCCTCCCTGTGGGTGGTGATGTTCTCCGCCTTCTGGCACAGGGAGGGTCGGCCATGTTGTCGGCCATCCGACGGAGTGTATCGTGAATCCCCTGGAACACCGTCACTTGCTCAGCCTGTCTGTCCTCCATCCGTCCTTGGTGTCGCTGTAGACAGGCATGTTGCTCCGCATGTTATTGGGCCTGCTGGGTCTTTATCTCAGCGAGGGTCCCCTTGATCTCATTGAGGGTGGACACAACCTGGGCCATGCCCGTGGTGTCCTGCCGGTATGTGTCCATGATGTTATGGACATGGGCAAATACCGGTTCCCCAGCCAACTGGTCAGGCTCGCGCCTCCGCCGTCCTCCACTCCCACCACCCCTGCCCACTTGCACCTGGCCTGCCCTTGTGTGTACATCGGGTCTCCGGGACCCCTGAGGGGTGGCATTGGCGTTGTCGCCTGCCTCCTCCTGGGTGCCCGGGACACCATGTCCCTCCTGGCCAGCCTGGCTGCATTGTGGTGGTGGGGCAGGGATCCTGGGTGTCTCCTGGGATGTGGCAGGAGTGGGGGTTGGCACAGTTGTACCTGACACAGGTGCTGCAGGTGGTTGGACACCAGAGGGGCCAGGTCGGTCGGGGTCGTCCACAGAGTGGTGAGAGTGGTCGCTGCCGGTGGGATCGGGCTCCTGCAGATCCGGGTCCTGTGAGTCATCCCCCCCAGTGTTGGGGGGTGAACCACGACATTGACCTGTGTGTGAGAGAGACAATGTTAATTTTGGTCCATGCAACATCCATGTTTCATCAGTTTCAAAGTTGGCACTTTTCCTCTTGGAATTAGGATCTGTCTTGCATTCCACTCACAGTGCACTTGTGCATGGGTGTGTACCTTGGGCACCACTTTGGCCCCTTTAACTATGTGTGGCACAGTCTTACTTGCTGCGTCAAGTGTGACTGCAGTCAGCAGTGGAGTGGGCAGGTGTGGCGAGCCATGCATTGGCGCCTTCCATCTAGCACTGTACATGTGCACATGGAGTGGATCCACACACTTATATAATGCAGGTAGCTGTCGTTGTGCTCGTGCACAGGTTGTGACATCGCCCTGTGTTTTGCCATGGAGAAGAGGGGGGGTTCTGGCACTGGCCACCCTTGTCTACATGCACGCAGTCTACCTGCTGACGAGCAGACATTCGCACACGCCACACGGCAGATTTGCTCTCCCTGTGTCTCGCTCCCTCTCTGTCCCCCTCTCCCTCCCTCCGTGTGTCAGCCTCCTCCCTCTGTCCGTGTCCCTGTGTCTCCCTCCCTCTCTGTCCCCCTCTCCCTCCCTCTCTGTCCCCCTCTCCCTCCCTCTCTGTCCCCCTCTCCCTCCCTCTCTGTCCCCCTCTCCCTCCCTCCGTGTGTCAGCCTCCTCCCTCTGTCCGTGTCCCTGTGTCTCCCTCCCTCTCTGTCCCCCTCTCCCTCCCTCTCTGTCCCCCTCTCCCTCTCTCTCTGTCCCGCTCTCCCTCCCTCTCTGTCCCCCTCTCCCTCCCTCTGTGTGTCACCCTCTGTCACCTCAGGCCAGCTTCCTGGGCACACACTGTTAGCAGATCTTTGAATGGCCCTTGGCTTGTTGATGTGAGTTTGTTTCTGATCTCCAGGCACCCATTGGGTGTAGTGTGTGTCTGTGCGCTGCTGCTGTGGTGGTGTGTGCTGCCACTCTTTCACAATGTTGGCTGTTCATTAGCTGCTGTCATGTGCAAGAACGTGCCGTCACCCCCATGTGTTGATGCAAGGCGTCCGCCATTTGCTGGCAAGTCTTTCCTGTGTGGGGACACAGTGTTTGTCTGGCTGTGACCTAGGCCATATGGGCAGAGGGCATTGTTGTCTGCTTCTGAGTTGCACTATGTGGATTTTGTGGCCCACCCTCCCGCCATCCGGGTTACCGTGTCAGGTGTTGGTGTCTTCTGTGGCCTGTGACTTGACATTGTCCAGCTGGGTGCATGGGGCATGGTGGCGGCAGTGGCATGTGCGTGTTCATGGAGTGTGGTTGAGTCATGCGATGGCTTGGGGTGGTTGCGTGCCTGTTAGTGATTTTGGTTGTGGATGACGTTCCCCCCATGTGAGGTGCGTTGTTTGTGTACTCACCCGGGTCTCGGAGTCCTTCTAATCCGTCCACTGCCTCCACCGGCAGTATGGCCATCACCCTCTCCTCCCAGGGGTGGTAGTGTACGGGTCTGCGGGAGGGCCCTCCTCCAGTGGCGTTGGCCTGGTTGTGTTCCTCCTGCATCTTGGCTCGGACCCTCCTCCGCAGATCGTACCACCTGGATTGGCATTCCTGCCTGGTCCTTCTGGTGTCCCCAACAGCATTCACAGCATCGATGATGGTCTGCCACATGGCTGTTTTAGCTGCCATGCTGGTGTTTCTGACCAATGTTCCAAAGAGCTGTGGCTCGACTCTAGAGGATTTCATCAACAAGAACCTCCAACTCTCGGTTACTGAACTTTGGATTCTTGGTAGTGGGCATGGTGAGGGGTGTGGGTGTGGATGGTGGGGGGGTGTGTGTGGATGGTGGGGGGGGTGTGTGGATGGTTGTGGGTGTGTGGGTGTGGTTGTGCAGGTGTGTGTGTGTGTGAATGTGATGAGGGGGTGTTTGTGAAGGTGGTTGTGTGAAGGTGTGCAAGTGTAAGGTGTGGTGAAGCTTGTAGTATGGTGCTGTAGGTTGTCTGTGGTGTCTGGCAGCAGTGAGTCTGTTGCAAAGGCTCATGGTTTGTGTGTGTGGGCCCTTTTTATTGGTCCATTGGTGGGTGTGGCTGTGTTTGAAGTTTGGGTGGGTGTGTTATAAGGAGTGGTGGTGTATTGGGCCTCTGTTTGTTTTTGGCAGTTGCAGGTCAGTGAATGTGTTATTTTAGTGGTTGTTGGACATGTTTAGTGGCTTTTTGCCATTCGAATGGTATATTCTTGTGTTGTTTTGTTTTGTCCTGGTTGTGTACGTGCGTTTTTAGCGTGTGTACGGTGTGTACATGGGCCATTTGGTTGTACGGTGCTGTCCTTGTGTGTGGCTTGGTACGACTCGTACATGCGGTTGTGATGTTGGGGCATGGGGTGCGCTCCGTACTTAGGAGGTAGTGGTGGGGGTGCGACTCTGACGTACAGGGGTGGGGGTACGACTGGAACGTACAGGGGTGTACATAGACGGTGGTACGACACGTACAGGGGTGGGGGTTGGACTCGAACGTACAGGGGTGTAGGTACACGGGGGTATGACACATACAGGGGTGGGGGTTGGACTCGAACGTACAGGGGTGTAGGTACACGGGGGTACGACACGTACAGGGGTGGGGGTAGGACTCGAACGTACATGGGTGTGGGTACATGGGGTACGACACGTACAGGGGTGGGGGTAGGACTCGAACGTACAGGGGTGTACATAGACGGTGGTACGACACGTACAGGGGTGGGGGTACGACTGGAACGTACTGGGGTGTACATAGACGGGGGTACGACACGTACAGGGGTGGGGGTAGGACTCTAACGTACAGGGGTGTAGGTACACGGGGGTACGACACGTACAGGGGTGGGGGTTGGACTCGAACGTACAGGGGTGTAGGTACACGGGGGTACGACACGTACAGGGGTGGGGGTAGGACTCGAACGTACAGGGGTGTGGGTACACGGGGGTACGACACGTACAGGGGTGGGGGTAGGACTCGAACGTACAGGGGTGTACATAGACGGTGGTACGACACGTACAGGGGTGGGGGTACGACTGGAACGTACTGGGGTGTACATAGACGGGGTACGACACGTACAGGGGTGGGGGTAGAACTTGAACATACAGGGGTGTAGGTACACGGGGGTACGACACGTACAGGGGTGGGGGTACGACTGGAACGTACTGGGGTGTACATAGACGGGGGTACGACACGTACAGGGGTGGGGGTAGGACTCGAACGTACAGGGGTGTGGGTACACAGGGGTACGACACGTACAGGGGTGGGGGTAGGACTCGAACGTACAGGGGTGTAGGTACACGGTGGTACGACACGTACAGGGGTGGGGGTACGACTGGAACATACTGGGGTGTACATAGACGGTGGTACGACACGTACAGGGGTGGGGGTTGGACTCGAACGTATAGGGGTGTAGGTACACGGGGGTACGACACGTACAGGGGTGGGGGTAGGACTCGAACGTACAGGGGTGTGGGTACACGGGGGTACGACACGTACAGGGGTGGGGGTAGGACTCGAACGTACAGGGGTGTACATAGACGGTGGTACGACACGTACAGGGGTGGGGGTACGACTGGAACGTACTGGGGTGTACATAGACGGGGGTACGACACGTACAGGGGTGGGGGTAGGACTCGAACGTACAGGGGTGTAGGTACACGGGGGTACGACACGTACAGGGGTGGGGGTAGGACTCGAACATACAGGGGTGTACATAGACGGTGGTACGACATGTACAGGGGTGGGGGTTGGACTCGAACGTACAGGGGTGTAGGTACACAGGGGTACGACACGTACAGGGGTGGGGGTAGGACTCGAACGTACAGGGGTGTAGGTACACGGGGGTACGACACGTACAGGGGTGGGGGTAGGACTCGAAAGTACAGGGGTGTAGGTACACGGGGGTACGACACGTACAGGGGTGGGGGTTGGACTAGAACGTTCAGGGGTGTACATACATGGGTGGGGGTGTACATACACGGGGGGTACATGTCGGACGTACGGGGGCGGGGGGAGTGTTGGGCGCGTATGCGGGCACATGTCTCCATGGTTGCTATGGGAGTTCGGTGCGGACGGTGTTTTTTCCATACGGTTGTGAGATAGGACGCACGGGATGGATCGTGATTCCTCGGTCGGACTTCACCTTTCACATTTGTACGGTAAATCGTCCGAGGACATGTCGGACACATTTTCCGACCCGAGGACGTGTGGGGAAAGATTCCCGATGCGGTTCGTATGGACTTTTTCCCATGCGAATCGTGATTGCCAGTTCGTACGGCACTTGTACGATTCGTACGGTAAAAAGACCGGATACGAGTCGCACGGGGAATTTTTTTACCGGATCGTAATTGGCACCTTTGTGTGCAAACATTTTCATTCCCACATGCACAAAATCTAGAACTCATGAAAAAGTCTTGAGAGGAGGTTACTGTCATGATCAGGAATCAGATGACCATTTTATTTGTATCCCCATGGACAAGGCTAATAAACAAGGAAAAAATATACCTTGATTTTACAGGACTACGAGTACTATGATCCTTTGCTTTGATCTGGCTGGGCTTCTCCTGTATATAAGTTAGCCACACCCAATTATTAACGCTTACTATTCAAATTCTCGCTCACTGGACGGAAAGGAGGAGTGCTCTCTCTGACTTGCAGTTGTGACATTCATGGAAGCTTGAAATGTTAGTTTGTAAGTTTGCAGCATTTGGAATCCTCGTGTAGCCTAATCGCTCGTAAATCTGCCAAGTGAATGTGGCCTCTGTTACACTTTTGTAATGCATGGTAAGCAGCGTTGTGGACGACTTCCACTAGATGGCGCTCTAGGACAAGGAATAGTATAATTTACTATACAACACCTTCCCTACTGTACGTAGACTGGAGTTGGAATAGTAAATTATACTACTCCTAAGTCCAGCGTCCTCCAACGCAAGTCGTTGTAACGACTTGCGTTGTCAAAACCGTGATGTAATGTACCGCGATGTAAATGTATGCGTTGTAACGTCATACATTCATGACAGGTATGCATTTGTCTCTCTTGCATGGAATGCTGGTAATGGCTTTAAATTTCAAAAGTTGAAAGACTTTGTACAAACATTTAACTCTTCAAGAAAAATAAGACTTTACTTTGTTATCAAGAAACACAATGAAAGGACATTCAGATTGTCTGGTAGTGAATGCTGTTAATTTGTTTTCAGTTTCAAAAGCTAAAAGATTTGATCTACCAAGTTAACTCTTCTGAGTACAACTGTGATTCACCATGTTTATTAAGAAGCTCGAAGAATGTGGATTTGTCATGTTTGACAGTGAACCATGTTAGGCGCTTTCAGTTACAAATGTTTAAAAGACTTTGCAACAATTAACTCTTTTGAGAAAAATAAGACTTGCTTGTTCAGAGGCTCCAGGAAAGTGCAAGGACTAATTATTTAACTAAGGTGATCTCCCGGAGTAATTCAGTCAATTGGCAAATACAAACTCAGATCAAAGTATCATTGACATTACTAAACAAGCACTGAGAAAAGTGCAACCTTGGTGAACTATAACAGTATTATTGAAGCATCAAGTGTTGAGGAAAAATGCAGCTGTTTGGTGTTTCAAAGACACAATGAATTCAAACGCTGATTAAAACGCAATCGTGAGAAGAATTTAAGGAATAAATATTTGATAATGCTGAGGAGAGCTGACTCAATCATGAGAAGATAATCACACAACTTTATCATAGATAGCAGGTGCAAGCTATGCGTTATTTTCTTTATGAGAGAAACACTGTGGAAAAAGAACAATCATATCAAGGCTTTTTCCTCTCTCTGTTTCCTAAAAGATAAATACAAATGTTATTTTGGAAAGTCGATCTCCCTTTGAAAGGAAAGATCTCAAGACCTTTATTGAAGGTGCCAGTGGTATTACAAGTATAAACATTTTAGATGATTATTGAATTTGAGACATGCACATACTATACTAAATCGTTTTACATTTGTCATTTTAGACCTCCTTCCCAGCAGTCCCTTTCCCTCCTTGTTCCCCTCAACTGGCATCACAGTGGTCCTGTGTTAGTTTCGTTTAGGAACCCAGTGGTGCCTGGAGGTGGGTCCATTCTTAGAATTGTGCCATTCCTTAAAAGCATAGAATTATTTCCTGACAGGCCTGGCTCCCTTGCAATGCTCTGCAAACCAGGATTTAAGGTACTTTGTTCAGTGGGTCTAACTGGGTCCCTGTAGCTGGCCCATGCACCATTGGGGTCAGCATGAACTCGTGACTATGCCCTGGTCTGGGACAACCAGATATCCACAGTTTGCGCTTTGTGCTGTTCAGCACTATTTTCACCGAAATCCCTAAACTTGCATATCTCTGATTCTACTGATTGGAGTTTTGTCATTTTGGTCTTAAGTTATTTATTAGAATGACTCTATGCGATTCTTTTTGTGTGATGTTTTAACTTAATTACTGCCTGAAGTGTTGCACAAGTACTTTGCTCATTGCCTCCAAGTTAAGCCTGACAGGTCTGTGCCTGCTCTGCTGCATGATGAGGTTAGTAATCTGCAAAGCAGTTTCTAGGAGTGCCTTATCTTAGTAGATATTTGGATGAATTTCAGTTTCTGAAAACTAAATACAGTTGATGGTGTGCAAGGCCACCTCCTTTTGGTATGACAATTGGTGGCTAGTCTCCGTGAATGAATACGTGATTGGAATTCTAACAGTACCAAATAGACAGCTCAATGAGAAATTGCGGTAGCATGTGCCTCCATGTGTTCTCCCCCAGCTTAAACTACAATGCTCATAAATGTAGAATTTATTTTTCACTGTGATCTGTCCATTAAAATACAAATTCATAAACTATTATTAATCTGCTTTGTGTCACCCCGGGTGGGAAGGGTGTGGCCAGACGTGGGTCCCGTGCTCTCCATGCCACTGGAATCAAGCTATCCTGGCTGAAGAGGGGTGAAACCCTGAAACCGGTCTTAGAGTGCTTGTTTCCAGTCCAGGGAGGACCTGGCTTGGCAGTTCGGGCTTGACTGTTCCCATGAGGCACAGGTTCAAGACTGATTTGCATATGGCTGGGTTCAAGCTGGAATGGCATGGTGAGCAAACAAACGATGGATTTAGGCCCAGATCTCTGTACTGGGGTGAATGCATGACATTGTTCTGCATTCTGTCCATCAACTGTTGTTTTTGCATTTGTCACCCCGAGTGGGAAGGGTATGCTCAGACGTGGGTCTCGTGCTCTCCATGCCACTGGAATCAAGCTATCCTGGCTGAAGAGGGGTGAAACCCCAAAATGCTTGTTTCCAGTCCAGGGAGGACCTGGCTTGGTAGTTCGGGCTAGACTGTTTCCATGAGGCACAGGGTCAAGACTGATGTGCATATGGCTGGGTTCAAAATGGAACGGCATGGTGCTCTCCATGCCACTGGAATCAAGCTATCCTGGCTGAAGAGGGGTGAAACCCCAAAATGCTTGTTTCCAGTCCAGGGAGGACCTGGCTTGGTAGTTCGGGCTAGACTGTTTCCATGAGGCACAGGGTCAAGACTGATGTGCATATGGCTGGAACTGGAACGGCATGGTGAGCAAAAAAACTATGGATTTAGGCCCAGATCTCTGTACTGGGGTGAATGTATGACATCGTTCTGCATTCTGCCCATCAACTGTTGTTTTTGTTTTGTACCTCAGAGCCACGTTCAAAAGGTACTTTCTCTTTCCAAGAAGGGACTTTCTTCACAGGCAGGCTGCAGTAACACATTGTACATAGATCTCATAAATATCCCATTGCCCAGCTACAGGTAAGACAGAATGCTTTAGCCCAATATACCATAAAAGTCTCTTTGACATTTCACACTATCTAGCAAAATTACAATGGCTTTCGGGGCAAACCAGAATGTTTTAAATTTTCATTGCTTGTAGCACCATTCCATACACCAGGTTGGCTATACCGTACTGTGGTCTCACTTCCACAGGTGTGTGCCAAATTAAACCATCATTTTTCATATGTTCACCTCTTTTGAACCCCTGCGGTCAAAAAGGCTAAACTGGCATCAGATCATTATCTTATGCTACCTCTAGGTTCTGAGACAAGTTCCCTTTGAATATTTGTTTTCTCTATAGTCTTCATCTTTTCAAAATAGGTCTTTTAAGGTACAGCTGCATCCTTATTGGGTCATGCTTAGTGCTGAGTTACCCTGGGGGTGGGGCCACTGTCATGTACTATAAATCCTAAATTGTCAACAACAAAATCAATGAAAGTTGACCATTTACAATTCTTCATTCTATTGAAAATATGTGCACTTCTACAATTGGAGCATAGCAAAAGTTATTACAGGTTGTAGCAGTAATAGGTCTTTCATATCGCCTACTGTTCCATCTTATCTTCTGAAAGTAACTAGACCTCATTGACACAGACATCAATCAGGAATTATTTCTGTTCACTTCACTCCAAAGTCTGAATATTATTTATTTTTACTTATCCTTAACTTATGCCAAACTACTTCTTTAGACAATCTAATTTCTAATTGTAGAAAATTAGTCACTACCACCAAAGACTATATGAATGGCTCATCCCTACGATGATGGAAGAGAAATGCCACCTCCATGAATTTGAGCATGTAGAAAATGGCCATCATTTCTCTGCTGTCTGTTTTTGCTGGCTGTATAACTCTGTGCACTTTACCCTGCTAACCAGATGTAAAGTGCCTGTGTTCTTCCTTTCAACATGATGACAATAGCATACTCTTCATTGGCATATTTAACTTATTTATAAGTACCTAGTACTATGTGTACCCAGGACCTGTAAGTTCAATGTTAAGGGTGAACTGTAGCACCTATTGTGGCATCTACTTCAGTGACAGTGCGAACATGACTGCAGACTAAGCATTTGTTGCCTGGCTCTTGCCGTTTTAAACTGCAAATTTAACCTGTCAAACAAAAACCTTTCAACAGGCAAAACCTTCTTTTTTAAAGAATTCTAAGTCACACCCAAGTAAGTCTAATTGCCCATAAGTTATAATGCATGTTATTTAAAAGTAGGGCATAGTAAAATTTTATGTTAAACACATCCTTACGGTGAAAATGTGCTAAAAGCAATTTTGACTGTAGCTGGGTTGGCTGATCCATAAGAAGGCATTGGGATATAATATTAGGTTTAATAAATGGAATCTCTGCCTTGGAAACAACTACTATTTTATTGTTTTGACTTTCCAAAATATTTATTACAAGTCCAATTCACTGTCAGATTTGTAATAAATAACTTAGAAAGATGACGTTTAAAAATTTACATTTGCCCTGACTGAAGTCCCTGGAGATAAATCTGTATTTTGTTCTTCCGCTTTGACCAGCTAGTAATTAGCATTTGCATATGCTTAAATGAGCTGCAAACTTGTTCCCAGACATGGACAAATCTGGGCCCAAAGAGTTGATTAACTTCAAAGAGGCCTGCCATGTCACAAGCAGATGTAGCTAATATCTAGGCCTGCATCAGTCTTTTGTCCCCCAAGAGAGACCGGCCTCCAATCACAGTGGGCCTCTTTTGACATGACAGAGTTTGACAGATCTGCTAACTTTATAACTAACATTTAGTGCACACTTTCAAGGAAGGAAACAAAATGCTAAAAGAACTTGTGTCTATCCACTGTCTAGATGCTGAAAACTCAGCTTTGTTGTGCCAGACTTCAGTTTCTGAGTTTGTTGAGGATATAGGGACTGCCTAAAACTGGAGTTTGGTGTTAGATGAGGAAGGACACTAGGATTAACATAGTAAACTCCCCCCACACATACCCAGCCCTCACAGCAGAAGTTTAGTGTAGCCAAAGATTTCGGCCATCATGAAAATGCTCAAAGATGGTAGGGTTTTGCCCTGGGTACTTTTCCCCATTAGTTAGATCATCCCTAGGAGTCATTCCCACCTACTAGCTCATGCCAGGCATGAATGAGGCATCCACAGTCACCCAAATCAGAGCATTTCTAGAATGTGGACGAAAAGAAGAGAACTGAGCCTGCTGTCTGAGAAATGAGAAGACGCTACCTGCTCTTCCTCTTGTACAAGGGACAAAAAAGTGGAATCCATGGGTCATGAGGCCAACCTCTTGTTAAAGCTACAAGACCACAACAAGCTGCAAGAGGACTTTTCCTGCAACTTCAGAGCTGACCAGTGGCCTTTGGACCGGGACTGGACCCTCCTGTTGGCCTCTGAGTGCCACTCTGTGAGTCTTTATGTGCGTCCCCTGAGGTGCTTGGGAGCTTTACAAGTGTACTCCTGTAGTGGATTGGGGCTTAATGGACTACAGTAATAAGATAAAATCCCTTGACCATCTTCAAGTCCATCCAAATTGCACCTCAGCACTCTTCTACCGCAACCAAAGACTGTCATAAGAACATTGTGCTTCTTGGCATTATTTCTACTTAAAACTTAAAAAGGTAATATCTCCTGTTCCTCTCATTGGACATCTGTCATTTTGGTGTCAATGTGTTAGTTACATCCTTCTCTATTTTCCTAATATTTTGTTTTTCTAGAGTGGTTCACCCTGACAAGGATTGTGATTATTATTCGAGATGGTGGTTTAGCCCCTTAAACTAGGAACCCAATTTCTTACAGTACTCATATAACAGTCTGTAGACATGCTCAATATGTTCTCATTTGAAGATAACGTGCCTTAGGGAGAATCTGTAACCCCAGGGTCTCACTAGTAGTCAACGTTGCTGAAGCCACATCCACCTCTTCTTTTAACACACTGAGGTGATTTATGTGCATTAGGGAGCTGAATAAGAGTTTGGAAGAGATAGTAGCCTCTCCGACAAACTGTAGATCTATCTGCCTGATTTACAGTCAGGCATACATTAAGTATGTCAGTGATGAGCCAACTTTATCTTCTTTGCTGACATAGTCTTCAAGCGGCCAGATGGAGCAAGAACTGTCAGAGGTTTCCCCATTAACCTGCCTACCTGGTTTAGAGTGAGCAGTTGAAAGGCCAGTTTCTACTATCCCATATCACCTTAAGATCTTACTACCATACCTAAATATAAAGTCCTTTTAACGTTTGGTTTTTCAGTGAATCTTTGGGGTATTTAGATTATATTCACCAAACCCCCTCCCCGTCCCCGCTGAGAACAGCTTTTGACTGTGCACAGTGGTTGGTGGGTTGGCCACGGACACTGACTATGACCAGACACTACTCCCAGCATCCTGACAAGCAGCCCAAAAATCACTCCACACAGCCTTTAGTTGTGCGTGGCAGGGGGGTTGGCTACAGAAACTGGTCTGGCCTGGCCTTTGGAGTTGCTGTTGTTTATGTCATATGCACTTGTGTTTTTGTGTGACTGCAAATTCCAGACCAGCATTTTGCATACATTTTTGAGAATGTTGCATAATTTCCATAAAGTAAGTGTCACCCAGGCTTATTATTACCTCCTGGGATTCTGCGATAACAATGTCCCATGTGAAATCACAGTGATATCCATCAAGCAGGTATACTTAAAGTGAGGATTATTCGATTATGCAATCAGGAAGAACAATTGCTGTGCTTTTAATCTTTTGTTACCATCAAGAATTTCTCTTTCTAAATATGATTTTAGATCTTCTTTATTTAATACTACAAATGACATAATTATTTGTTTTATTTAAAACCAGAGCTGGAATGATTATAGGAAGCATATTGGAGGGAGGTTATGTTGTAAAATCATACATATTTAAATATATTTTGGCACCAAATGTATTTTTTTTTTAATGATAACTCACAAATTGTGTAAATATCTTCATATTGATATATAATTATTTTTACTTGTCATCCAGTTTTCCACTACATACCATATCACATTGGGTGAATTCATTCCTTTAAGAAATGAGATATAAATATATTTTTCATTAGGCCACACTTACAATCTTGCAACCACAATATAGAGTACTGTAAAGACAAGAAATTCCACATTATCAGACAATGTGTAAATCTATTGTGTGATGAAATAAAATATTAGTCAGAGACACTTTTTTCAATATATCCAATTAAATGATATATTATAAATGCATAGTTTTATCAACATTCACATAGAAACAGTATTATTGTCGATGGTATTTTAACCATCATGGAAAAATAATCCTGAAACAACCTGATCGAATTCACCCAAAACAATAAAGATTTATGTCTTATAAATTCAGAAAGTAAATGAGCGTGGCTTAGCTTGGAATTATGCATTTCATTTATTAAAGATATTTTGACATATAATGGTTGAAAATATAATTTAATTCATAATGAATCCACCTTAAATATGATATACTGATTTTCTGTATAAACGTAATAACTGCACTTATGTTTCCAAATATTAATATAATTGTTGGAAGTAGTTAATGAAAAAAATATTACTTTTAATTTGTATTTAAAATCCTACTATTATTTTGGAAATATTATGCTTGTATTAAAAATTGCCAAATATTAATATCATTGTTGAAATTAGTTAACAAAAAAAAATACTTCTAAAGTGTAATACAAATTCGACTATTATTTTGGAAATCTCATGCTAGTGTTAAAAATTTACATTTGATTTAAATATGATTTAGTAAAATTACACATAAATAAATATATGGATATTTCATAATGGATTTTAATTATAAATTCATATATATTTACCATATGTTTATCTTATAACCATTTTTTGCTGGTAACTTGCTTCATAATCTACACCCTTTTCCACACAATCTAGAAAAGGAAATCCATCAGTGGGAGAATTAGCTCTCCTGCAAAATGACATATCAGACCCATCTGGTGTGTCTGCCTTGCTCCTAAATACTCCCACTTTCACAGGGTCAAATAATACATGCGCACAGAGTCATAAAGCCTGTAAAAGGTGAAAACTCTTGAATGACCATGCAGAATGAATGGATTTGCTACAACTTCTCCCTTCGCTGCCTGCTGTTAAGATGGACTTTCAAAGTGCTTTGTCAAATTTTAAATCAAATAAAGGACAATTTCACTGGTGTGGGAACATTGATTGGAGCAGTCACAGATCTTCTATCAGTTATTCAGGACCATACAGCATCTTCTGCAACCACCTCCCGTACAATATCTCATGGAGATATAGATATGGAGAGCACTGCAGAGCTCTGAAGTGCCACACACTGAGGCCCCTGCCAAAACATTTCTGTTCAAAATCCAGTTCAACAACACTACACTACACATTTTCTTACCTTAAGAAAACTTTGCTTTCTGTCCCTTCACGCTAATCAACTATGGTTTATTTCGACACACTTTGCCTCATTTTCAGTTAACTCATTTGCAGATTAATGACACAAAATAAAGCAATTTATTGCATGTATATTTTTCATTATAAACATGTGGATTATAAACAAATACAATTGCCTTAGATGTAAATGAATGTCAGCATTTGAATATATGATTTTAATATTGAATTAATATGAAATAACTTTATATTGAAAAAGTGCAAAAGTAAGTTATATAATAAATAATTAGTTTACCACAATGGAGATACTACCTATTTCAAATTAGTTTAGAGAAAATTCAGAAATGTGTTCTTATCATACACACATATACTTTGTAACACAAACAAAGAAGAAAAATGTATATTCATTAAGATATGGTTACATTAAGACTGCTTATGCATAGAAAAAAAGTAAATTGAGATATTTGTAGGCAATAGACTGTAACATTTATTACAATCACAAAGGTTAGGTGCTAGGTTTGATTTATTATATTTTAAATATCAAACTAATCAAATAAATATCTTTAAATGCAACACAAAAATAAAGAAATATATATATAATAAGAATTTAAAAAAATCTACGATTGTATTATTTTATATATATTCAAAGAAATAAACACCTAGTTAAACCATCATTCTTATCGACAACAAGACAAGTGGTGTGTATATATATCTTTCCCCTTCCTCCTGAACACATCCAGGAAAGTCAACAACACACACGGGTACGTTTTTTTCTTTAGTTTATTGAAGTCTCCTCATCAAATGCATTTTGGCCAGTAGCGACCCGTGGAGGGAGTTCTGTGGGGCGGTAAGATGGGGCGGGGGAGGGGCAGGGTGGGGGCAGTAAACACCAGAATATGGATTAACAGAGGTAAGTAAACAATTAAATAAATAAAACGAATTTCATTGCGCTCGCTGCATCACCGAACTCCTTCCACGGGCCGCTACTGATTTCGGCTACTCGTTAGCCTTTATCACTAATGACGATATACTGTTTTTTTCCTCTTTGAACACCTCCACACACACTAAATTGTGTAAACAGACTACCACTCAGTTATTCTTCTCTTCGGTGTCTGGCTTGCTCCCAATCTTTACATACTGGATTGTCTCAGCATGCACCCATTTGTTGCCCTATGCATTAAAGACCTGTACTCCCTACAGGTCTTGAATCTAAACATTGCACATATCTTCCTTATCTCAGTAGAATAAATATTTAACAATAAATAAATATTTTAAAAAGACTCCAGGCTACACACATACAAAGTACTTTTATCTTTAATTTTTTTTTTTATAAAGGCTTTTATTGAAAATTATGCAGTTCACAAAGATATCATCAATGAGCACATGTAGTTTAATAACCAACAACCCGTGGCAATGACATATACATCAATCATTTGCAGTATAAAAAATGATCTGCGAAGTGTAACAGAGTATCATGCTTATAAACAAAAGAATAGTACATTCAGCATTCTGCATTACCTGGGGACTCACCCTGCTCGACAGATCACAGGTACTGTAGCAGCGGTTCCCATATGTTGTTAGGTCTAGAAGTGGTGGGGAGATCTTCCGCATATAGCACCAGATTATCCCGACAGAGCGTCAGATCTTGAAGCCATCGTGCAGTCTTAGGCCCAGCTGTGCCCTCCCACGTCATTGCCACGCGTCTTTTGGCTATAAGCAAAGCTACCCTCACTAGCTTACCTGTAGCCTCCTTCAGGAAGGGCACCGAGCCCTGCAGGCATACCTGTGATGAGCACTGCAATTCTAGACTGACCATTTTAGACAGTGTGCGAATCACACCATCCCAGAACAATGCTACTTTGCGGCACTCCCATGACAAGTGCCAAAAGTCAGCATCTGCAGCTCCACATCTCTTGCATATATCAGTGTCTCTAAGTTCATACTTGAATAGCTTATGTGGAGAACAGTACGCTTGGTGTATGTATTTAAAATGTATTATTCAGAGGTTACCATTAGAAGTTAGGGCCCCAGTAAGCTGGCAGCAATATTAGCAGTCCTGCAATGTCAGTGGTGGAGTTAAATGTGTATTCCATTTCTCTAAACTTTTGTTGCTTAGTAGAGGCTTCTCCGCTCTAGCAGATCGATATAGCTTGGGAAGACGTTTAAGTCGTGTTGGACTGACAAGCAGAGTGTGTAATGTTGGAGGTTCCGCAGGGAAAGTGTGTTAGTGGGCCTGTATCGCTTTCTTTAACTTGTGGAAGAGGAATATAAACAATGGCGTCTTATTCTGTATAAAACATAGATCATTGTCGGTTAAAAAGACGCCGTCAGGAAATAAGTCCTGCATTTTGACTATTCCTACTTGTTGCAGAGTGCGCATAGAGCCCATCTCATGCGTCACTGACAGATTTGAGTGAAATGTGAGAGGTAGTAGAGGGGAATACAACAGTAACTTCCCTGTCATGTGACCTAGTGCCTGCCAGGCCCCTCTAGTGGTATCAACAGTATTTATCTCAGAGCGGGGTGTCTGCCGATTAGAGTGAGTCAACATGGAGCTCAGTGGAATAGGGTGGGCGTTTCCGTCCTCCACCACCACATATGGGATGAAGTCATAAGAGCCGAACCAGTAGTGCGCATATTGTGCATGAGCACAATAATAATACAGATAGAAGTTGAACACGCCGAAGCCCCCCTGTTTGTTGTCCAGCACAAGTGTTTCACAGCACACACGGGCCTGTCTACCCCCAAACAAGCTTAAGGAGCAGAGAGCACACAGTTTAAAAAAAATGTTTGGTTAGTTGAATCGGTATGTTACTAAAAAGATATAAAAATTGGGGCAGCACAACCATCTTAATGTGAGCGATACGGCCGGCCAGTGATAGTGGGAGCTTTACCCATCTATCCACCTGCCGCTCCAACTTCACACACGCGGGGCCGTAATTCTCGTGAATAACCGTGTCGGGGTCTCTGTGTACCCATATCCCCAAATACTTCATGGGGTCTGCACACCACAAAAGCGGGAATTCAAGTTTGTGAGCTAAGGTGCATTCTGTCAGCGGTACTATCACTGATTTAGCCCAGTTAATATGCAGGCCTGAGAGCCATCCAAACTGAATATACTCCTGCAGTACTGGTGCAGGGAAAGCGTGCAGTACCGGTATAAAAAGCAGCATGTCATCCGCATATAATGAAATGCCGACGGGGCGGTGGGCAAAGCTGAGGGCCGAGGCTTGATGTCGCTGCCTAATAATACAGGCAAGGGGCTCAAGTGTTAGGGCAAAAAGAAGAAGTGAGAGGGGGCATCCCTGACATGTCCCTCAAGTGATGCATATAGGTTCCACTCGGATACGTGCCGCAGGATCGGTATACAGCAGGCGTATCCAGGTAACACAAATAGGGGGGAAGCCCATTTGTCCCGGAATGTAAAAAAGATAACCTCATTCTATAGAGTCAAAGGCCTTGGTGGCATCTAGCATGACAGCGGCCACCTGTAGCCCGGGATCGTGAAGATGAAACATGGCAAAAAGAGTACGCAAATTATGCGAGGTAGATCGGGTAGGAATAAAACCAGACTGGTCCGGGAGGACCTGGCACTGCATGAGGGGCTACAATCTAGTGGCGATAATCTTGGCCAGTATCTTGGCATCAGTGTTGATGAGCGACAGTGGCCGATATGAGTCACAGCGAGAGGGCGGCTTATCTCTCTTAAGTAGTGTAATGATCAGAGCTTCCCGAAGGGTTGGCGGCAATTTGCCAGATTAGTAAGCATTTCCAAGAGATGGGGAGTTAGTTCTTCTGCGTACTCTTTATAAAATTTGCTATGGAAACCATCTGGGCAGGGGGCCTTTGTGTTTGGCAGAGCTTTAACTGCTGTGCGAACATCCTCCTCCGTAATCGGTTGACTGAGCAGCTCCCTCTGCCCATCCGGTAACCAGGTGATGGCGATATCTACAAAGTATGCATTTAAGTCGTTATTGTCAGCCGCCCCCTGTGTAGTGTATAGTTCTGCATATGCAGTTAAGAACTGTGTTAAGATCTCCAGAGTAGTGTAGTGGTCATGGCCAGCTGCGTCAGTGATCTTAGGAATAGTGTGCCGGTTCATGCGATTTGGTATAAATGTAAATGTAAATGTGCTTGTACTTATATAGCGCACAGCTACCCCGGTTCGGGGTTTCCCGGCGCTGTACTCATACCGCTAGGGAACCCTTCCTGGCTTTTTCCCTGTGAATTGTCCACTCCTGGGCATCCCCAGGTTGAAGCCAGGCATCCCAGCGCTGTTGGGGCCGTTGTGGAGATTAAGCAAGCTATTGCCCAGAGTTGCAGCGTGGGACCCATGATTAGAATAGGCACTGAGACGAGAATATCCGGTCCACGGAATTTATAGGCCGAGACCCTGCCGCGACGGGAATCGAACCCTGGTCCCGGACCAGTGCTCTGCATCGAGGTCTGCCACTCTAACCATTGAGCCACACTTCTCCACTATATTCCAACGTGATCTATTTAATCAACGCCAGTGTCTGAGCGCAGGGTGAGATCTCAGTCCCACTCAAGGCCATGCAGAGTTGTTTCAAGTTTGGCAAGCAGTCCACGCAAATCTTTCAAGATGCCAGTGGACGTGCTAATGCAAGTGCCCCAAATGGTTGCTTTGAACGCCTCCCAAAGGGTCAGCGCATTATCAACCGAGCCCTTGTTGTGAGTAAAGTATAGCGTGATGGCTTCGCGAATAGTCGTGACATAGAGGAGGTCAAGTAGGGCCTCAAGGCAAAGGTGCCAGGTGAATGAACGGTGAGCAGTGCTTGGAAAGTGCAGGGCAATTCGGACTGGATTATGATCAGACAATGCACGAGGTAACCCCTCTATCTGGGACACCCAGCCTCCCACCGTCTCGCTCAACAACCAGTAATATAGCCGGGACCAGCTACCATGCGCTGTGGAAACGTGTGTGCCCTCCCGCTTCTCTGCATTTCGCTGACGCCAGACGCCAATCAGTCCTAGTTCAGACATTCCTTCATTAATGACCTGGGCCGCCCCGGAAGATTGACCACCTCTGCCACTGGACTTGTCTCTGCTGGTGTCTAAATGTGTATTGAGGTCACCCCCTCATAGTATCACAGCATCAGACCAGTCCCGTAGTGTGAAAATGATGCTCTCAAAAAGGGAGTGATTGTCTATATTTGGGCCATATGTGTTCACTATGGTAATTGAACTGCCTGTTAACTTCCCGTGTACAATGGCGTATCGTCCAGAATCATCGACACAGGTTCTGATTATTGTGAAGGGAATATTTTTCTTGACAAGCGTAAGCACTCCTCGTGAGTAGGAGGAGTAGGAGGAAGCCAAGCGATAGCTAGACCACTGTGCCCCAACTTGCACATCAAACTGCGGAGTCAGGTGCATCTCCTGCAATACGGCAATTGTAACCTCATGGCGATCCAAATTTGTTAAGACCTGCCAGATCTTTTTAGGTGAATTGAGTCCCTGCACGTTCCATGGGAGACAGGTAATTAAGGTGTGACTGGGATGCAGAGTAAGAACATGTTATACATTGAGCATGATACAACTAGGGTGTTTAAAAGTACATATGCAATTCTCACAGTAGTAACAGTGAAATTGCCCACGTAAACAAACCCTTTAGAGTCCCCCACCCCCCATCACCTCCCACCCACTTAAGCGACCCCATCATGGCAAAGCCATCCCAAATCTCCCAAAACAGTCCCCGAGTGCAGCACCAAGGGAGTAAATAGCAATAGGGAATACCCATGAGGGAGCGCCGGAGCACAATACCCCTCCCGATGTGGTGGGAGGCGGTCGAGCAAGGGTGATAGCATTTCCTAGCCATTGTCGTGCAGTATCAAAGAATAGTAGAAGGACTACCCACATAATAAGCAGTACAAGTCATAGACAATGGGGAGTTAACAATAGCACAGTTCAAGTCTTTGCTTAACTTTTTCATGTCCCATTTGTCAAGTCCACTGCATCAAGTAATTGAGGTCAGCCCAAAGGCATAACAAAACAGGGGGTTGGACACCATCCACAATTCACGTGACCTGATTGAGTCATTATTCATCTGCCATCACACTGGAGGCCCCGCCATCACCGTCTGCCGCAGTGGCGGGGTCCAGCTGCGTCTAGTGAGAGACTTCGCAAAATCCATTGCTGATTTCCGAGTGGTGAAAATCATGGGCTTCCCATTATCGTCAATGTGCTGTCTCACAGGATAGAGCATGCCATAGGATATCTGCGCCGAGATGAGAAGTTTCTTAACAGGTTGGTATTCCTTTCGGGCCTCCTGCACAGCTACAGTAAAATTGGGATAGAAGGCAAAGGTGTTGAGGTGTTGCCCTCATGAGTTATAGTATCTTTCTCTCGGGCCATAAGGAGGATGGCGTCGCGGTCCTGGTAATTTATTAAACGGGCAATGATGGGGCGCAGCGGCGCGCCCAGAGTGGAACAAGCAGCCAGAGAGCGATGTGCCCGCTCCACAATTAAGACCTGGGACAGGTGTTGTGCGCCAAAAACTTCACTAGAAGTTTCTCCATGTAGGTCTCAAGGTGGCCTTTGTTCATTGATTCTGGCGGGCCAGTGATGCGTACATTATTACGGCTTGATCTGGCCTCCAAATCCTATTTGCGAGCTTGTATAACAGCAGGCACCTTCTCCATGGATGTCGCTCTCATGGTCAACTGTTGCAAGCCATCGTCATCATCTGATATGCGTGTTTATGCCTCCCCTAGGCGCAGCGCATGTTTATCTAGTTTCTGTGACATATGATCCATGCAGAAGTTGAGATTATAAATGTTACCGTCAATGTACTGCAGGCTGGCTTGGACTGCGAGGAGAGTTTTATCAATGTTAGTTAATTGATCGCCAGGCGCATCAATTTCCGAGTCCGAAACAGCTTGCTGAGATGTTTTGGTTGATCTGCTGGGCTCGAAGGAGAGGTGCGACTGGCTGCGTTCAGATTTCCTCATAGAGATGCCACTAGGCCAAAGTGCAGCAATGATGGGGGAGCGTCCCTGTCAAGAGACCGCCCATGACACAGTGATCAGATTTTCCTGAGTCATGGCAAAAGATCAGGAGGAAGACACAGCATGAGGAGCAGTGAGGCAAGCTCAGTTGTTGCGCTGTGGTCCAGTATGATGGTGGGGCGAGCACCGGATGGGCGGGGCAGGCAGCAGGGGTATGGCCAAAGGTCAGGCAAGAAAGGAACCTACCGAACTGCCAGCAGGCTCCCGCAGTGCCCGTGACCTGCAGTGTGCCCGCCACAGCAACCAGCCACCACCGCCAGCGGAGTCAACGATGCAGGTATAGCACCTCCCCCTCCAGTCCAGCACCTAGGCTTGAAAGTGGTCCAGGCCTGGGAACGCGAATGGCGGGAAGTAGCACTGTCTGGTGCTGTGGGGGGGAATGCCTCAACGCAAAATGGTCAATGCTGGAGAAGGAGAGGACAGTGCGTAGCTTGACCGGATACGGGCGGCATCTCACCTCCCGACCGCATGCGGCAAGTCAGAGCAACGGTAGCAGTAGAGGCAGTCACGGGCCATGAGGAAGCAGGTAAGCAGAGGAGTGGAGGGTCACCAACTAACGGCAATCACAGTCACCCCAGGAATCCAGCAGCTCCCCTCAGGGGGAGCGCCGCCACACGCCGCATCACAGGAGAGATGAGTGGATGGCCCCTAGGCCGTCGTCAAGGCAGGCCAAAGCAGACCATCTTCCAGGCGAGACACAGTGTGCCGGTCAATCATCCAGGATCGCAGGCAGCAGCAGTCTCCGTGGCAGGGGATTAGTCCGCAGGCCATAGAGCAGGTAACAGGGGCTGCCCAACCGGTGTGGGAGAGAGAGGCCTTGCGCAGCATAACAGCAAGCTAGGCCTCAGGTGGAGGGAGCGCACATCGCAGCACTCATCCGGTACCCCTGCTCAAACACAGTGGTAGTCTGCGGCAGATCTACCGTGGGCCAGGCCAGCAGCAGGAGATCGACAATGACAACCCCCAGCCCGCAACCGGTACGCCACACAGGCCGGAGTCAGAAGCAAGCGCGCACTCCAAGCAGTACAGAGATCCACACTAGAGCACCCGCCACTCCCGACCCAGCCAGCACAGCCCACTAGCCACCAGCGAGGTTGCGAGATCCCCCTTGGCCACCCCCCAGCCGCAGCTGGCACAACACACAGCTTACCGCAACTCCGCGTCCAGAGCTCGTCCCGGGCCGCAACATTGGGGCAGCAGGCCATTATGATTCGCAAGACCCTCTCTCTGTTTCCTGATAACAGAGAAAGCAGCTCAGCACAATTAACGCTGCCCACAGCACTCCGCCACTTGTCCTCAGCAGGTAGGGCATTGATTAGTGGCAGGAAGGCAAGGATATTGTGCGATTGAAAGCTCGGGTGGCGGAGCTGCTCTACAGAGCGGCCATCTTGCCTTGCGCCCTCTAGCGCTGCCAAATTACATATATCTTTTCATACATGTATTGATTCAAAAATATATCATTAATACAATAAAATTAAAAACAATCTTTTCTATGAAAACCTTTTCTATAAAAAACTTTACAACACCTTTCATGACAGTACCACCTAATAATTCATAATGGTGGTTTCTCCTAATTTTTTACATTACTACCTCTTCTCCTCAAAGGTTCATCATTACAGTACTCTTCCACTCTTAGCCTGTGCTTCAAAACAATTCCACCCAAGTGGGCAGCATCTCTCTTGAGTCTACTGGTTGAGTGTTGCGGCGCCACCCATATACTCTCTTTCATCAGACATCCTTCCATCGCCCTCATCTCAATTCGAAACTAAAGTCCTCTGTGCAACATTAATCATATATTGTCCCTTAATACATATTAACTGCTGTTAAAATCCTCCTTATCACTTCTCTTTAAAAGACAGCAGGGAAACCAATTAATCACTCTTTCTTACTCCTCTTATAAATGTGTGAAAAGGTCTTCTCCAATATTGAGGCCACCTGGATTTTTTGTATTGAATTCAGTAATGTATCTAGACTTCAATTGCCTTAAATTATGTACCCTGTCACCTCCACGAATATTCTTAGAGACTGAATCCAGTAGCCAGAAGGTAGTTATAGTTAGGACAAACGTTTCCATGGGAAAAGCTTTTCTTGTTGTGCCAATACCTTTGGCACCACTTCATGAATCTTCACAATTTTTTTTTAAAACATCAACATTTTGGTTAACTGCTGTGTTGAAAGTTTTGGGGTGATCCGTCAAGCGGGGGACAAGAAAAAAGGGGGGCCCCAAAATGTCTATAGGAATGTTTATATTTTTTATTCAACTACAGCCCGAACCACTGATCGGAATTGCATCAAATTTGGCAGAGATCTAGATGTTGGTCTAGAAAGGGTGCTTTTTGTGATGATGTCTATCCATTCACTAGTTTCAGAGATATTTAAGTTAAAAAAATCTAGCTATCTGGGGATGCGAGTCCTTGCAGTCGACTCATGGATCCTACTGAAATCTGATTCCTGGTTGATTTGTTGGCAGCCATCTTGGGGCTTGGCTTGAGTCCCAAAACAATGTATAGAAGAAGGAACAGTGGGCAGGGTAGGAATACTCTGACCCCAGATATGGTGATGGGACCCCGCGGGGGGTTAGAAGTATTTTCTTATTCAATTTTGCAGCAAATTCATGGATGGACCTGAGGATCCACAGCAAAATTGAAGAAAAATGTGCACTGGCTCCTGCTCCTCTTGTATAGGAAGCCCCCGGATGAGCCAAATCCTGGGAGCAGTGTTTTATAATTATGTGGGGGTGCCTATTTGACACTCCGCACCCTCTGGACTGCCACCTCCTTGGGGCAAACAATGATAAACTGATGCAGGGGACCCACACAGACCCCCCTGCAGCCCTGGGGACTGGCATCTCCCCAGGGATATTCATTAAATTAGGGCTGGATCGGCCCATATGGCCTCACTTGCAGCCCCAGGGACTGCCACCTCCCTGGGGCTTTATGAATGTACAAAGAGGGGGTTGCTTGAACCCCACCACCCGGGGACCACACCTTCCCAGGCCTTTAACATAGAAAGGTGGCTTCCACCTCCCCAGAGCTAAAGAAAATATTGGAGTCAGGACAAAGATGTCTCTGGGGACCACCACACCCCACGGCCAGCTCTTTGTATGTCCCGGGGTGCCCACCCCAGGGACATAGCTGTTTGCTAGTGAAATGCTCTTGGTTGCCTAAAGTAAGCACAATTTGCTTTGACAGAGAGGGAGCTGCTGGTTCAGCAGCTCCCTCTGTGTCAAAGCAATGGCGGCTCCTGTAGGAGGTTGGGAGCTGGCAGGGACTGTGTGGGCCTTGAGACTCCACCAAGCGATCTCCAAGATTGCTAATTGGGTGCCCTGGGTGTGACCAGGGCATTCACACTAGAGGCAGGGCCCTAGGGGATGGGGTCCTTGGGCAGATATCAGCCCAGGGAGGGGGGCTTTGTGGCCTCCTCCCCCATTTAAAAATGCCTGACCCCAGGGAAGGAGGGCCACCTGGCCCCCTCCCCCCAAAAATAATAAAAAAAATATAACCAGCAAATCACCGGAGGCTCCCCCCCTTTCTACACTACTCTACAAACTTGCCTCTTGTCGCACTGCTGGTTAAGGTATGAAGTCCCCTTGCTTGCTGAGAGTCCTTGGGGACCAACAAGTCCTCCTGTTGCTGTCAGTAAGTCCCACACAGTGGGATTGCTGAGAGGTGTTCAGAGGCCACGCCCCCGTTATCCACCACTCTGCAAATGCACCACCTAGTGGGGATGAAGTCGCCTTGGCTGCTGAGGGTCCTTGGGGGCCAACTACCCCTCCTGTCACTTCCAGTAAGTTCCATAGAGCACAACTGCTGTGATGTCCTTCCGAGGCCATGGTCTCTTTCTCCACCACTGTGAAAACACACCTCCTGGCACAATATTGGTTGGGGGATGAAGTGCTGTTGAATGCTATGGGACCTTGGGGGCCAAGAAGCTCTCCTGTTACATTCACTAAGTCCCTAACACCGGTATTCCTGAGAAAGTATTGAGAGGCCACACCCCCTTTCTCCACGACTCTGCAAACGCTACTACTAGTTAAAAAACCTAAGATGACAGGGACGTTATAGTTAGGAAATAGATTTTGAAAAACCTTAGATATTCACTGAAAAAAACACAGGTTACAGGGATGTTATAGTTAGGCTCAGATTTCCCTTGTACAAAACCAGTAAAAATTCAGCAGTTATTGTCACCTGAGCTAACTACAACATACAATCCTGCAATGCTCTGCTTACGACCTCACATATTACTTAACTCATGACTTGGTCAGTGATATCAATGACATCACTGATGATATCTCAAATGACATCACTGATGACATCATCAACAGAACCACCACACACCCACTTGCACCCCATATAATCTCTTGTATGCCCAAACACACACACCCACACAGCCACTCACATACCCATATCAGTACTCACACACTTACTCAGTCCTCAATAGAGCCACTCACACACTCACTCACTTGTACATCCACCCACACAACCCTTCACTCACCCATACAGCCACTCATACAACCAGTCACTCACCAGTACAGTCAGTCACATATCCACACACTCACCCATACAGCTACTCACACACCTACTTATTTACCTACACAGTTACTAACACACTGACTCACTCACCCATACCGCCTCTCAACACAGCCACTCACTCACCCATAGAAGCACTCACACACTCACTAAGACACCCACACAAACACTTACATACCCATTCCTACATCCATATAAGTACTCACACATTCACTCACTCACCCATACATCCATTCACATGGACACTCATTCTCCAATACAGCCACTCACACACCAACTCCCTTAAACAAACACCCACTGATAGAGCCACTCACTCACCCATACAGCCACTTACACACCCAGTCACTCACTCATAGAGCCAGACACCCACTCACTCACCCATACAGTCACTATACCTCCACTTACCCACCTATAGAGCCACTCACTCACCTATAAAGCCACTGACGCACCCACTTACCACTTTCTAAAGAGTAATTGTAGTAGATAAATGGCAACATAATTGGACAAGACCATCAAACATGATGGATACAACATGGCAAATGCAAAATGTACCCTTGAGAAAGCAGTACTCAAAGACGTAAAGCAGATGAGTTATCCCACCGCTTTTCACAATCTTTCCAAATGAGAAGGGCAAACTTTAAAAGCTCTGACAGCAGATCCCATCATTACCATAAAACCAGTGGATAAAGGGGGAGCAATAGGCCTCTTGACCACAGCTCATTATGCTCAAGAGTGTATACGACAACTATCAGATAATTGTCACTATCATCTGATCAGTTCTGACCCTACTTCACCCAAAGAAAACAGTTGGTCTCCATGGCAGAGATCCAAGCCTGGATTACTAAGAATGAATCAGATTTTCTGATAAATCCAGGACCCATAATCTCAAATTTTTCATATTGGCTAAAAGCCATAAAGGGCTGACCCCACCACCAGATAGACCACTAATATTGGGGAGTGGCTCACTGTTAGAACCTTTGAGCAAGTTCTGAGATTGCTTCCTACGACTGCTGGTGGAGAAGATATCTTCATATTATAAGGACAGGAAAGATGTTCTGAACTTAATTGAAAATTTGCAAACACCACAGACAACTGACCGTATGATTACCCTCAATGTGGAAGAACTTTACACCAATATCCCAAAGGATGCCACTATCGAGGTGTTAGAAACCACTCTACAGGCAAAGGTTTGGATGCCAACTACTTCAATCAGTTTCATCACAGAGCGTGCAACGATTGCTTTGCTCCAAGTGTAGCATGTCTTTATATGGCTGATTTTGAGAGGCAACACATCTTTATGAGTCTCAAGCCATACAATGCCACAATTGTACTCTGGCATTGATTGATTAATGATAGTCTCATCTTTTGGCGTGGCGACATGGAGACATGTGGTAATTTGTGCACATGGGTGACTACTTTGAACCCTCATCTGAGACTCACAAACACAATCTCTGAGAAGGTGTTAGCATTCCTTGATCTACTGATTATTCAAGAGGAGGGGGGCTACTCACAACAAACAAAAAAAACATTGATCTGAACAGCCTTCTGTTATACAAAAGTTACCGCCCAAAAGCTTTATGTGACCATCTACTATTCGGCAAATTTCTCTGCCTCCGGCGCTACTGTGGGACAGTACAGGAATTCGACAAAAATGCCACCGAATTGAAGTCCAACTTGGTTACTCGACACTATCCCAGGAAAATATTTTCCCTGTCCTGTAAAAGGGCTAGGAATAATCACAGTGAAGATTTACAAGCTCCTACTGTTAGAATCTCAGATGTGATGATTACATGTGTAACAACCTTCACACCGGCATCCAATAAAATCCAAAAACGGATTAAAAAACTCTAGAATATTTTGCTGGTTGGCTCTCTCAGTATTCCATGCTGACGCTTTGCATTTAAAAGGACTCAGAAATTGAAAGATCTTTTGGTCTACATGAGACTACGATTGACATCTAAGATACAACAACCCCCTCTCTGGGGCCTTCCCCCAGTAATGGGACATTATCCATGTGGGTCATGTGCTATGTACCCATTCACAAAAACCAGTAAACAGATGAACCTGGACTCAATACACACATGGACACAGAAAGGATCTGCAAACTGTAATAACAAGAATTGTGTTTACGTAATCAATTGTTCATGTATCCTACAATATGTAGGGATGACAATTAGGCCCATAAAACATGGATAATGCAACATTTCAGTAATGTGCAATGTAAGCACAGTACGACAAAGATGTCCACACATTATCTGCTGTCCAACCATACACCTGATATACATTGGACTATTCTTGAAGCTAATGAACATTGGGACCATCAAGCATTGCTGGACATGGAACAGCAATGGGTTTTCCGTCTAAAGACCCACATTGATGGGCTGAATGACAAGATCCCGTAGCACGAATGCAGGAAAAAAGTGTTAGACCAAGTTTGGGAAAACAAACTGCACACTCCCTACTCTGAAGGCAAATCCATCCTCCCTAAAAACTCACAGGTTTTTTACTAATAGGACACATGATAACCATGACTATGAACAGTGCAAGACCCATGACGATTAGCATATTGAGCAAAGTTATATCTATAGGTGTCCTCATTTTAAATCAAGCAAAGAAAGAGGGTGTGACATAGGGGTCCAGGGCCTAGCAATAGAGACAGTTATGCCAATCTCTCTACTGAGTCGCACTTACTATTTGACTAGACTTCATGACATTTCACAACCAATCCTCCTAAGCAAATACTCCATATTCAGGGGCCCAATCCTATCGAAATATATGGGCTCCTCGAGTATTAAGATGACACAAAACACACTATCAAGATGTCTGCCACAATTTGTCTTAATTTCAGCAACTCATATAGCCACCTTGTCTTGTAGAGCCTCACATCCAGTCTGAGAGTGTTTAGTGTACGCATTATACAATGAACAGAATTAGGTCCATTAACTGCAGGGGAGACATGTACAGAGACTGAGTTGGACATTGACAGTGCACACGAAAAATTCAGAACAATGCGTGAGACCCCGGTCCTACATATGCCTAATGGGACATTGACGCGGATATATAAACTACCGGACATCTCCTGAAAACCATTCAGTCAAGAAACACTCTTTGGCTGTGTAATATCCACTTACAACTGACTACTGTATAGTCAGTAGACTGGTATGATAACATTCAAATATGACATCCGCAGTCTGAAGGCGTCTCTCGCGTCTTATGTGGAGCAGCCGAACTTTGGCACACCTGACGGCCATGAGCCAAACATACCAAAAATCACTACTCTCTGCCCAGTCACCTACAGACGGGCAGGGCTGGTAGGTCTTGAATGCGAATACACGTATGACGAAGTGAGTATTACTCCCAAAACAATATGGTACGCTCATTATGGGCTCATCTCTAAACTTACCTGGTATTTCGATCTATGTTTTCTTTCATGCAGATACCACAGCTAGGACGCTGTCCACTGCCTCGATCTAAGGGGCAATTACCACAACACCGGATGGGTAACATCTCTACTGTACCCTCAGCGGGACCATAAAACCCATGAGGCTGAGGGAATATGTGTCTGCTTATATGTTTAGATGTTGATGTTTGTCTTGCCTTTAACGGTGCACGATTTTATATGTTACATTACTGGCCTGATTCATGGTGTGTTTCTAACAAATTCGCAAGTTAGCTATATCAGAGCACTCATCATCTATATCATTCAACTTAATGGTATGTGAAAAGTAAAATTGTTTACATTGAGTATGACCCTGTATCCCTGAAGGGATACTCCTATATATATTGATTTTAAACTTTTCTCCTTTCTTTTTCCCCTCTTTGCATAGGTTGGATTTAAAGATTTAGACTCAGCATACACATAGGTATAGTGAATCCATGATTAGTTTCTTCACCTTAGTAGCGTATCTCACTTGAGTGTAGGGTAAAGGTTTTATAATCAGGTCCTGAAGAAAGGCCACACACCCCGTTGGGACCATAAAAGTGTGAAACGTGTTGACCTAAGTTAAAAAAAAACAAGTATTAAACACTGTGTGTTAAAGTTCATATGTTTCCGAATGACAGTACTCACATCTCTGTTTTTATCTCTACCAAGGATGCTACATGATTAAAGATTACACAGCACACCACTATTTCACACACTTTCCTACTTTCACATTCCTGCACTTATCAAAATGGCAAAAAGTGACGCTCTCCAATGAATGAATGAATCAATCAGGGTTTTGTATAGCGCAGCTACTCATCCATGAGGGTCTCAAGGCACTGGGGGGGCTGCTGGTCAGACTGGGTGTAGAATCATTCGAAGATTTGCTCTTTCTGTCACTTTGTGGTTACAGGAGTGTTATAGTTAGGAAATAGAATTAAAGAACCTTAGAAGTTGACTGAAAAAGCCAAAGGTTACGTAATAGTTAGTCTCAGATTTCCCTCATACAAAACCAGTGAAATTCAGCAATTATAGCTACCAGAGCAAATTTAAACATACGCCCCGGCAAAGCACTACTTATGAACTACATATTACATTTCTCATGACATGGTCAGTGACATCACTGATAACATCTCAAATGACATCACTGATGACATAATCTACAGAACCACTCACACATCCACTCATACTCCCATATAACCTTTCATACACCGACTCCAACTTCCACCCTACCATTCATAAACCCATTCACACACCCATACCAGTACTTATAAAGCCACTGGAAAAAAAGAAAGGTTACCAGGACGTTATAGTTAGGAATTAGCATTTTTACAAAACATAGAAATTCACTGAAAAAAGACAGAGGTTATAGGGGCATTATAGTTAGGAATTTGCATTTAAAAACATAGAAATTCACTGAAAAAACCCCTAAGGTTACAGGGACGTTATAGTTAGGCTCTGGTTTCACTCATACGAAACCAGTGAAACTCAGCTGTTATAGTTAGTGAGCTAACTATATCTTGTGCTCCTGCAATGCACTGCTAATGACCTCACATATTACATCACTTATTACATGGTCAGTGACATCACTGATGACATCACTGATGATACCTCAAATTACATCACTGATGACATCATCCAGTAACTGTGAGTGTTTTTTAAAGGTTTATGAGTGTTAAATACATATACACCAAGGTTTATTGGTGAATCGAAAGGTGTATGAGCGCCTGTTTGGATGATTCAGTGGGTGCATGACTGACTGTATAAGTGAGTGATTAGGTGTCTCAGTTAATGTATAGGTGAGTGACTGGTTGTGTAAATGTCTATATCAGTCTGTCAGTTGGAGTCTAAGTGGCTGTATGGTTGTGTGAGTGAGTATGTGGGTTTCTGTATGGCTCTGTAATTGGTTCTTCTGAGTGCCTCTATGAGTGTCTGAGATATATATAGGAAAGAGTTCACTGCACCATGATGCAAACAAAAATCATGGACGGGCTACGCGTTTCGGCTCCCAACCTTCTACTGGACCATGGAGTTTCTTTCATCTAGACCGTTTTTAAAGTACTCAAGTGCATTAATCCCTCATCGCTTTCTCTTGCGATTCACCGCTAGACTGCTAATCTTCACATTTAAACATTAGCAAATTTTATCAGCCATTCTAAAGTACACATAATTTGCATCAATATGTTCCTTACTATAGCATACAGTGCAGGTGCATAAATTGTTTAGTAATGTAACGGGAATTTGGTACATGGTTAATATAATAAGATAAAATAAGATAAAATTGTCTCAGGAAGTTCATGTAGGTTTTGATGTCAATGATGTTTAAAGGAAAAAAGGTACATTCATATGAAAAAGGTTCACTACGTAAAAGTTATAAAAAACATTTTAGAAAAAAATTCTCCATACATGTATCAACTATTAAAAAATTCTTCATCTCATAAAGTGATCCGTGTATTTGTGCTGATATAGGTAAGAATATTTTATATTGTATAACCATTCTCTTTTTAGTTCAATTTAAGATAAAGTACATTACAATTGATTCCTATTTCATTCAATTATTATAAATCTTACAAAATATTACAAATAAACTTCCTATTGTCAAATTTCTTTGGACTTTTTATCTTATCACTTCCGCTGATCAATTTCCAATAAAGTGCTGGTGTGTTTTAAGTCAATTTGGTTAAAAAGGAGCATCATTCTGCATCATCTCATTATTATATTTCCTATTTTTCTCCTTTTATAAAGCTTTACTATAAGATACATATATTAAAAACATATTGCCCACTCAAGTGTTCTTTTCATGGGATCAATTTAATTTTCTACAGATGTATATACAGTTCTGCATCCAAATTGTGTCCAAAGGGGTTATCTGTTCCAATGGCAAAGATGAAATGAGATTCTGTCCATCTTAGATTTAGTGTTCAGTCACCTTCCAGTTCTTTTTGTTGCACAATTTCTATGCCAAAATATTTGAGTTGTTGGCTATCACTTGAATGAAAGTCTATATATATATATATATATCTTAGGGGTGGGCGGTGAACTCCGCTCCACCTGCTGAGTTCACGGAGTATGCCTCTGCCTCCGTTGCATGGCAGAGTTTACCACCTGTAGTTTATTACTCGTCATCACCTCCCAATTATTACTCATTAAACATCACAGCTGCTAAAAATTAATGCATGCAAAGCATTTACACTAAAATATAATTACGGTTCAAAAGAAAAGGCAAACCAAATGAAAAGGTATTTTCAAATGTGCAACTCTCAAAGAAATGAAAAAAGAAGGCATTTTAAGTGCACGCTGCTCAGTGCTCTGAAATGTCAAATTTTTAAGTGACCACGTGGTACGGTTGAATCCTGATAACACAGGGAGGTAAACCAACACATCACGGATAGCACAATGCTGTGCTTGGTTTTGTGTCATAACAATCAATAAACATAGTGATCCACCCTCAGATGTATATGTATGTCAGAATTTCCCCAGACAAAGTGTAGATCCCCACAATGGTGGAGAATACACACTAGTTGTTAAAATACCCCTCACACACCAAAAGGGCCCTTGGTGTCATGCTTCATCATAGGGGTCTTCCTGCCCCTCTACGGGACGGGGCGTGCTACGACCTACGTGTACGTGGGAGCACTGTTATTATGAGACAACTATGTGTATTGTAGGGTGTGAGAGGAAGGGTCAGGGGTGAATGGAGAAAGTGAAATAAAAAATACCTGGCTCGTCGGTCTAGAAAACTTTAATGTACCTATGAGCTGGTATTAATAAAAAGTGGGGGGAGGAGGTATATATGCCTCAATGAGCTGTGCCTCCTATGTCTGAAGACATGTTTCGAAGCTCCCCAAGCTTCTTCTTCAGGACCATAAAGATCCCTCCCTAAACTCACAGTGCTGTGTAATAACGTGAAAGAATTGTCGTGTAAAAGAAAAAAAGGATCTTATAAGTGTTATGTACATAATGCCTCAATGGGTCTTCACGGCCAATATACCTGGAAAGAAACACATAAATGGGGAAAGAATAAAGACATATGTCCTCTGCTAGATGTATATTCCATCGTGAGCATTCAGTGACCTGAAAAAAAGTGATAAAATACTCTGCTTTTATCATTAATCAACTTGCGTGACGTGTCTCAGTGCGACGTGGGGCAAAACGTAGTACATTGACAACAAACATAAACAACAAAACACACATGAAACATAAAGCACACTCTCTAAAAAATAGAACAGTACACCAATGATTTTGTTGTCCAATATCTCTATCATGACTATTAGTTCGTGGTAGGGCAACAAAGGTAGACATACTTGATTTCTGTAATTTCTACAGCGTCATGAGCCTGATGCACGGGTCGTAGGAGTGCCTGATAAGCTATCTAAGAAAAGAGAATAGGTAAAGTACATGCCTTTGGAGTTGATCAAAGGTTGTAAGCCAAAGTTCCCCTGATTACGAAGTCTTCTAATCTCGGCTGTGCCGTACTTACGACTCCCGGGTTCACTGCCCTCCTTAATACGACCTCACCGTGTGGCTCCGTAGGACAAGTGAGTCCATGGAGGAGGTCAGTTTAAATACCGCAATCCGCCGATATAGTTAATTGATACTGGCGCAAAATCAGATTCGTGGAGCTTGCGGTCAGGGTTACGCCCGTTCTGCCAAGGATGATCCGGAACCGGAAGTGTCCGGGTTCGCGTGAAAAAAAGTAAATAAAGAAGAAAGTAAACATAAGGAAAAGCCCATTACGGGAGGGTGCCGTAATCACCTATATGGCGCTAAGAAATCGTATGGAAAAAGGTCTTGTTGTCACCCCAACGGCTGTAAGCATGCACGCCAAAACCGGGAATACTCCGGTTCTGTCAATGTGCGATCGGGGAATTTAAGTGAAACAAAGAGAAAACAACAATGAAGTATGGCAAAACACTCAGCGGGGTGTGTTATCCCGGGGCAGAGGAAAAGGTCTAATACGTATCGCTAAACACGAGTTTAATGATTGCGTGGTTCTGCCCATAAGGGGAAGAGAGAGGCGCAGTGAAAGCGCCAGAGCCACACAATGTGATCTATACATTTTTCAGAGATATGTATGGGATCAAAAAAAATTATAAGTTATTTATATATTTTTTAATTTGTTAATTTCAGGGAAAAGGAAAAGGATAGCTTGCTACATAATACAAGGGGGTTGCTGGTGTTCCAGGTAGCGCCAGAATAAAATAACAGGATTAGTCATTCTCACATAGAAGGTGCATGTATTCCCTAAGTGACATAATGGGGATATTTCAGAGGGAATTAATTATGGTCATATGAACTACGGAATTAGTCGCACAAGAGCTCATACAATCAAGATGGGTGGCGGGCTGACAGAGGCTCACAATTATATTGGATTATTATTGTCTCTGTTCCCAAAATATGCAAAAAAGTTATACTTGCGTAGGGAAGTCATTGGTATATACATACCCTTAGGTTAGGTCTGTGGAACGTTCAATTCAGGAAGTTTAAATGTGGACATATGGACTCATGTCCTCATAGTCTACACAGGAGGTCGGCCTTTCATGCAACATAGATGGCAGGTTGAATGAAATAGTATTGTTCCAGTGACACAAATATTTCTGTTGTTCATCAACGGAATTGGTTCCATGGGATCTCATCGTTAAGTCCCAGGATGTGTGTTCCCAAACGGAACACCCAACGTTGTTCCTTCTCAAAAAGGCCGTCTTCTCCTTCCAGTCGCTCTATCACTGTCCATCGTAGATCTTCCACTCCATGTGTTGTGGTTAGGTAGTGGTTGGACATTCTTGTTGTGCTTCTCCCACATCTGATGTTACTTCTATGTTCCCCAATGCGTATTTTTACCAGTCTAGTAGTCATACCTACATATTCTAATCCACAAGGGCAGGTGATTAGGTATACTACATTCTTGCTGTTACAATTGGTGAAGCTCCTCTGGTCCCATTCACTACCATTCCTGAACTTGATATGTGTACTCTTGTTTGTAAGATGGCATGTACTGCAATTTCCGCATGGGTGATGTCCCTGTACAGGGGATAGTGTGCATTCAGGTACAGTCCTCTGTATTCGCCTTGGTCTTGTCCAGACGAGCATGTCTCTCAAATTTTTACCCCTCCTGTGCGCGAACATTGGTTTCGCGATGTTAAGATCGCAACTGTTCAGGAGACGCCAGTGTTTATTCACTATTTTTGTGATCTGATTGGAGTGAGTGTTATACGTGGTAACACATATAGGCCTTTCCTCCGTTGATGTTTCCACTCTATCTTCCAAAAGGGCTTCCCTATTGTTGTTTTTTGCCCTCTTCATTGCTTTGTCAACTATTTTTCCAGGGTAGTTGCGTTGTATTAACTTACTACGTAAATCAGTGGCCTGTTGCTTGAAATCTCGTAGTTCGGTACAATTCCTCCGCAAGCGGAGGAATTGTCCGTAAGGTAGATTCTCCCTCAGATGTCGGGGTGAAAGCTGTTAAATAATAGAAGACAATTTTTGGCCGTTACTTTGAAGTGTGTAGTAGTCTTCAGTGTACCTTCCTCCGGGTAGATGTTCAGATCTAGAAACACCAAATTCTCACCAGATATTGTGTGTGTGAATTTGAGAAATGTATTCTGTTGGTTGAGCCATACTAAGAAGGATTCGGCTGAGTCACTGTCACCTTCCCATATTACCAGAACATCATCGATGTATCTCTTCCAAACCTTGATGTGGTGCAGGAAAGGGTTGATGTTATTCAGAATTTTATTTGCTTCCAGGTGGTGGACATAAAGGCCTGCCAGACTTGGAGCAAATGTGCTTCCCATACTGGTACCGTGTAGTTGTTCATAGAAAGTGTTGGCGTACATACAAAAATTCTTGGTAAGTGCCAGTGAGATACATTCCAACGCTACACTACAAGGTGTCTGGTAGTCCCAACTCATAGTGAAAAGGACTTCCTCAATGATGGCCATGGTCTCATCGTGAGGGAGACTTGTGTACAAACTTTCCACATCAAGTCCCATGAGGAGATTCTTTGTGGGGTCGAACTCGATATCCTTCAGTAATTGTAACACTGCCTTAGTGTCGCGCAAGTAAGTACTAGTCGCCTGCACCAAAGGGCGAAGGAATGCGTCCGCAAACTTCGAGAGAGGTTCTAAGATAGAATTAATTCCGGAAACAATTGGTCGTCCTGGGGGGTGATCAAGATTTTTGTGGATCTTTGGTATAGTGTAGAAATAGGGGATCCTCGGGCATTTATTGATCAGGAATTCTGCCTCTTTTTTAGATACCCAGTTGTGGGCCACTGCCTCTTTCACCATAGATGTAATTCTGACCCTAATGGATTCTGTGGGGTCATCATGCAGGATGCCATAGTTCCTATGGTCTTCTAGAAGTTTTCTGCATTCATTGTCATAATTTTCTGCTGATTGAAGTACAACGGCTCCTCCCTTATCCGCAGGTTTAATTACGATCTCTTGGTTCATAGACAGTTGATGTATTGCCTCTTTCTCTTCCTTTGATGTGTTCTGGAAGGTTGCATTGTTATTAGTTGTGAAACCCTGGATTTCTCCCATCACTGCCTTCTCAAAGGCCAGGAGTTCAACTGGGAGTGAAGAGTCAGGAGGGACGAAGGTAGATTTATTCCGTAAGCCAGTGTCATTACCATCCATCTCTATGGGTTGGTCTTTGAAGAATGCCTTCAATTTCAATTTTCGAATAAATTCGGTCATTTCCGAGCAGGCTTTGAATTTATCAAAACGATTCGTGGGTACAAAGCCCAGTCCTTTTTCTAGGACCTTTTTCTGGGTTGATGTTAATGTCAGGTTGGTCAGATTCACCACCAAACTCACTTCCGGCTGGTCGAAGGTAGTGACGGCGTGCTGCTGGTCATGCTCCTGGTTGATACTCGAGGGGTTTCGACTTCCGGTGTGGACCAATGGACGTTGTAAGCTCCTCTGTTCCGGCCTCTTCGTGGTCCTTGATGTGCCCCTAAAAAAGGCGGTGGAGGTTGATAATTATAATCATATTCCTGCGGGGGCGGTATCCAATGGGGGAAAGGTCCCCCCATCATCGGTTGAGGGCCGTACATGTAGGGGGGATACTGAGGTGGTCCTTGATAGCCATTCCAACCTCTCCCTCTTGGGTAAAAAGGTCGTTGGTTTTGGTTGTCCCTTCCCCTGTTGTAACGTCTACCACTCCCCCTGCTCGAATTAGAATTATCAGAACCGGTATCAGAGGCTTCACTGTCAGAGTTGTAGTCCTGATTTTTTGCAACGTAGTCATCACGCGTGTAAGGATACGCATGTTCATGACTGAAACGTGCTGTATCCTTCTTCAGCTTATTGTATTTGCTCTGTTTCAGAGTCATCTCAAATTCAGTAATCTCTTGATTCAATTCCTCTAGCCGTTTCTTGAGGATACTGGGGGAAATATAAGCTTCGTATTTGCAAATTTTGAATGTCAATCTTGAGTTCTTGAGTGAGTCTTGTGGCTGTTTTTATAATAAGGACCAACCAATCCGGAGTACAGTGCCACGATATCACTGACCAATCACGTTTGAAAACCTTGTCTTGTTGGAATATATATGGTTCGTTGCGAACTATTAGACCCTGGGGGGCCGCATTTGCCCGTAGATACTCAGTCAAAAGTAATCCATGAAGAGCAGTTTTTATTTGGGTCTTCCTAAGATTGGCTAATTCATCCCAGTCTGCATTGTTTGGACCGGGGTCGGTGTTGTTTAACCCCTCAAAGGGGTTAATGGCTGCCAAAATCCTCTCCACTTCATCTTCCGCAAAGGTCAGGCCAATGTTTTCTGCCATCCTGCGTAGCTGTTGTGTAGGTGTAGTCTATAATCAAAGAAGTGTGTACTTATATGGAGTGTGTTATGTTACCACTCGGGTTGAGTGGTACCTCTCTACTCCCCCCTTTGTTTTCTTTATGTCTAGGCAGCGTGCAGCTGCGGGAGTCTTTTCCTTTATTTAAAGCATTGCTTATATAGCTTAGTAGGGACATCCCTTCCTTACTAGCTTTTCTTCCCCAACATAACACACTCCATATAAGTACACACTTCTTTGATTATAGACTACACCTACACAACAGCTACGCAGGATGGCAGAAAACATTGGCCTGACCTTTGCGGAAGATGAAGTGGAGAGGATTTTGGCAGCCATTAACCCCTTTGAGGGGTTAAGCAACACCGACCCCGGTCCAAACAATGCAGACTGGGATGAATTAGCCAATCTTAGGAAGACCCAAATAAAAACTGCTCTTCATGGATTACTTATGACTGAGTATCTACGGGCAAATGCGGCCCCCCAGGGTCTAATAGTTCGCAACGAACCATATATATTCCAACAAGACAAGGTTTTCAAACGTGATTGGTCACTGATATCGTGGCACTGTACTCGGGATTGGTTGGTCCTCATTATACAAACAGCCACAAGACTCACTCAAGAACTCAAGATTGACATTCAAAATTTGGAAATACGACTAAAAGCTTATATTTTCCCCAGTATCCTCAAGAAACGGCTAGAGGAATTGAATAAAGAGATTACTGAATGCGAGATGACTCTGAAACAGAGCAAATACAATAAGCTGAAGAAGGATACAGCACGTTTCAGTCATGAACATGTGTATCCTTACACGCGTGATGACTACGTTGCAAAAAATCAGGACTACAACTCTGACAGTGAAGCCTCTGATACCGGTTCTGATAATTCTAATTCGAGCAGGGGGAGTGGTAGACGTTACAACAGGGGAAGGGACAACCAAAACCAACGACCTTTTTACCCAAGAGGGAGAGGTTGGAATGGCTATCAAGGACCACCTCAGTATCCCCCCTACATGTACGGCCCTCAACCGATGATGGGGGGACCTTTCCCCCATTGGATACCACCCCCGCAGGAATATGATTATAATTATCAACCTCCACCGCCTTTTTTAGGGGCACGTCAAGGACCACGAAGAGGCCGGAACAGAGGAGCTTACAACGTCCATTGGTCCACACTGGAAGTCGAAACCCCCCGAGTATCAACCAGGAGCATGACCAGCAGCACGCCGTCACTACCTTCGACCAGCCGGAAGTGAGTTTGGTGGTGAATCTGACCAACCTGACATTAACATCAACCCAGAAAAAGGTCCTAGAAAAAGGACTGGGCTTTGTACCCACGAATCGTTTTGATAAATTCAAAGCCTGCTCGGAAATGACCGAATTTATTCGAAAATTGAAATTGAAGGCATTCTTCAAAGACCAACCCATAGAGATGGATGGTAATGACACTGGATTACGGAATAAATCTACCTTCGTCCCTCCTGACTCTTCACTCCCAGTTGAACTCCTGGCCTTTGAGAAGGCAGTGATGGGAGAAATCCAGGGTTTCACAACTAATAACAATGCAACCTTCCAGAACACATCAAAGGAAGAGAAAGAGGCAATACATCAACTGTCTATGAACCAAGAGATCGTAATTAAACCTGCGGATAAGGGAGGAGCCGTTGTACTTCAATCAGCAGAAAATTATGACAATGAATGCAGAAAACTTCTAGAAGACCATAGGAACTATGGCATCCTGCATGATGACCCCACAGAATCCATTAGGGTCAGAATTACATCTATGGTGGAAGAGGCAGTGGCCCACAACTGGGTATCTAAAAAAGAGGCAGAATTCCTGATCAATAAATGCCCGAGGATCCCCTATTTCTACACTATACCAAAGATCCACAAAAATCTTGATCACCCCCCAGGACGACCAATTGTTTCCGGAATTAATTCTATCTTAGAACCTCTCTCGAAGTTTGCGGACGCATTCCTTCGCCCTTTGGTGCAGGCGACTAGTACTTACTTGCGCGACACCAAGGCAGTGTTACAATTACTGAAGGATATCGAGTTCGACCCCACAAAGAATCTCCTCATGGGACTTGATGTGGAAAGTTTGTACTACAAGTCTCCCTCACGATGAGACCATGGCCATCATTGAGGAAGTCCTTTTCACTATGAGTTGGGACTACCAGACACCTCGTAGTGTAGTGTTGGAATGTATCTCACTGGCACTTACCAAGAATTTTTTTATGTACGCCAACACTTTCTATGAACAACGACACGGTACCAGTATGGGAAGCACATTTGCTCCAAGTCTGGCAGGCCTTTATGTCCACCACCTGGAAGCAAATAAAATTCTGAATAACATCAACCCTTTCCTGCACCACATCAAGGTTTGGAAGAGATACATCGATGATGTTCTGGTAATATGGGAAGGTGACAGTGACTCAGCCGAATCCTTCTTAGTATGGCTCAACCAACAGAATACATTTCTCAAATTCACACACACAATATCTGGTGAGAATTTGGTGTTTCTAGATCTGAACATCTACCCGAAGGAAGGTACACTGAAGACTACTACACACTTCAAAGTAACGGCCAAAAATTGTCTTCTATTATTTAACAGCTTTCACCCCCGACATCTGAGGGAGAATCTACCTTACGGACAATTCCTCCGCTTGCGGAGGAATTGTACCGAACTACGAGATTTCAAGCAACAGGCCACTGATTTATGTAGTAAGTTAATACAACACAACTATCCTGGAAAAATAGTTGACAAAGCAATGAAGAGGGCAAAAAACAACAATAGGGAAGCCCTTTTGGAAGATGGAGTGGAAACATCAACGGAGGAAATGCCTAGATGTGTTACCACGTATAACACTCACTCCAATCAGATCACAAAAATAGTGAATGAACACTGGCGTCTCCTGAACAGTTGCGATCTTAACATCGCGAAACCAATGTTCGCGCACAGGAGGGGTAAAAATTTGAGAGACATGCTCGTCTGGACAAGACCAAGGCGAATACAGAGGACCGTACCTGAATGCACACTATCCCCTGTACAGGGACATCACCCATGCGGAAATTGCAGTACATGCCATCTTACAAACAAGAGTACACATATCAAGTTCAGGAATGGTAGTGAATGGGACCAGAGGAGTTTCACCAATTGTAACAGCAAGAATGTAGTATACCTAATCACCTGCCCCTGTGGATTAGAATATGTAGGTATGACTACTAGACTGGTAAAAATACACATTGGGGAACATAGAAGTAACATCAGATGTGGGAGAAGCACAACAAGAATGTCCAACCACTACCTAACCACAACACATGGAGTGGAAGATCTACGATGGACAGTGATAGAGCGACTGGAAGGAGAAGACGGCCTTTTTGAGAAGGAACAACGTTGGGTGTTCCGTTTGGGAACACACATCCTGGGACTTAACGATGAGATCCCATGGAACCAATTCCGTCGATGAACAACAGAAATATTTATGTCACTGGAACAATACTATTTCATTCAACCTGCCATCTATGTTGCATGAAAGGCCGACCTCCTGTGTAGACTATGAGGACATGAGTCCATATGTCCACATTTATACTTCTTGAATTGAACGTTCCACAGACCTAACCTAAGGGTATGTATATACCAATGACTTCCCTATGCAAGTATAACTTTTTTGCATATTTTGGGAACAGAGACAATAATAATCCAATATAATTGTGAGCCTCTGTCAGCCCGCCACCCATCTTGATTGTATGAGCTCTTGTGCGACTAGTTCCATAGTTCATATGACCATAATTAATTCCCTCTGAAAAATCCCCATTATGTCACTTAGGGAATACATGCACCTTCTATGTGAGAATGACTAATCCTGTTATTTTATTCTGGCGCTACCTGGAACACCAGCAACCCCCTTGTATTATGTAGCAAGCTATCCTTTTCCTTTTCCCTGAAATTAACAAATTAAAAAATATATAAAGAACTTATAATTTTTTTTGATCCCATACATATCTCTGAAAAATGTATAGATCACATTGTGTGGCTCTGGCGCTTTCACTGCGCGTCTCTCTTCCACTTATGGGCAGAACCACGCAATCATTAAACTCGTGTTTAGCGATACGTATTAGACCTTTTCCTCTGCCCCGGGATAACACACCCCGCTGAGTGTTTTGCCATACTTCATTGTTGTTTTCTCTTTGTTTCACTTAAATTCCCTGATCGCACATTGACAGAACCGGAGTATTCCCGGTTTTGGCGTGCATGCTTACAGCCGTTGGGGTGACAAGACCTTTTTCCATACGAGAGGGTGATTACGGCACCCTCTCGTAATGGGCTTTTCCTTATGTTTACTTTCTTCTTTATTTACTTTTTTTCACGCGAACCCGGACACTTCCGGTTCCGGATCATCCTTGGCAGAACGGGCGTAACCCTGACCGCAAGCTCCACAAATCTGATTTCGCGCCAGTATCAATTAACTATACCGGCGGATTGCGGTATTTAAACTGACCTCCTCCATGGACTCACTTGTCCTACGGAGCCACACGGTGAGGTCGTATTAAGGAGGGCAGTGAACCCGGGATTCGCAAGTACGGCACAGCCGAGATTAGAAGACTTCGTAATCAGGGGAACTTTGGCTTACAACCTTTGATCAACTCCAGAGGCATGTACTTTACCTATTCTCTTTTCTTAGATAGCCTATCAGGCACTCCTACGACCCGTGCATCAGGCTCATGACGCTGTAGAAATTACAGAAATTAAATATGTCTACCTTTGTTGCCCTACCACGAACTAATAGTCATCATAGAGATATTGGACAACAAAATCATTGGTGTACTGTTCTATTTTTTACAGAGTGTGCTTTATGTTTCATGTGTGTTTTGTTGTTTATGTTTGTTGTCAATGTACTACGTTTTGCCCCACATCGCACTGAGACACGTCACGCAAGTTGATTAATGATAAAAGCAGACTATTTTATCACTTTTTTTCAGGTCACTGAATGCTCATGATGGAATATACATCTAGCAGAGGACATATGTCTTTATTCTTTCCCCATTTATGTGTTTCTTTCCAGGTATATTGGCCGTGAAGACCCATTGAGGCATTATATACATAACACTTATAAGATAATTTTTTTCTTTTACACGACAATTCTTTCACGTTATTACACAGCACTGTGAGTTTAGCAGGGATCCTTATGGTCCTGAAGAAGAAGCTTGGGGAGCTTCGAAACATGTCAGCAGACATAGGAGGCACAGCTCATTGAGGCATATATACCTCCTCCCCCCACTTTTTATTAATACCAGCTCATAGGTACATTAAAGTTTTCTAGACCGACGAGCCAGGTATTTTTTATTTCACTTTCTCCATTTACCCCTGACCCTTCCTCTCACACCCCACAATACACATAGTTGTCTCATAATAACAGTGCTCCCACGTACACGTAGGTCGTAGCACGCACCGTCCCGTAGAGGGGCGGGAAGACCCCTATGATGAAGCATGACAGCAAGGGCCCTTTTGGTGTGTGAGGGGTATTTTAACAACTAGTGTGTATTCTCCACCATTGTGGGGATCTACACTTTGTCTGGGGAAATTCTGACATACATATACATCTGAGGGTGGATCACTATGTTTATTGATTGAATCTTGGGAGGACGTATCACCTCCACCACTCGGGTTGAGTGGTACCTCTCTACTCCCCCCTTTGTTTTCTTTTTGTGTCATAACACACAACAATGCTGTGATCTGTGTTGTGTCATAGCACATGACAAGGAACTCAGGGAAAGGTTAGCACCGCAGCGTGAATAGTGCAATGCTTCGCTCTGTGTTGTGCACAATAAAGCCGGCTGTTATTTTGCTTGCCAAAGTCGAGAGTTATTTCGTGAGAGGGATTTATTGCTTTGAAGGCTGCTGTGTGGAACATGCGTGGATTAGAGACTGCTGTTTGCTGCACCTTGATTTGCCATCAAAATCCTGATGATTTTTTACAGCTCAGGCCGTGATTGTGTACACATTTGTTCCAAGCTGCTTGCTGATAATAAGTGCCCTTACTGTAAATGTCAGTACGCTTTGTTTGCCTCTGCTATTGCATCTTGTTTGAAAGGGTGAATATTGCACAAATATGGGAAGCAGCAGGTGGCGTCATTAATAAGAATCCCCTCAGTGTTTACCGCTCCTCTGGATGTGTAAAATGAAAGGGGATCTGAACTACCTTCACTCTGAAAGTATGCCGTTAACCGTGCACAGGTGCTAATGGCATTGGCTGCCGGTTAGAGTATTCATTCCAGCGTTTAAATGTGTGGACAAATGCATTGGTAGCCTTCATAACCTTCGGTGCTTTTATCATCATTCGGCTCTGCCCAAATGTCACACCACCTTATAAATGCACTCCATCTTGGCATCCGCATCTCACTTTGTCACGTGCAGCACTGAGCCAAACTGAAACAAGGGATACAGTTTGAGTGTCTAGGGGTTTTTGAGCATGTAACAACTTACAACGAACGATTAACAGTTTAGGGCACCTGTGCTCTTCACATTAAGCAATGGTTGTGAATAGCTGTACTGCAATTTACTCGGACATTATAGTGGCATTTGCAAAAACAACAATTGATGGACAGAATGCAGAACAATGTCATACATTCACCCCAGTACAGAGATCTGGGCCTAAATCCATCGTTTTTTTGCTCACCATGCCATTCCAGTTTGAACCCAGCCATATGCAAATCAGTCTTGACCCTGTGCCCCATGGGAACAGTCCAGCCCGAACTGCCAAGCCAGGTCCTCCCTGGACTGGAAACAAGCATCCTAGGACCGGTTTCGAGCTTTCAGCCCTCATCAGCCAGGATAGCTTGATTCCAGTGGCATGGAGAGCACGGGACTCACGTCTGAGCATACCCTTCCCACTCGGGGTGACAAATGCAAAAACAACAATTGATGGACAGAATGCAGAACAATGTCATACATTCACCCCAGTACAGAGATCTGGGCCTAAATCCATCGTTTTTTTGCTCACCATGCCATTCCAGTTTGAACCCAGCCATATGCAAATCAGTCTTGACCCTGTGCCCCATGGGAACAGTCCAGCCCGAACTGCCAAGCCAGGTCCTCCCTGGACTGGAAACAAGCATCCTAGGACCGGTTTCGAGCTTTCAGCCCTCATCAGCCAGGATAGCTTGATTCCAGTGGCATGGAGAGCACGGGACTCACGTCTGAGCATACCCTTCCCACTCGGGGTGACAAATGCAAAAACAACAATTGATGGACAGAATGCAGAACAATGTCATACATTCACCCCAGTACAGAGATCTGGGCCTAAATCCATCGTTTTTTTGCTCACCATGCCATTCCAGTTTGAACCCAGCCATATGCAAATCAGTCTTGACCCTGTGCCCCATGGGAACAGTCCAGCCCGAACTGCCAAGCCAGGTCCTCCCTGGACTGGAAACAAGCATCCTAGGACCGGTTTCGAGCTTTCAGCCCTCATCAGCCAGGATAGCTTGATTCCAGTGGCATGGAGAGCACGGGACTCACGTCTGAGCATACCCTTCCCACTCGGGGTGACAAATGCAAAAACAACAATTGATGGACAGAATGCAGAACAATGTCATACATTCACCCCAGTACAGAGATCTGGGCCTAAATCCATCGTTTTTTTGCTCACCATGCCATTCCAGTTTGAACCCAGCCATATGCAAATCAGTCTTGACCCTGTGCCCCATGGGAACAGTCCAGCCCGAACTGCCAAGCCAGGTCCTCCCTGGACTGGAAACAAGCATCCTAGGACCGGTTTCGAGCTTTCAGCCCTCATCAGCCAGGATAGCTTGATTCCAGTGGCATGGAGAGCACGGGACTCACGTCTGAGCATACCCTTCCCACTCGGGGTGACAAATGCAAAAACAACAATTGATGGACAGAATGCAGAACAATGTCATACATTCACCCCAGTACAGAGATCTGGGCCTAAATCCATCGTTTTTTTGCTCACCATGCCATTCCAGTTTGAACCCAGCCATATGCAAATCAGTCTTGACCCTGTGCCCCATGGGAACAGTCCAGCCCGAACTGCCAAGCCAGGTCCTCCCTGGACTGGAAACAAGCATCCTAGGACCGGTTTCGAGCTTTCAGCCCTCATCAGCCAGGATAGCTTGATTCCAGTGGCATGGAGAGCACGGGACTCACGTCTGAGCATACCCTTCCCACTCGGGGTGACAAATGCAAAAACAACAATTGATGGACAGAATGCAGAACAATGTCACATATTCACCCCAGTACAGAGATCTGGGCCTAAATCCATCGTTTTTTTGCTCACCATGCCATTCCAGTTTGAACCCAGCCATATGCAAATCAGTCTTGACCCTGTGCCCCATGGGAACAGTCCAGCCCGAACTGCCAAGCCAGGTCCTCCCTGGACTGGAAACAAGCATCCTAGGACCGGTTTCGAGCTTTCAGCCCTCATCAGCCAGGATAGCTTGATTCCAGTGGCATGGAGAGCACGGGACTCACGTCTGAGCATACCCTTCCCACTCGGGGTGACAAATGCAAAAACAACAATTGATGGACAGAATGCAGAACAATGTCATACATTCACCCCAGTACAGGATGCTTGATTCCGGTCCAGGGAAGACATGGCTTGGCAGTTCGGGCTGAACTGTTCCCATGAGGCACAGGGTCAAGACTGATTTGCATATGGCCATGTCTAAACTGGGGTGGCGTAGTGGGCAAAAGAACGATGGATTTAACCCAGATCTCTTGACTGGGGGAGAATGTCTGCATTGTCAGCATTCCGTCCATCATTTGTTTGTTGTAACGCTTTTCGCCCTAAGTGGAATGGGTATTCCCAGACGTGGGACCCGTGCTCACTACGCCACTGGAGTCAAGCTATCCTGGCTGATGACGGCTGATAGCCAGAAACCGGTCCTAGGATGCTTGATTCCGGTCCAGGGAAGACATGGCTTGGCAGTTCGGGCTGAACTGTTCCCATGAGGCACAGGGTCAAGACTGATTTGCATATGGCCATGTCTAAACTGGGGTGGCGTAGTGGGCAAAAGAACGATGGATTTAACCCAGATCTCTTGACTGGGGGAGAATGTCTGCATTGTCAGCATTCCGTCCATCATTTGTTTGTTGTAACGCTTTTCGCCCTAAGTGGAATGGGTATTCCCAGACGTAGGACCCGTGCTCACTACGCCACTGGAGTCAAGCTATCCTGGCTGATGACGGCTGATAGCCAGAAACCGGTCCTAGGATGCTTGATTCCGGTCCAGGGAAGACATGGCTTGGCAGTTCGGGCTGAACTGTTCCCATGAGGCACAGGGTCAAGACTGATTTGCATATGGCCATGTCTAAACTGGGGTGGCGTAGTGGGCAAAAGAACGATGGATTTAACCCAGATCTCTTGACTGGGGGAGAATGTCTGCATTGTCAGCATTCCGTCCATCATTTGTTTGTTGTAACATTATAGTGGCATTTGCCATTTGTTTGCCGGCCTTGACTATGCACTATGGGGCCAGCACACCCAGCTGTTGAAAGAAAATGTGCATAGGCACTCTAATTCCTCCGTAGTGAAGGCGAAGCAGTGCTGTCTTGGGTGGGAGTTAATAGAGCGGACATTTTGGATTTAAGTCAATGTAAAGTAAATGGGTCGAGATGTTTAAATATTCAAAACATTTTACATCATTTTTAATCAAATAAACACAACTTTACAAAGTTTATATGTATTCTGACTGTTTGGGTCAATTTTGTGCAAACATTTTACTTTCAAATAATTCATATTCCCTGATAAATAGTAAAATACGATTTAATGTATGGATACATCGGCTAACTTTGGCTTGCTTTTCTTTTATGTGCTGTCATTTCTGAAGAGTCTTTCCTACACTTTGATTGCTAAAACAGTCTTAAGATGGCCGCCGGATGTCCAAGGGTGAGGCTCGGTACTACCGACCCAGTGTCTGGTCTCGCAGGCCCTGCCTAGTGGCTGCCGCTGGACTGAATGGATTGGAAGAGATGGCAGCAGCACATTGGGCCACAGCAGCCAGAATGGCGCTGGAAGCGCAAGCCAGGCAGACTTAGGGTAGAGGCATAACTGGAGCCCACCGCCACCTCCTGATGAAAGCAGCTTTTTGGGTCATCTACATGAAATCTATTGTATTGCTTTCATGTAACTATGGAATTCCGCAGAGTAAACCCACACGAGCTCTGCCCATCCCTAATATATATATATATATATATATATATATATATATATATATATATATATATATATATATATATATATACATATACTCACTTGAAAGAACACAAAGATTACAGGACTGTTATAGTAAGGTGCAGATTTCAATCATACAAAACTATAGAAATTCAGCACATATAGTTTCCTGAGCTAAGTATAAATTATGCCTCTTCAATGCACTGCTCATGACCTCAGATATTATATTACTGATGACATGGTCAGTGTTTACTAAACATTTATGAGTGTTAAAAATATATACTGAGGTAGTACAAAAGTTAAATTAGTATACTTTGTGAACTACTAATGAGAGATACTATTTCTAACATATATTATGTGAGTGGCTTAGTAACTGTATCTGCGTGTGAGTGGCTGTGTAGGTATGCGAGTGGATGTTTGAGTGGCTATGACGGTTGTTCTACGGGTTGGTGAGTGGGTGTGTCAGTGGCTGAATCAGTGACTGTGTTGCTATGTGAGTGGCTCTATGGCTGGGTGAGAGGCTTTGTGATTTGTTATGTGGGTGAGTGACTTGGTGTATGAGTGAGTGTTTGACTGTTTGAGTGGGTGTTTGGTTAAGCGAGTTGCTGTGTTAGTGGCTGTATTGAAGATTGATATTTCTATGAGTGTCTGTAAAGTTGGCTGTGTACAGAGATTGCATGCATGAGTAAATAGCTGTGTAAGTGGTTATATAGTTGAATAAATGGCTATGTGAGGAACTGTACGGATGAGTGTGTGGCTATGTGAGTTGTTACATGGGTGAGTGAGTGGTTGCACGAGTAGCTGGATCGTTTACTTTTTGAAGTTAATTTCTACAGATTTTTTCTATTGTATTTCTTAACTCTACCGTCCCTGTACCCTTTGCTTTCTAGTGAATATATATTGTTTTTTATAATGTTTATTGAAACTATAATGTATGTTTAATACATACTGCACACTGCAGATGTCTGCCTCTGTCATCGGACAAGCATAGTAATAAATAACAAATATAACATTTTGACACTCGCTCGCATTCAATAACCCCAGTGACGTTGGTGTCTCATACCATTACGGCCTTACCTACGCTCTCCCGGATTATACCCGCCCGGCACCTCTGGGCAGCATACCTTGGAACTGCGATTGCAATACTTGTATAGTTTGTATAATGTGCTATTTGTTTTTATCCCAACTGTTACCAAAATCTGTTATTGCTGTCTCTTTTCCTTGTTTCATACAAATTCCTCTCCTAACGTTCGCATGTTAATCACCTCAGTGACTGTTTTCCTTTACTATTATGCTTTACCCACGGCTATCTGGATGGTACCCACCAAGTTCTTCGGGGCATCCTTCCCTGGTCTTGACACTACCTCACTTGTACAATGTTACTATAGGTTCTTATCCCAACTGTTTCCATGATTTGTTTCTGCCATTCATCCCTTTCCTACTACCTATTGCAACTACCTGTTTTTACCCCAACTGTATCCATTCTTCCCAAGCTCGTGTATTTTACCTGTCAATCCTGTAAAGCGCTCTGATGCCTTCAAGGGTCTGGTTCACGCTCTATAAAACTCAAATAAATAAAAATAAATATAAAAAATGACATATGTTCTTGTGTGTGTTTATGTTGTGTCCCACCGGAGGGGTCTACGGAAGATCACTGCCCGAGCATCTACGACGCTGCAATGCGGCCGTAACAGGGCAAAACTACACGTCCCATAAGCCCCAGCGGTGCTGACGCCGGTGATGTCAGCGTGCGCACAAGGCGTTTCCTCATCAGAGCGCCCGGAACCGAGAGAGACGCCGATTACTCGTTGCTGGAGTTGCAGCAGAAGACGGAGGCAGGTAGGGGTGCTTCGTGCACCATACTCTTTCTCATTTCGTCCTTGGAACTGATGCTGGTAGCTCTTTCTTTTCTTGTGGTGGCAATTCTATAATAACGCCATTTGGTGGGTTGCTCCATTAGTGGAACACTTAAGGTTCCTTGCAGAACAGCTCGTTTCACGGCCTGTTGGCAGTCTAAGACAGAATATCCCGATAGGCGTGGGGTACGGTGACTCTTACATATCACTAGGGGTCCTGGCCAGCACGTCCTGAAACCGTTTCCCACATTGGCGAGCCAAGCGGTTCATGCGGGGGAACGGTACATTTGATGCCCTTGGTAAATACGCACAGGCTCTTGGAAAAGGCTTTCTCCTCCAGTGCCTTTAGGGAGAAAGCCCGGAGCAAGGGCAAGTACTTGATGTTGTGATCCTGTGCAAGAGTGTGTGGGACTGTGAGTCTGTGGAGCTCTCTGCTGGTGCAGGTGAATCAACCCGTGTTGGGATTTAAAGAAAACCTCTATGTAAGACGTATTGCAACAGAGGACTAATCCTTGGTTCCTGATTTGAGTTGGGGGGGATTTATCAATACGACTTATTATTCATGTTTGTCTCCTTGTGTTTCTAAAAAGCAGGGGTATAGAGAGTGAGCGGGAGGTCGGCTCTTCCACACCCCTGTCTCAACAAGGCTGGATTGACTAGATGGTACGTGGTTCTGTTCTCATAGGGTGACCCTCTGCTTAAGTGATGTTACGACCATGATGTTTAATAATTGTTACGTTGCCCTTTAGGTCAAGCTGGTACTTCTGCACAGCCTAGGCGATACACAGAGTAGAAGCAAAGACTTTCTTTCCTTACAGGTATTGCCCATAGGGGATCTTATGTTTCACTTACCGTTAACATAGAATAGGAAGGAATCTGTGGGTAATCGTGGTGTTTTTACCTGTTTTGTTCTTTTCACAGGTCTCTCTCCCCACTGTCCCCTTCCTTCCCTTCCCCTGCTTGACCACTCCATGGAGTCTGTGTACTAACGTTCAGACCGTGGTGGTGTTGAGAGGTGGACCATCTAAGCAACGTACAATCCTGAGGAGTTTCGGCCACAACAGTTTAGTAGTAATATTTTTCAATATGTAAGAGAAATTTCTGATAGTATCTAATTTCTTATGTTACAGTCGCAATATTTACATTATAAAGTAAGGTTTTTAAACAAATCTTTAAATGTTAAAGATATTAATATATGTTATCCAAATATATACCCACATTGCTTCCTATATTGTCACTGACTGCAGCCACTATTATCCCTGTGAGTGATCTCTAATTTGGCCTATCGGTGTTAGATACCTTTGATGTATGTACTAGTAGAATTTAAATAGTGTTTTGTTTAACTTTATTTTTATTATTCGCAACTTTGTCGTGAAATGTCACGTTAGGTAGAGTCCGGTATCACAATTAGTCATGAATTCGGTGCGATTTTTGAAAGTGTGCTACACATATTTATGCACTTATTCTAATTAATGTTTGAGGTCAGTGGTTTACTCATATCTTAAAGTAGGGGTGGGCGGAATTTGCGCAGCACACTACTCAACGTTCTGCGAAACTGTAAAAAATCTCCGCGAGCACGCAAAAGTTCAGCGAATATGCGGAATTGCTTGTTCCGCCCGTTCGCGATGCTTTTTTCTTCTACGCGAACACTGTTTGCATGCTCGGGGAGAAATATCTTGTGAACATTTTGAAAGCGCGAACAAGCAAAAAATTCCGCGAAGCCGCGGATCACAGAATTTTTTTGCAATTACTTGTTCTCCGCGGAACGCAAAATTACCCAAATTCCCCAAATTCCACGAGCGGAACGGAATTTACCGCCCAGGCCTACTTTAAAGTAACACTTTAGTAAGTAATTTTATTGGAGTCCACCTTTTTGTTGCATTTTCCGTATTTCCCGTAGTCACGCGACATCGACATTCATGAACACATCAGCATTTGTGAATATCAAATGGCTTTGTAAGAAAGGGATTTCAATGGACAAGACATTTTTGATTACTCTAGAAAGGAAGTAACCGCCCAGTTTTTGCTTTTTCACATCTCCACTGGAGAGATTGGTAGCTTCTTGGTATTCTTTTGAATGATCCAAAACTAGAAGAGCATTTTGAGGTCTTTTTTTGTTTTTATTCAAGGAATAAAATGGCAGCTGGTGGAAGTGAGCTGCAACAGGCACACCCAGAAGAGGACAATTTGTTTGATGAAGAACCCCGACCAAAGCGGCAATGCATAACCTGGGATTTCTTTGCTATCCCCTCTGGGGGGGAAAAACTGTTGCTAAGCAAGTGAAGTGCTCATTGTGTGAAAAAACACTCTCTAGAGGTACAACAAGCATGTTGACCCATCTCAAAATCTACCAAAAGAACCGCTTGGCAAGAGCACAGAGGAAGTGCAGTGCAAGAAAAATGTCAACTTCTACTGCAACTCCAATTACACCAAAAGAGCCAATTCCCACCAAAGTGAAGCAACATCTGCCACAGAACAACCAAGAACTTAAAAAAATAGGAACTTTCTGTTTGGAGTGCAAAAATGTTCTGACATTGGGAGAACAGTCTGCAAATCAAAGAACAACGTCTGTTAATTTTTTTCTTTTACATTATTATAAACATGACACTTCTTTCTATATTTTTGCATGTCTCCAGTTAATTCTTCTTTCTAGTTGCCATTTTAGTTCTGAAAAAAATTATGTAAAAAAGCAAAAATAACTGGTTCTCATTAGAACCCCCTTTCATGGTTTAAAAAACTCTAAATTGTATGTGTGTATATGTATAAGAATGAGTACAGGAGTGTCCGCACTGATGACTAACTGGGTGTGTTAGTGGCTGTATTAGTGAATGAGTGGGTAGGCGAGTGTCTGTAAAAATGAGTGACTGGGTGTGTAAATAGCTGTATGGGCACTGAATGGGTATGTAAGCGGCTACATGAACGAGCGACCAGCAGGATGAGTAGCTATATGGGTGAGTAAGTGGGTATGTGTGGTTCTACAAGAGATTGATTGGCTGTATTAGTGACTATATGAGAGAGTGATTGGCTGCATGAGTGGATTTATGGGTGAGTGACTGGGGATGTGAGTGGCCATATGATTGCGAGTGAGTGCATGTGTGAGTGGCTGTATAGATGAGTGAGTGGGTGTGTTCATGACTGTTTGCATGAATGAGTGGGTGGGTGAGTAAGCGACTCTATGGATGGGTGACTGGCAGTATGAGTAACTGTATGGGTGAGTATATGGGTGTGTGTGTGGTTCTACAAGTGATTGAGAGGCTGATTTAGTGGCTATGTGAGTGAGTGATTGGCTATTATGAGTTACTGTATAGGTGAGCGAGTGTGCATGTGAGTGGCTGTATGGTTGAGTGAGTGGGCATTTGAGTGGTTGTTTGGGTGACTGAGTGCATATATGAGTGGCTGTTTGGGTGAGTGAGTGGGTGTTTCAGTGTATATATCAGTGGGTGTCTGTGTGTCTCAATGTCTGTATCAATATGTGAATGGTTGTGTGAGTTTCGATAAAGGTAAGTAATTGGGTGTGTGTGTGTCTGTAACAGTGAGTAAGTGGATGTGTGAGTGCTTGTATGGGTGAGTAAGTGACTGAGTCAGTGCCTGTATGTAATAGTGAATATGTATGACGGGAGATGTATAAGTAACTGACTGTCTGTGTTAGTAGCTGTATAGCTAAGTAAGTAAGTGTATATATTACTCTTAAGAAGAGTTAGTGAATATCTTTCTACCTGTATGGGTGAGTGATTGAGTATATCAGTAGTTAAATGGGAGAATCACTGGGTGCATTAGTCATTGTATGCATGGCTGAGTGGTTGTATGAGTTACTGTGTGGGTGAGTGAGTGCATGTGTCAGTACATTTATAAGCGAGAAATTGAGTGTGTGAATATATCTATGGGTAAGTGAGTGCATGTAGTAGTAGATGTATTTGTAAGTGACTGAACATGTATCTTAGTATATCAATGAGTTGGATTATGAGTAGTTGAATGAGTGAATGCATGGAACTATGAGTGCCTCTATCAGTGTGTGTGTGTATGTGGATCTCTCAGTGGTTCTATGAAAGTCTTCCTTGCTGCTTATCTTTACATTGCTTCTTTGTAGAAGTAATAAAGAAGAAATAATTTGTACATTAGTTTATTTCAATAGATGGAGTGAATCATCTGTTTACAAAAAAGTAGAACATAAATATACATTAGTATTACCTTTTCAAAATCCCTTGACAAACTTTTAGTTTCTGCAATGCATATGTCTGTACTATAAAAAAAGCAGAAAATAGGAACTATGCTCTAATAGAATTTGTCATTATACTAGTTTCCTTTTCCCAGTTTTACTGTTCTCAAGTTTTGTACCTGTACACCCTAATGAATGTACTGCATACATTTTCATCCTTGAATAGTGGGGAAAAAAATCATGAAGATTGTAAAAATAATCCCTCTTGTCTATTCAGCACCAGCGTGTTTCTTACTCTGTATAAAATGTTGGTGCCTTTCCCATCATTTACCAATCAAATGGCATCTGGTGAGAGTCAATTGCCACACCATGTTGAACATACTTGTTTGGTGGAGGGCCAACCCTCAGCAAAATTGCAATAAATTGCATGGAAGTTTTTCACCATCCCCTCCAGGGACCAGAAAATAATGCCAAAGTATGTGATGTACTATTTATGTGACAATACTCTCTCCAAGAGTATCTCAGACAAATACTCATGTGGCACTACAAGTATGTTGTCAGATAAGAAGACATACAACTACAACTACCGTTGAAAAAGAAAAAAGAATACAAATATAACTTAATATTTCATTTACAAAATTCCACAGACAGGATAGTAGACATTGCTTCTGCTGTAAGAGTATATAACAATATAGCAAAACTATTAATTTTCCCTTTTTTACTGTTCTCAGCTTCCATACTTGTTTGCCATATACAATGTACTTAAATTCGCAAATTTAGGCCTTATTCAAACTGCTAAAATTAGGCCGGCAAGATGGGGTGGCAGGACTTTATCGAACTGTGCAGCAAAGTTATGGAACAAAATGCCAGTGGCTATGAGATTTCAGTCTAATCAGCAGCTCTTTAGGAAGAATTTGAAAACATGGCAGTTTATCTCCACCCAGTCCCCCTGGTAATACTGGCCGTACTTCCTTTCACATACACTAGCGCCAAGACGCCATGGCAATCAAGCACTCTATAAACATACATCCTATCCTATCCTTGAACAGGGGAAAAAACAGTCACATAGATTGTAGAAAAAAATATAAAACTGCACAGTAAATCACTATAAATAAGTAACACTATGCGTTAAACTAGCCTGCAGACAATCAGAGAGGAAATGGAGACAAGGCTACTCCGATTCGAATAAAGTAATCTGGAAAAACCATCTCCAAGCATATAAAACTGCTATTAATCAGAGCAAAGCCAACTATTTCTGCACTACGATCAGCAATGCCCCCAACAGTTCTAAAAGCATTTTTCAGATTCTCAAAAACCTTACCCACCCTGATTGTGCCATAACATCTACGCTTCCTACACAAGCCCTCTGCGATAACCTTGCGCTATTTTTCAAAAACAAAATCGACACCATTATTCTTAATCTGAACTCCTCCCCTCCCCTAGGTGGTCTCATTACACCTAGAGCCTGTACTAGTGATCCTGTTTCGGTGCACTCTGATTTTCCTCTCCTGGAAAAGCTGCGGGAGTTTCCCCCCATCCCAGAACCTGAATTTGAAAGGCTGGCACTTGGGATCACCTCCGGATCCCCTCTTGACCCGGTGCCTTCTAAAGTCTGTAAGAGTTTTGGTTCTGACCTCTTTGTCACCCTCTGCAGGATCTGCAATCAATCCTTACACTGCGGGCTTGTGCCATCCTCCTGGAAGGAGGCCCTCATCACCCCACTGTTAAAAAAACCTTCCTTGAACCCTGACTGTTTGTCCAATTACCGGCCTATATCCCTCCTGCCTTTCCCAGCAAAAATTGTAGAGCGCTGGGTTAGCACCTGTCTCTCCATTCATCTGGAGAAAAATCAGATTCTGGACGATTTTCATTTTGGCTTTCGTCCTGCTCACGGGACTGAAACAGCTGTCCTGACAGCTCTGGAGGACCTTCATATGCGGGCAGACAGGGGCCAGGCAGTAGCCTTGATCCTGTTGGACCTGTCTGCCGCTTTCGATACGGTCAACCATGGGGTCCTGTTGGAGCGACTCCGGACGGCTGGGGTAGACGGCACTGCCCTACTTTGGTTCCACTCCTTCCTACGGGACAGGAGACAGGCGGTGTCTCTCCCCCCTTATCAATCTATCTTCTCTTCTGTCCCCCACGGGGTGCCCCAGGGCTCCTCCATCAGCCCCATTCTCTTTAACGTGTACCTTAGACCTCTGATCACGTTGATAAAGGCGTACAGGTTAAAAACAATCAACTATGCGGATGACACCCAGCTCATCCTCTCTTGGGAGGGAGAAGACTCTACCCCCCTTGCAGCCTTTCACGACTGCTTAAGGGAGACGGCTGGGTGGCTACACAATAACTCGCTGCAATTTAATTCCTCCAAAACGGAGGTTCTGTATTGTGCAGGAAGTCGCATTCCTCGGCAATTCCCCTGCGACTTTTGGCCCCCGGAAACAGCAGATAAACCTCGGCCAGTTACATCGGTTCGCAACCTTGGGGCCACACTGAATGATAAAATGAACACTGAAACCCAAGTTGCTAAAACGGTGGGAATGTGCACAGCTATCCTGCGCTCCCTGCGCAAAATTATGCCATTGCTACCCGCACAAGCTCGGGAGCAGATAGTCAGGTGCACCATCCTCAGTCGCCTGGACTATTGCAACGCGCTGTTACTTGAGTCCCCAGTTTCCCTGCTTGACCGACTTCAAAGAGTTCAGTCGGCCGCAGCCAAATTAGTTCTGGGTTGGACTAGGAGATCTTCAGCCTCAGCGGCCCTAGCTGAACTACACTGGCTTCCGCTCAAACAACGTGTGGCCTTCAAGTCCCTCTGCCTTGTTTTTAAAGCGCTCCATGGAGCTGGACCTAAACCTCTGCAGGCCATGTTCACATGGTATACCCCTTCCAGAGCTCTACGCTCAGCCTCAGCCCGTCTGGTGATTGTTCCTAAATATAACAAAGTCAGGACGGGGGGCAGATCTTTCAGAGTCGCAGCGGCTAAACTGTGGAACAGTCTGCCTCCTGAAATCCGTCAAATCTCACAGCTCCTCCCTTTCAGGAAACGCATCAAGACGTGGTTATTCCCTTAGAAACAACCCCTTCTTCCTGCTCCTCGCTATCTGTTCCCCTGAGTTAAGAGTATTCACCAGCGCCAGGAAACCTGCAAGGTGTCAGCCGCGTTTTATAAATGTTTAAAATAATAATTGCATTCACAACAATTTGTTAATCAGTTGTGTTACCTACAGTTGCTACACTAGTCTAAAGAAGCCTACATTAACAATATTAGTTTTATTATTATACCTGGTATAATACTGCTAATACATATAAACCACACATACATTTTGTGATCCTTTTCAAGACATCACCCTTGGTAGGCCGAATGATGTCTAAAACGCAGTTGATCCACGTAGACAAAATCCCATGCATTGCTTTTTTTCTCCAGAAACAGTTTGTACTATTTTGATTAAAGGAGGAAAATTGGACTATTTTGTAGTTTGATAAGTAGTTTTGTTTTCAATTTAAGGTTGCTGGGATTGCATTGTGTCCATCATCCAGTTTCACTTTATAATTGGACAGTGTAGTATCCAGATGTTATATTATCTCCTGCCTGAATGGTAAAAGGACTCTTGAATTCTGTAGAACCTTTAAAAGACATCACCCATGATAGGTCGAAGGATGTCTAAAATACTAATAATCCTTGTTTTTACCAGGAATACTCCTTAGAACGTTGGTTGAAGAAACAAAAGGTAAGAATGTCATAGTTTGAAAGACAGTTTTGGTTTCAAATTAAGGTTGCTGTCATTGCATTCTGTCCAACCATTTTCACTTTTTAAATAGACAGTGTAGTGTCCAGATGTTATATTAACTCCTTTCGTGAAATTTAATAGTATAGGTACTTCCAGAAATATATATTTGTCCAGCTTTGAAGTTTGTAATTTTGGTTTCCAATTTAGCCCCATCTGCTCTGCATCGTTGCAACATTAAAATAAAAAAGTTTTTTCCAGCTCTTCATAGAAATAACATCTGATCTACAATTTGGGTAGGTCATAATTTATTTTGCGTTTTTTAACCAATCTGTCAAAGGCACAGATTTGCAATCTGGTAGTTTTAGGTGCAGAAATTACTCAGAATGTTTTTGAGTGGCAGATGTAAAAGAACAATCTTCACAGTCATGGTTCTATTTGTAACTCAGTCCAAATAACTCAGCAATATTTACTTCTTCAATCTGCTTCAAGAGATTAATCTGATCTCTAATTGTAAAATTAAATAAATCAATAACGTTACACATAGCTTCATTTACTAAACCTTCCTCAACATTTAAATTACACCACAAAATTACTCCAGAGTTTTTGCACATGTGTAAACCCTTTTCTAGTCTTGCATTGTAATCTCTACCTTATTTATGGCCATGGCTGCTTCATTTTGAATAAGTGGTTGTGCAAGAGGATCTTGATTTAATGGTACAGAACTTTGGTTGCTTTGTGAACTCTCCTTAGCTACCTCAGCAGCAATGGTTTCTTCCTCTTCAATCTCATCTTTCATGATTTGCAAGTAGTTTGGTAAGATTGAACACTGAATGCTGTCTTTTACATAGGGTGGGGGGTAAAATCCACTTAGCCAGTGGAGTTTGGGGAGTTTTGCCACTCTGCGCTCTGCTTGGAACATGGAGTTTGGAAAAAACTCTGCCAACCACTAGTGCAGCAGAGTTTACCAGCGTGCTCACATCTAGACTTAGTCCCCCAGTGAGTAGTGCACCAGGAGGCGTATTTGCAGAGTGCTTGAGAAAGAGGACGGAGTCTCTGATGAGGTGTCAGCAATTCCGCTGTGAGTGACTTAATGGGGCAACAATAGGGGTTCTTGGCCCCAAACGACCTCAGCAGTCCATGGAACGTCATCCCCCAAACAGTAGTGTGCCGGAGGCACTTTTGCAGAGTAGTTGAAAAAAGGATGGGGTCTCTGCCAACTTCTCTGCTATCCCGCCATGGGGGACTTACTTGTGGCAACAATAGGGGTTCTTGGTCCCCAACGACCCTTAGTAGCCAAGGGGACTTCATCCCTCAACCAGTAGTGCACCAGGAGGCATGTTTTCAGAGCGGCTGGGAAAGGGGGCAATGCCTCTGGTGATGTCACAGCAATTCCTCTATGTGGAACTAACTGGTCGCAACAATAGGGGTTATTGAAACCCAACGACCCTCGAAAGTCAAGGATACTTCATACCTCAACCAGTAGTGCACCAGGAGGTGCATTTACAGAGTGGTTGAGAGAGGGGAAGGGCCTCCGATAAGGTCTCAGCATTCCTGCTGTGGGGGACTTAATGGTGGCAACAATAGTGGCTCTTGACCCCAACAGCAGCCAAGGGGACTTCATCCCCCAATCAGTAGTGTGCCAGGAAGCAAGTTTGCAGAGTGGTTGAGAAGGGGGTCATGCCTCCAACGAGGTCTCAGCAATCTCGCTGTGTGGGACTAACTGGTGGCAACAATAGTTCTGCCCCCCAATAACCATCAGCAGCCAAGGGAAGTTCATACCCCAACCAGTAGTGCGCCGGGAGGCGCATTCGCAGAGTGGTTGAGAAACGGGGAGGGCCCTCTGACGAGGTCTCAGCAATCCTGCTGTGTGGCACTTACTAGTGATAACAGGAGGGTTTCTTGGCCCGAATCTACTTTCATCATCCAGGGGGACTTCATTAGGGGTGGCCGAGCAATACCGCACCCACTCATAGAACTTCACTGAATTTGACAGAGTTTTTAGGTAACTCCCCGGATTTCCATAGAGTGAAACTCCACAAGCTCCATCCAGGCCTACTTTTATAGTGTTGAAAGAATCTTCATAGGAGTCATAGTCTCCAAGTAGTTCTGTTTCAGCATGCAAAGGCTTGAACAGTTGTAGAAGCGCCAAATAGAAAAACTCCCTTCTATCTGCAATTTGGTAACTCAGTTTCCTATGGTTAATTAGATTTCCTTTGCTATGTCTCACCAAACAACTGTCACATCCAACTACTCATATTTCCCTTCTTCTATGTTTCCGTTACAGTGCTTCTACAGCTGTAGTGTTGAAGTACTCCATAAAGGCAAATGTTTTCTAGGTGTGGATAGTACATGTCCCAAAATATTTGATTTCACATCTGTGCTTTCCGGGTGGAACTCTGCCACATATACTGATTTTCTGGAAAATACTTCAACACTCCATTCTGCATTCTTTCAAGAACTAGTCTTACCCACGAAATTCCTCTAGACTTCCAGAACACACTAGTCAAACTTAACAGATCTGAGCACTTACAGGATCCTATCTCTCTGTGGCCAAGCATATTCAAGCTGAAGCTATACAAATACAATTTCTTGGTAAGACTCTTTTCTGCAGAAATATACTCCCACATCTCTTCATCTATGACTTCTTTGGTTTAGTAATATATGAAGTGACGTAATGAACAACAGTGATGGAGTTGTCTGCAACAAGCTGTATATCCATGTTTACATTCACATATCAGAATGACTGGATTGTAGTCATTAATATACTTTGAGATCTCTATTCTTTTCAGGTTATATGTGATTTTTGATGATTTTCGTGACAGTGTATGTCTCACTGCAGATAAAAAGCTATTTACTCTTCCTTGTGAAATTACTGGTCATGAAAATCTAAAATGACATCTTGTGTAATATTTACCTTTGCATCTGTATTTTTAATGACAGAACTTGATTTTTCACCATTATCACGTGAAGTGGTACATGCCACACACTGTTCTATGAAAGACAAGATAGACTCATCACTGTCTGTTCCAAATTTTGGTGCATCTTTTATCCATAAGAGCATGTGAATATGAGGATCCCCTCTTGCTTGGTACTCTTTACATCAAAGGAAATCAGTTGCTTCACCAAGAGAAGGATTTGCGTTGTTGCAGATGAAAGGTAGCATGGCTTGGAACCTTTGGTTAAAATATCTACAAACATTAGCAGGATCTAAAAAGTTGTCTTCAAATTCACATTCTTAATATTTGAGTTTGCTTCCCTCAAAAGTTCAAGAAGGTCATCCCACACATAGTCAGCACAACGGAATGTCACAAACCAAGTAGGTGTACCTAGGTTTCTCAACATATATTTCAGTTCTCCATGGCAATGATACTAATTGTCATTTGTGCCGCGTTGACATGCCATCAAATTAATCAGGTTGTATTCTAAGTTTTCATCATTTTCATGTTCTTTGTCAATAAATTCCTTTGCAGAGAGATTTTGAAGATTACCTCCTGTCTTCAGTATGTGGTTTACAGCATTACAGAGGCCAGACAAGTCATTCTCAAACAGAAGATGGAATATGTATGGAATACACTGGTGAAATCTTGGACCCTATGAATATAATCTGGTTGACCAGTGTTCAGCTGCTGGTATCTGTATGGGGCTGTCATCATAGCAGCCACCTGCTCTAGTAGGAAAGATTTATGGAAAACGGAGCTTCTAAACTTTTCTCCTACACACTTATGGGAGCTCCTTTTGCTTGTTTCATTTTAAAGATATCAAAAGTATCACCAATTACTTCTTTAGAATGCAGGGGATATACGTTGTAGTGTTCACAAATCTCTTCTGGTCTGGGCCAATTCACTTTTTCAATTTGTCCACTTGATGGTAATGTTTCATCCTCCATACATGTTACATCTTGAAGAACCACCAGCCGAGACGACGGGAGACCACATCAGGTTCTTAGGCGGGTTATGCTCTGATACCAAAGTCTGACAGAGAAGCGAACTCCTCCCGAGCCCCGAACAGCTATAAAATCTCGACCATAGTGTCCTTTTTCTCGAGTGTCCGTAAGTAAGTAGACACGCAGTCTACACCCCTTATGCGTGTAGGTACTAGTCTTTTAACTTTTTCACTTTGCACGTGGCTCTACACACTTTACCACTCACCACTTTTCACAATCCTGAAGAAAGCCCCTACTACATTTCCCTGCGGGCTGAAACATGTAGACCTAGCACATAGACAACTATAAGATAATACATTCTTTTTCAGTTGCATCACACATATTTTTAATCATATCCTGAGCCGCCGCTAATAAAAATACATAGGCAAGGATTCTCAGAGGTATTTTTAATTCACATCACATCACACACTTGCACCACACCAGCTCCGTTGTAATCAGGTGTCGTAGCACAACCGGGTGGCATGCGGCCACCTGGTTGGGACCCCAATGATAAAGCATGACACCAACTAGGTTGGTGCGTGAGGGGTCTTTTAACAAACCCAGTGGGTTCCAAACACTGCCATCTAGTGAATGTACCACACAGATATTGGGTTAGTCCATCATTGTTTATCATATAGTACACTGGGGATACGGACGCACCCCTTCCTTTCCCTTGCTCTCCCATTGTTTTTGACATCTTGAAGAACATCAACATTTTTATAATAAATATTATTTTTTACCTGGTATAATGTTTTTCTAAAACTTTACTAACATCCACTAACTTTTTACCAGATTTTTTTCATTCTTGGGAAGCACACCATTTACTGAAATGATTAGAGGTCCATCAATATATCTGTCTACCCCTACAATTTTAATATTTCATTTAAAATCTAAAGGTAAGCAGAAAACTCTTCCTTTAATGCATTTCTGATGCTCAGTGGGTAGCAGTTTCCCTTTGTTTGGCTCCATACGAACGGCTGTTCACATTATATGAGAGATTAGATAAACATTTAAATCTTGTAGTTCTTGTTGAATACATACTAATTTTAAGTTGTTATATACTGCTCTAGCTGGCATTTTGTTATTCTCTAACTTACCATTCCAGTATTTACATATAATTTGCTGTGTGAACAACTCAAAGCATTCCTCTAAAAATATATAAGTAGCAAATTCTTGCCACTTACCTCTGTTCTCCTGTTCAGTTTTAAAGAACACAGCTAAATTGCCAGTTTAACTTTTGTAGTGAGTGCATTGACAACAAATACAAACACGGTTTGGTTTCTCTGAAAAAACTGTTAAACTTTGCAACCTCTTGTGCAAAGTTATCAGTACTAATTCCCGTGTCCTGTTCCTCTACACCACCAATTAGCAACTCCTTATTTTCCCTAGACTCCTGTTCAGGATCAAAGAAACTAAACTGAACATCTTCACAAACTTTTTCAACCTCTGCTACTGTACCATGCGAAAGAGCGCTATTCATTTCTCCTAAACATAGGGCAGGAGTTTTGACATAGTAAAGCCTCCTAACTAAATTTTGCATTTTTGAGTGGTGAACAGCTAACATTCTAAAGTCATGAAAGGTGCTTTGGAACACTGCTTTTGAAAATTACTCTACTTCCTTTCTTTGCATGGATCTAATCATTGCAAAATCACTATCTTTTGTTTCAGCCTTTTGTATGGAAACATATGAAGGAAAGTTATCTATTTATCAATTGATTGCTGCTGAACAATGTAAATACTGCGACAGTTCCCTTTGTATAAAAGGGCCTGTATGCGCCTTTGTTTTACCTCTTCAAATACCACCTTTTCAACATGTCTAGGAACCATCTCCTTTTTTGCAATGGGAGTACTTATCCTTCACCTCATACCATCGACTAGTTGTTTCAACTGCATGCACTAATGTGTTCTATTGGAAGTAGCTTTCCTCCTTAAAGAACGACTCAGTACTGGATGTATGCTTCCATTCACCACTGAAACTTTTGCAAAAATTACTTCTATTCACAAGTCTTTTCTTTTGGCTTCTTCTCCTCATCAACAACACTATGATATCCAGTGTTCTCATTGTGCTCAGAATCAAAATAAATAGTTCATCTTCAGTGCAAATGCCTTATCAACTACAGCCTCAACACGTCTTTTATTTGACTGCTTCTCTTCTCCTGTTATATTGCTTTATAAGTCGGATGAGATTCTGAATTGCCGTACTAGAAAACATTCTGACTCTTTTTCCTTAAATTGCCTCTGTCTTCTTGTTAAACAATCTGATTTCTTATGTGATGTAGTCCTTTTAATGACACTTTTTGTTAATTTCTAGCTGAAAAGCTCTCTTTTTCTTAATTTGTTTTGCTCACTTTACAGTTTACCACATACTTTTTAAAGAAACTTCTTTGTTTTCTTACCAGCAGCTATTTTCTCTTTCATCACAATCTCTATATTTTGCCCCTTTTGTTTATCTGTTGTAAGGACATGGTATGCTTTTTTCTGTATCTTTCTTCTCTGTTTTTTTTTTGACATTGTATCTCTTTATTTGTAAGTAAAAGTAGATATCTGGAAAGAAAAACGAAACAAGACATTTAGGTTTTCATTCTATACTTTTGCACATTTTAAGAATGTAGGTACCTTTACAAACAGCTAAGTTACTATGTCATACCCACTCTAAGTCAGTTACTTTTCATGTTTAAATAAGTGCGTGCTTGCCTATGTCAATGCATACCCCAATGTGTAACTGGGCGTATCACTGTACATATCAATGTGTGCCTGGGTGTATTACCATATAGATCAGTGTGTGCCTGAGTATGTTAGTGAATGCATAATTATCTGCCTGGGTGTGTTAGTGAACGCATCAGTGTGTGCCAGGGTTTCTTAGTGTATGCATGAATGTGTGCTTGTGTGCATAAATGTATACATCAGTGTGTACCTGGGTGTGTTCATTTATAGATAGGTATCTGCCTGGGTGTGTCAGTGTATGCATCAGTGTGTGCCTGGGTGTTTTAGACTATGGATCAGTGTGTGACTGAAAATGTCAGTGTATGCATAAGTGTGTTATTTGCTGTGTTAGAGTGCACATGAGTGTGTACCTGAATAGCTCATTGTATCCATTATAGTCTGCTTGGGTGTGAATGTGTATATATCAGTGTTTTCCTGAGTGTGTTACTTTATACATCAGAACATCAGACCCCTGCTCAAGAATCCCACAGCTGACCCCACCGACCTCAAAAACTACCGGCCCATCTCGCTCCTCCCCTTCGCAGCCAAAGTTGCAGAGAAAACAGTCAAGAGGGAACTGTCTCTATTCATTGAAGATAACGCCATCCTCGATCCGTCCCAATCCGGCTTCCGAAGCAACCACAGCACGATCCCACGCTACTCGCCGCCACAGACGACATCCGCACCCTCCTGGTCCAAGGCCACTCTGCAGCCCTCATCCTACTCGACCTATCAGCGGTCTTCGACACCGTCTCCCACTGCACACTAGTCGCCAGATTACACGACTCCGGCATACAAGGAACAGCCCTAGATTGGATCCGATCTTTCCTCACCGGAAGAAGCCAGAGGATCAGACTACCACCCTTCCTCTCTGTTAGACCTGGCACCATTGGCGTGAGTCTCCCTTTCATTTTTTTCACTGTGCCTCCTCTATTTTTCTGGTGATAGATGCTCTGGGAGCTGCGCCACTGCCATTCAGTGCCGCATTGCAGATACTACCTGTACAAAGATGGCATATGAATTGGTGTATCCTTGATTGGCTTATTTGGTCTACCTGGTAGTCCCTAGTAATGTGGCCTGTGTGTGCCCAGGGCTGGTAACTCAAATGCTGCTGGTGGGCCTGCAGCGCTGATTTGCGCCACCCACAGAAGCAGCTTGTAAAGTGTGTCTCAGACCTGCCACTGCAGTGTCTGTGTGCAGTCTAGAACTGCCATCTTGGCTGTGAAGTGTCCCCACTTCCCAGCCCCTGAACCTTCCCTTGCCATCCTGTAAGCCACCCCTATGGTAGGGTGCATTGCATGTGTAAGGTAGGACATGTTCTGATGTGTGTAGCATGTCCTGGTAGTGAATTACACCCAATTTTGTTTTTCACTACTGTAAGGCTACCTGTTCTCCATAGGCCAGACTGGGAGGTTTTGGCTATTACATTCTATAGTCCTAACTGACCCATAGAACATGGTAGAAAAACGAATTTAGTATGCCTGAGCTCAGAATATTAAAATGCATCTTTTAGTGAAGGTTATTTTTATATTCTGTGTTTGAAAGTACCACTTTTAGAGTGTAGGTACTTTCTTGCCTAAGCCTTCCAGTGTACTCTGTTGTTATGTGTATTGGCTGTCTGGTTTTGGAGGGACAGGGCAGGCTGAGTCAGACCCAGGTTGAATAGAAAGATCTGCCTTGGAGTGAGGGGAGGGATAGCTCCTGCACTTGAATAGGGCTGTGCCTGGCAAGGTGAATGCTGGCTCCACCTCCCACTGTGCGTCTGAGGGCAGACCCCCTCTTTCTGAAAGGAAGGATGCAGCCTGGTAAACAGAGTGCTCCAGGGCTGGGCAGAACTGGTTCTGGCTGGGTTCAGTGATTTGTGACTCTTTAGAACAAAGACTTTTGGGGTATAAATATCTGTGCTGAAACCCCTACAATTTATATTGCCCCTGGATTTCAAGACGAACCTCTGTCTATGGAACTAAAGAAAGCTGCAGGAGAGGACTGTCCTGGTGTTGTGTGCTGTTCCCTGGATTAGCCTGCAGCAGTTTTCATTAGACTGGAAAAAGGAGGGAAAAGGAGCTGTAAGAGAACTTTTTAATCTTGACCCTGCAATCACCCAAGGGCTAGAGAGAGAACTAGCCTCCTGACTGAAGTCTCAGGACCCGTAGACTTAATTTTTGTCACTAAGGCCTGTTAGCGAGCCGCCGCAGCTGAGGAGCGTGAAGAAAATCGTTGCTACACCTACAGAGCGTAAGGAAAATCATCGCATCGCTGCCGCTGAAGGCTCACTGGCCTGATCATCGCCCCGCACGTTTGTGGCCAGAAAATCATCACTACAGCTGCTGAGCGTAAAGAAAATCGTCGCATTGCTGTCGCTGAGGGTCGCTGGCCCGATCATTGCCCCGCATGTTTGCGGCCAGAAAATCATCGCTACAGTTGCCGAGCGTAAAGAAAATTGTTGCATCGCTGCTGCTGAGGGCCTGCTGGCCTGATCATGTTTGGCATGTTTGCGGCCAGAAAATCATCGCTACAGTTGCTGAGCGTAAAGAAAATCATCGCTACACCTACAGAGCGTAAAGAAAATCATCGCATCGCTGCCGCTGAAGGCTCGCTGGCCTGATCATCGCCCCGCACGTTTGCGGGCAGGAAATCATCACTACAGCTGCTGAGCGTAAAGAAAATCGGCGCACCGCTGCCGCTGAGGGCCGCTGGCCCGATCATCGCCCCGCATGTTTGCGGCCAGAAAATCATTGCTACAGTTGCTGAGCGTAACATGTTTGGCATGTTTGCGGCCAGAAACTCATCGCTACAGCTGCTGAGCGTAAAGAAAATCGTCTCATCGCTGCCGCTGAGGGCCCGCTGTCCTGATGATCGCCCCGCACGTTTGCGGCCCTAAAATCATCGCTATAGCTGCTGAGCATCCGGAAAACATCGCTAACCCCCGTTAGCGAGCGGCCATGACCAGAGCGTGAGGAAAAACATCGCTAACCCACCGGAGCGACATTTCTTGTGGATTATTTGCCAACATCTCAGAACTGTGAGTAGAGGGGTCGCAGAGACCACTGTCCTGAACTGAACTTTACCTTACCCATTGGAACTATTTTTGCAGCATCCAGAGAGAACTATTTTTGTACAACATTGTGGTTTCCTCGTTATTTGGTCTTGTGATAAGTCTCTATAAATATAACTATTTTCTTTGATAACTACCTGTGTTGTGTCCCTTTGTAGTGTTCCTCACTGTATTTACTGTGTATGATCATCAACGCTTTGCACACGGCCTCTGAGATTAGCCTAACTGCTCGTGCTAAATTACCACAGGGTGGTGCTGGCGTTGTCAAGGGGGTGCAGCCCTTCACTCTGACTTAGAAAGAAGGGTCATCCACTGCCAACCAGAGACGCCCGTTTCTAACATTGGTGGTCAGCGGTGGGGATCTGGACTTGTGTTGGTGACCGCATACAGTAATTAGTGAGTGCAGACCATAACGTGCCACATACGTATTTGAGGATTTTTGGGGGGATTTTTTTTTAAAGTCTATTTTTGATTCTTTTTTTTTAAGTCTATTTTTGATTAAGAGTGCCAGTTGTTGTCACAATGGCCAAGCCCAGAGTTGTTGACCCAGAAGCGTTTTCCTGGGAAGAGGAGAAGATAGATACCTACACGTCCAAGGAGCTAAAAAAAAATGGTGAGAAATTTACAGTCCCTACCACAGGGTTCACCAGGAAAGAAGAATTCTGCAAGGCACTGAAGCCTGGCTAGCAGCCAGGGATGCCCCTAGGAATGTGGGAGAGACTGTGGTGGAGGGAGAAAATGTGGATGAAATGATTGAGGCAGTAGGTAGTAAAGCGCTTTCCAGCCCGGGCACAAGTGTGTCAGCGAGGGGTCTGTCCCCAGAGGAGATGGAGGACAGGGAAAGAGAGAGATGCCATAATAGGGAAATGGCTAAGATTAACCCTGGGCATAGTTCGCGAAGTAGCACTTCGCGAAGCTACGCAAAGTTAACTTCGCACTACGCGAGCTACGCGTAGCACTTCGCGAACTGCGTAGTACCTTGTTCGCACTGTGCCAGATGTCGTTTTCAATGATTGCACAGTGCGGACAAGCAACCGGCACTGTGCAATCATTGAAAATGACATCTTGCACAGTGCGAGCTGTAGTTTTCTGCTGCTTGAGTAGATTTTTACTTGAGCAGCAGCTTTCTCAACGCGAACTGGTAGTTTCTCATCGCGAGCAGTCGCGAGCATACGCGACCACTCGCAGTGAGAAACCTGACCTCCTTGCGTTGGGAATCTCGCCGGGAGGTTTATTTTCCATGCTCGCGATCGCCAACTTGATGTTGCTGATCGCGAACAAGGAAAAAGTCTCGCCGGGATGTCATTTTGCTTGCTTGTGGTCGCCAACTTGACGTTGAGGACCGCTAGCAAGCAAAAAATGACCGCAGCACTACGCAACACTACGCTACGCGTGTTCGCACTGTGCTACGTGCAATTCGCGTAGTGCGAAGTAGCGCGAACTTCGCAAACTACGCGAGCGTAGCGTAGTGCTTTGCCCAGGCTTAGCTAAGATACAACTTGACGGTCAGAAGGAGAGAGACCTTGAGATCAAGAAGCTAGAATTTCAAATGATGAGAATGAAGCTTGAGCATGAGAGAGCATTGAGGGAGCTGGAGATTAAGGCAAAGAGTGGAGAGACCTCCAGTCCCTCTGGTGGCAGCATACCGGTAGTACAGACAGAGAACAGAGTATACATTCCCAAAGAGGTTATTAAAGATTTCTACAAGAGTGAGGATGTTGGGCAATGGTTTGCCGCTTATGAAATAGCTATGGTGCCCCAACGGGTCCCTGAGAAGGATTTGGGAGCGTGGTTGTGGGGACGGTTTGTGAGTGAGGGGAGAGACACCTTTTTGGATCTGCCCCCAGAAAGTAGAATGGGTTATGAACACACGAAGGAAGCACTGATGAGCCGCTATGGGTTGACCCCTGAGATGTACAGACAAAGGTTTAGGTCCTGTAAAAGTTGGAAGGTACCACATGGGTGGAATATGTGTCTTTTTTTTGCAGAGCAATGGAACGCTGGGTTAAAGGTAGCAAAGTAGAGACTTTTGAGCAACTGTATGATTTGATGGCATGGGAGCATCTGTCTGAAAACTGTTTTCCTGAGCTACGCCAACACCTCATTGATTGCAGGCTGACTAAACCTAGGAAGCTTGCTGAGGAGGCGGACCGCTGGGTCAGCACTTGGGTCCACAAGGGTCGGATGGGAGACTTCAGCAGGGGTTGGCAGGGTCCCCAGCAGAGAAATGGGGGGGACCGGGGTCCACCAAGGGAGTTTCACCGAGGGCCTCTGAGGAACTTCGATTTTCGATTACGATCGAATCGACCCGCCATTTTGTAACCCGCCGCCATTTTGAGTTGCCACCACTCAGGCAGCACGGCGAACAAAGTCTTTTCTGCTTTTCCCGTAGCTTGGTGTCAAAATACGTCCTCGGCCTTGTTTGCGAGGCTGATGTTTGGACTAGCCGAGTACACTAATCCGCGTCTGCTTCCCTAATTCCTGTTCCAACTATCTATAGGCTCACACCATTCTTTCCTGATCATATCTTATCAACTGGCCTTCACTGTCTCCTGCTAGCATTCTCTTGTGTCATGCCCGTCCTCCAATACACACAAACGTATCTCACCACCTGCAAGTCAGTTGTAATCTGTTAATGAATTAGTTCGGGGGTGGGATGACAAACACAGTTAGAGGAGAGGTCTCTTCGAGTCATCTGATCTTTCTGTTTTCTAACCCTTCTTACTGGTTCCGCTTTGTTTTCCACTTACCCTATTGGCTCTTTTCTTCTTTCCTTGGGGCGAGTGTTCTGTTAATAATCTCATATTGTATAGTATTTAATCTGATGCGCCACAGAGTGAAGTGGCAGTCTCCTGAGAACCTACTTTGTGTACTTCTAGGATAACTGTACTAGCTGCAGCTAAATAAATCCAATCTTCTAACGCCGACAGAGTGTCCCGTGTCTCTGTGTATCGAAGCAGGTGAACCCAGGAGACGGAGGGCGTACCCTGCGCCGCCAGGCCCAAAAGGTTCTGGTTCTTCAATTGGCGCCCAACATGGGGCGGCTTCAGTGGTACCGGTTCTGCTCGAAGGTCGTGAGGAACCTCGCAAGAAAATTCCGGAGGGTTCGCCAGCCACACCAAGCGACCCCTGTATGTCGAAAGTGGTCCGAAGGTCTTTTGCAGTGCGGTTACTCCTTCCTGACGGCTACTGGCGACCGCTACCCTGACTGCTGCCCTGCTTTGGCCCATTCCTTTGGTGATGTATGGTAAAGTGAGACGATAGACGGGCCTCTGTTGGTGGAAGAAGACGTCCTTAGTTAAGTTAAGTATTCTCGTGGGTCGCGCCCACTAATTTTGGTTCTTTGTTTGATGTCCTTAGGTATCTTAGATTTAGTTTTTGCAAAGACTAAAGCCGAGGGTAAGTGCATTTGTGCTGCGTAAAACTGAGTTTTACTCCCTTGAAGTTTGTGAACAGTCCAGAGTCATTGTGAAATGCCTGGTCTGACTAAGTTTGGAAGAATTTGTTGTCTTGGTTGTAACAGGGACTCCCAACTTGAGGACTCTTGTCTGATTCCTTCGGTTGGAACTCCCACATATGAGCTCTACTCGAAACATGGTATCGGCCCCATTGCCTTTAACGAGACATGGACTCGATACACAAAGAAAGATGGTGTTCTTAAATGGCCAGAAAACGGTAGTTTTGATCCTAATGTGCCAGATAATTTAGAAACAGTTTTGTTCAAAAGAAAAGCCCGGCCGGCAATGTTTGACTTTCTTCGCCTTTGGCGTAAGGAAGCCAAACAGAAAGAAATTAAACAAGCAAAACGAGATAGGAAAGCACAGGGTATGACGATTATACAGGCTGCGCAACAGTTCAAAAATGATGAAATTGACAATACGACTGAAATCTAAGAAAGACAACATCGTATGGCGATAGATAAATGCTATCCGGTGTTGCCTGTATCTCCTTCTGATAATAAAAAGATATAGAAGAAGATCCCCTAATGTCTCATTTATTGAGGTTGCCTCCGCCCTATGCGCAAAATGCTAATGTGCCTCAGCCGTTACAGCCTGCTCAGTTGCTGGTAGTACCTCCGCCAGTTCCGGCTCTTCAGCATCTGCCTCCTCCAGTATTACCGCCCTTGCCGGTTTTACCATTAGTCTCAACTTCTACGCCTTTACTGCCTGATCCTAGCTCTCCGTTGCCTTCTGCTCCTCCTGTAATTTCTAGTTCTTCTCTTGATAATTCTCCTAATATTCTGTCTCCAGTTCTGATGTCTAATTCACCGTCTATGCGTAAACGTCTCACAGATTCTGTCACTAGTATTTTATCTCCTTTCTTTGGAGCTCTTAATGTGTCTCCGGCTTTTACTCGAAGACAATCACGTAGTCAGTTCCCAGATTTTGAGGAACGAGAGAAACTAGACTCACTTGCACGAAGATGGATCAAGAAGGGTCCACAATATAGTTGTCTGATATTATGCCTACCTTTTTGCAATGGAATGCACCTACACAAAGGTATGTTTTCAATGTAATGTGCGACGTTCTCATTAAAGAATGGGAAGATGTGAGTTCGAGTCCGATCTCACAAGATTTATTAGATATCCAAACTGATTTTGAAAAAGGACTTATTGTAGGTTCCAAGGTTGAGGAAGCTGTTAGAACACTCATCTCTTATAGAACTCTATTGTTCTCTCAGATTTTTCTTGATTCTGATCCGTCGGTTAAACTGACATCGAAAAATTATCCTATGAGAGAGGTTCCTCCAGTATGGAAAGAAGAGGTTCCAGCAGCAGGTGCTAATCCTCTTATTCCTGCTCACTTCCAGCGTATATGGGTACATGTACCATGGAAAAGATCTGAAGTTTTGGCCCTTAAACAGACTTTACCGGATCCTCGTAAGAACCCTGCAGGTTATTATAAAGAATTATCGCAGACAATCGATGCTTGCATAATGAATCTGGCCGATATTGATATGCTAATGGGTAATGTAGTTCCACAGACAATATGGGCAAAGATTCGTAAAGAGGATCATGTACAGGAACTGGGTGCTACTTGGGATGCCATAGCTGATACAGATAGAGACCAAGTGGGTGGTGCAAAGCCTGACGCTTTGATTTCGGAGCTTCCTGGTAGAATCATTACGTTAATGAAAAATATGATGCCTGCATTAAGAGTGAATTGGGATAAGCTAGCAGCATGTAAACAAAAGAAAGATGAAAGTGTCTCTGATTTCTTTACTCGGTTTGAAGAGACATTCATCGATCATAGTGGTCAGGACATGGCTACTGAGGTTGGAAAGCGATTATTCGTGGATAAATTTGTATTCAATTTGCTTCCCGAGCTGTCACACAAATTAAAAGATTCAGAAAGTTCTTGGGCTGTTTCTTCTTCTGTCCAGATATTGGCTACTGCACAATATTACGAGAATAGAGACAAAGAAGAAAAAGACAAGCAAGAAAAGAAAACAAAAGATCTAAAAACAAAGGTTCTCTTACAGCAAGCTTATCCGCCACGTTACCTTCAGCCTCAAACTCAACAGCCACCGCAGTGTCAGAGATTGTATCAGAAACCTGAGCCATACATTTCGCCACCCTTGTTGGGGAACAACCTTTACAACGCAACTTTTACAACGCACTACACTTACAACGCATTTTTTACAACGCAACATCCACTACAACGCATTCCATTACATCGCATGACACTACAACGCATTTTTAAAAACTACCTTTACAACGCATTCCATTACATCGCATACTACCTTTACAACGCATACCATTACAACGCATAATATTACATTGCATTTAAGGTAAGTATGCACCCCCTGGAGTTAGAATAGTACATTTTACCCCTACACCATCCAACACTTACCCTACTGTTGCACCCCCTAGAGTTAGAATAGTAAATTGTACCCCTACACCATCCAACACTTACCCTACTGTTGCACCCCCTGGAGTTAGAATAGTAAATTTTACCCCTACACTATCCAACACTTACCCTACTGTTGCACCCCCTGGAGTTAGAATAGTAATTTTTACCCCCTTACTATCCAACACTTACCCTACTGTTGCACCCCCTGGAGTTAGTATAGTAATTTTTACCCCTATACTATCCAACACTTACCCTACTGTTGCACCCCCTGGAGTTAGAATAGTAATTTTTACCCCTACACTATCCAACACTTACCCTACTGTTGCACCCCCTGGAGTTAGAATAGTAATTTTTACCCCTACACTATCCAACACTTACCCTACTGTTGCACCCCCTGGAGTTAGAATAGTAATTTTTACCCCTATACTATCCAACACTTACCCTACTGTTGCACCCCCTGGAGTTAGAATAGTATTTTTTACCCCTATACTATCCAACACTTACCCTACTGTTGCACCCCCTGGAGTTAGAATAGTAATTTTTACCCCTATATTATCCAACACTTACCTTAAATGCAATGTAATATAATGCGTTGTAATGGTATGCGTTGTAAAGGTAGTATGCGATGTAATGGAATGCGTTGTAAAGGTAGTTTTTAAAAATGCGTTGTAGTGTCATGCGATGTAATGGAATGCGTTGTAGTGGATGTTGCGTTGTAAAAATTGCGTTGTAAGTGCATGCATTGTAAAAGTGTGCGTTGTAACGTCATACATCCCCCTTGTTAGGTCCTAATCAATGTGCTTATTGTAAGGAGGAAGGTCATTTTAAAAGCAGTTGTCTGGTTTTATTGCAGCGTAATGGAGCATTATCTGCTCCACGAGGTCGTGCTGGCCTCCAGTCAGCAAACAGAGGTAGAGGTCGAGGTATATTGACTCAAGAACGGCGTGCCCTTCCTTCTCCTAATTCCATGAACTATTTTGATCAGCAAAATGTGAGATCCACTCAATATTATAATGAGGACCATTATGTTGAAGGCGAAAATGAGAGTCTTCATGCCAACTAGGACAGCCATGGACAAAGTAGAGGAGTTGTGCCAATCCCAGTAGATCAAAATGGCCCTTATGTTAACGTCACTACTATGGGTGTATCAGAGCCGTTTCTTCTAGATACTGGAGCAATGAGAAGTTCTATCATTCATTCTAAACTCCCTGGCGCACCTTTGTCTGGCTTCACGAATGTTTCTGTAGGATTTTCTGGCGCCCCTGTTCGCAATCCGGTTTCTTGTCCCTTGCCTATTTCAGTTGGTCCTTATGATTTGGAAGCTTCACTTCTGTTAACGAATGGTTGTGGTGAAAATCTGTTGGGTCTAGACCTATTGAAAAGGATGCATGCTACCATATATTGTTCTCCTTCAGGCGTACATCTCACTCTAGGTCAGAAGTTGATCTCCCCAATGTATCTGTCTAAAGATCAGTTTGCTCCTGAGTTGCTTTCTCTTCCGACAGCACTTTGGGCCGCGGGTCCGAACGATGTGGGCTGTCTTGAAATACCGCCTTATGTTGTCACTCTCAAGCCCAATGTTGAATTACCACGTATTCCACAATATCGAATTTCTGCTGAAGGTGAAAAGACGCTCTTAGAAATCATTCACGATCTCATTCGGAAGGATGTGGTCGAAGAAACGAGAGGCAACACATGCAATAGCCCTATTCTTCCTGTTCTTAAACGTACTGATCCTTCTCTGCCTCCTGTGTACCGGTTTGTGATTGACCTGCGAGAAGTAAACAAAATTGTGATTCCACAATTTCCTGTTGTTCCAGATATCACTGCCTTGTTGACTATGATACCTTCCACAGCGACTTGGTTCTCTGTTATTGATCTAAAGAACGCCTTCTTTAGTATTCCAATTGCAGAAGAGAGTAGGGACATTTTTGGTTTTTCTCTTGGAGGCCGAAGCTTCTGGTTTAAGCGCGCACCCCAAGGGTACTGTGAAAGTCCCTCCATTTACAGCCAAGCTTTGAAATGTCATCTTGATACTTTTCACTTGCCGTCTTGTGCTGCCCTTATCCAATACATGGACGACTTGTCAGTCGCCGCTGACTCAGAAGATATCTGCAAAGATGTCACTGTTGCACTGCTACATCACTTGTTCAAGCTGAATCACAAGGTTTCACCTTCCAAACTACTGTATGTTTGTCGAGAGGTTACCTACTTGGGTCATCTCCTATCAAAGGAGGGATGACGATTGACACCAGAACGAATTCAGGCGATTACGCGAATGTCAGTACCATCCACACAAAGGGAAGTACGTGCTTTTCTGGGAATCACTTCTTATTGTAGACAGTGGATCCCTAACTTCTCTTTGATCGCCAAACCTTTGTTGGCACTCACTTTAAAAGATACACCTCAGCCCCTTCCTTGGACTGATGAGTGCCAAAAGAGTTTCACTGATTTACATACTGCTCTGTGTTCTGCTCCTGTACTGGGTACCCCAGATTACACTAAGCCTTTTACACTGTATGTTCACGAGAAAGAAGGTTGTGCATTATCAGTCCTAACACAGCAATTTGGAGATAGACAGCGACCATGTGCTTATTTTTCGGCTACGTTAGATCCCGTAGCTAAAGCATTGCCTAATTGTCTCAAAGCCACAGCAGCCGCAGCGATTTCTATTCGACAGTCCGCTGGGATAGTGTTAGATAACACTCTCATTGTCATGGTGCCACATGCAGTGGATACCTTACTAAACAGAACAAAGACACAGCATCTCACGAGTGCACGTTTAACTGGTTACGAGCTGACGCTATTGGCTAGTCACGTACACATCAAACGATGCAATACTCTGAATCCAGCCACTTTGTTGCCCCTTCCTAATGAGGAGAGTATTGAAGATCAACATGACTGTTTCTTCCGTACTGAGGAAGAGACAAAAGGAAGGATTGATTTGAGAGACACACATTTAGAGAATCCAGATGGGACTCTATGGGTAGATGGTTCCTGTTTTAAGATGCCTAATGGGGATACGGTTTCATCCTATGCTGTAACTACCTTACATACGATTGTGGAAACTGCACGTGTTAGACACAACTCAGCGCAAGCAGCAGAATTGATAGCACTGATGAGAGCCTGTGTACTATCAAAAGGGAAAAGAGTGAACGTGTACACTGACAGCCAATATGCCTTTGGTGTCGCGTTCAATTTTGGGCGTCTCTGGAAAGAGAGGGGTTACCTAACTTCACATGGCACTAAGATACAGCATGGTCAGTTAGTGACTGATCTCCTTGAGTCACTTACTTTACCTGTACAAATTGCGATAGTGAAGTGTAGTGCTCACAAGAGGATAACGGATGATGTTGGACGAGGAAATGCATTTGCTGATGAAACAGCAAAGAAAACAGCGAAAGATTCAATGAGTCGAATGTATATGGCAGGTCCTGCAAATTGGGTCACAGAAAGAGGAATGTGTGAGAATACAATGGAAAGCGTGAAAACGATTCAGAAAGAGGCTACAGAAAGAGAGATAAGCAAGTGGAGAGAAAGTACGGGAATGTTAGATGAGATGGGTTGTTGGGTAGAATTGTCCGAACATCAACGGTGGTTGTTGCCAGATGCTTATGTACTCCCAGTGGTTACTATGGCTCATGGTGCAGCTCACCTTAGTGCAAAAGGCATTTGTAAACTTCTAGCTCCAGTTTGGCAGAATGAAAGTATCCCTAAATGTGCAGACAACGTAGTAAAGCATTGTATAGTTTGTCTGATGTATAATCCAGGAAAGGGAACCCCCACTCCAGCAGGTCACTTTGCTCCTCCGACATACCCATTTGAAGTGTTGCAAATCGATTATATTCATATGGATCGATGCAACAACCTCAAATATGTTCTGGTGGTAGTATGTACCTTTTCGAGATGGATAGAAGCATACCCTTTGAAAGACAACACAGCTTTATCCACAGCCAAAATCCTTCTTAAAGAATTCTTTCCCAGATTTGGATTGCCGCGCATTGTCTGGAGTGACAATGGGAGCGAATTTGTTGGCCAAGTCATGCAGAAAGGTTGTGCAGGTCTTGGAATCAAACAAAAGTTCCATGCGGCAAATCATCCCCAATCAGCAGGTTTAGTAGAATGTTACAATGGGACCCTGAAATTGAAGTTAGCGAAAATTCAAGCAAGTACGGGACTTAATTGGCCTGATGCTTTACCATTAGCTTTGCTATCCACCAGAACTGCAGTACACTCTCGTCTGGGACTTAGCCCTTACGAAGTGGTGTTTGGCCGTCCGGCCAACGTATGGGGAATACTTCGTCCTAAAAAGTACTCAGATTTGCCCTACCCAATGTTAATTGACTATTTGCATGACCTTACAACTAAATTGCATGTCCTTCAGCGACAGGTTCGGAGTGCTTTGCCGGAGGCTTCCACAGATCCAGGTCGCTCCATCCATCCAGGTGACTGGGTCTGCATCCGCAATTTTCAGAGGAAGAAGAATTTAGAACCCAGATGGCAGAAGCCCCGAATGGTTCTTCTTGCAACGAGGACAGCAATTAAAGTTGAAGGAATGAAAAATTGGATTCACGGTGTGCACTGCAAGAAAGTACCTTTGCCCTTGCTTTTCGATTAGTGGGTTCGCAGAGGGGTTGGTGACTGCGAAGGCGAAACAGTTCCACGATTCGTACCCTTTAGCGATGCACACCTGAGTGGGACATTGTCTGAGAAAGAGGACGACAACATCTTACAGAAAGCGATTCCATTACACCGCCGCTTAAACACGACTGAACCAAAAACATTGTTTCAAGATCAGAGTGTACCTGGGAAGGATTGCTACAATCTTAGGCCTAGACAAAAGAACACTTAAGACTTTTTTATTCTTCCTTCTCCTTGTGTAGTGTTCTGTTTAGGTTGCAGGGTCACGGTAGGAGTCTAGGTCACGACCTGAGTAGTGACAATAGGTCTGCAGGATCTTTCAGTGTCATAGGACGGTAGAGCATCGTGATTTTAGTGATTGAGGAAGATTGCCGTGAGCATCCACTAGTGAAAATGGAAACTACACCAAGTATTGAAGAGAGAAGAAATGAAACAAAGAAAGCATCTTGTAAAATAATGTACAGTCGTTACAGTATAATCCTATGCGTTTTAATATCATTATGTATTGCTTTGGCGATTATTGGTTGGATAGTTTATGTTTTGCAGCCAAGACACACCTCCCCTTCCTTTTCTTTGCCTTCTTCTACTATCTCTCTACAATTTTTCCATACTTTCCCTTCACATGAACTTGTCAGAAGAACCGAGTATTACAATAATTCTTTTGTTCAACTATTACACCAGCATCAATTAGTGGTTAACACAACTGATTGTTGGGTATGTGGTCTTATGCCGCGTACTACTGAGAAGGGAATACCATTTCTAGTTCTTCCTTTCTCCTATGAAGGTTCCGCTTGGGCATTCTTTGTTATCTTCTCAAATGCATATCAAAGTAAATTCAGACGGTCTGTTGCTTCACAAATTAATTATCCGGATTTTGGTCATAGTTCTTTGATTAAGGGTATGGTGGTTATGGCTAAAATCATGGAGAATAGCAAGATTTCTATTGATGAAAGAAAAGCATACACTAATTGGAACGTCACCCAATACATGTCAAGTCTTAATAATCAAATGGGAAAAGAGAAATCCTCACCAATCTGGACTGTACCGCATCAAGGTAACTTCTGTTTAAAGATAAACAAACGCTCTTCTGACACTGTACCAAAAAGTAACTGTTCCTACACATACATTTATTCCTCTCTGAACTCACCTCCTCTAGTACCGTCACAAGGCACCTATTTCATTTGTTATAATAGAGCCTATAGCTGGTTGCCAACGGGTTTCTCTGGTACCTGCTGCATAGCTTTTCTTCTTCCCCCTACTTACACTGCTTCTGCCAATTATCAATCAATCAATCAATCAATCAATCATAGGCATTTATAACGCGCACTACTCACCCGGAGGGTCTCAAGGCGCTTGGGGGGGGGGGGGGGTCCGCTACTGCTCGAACAACCAGGTCTTGAGCTTCTTCCTGAAGGAGAGGTGGTCTTGGGTCAGGCGTAGGTCGGTCGGGAGGGCGTTCCAAGTCTTGGAGGCCAGGTGGGAGAAGGATCTTCCTCCTGTTGTCGCTCTGTGGATGCGGAGGACGGTGGCGAGGGCGTGACTGGTCGAGCGGAGGTGGCGTTTGGGAGCGTAGAAGTTGAGGCGGCTGTTGAGGTAGGTCGGGCCTTGGTTGTGTAGGGCTTTGTGCGCGTGGGTGAGGAGCCGGAAGGTGATTCTTTTGTTGATCGGGAGCCAGTGCAGGTCTCTCAGGTGTCTGGAGATGTGGCTTCGTCTGGGGACGTCGAGGATGAGTCTCGCCGAGGCGTTCTGGATCCGCTGGAGTCTCTTCTGGAGCTTGGCGGTGGTACCGGCGTAGAGGGCGTTGCCGTAGTCCAGTCGACTGGTGACGAGGGCCTGGGTGACCGTCTTCCTGGTCTCGGTGGGGATCCACCGGAAGATCTTACGTAGCATGCGCAGGATGTTGAAACAGGACGAGGAGACGGCGTTGACTTGTCTGGTCATGGAGAGGGAGGAGTCCAGGATGAAGCCCAGGTTGCGTGCGTGGTCTGTTGGTTTGGGTGCGTTGCCCAGGGCGGGGGGCCACCAGGAGTCGTCCCAGGCGGAGGGTGAGGAGCCCAGGATGAGGACTTCCGTCTTGTCTGTGTTCAGTTTCAGGCGGCTGGTCGTCATCCACTCGGCCACGTTTTTCATCCCTTCGTGTAGGTTGGCTCTGGCGGTGGCGGGGTCGTTGGTCAGGGAGAGGATCACCTGGGTGTCATCGGCGTAGGAGATGATGTTCAGGTTGTGTTGGCGTGCGATGGCCGCAAGGGGGCTCATGTAGACATTGAAGAGGGTGGGGCTGAGCGAGGAGCCCTGAGGGACGCCGCAGATGACTTCCGTGGCTTCTGATCTGAACGGGGGCAGGCGGACTCTCTGTGTCCTTCCGGTGAGGAAGGAGATGATCCATTCCAGTGCCTTCTCCTCGATTCCGACGTTGCTGAGGCGCTGCACTAGGGTGCGGTGGCAGACAGTGTTGAATGCCGCGGAGAGGTCCAGGAGGATGAGGGACGCTGTTTCTCCTTTGTCCAGCAGGGTTCGGATGTCGTCGGTGGCAGCGATGAGGGCGGTCTCGGTGCTGTGGTTGGCCCGGAAGCCTGACTGGGATGGGTAGAGGGAACCAGTCGTCTCGAGGAAGGCTGCCAGTTGCTTGTTGACGGTCTTCTCGATGACTTTGGCTGGAAACGGGAGGAGCGAGATGGGGCGGTAGTTCTTGAGTTCGGTGGGGTCCGCCGTTGGTTTCTTTAGTAGAGCGCTGAGTTCGGCGTGCTTCCAGCTCTCAGGGAAGGTGGCGGTGTCGAGGGAGGTGTTGATGATGTCCCGCAGGTGGGGTGCGATGACAGCGTCGGCCTTGTTGAAGATGTGGTGAGGGTAGGGGTCGGTTGGGGATCCGGAGTGGATGGAGTTCATCGTGCTGATGGTGTCTTCGAGGTTGATCGGTGTCCAGGCGTTGAGGGTGGTGGTGGGGGGCGTTGGTTTGGTCGTGGGGAGCGTTGGTTGTGTTCTGAAGCTGTTGTGTATGTCAGCGATCTTGTTGTGGAAGTAGGAGGCGAGGGAGTTGCACAGGTCTTGCGATGGGGTGATGTCGTTGGTTCCGGCGTTGGGGTTGGAGAGCTCTATGACGATGTTGAAGAGTTCCTTGCTGTTGTGTGCGTTGTTGTCCAGCCGGTCCTTGAATGGGTCTCTTCTCCAGGCTTTCTCGAGGGCACGGCAGTTCTTCTTGGAGCTCTTGAGTTCGTTGGTGAACCACGGGGCCTTCTTGCTTCCGGGTCTGCTGGGCGGGGTCCTCAGAGGGGCGAGCTCGTCCGCGCAGGTGGAGATCCATTTCGTGAGGTTGTCGGCGGCTTGGCTGGGGTTCGGTGAGCTGGCGAGAGGGTGCTGGCTCAGGGATGCGGCGAGTTGTTCGGCTGTGATCTTGTTCCAGCTTCTTCGTGCAGCCTGTTGCTGGTGGTGGTGGACCGTGGTTCTTTTGAAGGTGAAGTGGATGCAGCTGTGGTCCGTCCAGTGGAGTCCAGTGGCGTGGCTGAAGGAGATGTCTTTGCTGGACGAGAAGACGGCGTCGAGTGTGTGTCCGGCGAGGTGGGTGGGGGTGGTCACCAGCTGCTTGAGTCCGAGGGTGGCGAGGTTGTCAAGCAGGGTGGTGGTGTTGCGGTCGTTGTTGTTCTCCAGGTGGAAGTTGATGTCCCCGAGGAGGATGTAGTCAGCGGAGGGGAGGGCGTGCGGGCTGATGAAGTCGGCGATGTCTTCGCTGAGTTGAGTGCGTGGTCCCGGGGGTCGGTAGATCAGGGTGCCTCTGAGGGTGGTCTTGGGGTCGGTGTGGATCTGGAAGCGCAGGTGTTCGGCGGTTGTCAGGGTGTCGTCGGCGTTGGTCGAGATACGGATGGTGTCCCCGTGGATGATGGCGATGCCTCCTCCAGTCTGGTTGTCGCAGTCTCTCCGGATGATCTTGTAGCCCTCTGGGATGGCGATGGCGATGTCGGGCGCTGAGGAGTCGTTCATCCAGGTTTCCGTGAGGAAGGCAACGTCAGGAGCTGTGGTGTCGAGGAGGTTCCAGAGTTGAACGGCGTGTCTGTGGACGGAGCGGGTGTTAAGCAGGATGCACTTGAGGTGGTTGCTGCTGGTGTTCCGTTTGGTGGGTGCTGAAGCAGTGCAGGTCCGGATGCAGGAGAACTTGCAGGACTGGCAGGTGAAGGGTCCGTGGGTGCGTCTCGGAGTGGCTCGGTAGCACCCGGGGGTTCGGCCGGTGTTGAGTGCGTTGAGGGTGGCGGCATCGTAAGTCCGGCGGGTGGGGTGGCCTCTGCGGGGGCCAGGGGTTCTGGCGCTGGGCGCGGTCCAGGCGCGGACGGGCGCAGACGGGCTTACCTTTGGCGCACCTTCGGCGCTCAATTATCACCGAACCCGTCTCAGCCGAGGAATTATTGACTCCAAAGACACCTCGGGGCAAGAAGGAGGAGATTTCCTTAAAGGTATTCTTCCCTTCTGGGGTCCAATGGCCAATAGCAGAAATATAAGGCAACTGGTCCGTGTTGTAGAGACTACAATAGACATCACTGTAGGAGCCTTGAGTAATATCACGGCGGAACTACAGGCGGATCGTCTTATGACCTTACAAAATCGAGTTGCCTTAGACTTTATTCTTGCCGATCGTGGTGGAGTGTGTAAATTGATCGGGTCAAGCTGCTGTATTTTCATTCCTAATGACGCTCCGACAGTATACCAAGCTATTTCCAAGTTGCATATAATCTCCGAGTCTATTCATCAGGATGAAGGAGATTGGTCCTTAACGGAATGGTTTTGGGGACTACTGTCCAAATGGGGTTGGAAAGTATTGACATTCCTTGGAGTAATTTTGACAATCATATTTTCTTGTTGTCTTTGTATGCACTGTGGTCCTGCTATCTGTGATCTTTGTGCCACTATGTGCATTTCAAGACCCAAACCTCAAGTGACAGAAAACATAAGGATGATGTTACAACAACAGCTTGATGATCTCATGGCTATTGTTGTGGACTCAGATTAACGTGAGTCTATCTTGCCTGAGTTCTGGCAAAAGGAGGGTCTGAGGAACTTCGATTTTCGATTACGATCGAATCGACCTGCCATTTTGTAATCCGCCGCCATTTTGTGTTGCCACCACTCAGGCAGCACGGCGAACAAAGTCTTTTCTGCTTTTCCCGTAGCTTGGTGTCAATATACGTCCTCGGCCTTGTTTGCGAGGCTGATGTTTGGACTAGCCGAGTACACTAATCCGCGTCTGCTTCCCTAATCCCTGTTCCAACTATCTGTAGGCTCACACCATTCTTTCCTGATCATATCTTATCAACTGGCCTTCACTGTCTCCTGCTAGCATTCTCTTGTGTCATGCCCATCCTCCAATACACACAAACGTATCTCACCACCTGCAAGTCAGTTGTAATCTGTTAATGAATTAGTTTGGGGGTGGGATGACAAACACAGTTAGAGGAGAGGTCGCTTCGAGTCATCTGATCTTTCTGTTTTCGAACCCTTCTTACTGGTTCCGCTTTGTTTTCCACTTACCCTATTGGCTCTTTTCTTCTTTGCTTGGGGCGTGTGTTCTGTTAATAATCTCAAATTGTATAGTATTTAATCTGATGCGCCACAGAGTGAAGTGGCAGTCTCCTGAGAACCTACTTTGTGTACTTCTAGGATAACTGTAGTAGCTGCAGCTAAATAAATCCAATCTTCTAACGCCGACAGAGTGTCCCGTGTCTCTGTGTATCGAAGCAGGTGAACCCAGGAGACGGAGGGCGTACCCTGCGCCGCCAGGCCCAAAAGGTTCTGGTTCTTCACCCCAAAGTAATCCCCAAGGGATCCAAACAGTGGTGTCTCAGCCTCCCCAAGAAAGGAAGCCAATGCCCCTGCCAGGTAAGCCTGGTCTCAGGGGGCCCCCTACCGCACCCCCATGGGCGCCCCCCCACCAGATGGCTAGTGTAGCATTGGAAGTAGAGGAGATGGATGCCCAAGAGGTGTGGGACCCTGTACAGTTAACCCTTGTCTCCCTAGGAGACTGTGAAATGGTCTCTAAAACTGCACTGTCTGACAACACAAAAAAATACAGGCAGTGGGTGACTATCAATGGCCATAAAGCGGAGGCTCACAGGGACACAGGAACCAGTATAACTGCTGTCAGCTCCCGGTTGGTGTCCCAAGAGAAGATCATTCCCCATGCATTCTGCCCAGTAGTGTCAGCTGACAACTCAGAGAGCCAATGTGAGGTGGCTCAGCTTCCCTTCGAGTGGGGGGGTCTCAGGAACTCTTCAAGTAGCTGTGAGGCCCGCCATGCCTGTAGACTGTCTGTTGGGCAACAGTTTGGAGAACTCCCCATGGGCTATGGTGGAGAGGAGTTCTCACTTGGAAAAGCTGGGTCTGCCTGAATGGGCGTGTGCCACCACTCGGTCCAGGGCAGCCAAAGAGGGTGTTGAGAGAGGTCTGGAGCCTGGGAGTATGGCCCAAATCCCTCCCTTAGAGAGAAGGAGCAGGGGGCGTGGAGAACCAGCCCCCTTAGTTCCCACGGACCAGGAAGGAGCAGCCCTTCAGGGGGATGCCCTGAAGCCTATCGGGGAGCAAAGCACCGACCTGGGGGACCTGCCTGAGCTGACCCATTGGCAGCAGGAAGGGGGGCCAACCAGGGAGGACTTTTGTGAACAGCAGAAATGTTGCCCTTCTCTTGAGGGTGTGCGGCGTCAGGCTGCAGCCCAAGCAGCAGGTGATATGTCTGGTTCACATCTGATCTATTGGGAGAACAATCTCCTGTATAGTGAGCCTAAGGCTGCTGAGCCGGGGTCGGCCCGTGTGCTGGTGGTACCTGAGTGCTTCAGAGCCTTCCTACTGGGGTTGGCTCATGACATTCCGTTGGCAGGACATCTGGGGCAGACCAAGACCTTTGAGAGGCTGGTCACCCACTTTTATTGGCCCCAGATGCGCAAAAGTACAGATACTTATTGCAGGACCTGTGAGACTTGCCAGGCAAGTGGGAAGAGTAGGGGGAAGATCAAGGCCCCACTCCAGCCCTTTCCCGTTGTGAGTACCCCATTCGAGCGAGTGGGAATTGACATTGTGGGGCCTCTGGACACCAAGACAGCCATGGGCACCAGGTACATCCTGGTCTTGGTGAACCATGCCACCCGGTACCCTGAAGCCATCCCGCTCAGGACAGTGACGGCCCCCGTGGTGGGACGTGCACTGATGGGGATCTTCTCCCGTGTGGGCTTCCCCAGAGAGGTGGTGTCTGACAGGGGAACAAACTTCATCTCCCAATACATGAAGTCTCTGTGGGAGGAGTGTGGGGTAACTTATAAGTTCACCACTCCTTAGCGCCCCCAAGGAAACGATCTGGTTGAAAGGTTCAACCGGACCTTAAAAGGTATGATTATGGGCCTAGAGGAGACCCTGAGGCATAAGTGGGACGTCCTCTTGCCATGCCTGTTGTTCACCTACCGTGAGGTGCCCCGGAAATCCTTAGGGTTCAGCCCCTTTGAACTTCTCTACGGTCACAAGGTCAGAGGGCCTCTGAGTCTGGTCAGGGAAGGCTGGGAGCAATCTCCCAGGAAACGTCCCCAAGATGTATTTAGCTACATCTTGGCCTTCAGGAACCAGACTCGGCATTTCAGAAAGATTGCTGAGGCAAATCTGGAAGCCAGCCCGGAGGAGATGAAACGTTGGCACGACCAGAATGCCACTCTGGTTGAGTTTCAACCTGGCCAGATGTTTTGGGTACTGGCCCCAATGGAGCCCTGCGCACTCCAAGATAAGTGGACCGGTCCATTTGAGGTGGTGGAGTGCAAAAGTCAAGTTACCTACGTGGTGGACTTTCAGTCGCCCAGGAACCCCCTGCGGGTCCTGCATGTGAACCACCTGAAGCCCCACTTTGCGAGGTATGAAGTGGGCATGTTGCTTGCCACAGATGCTGGAATGGAGGAGGAGAGTGAGCCTCTTCCTGACCTCCTGTGCGCAGAAGAAAAGGACGGGTCAGTGGAGGGTGTGGTCCTCTCCACCACACTGGCCCCTGAGCAGCAGAGAGATTGTCACCAGCTGTTAGAGCAATTCTCAGATTTGTTTTCCCTAGTGCCTGGTGTCACTGACTGGTGCGTCCATGAGGTAGACACCGGGGACAGCCTCCCTGTTAAGCATAAGGCTTACTGGGTGTCTGACAGGGTCAGGGCCTGCATTAAGGAGGAGGTCTCCAAAATGTTTGCCCTAGGGGTGATTGAGTCCTCTAGCAGCCCTTGGTCCAGCCCAGTGGTCTTGGTACCAAAGGCTGCCTCGCCTGGTGAGGCCCCTGAACTAAGGTTCTGTGTGGACTCCTGAGGTCTCAATTCAGTCACCAGGACCGATGCGCACCCCATCCCCAGAGCAGATGAGCTCATTGATCGGCTAGGGGCTGCCCGGTACCTCAGCACGTTTGATCTAATGTCTGGGTACTGGCAGATCGCCCTAACTGATGGGGCAAAGGAGAGGTCAGCATCCTCCACCCCCGATGGGCACTACCAGTTCCGTGTGATACCCTTTGGGATGAAGAATGCCCCTGCCACCTTTCAGAGGTTGGTCAACCAGGTGTTGGCTGGACTGGAGGATTTCAGTGCCGCCTACCTGGACGACATTGCAGTATTCAGTTCCTCCTGGGAGGACCACTTGCGTCACCTCTGGAAAGTGTTGATGGCGCTGCGCAAAGCAGGCCTCACAATCAAGGCCAGTAAGTGCCAGATTGGGCAGGGTTTGGTGGTGTACCTAGGACACCAAGTGGGGAGTGGCCAGGTGGCACCCCTGCAGCCCAAGATTGAGACCATCCTGGCTTGGGAGCCCCCAAGGACCCAGGCGCAGATGAGGGCCTTCTTAGGACTCACGGGGTACTACAGGAGGTTTGTCAAGGGGTATGGCAACATTGTTGCCCCCTTGACTGAGCTGACTTCCAAAAAGCAGCCCAAAATTGTGAACTGGACTGACACCTGCCAAAAAGCTTTTGATACCCTCAAAACTGCCATGTGTACCGCGCCTGTACTCCAGGCACCCAACTTTTCTAAAGAATGTATTGTCCAGACAGACGCTTCAGAGCATGGGGTGGGGGCTGTCCTGTCACAGATCAATGAGGAGGGACTAGACCAACCTGTAGCCTTCATCAGTAGGAGGCTACTGCCACGGGAACAGAGGTGGAGTGCAATTGAGCGGGAAGCATTTGCTGTGGTCTGGGCATTGAAGAAGCTGAGACCATATTTGTTTGGGACTCACTTCCGGGTTCAGACAGACCACAGACCCCTCAGATGGTTGATGCAAATGAGGGTGAGAATCCCAAGTTGTTGAGGTGGTCCATTTCCCTACAGGGGATGGACTTTACGGTGGAACACTGCCCTGGGACAGAGCACGCCAATGCCGACGGTCTGTCTCGGTTTTTCTGCCTTAGTGACGAGACCTTCCAAGGGGATGGGTAGTTCTCCCACCATTTAAGCTGGGGCGGACGCGTGTTAGACCTGGCACCATTGGCGTGAGTCTCCCTTCCATTTTTTTCACTGTGTCTCCTCTGTTTTTCTGGTGATAGATGCTCTGGGCGCTGCACCACTGCCATTCAGTGCCGCAGCGCAGAAGCTCCCTGTATAAAGATGACATATGAATTGGTGTATCCCTGATTGGTTTATTTGGTCTACCTGTTAGTCCCTAGTAATGTGGCCTGTGTGTGCCCAGGACTGGGAACCCAAATGCTGGGCCTGCAGCGCTGATTTGTGCCTCCCACAGAAGCAGCTTGTAAAGTGTGTCTCAGGCCTGCCACTGTAGTGTCTGTGTGCAGTCTAGAACTGCCATCTTGGCTGTGAAGTGCCCCCACTTCCCAGCCTCTGAACCTTCCCTTGGCATCCTGTAAGCCACCCCTATGGTAGGGTGCATTGTATGTGAAAGGTAGGACATGCTCTGATGTGTGTATCATGTCCTGTTAGTGAATTACACCCAATTTCGATTTTCACTACTGTAAGGCTACCTGTTCTCCATAGGCCAGACTGGGAGGTTTTGGCTATTACATTCTATAGTCCTAACTGACCCATAGAACATTGTAGAAAAACGAATTTAGTATGACTGAGCTCAGAATATTAAAATGCATCTTTTAGTGAAGGTTATTTTTATATTCTGTGTTTGAAAGTACCACTTTTTAGAATGTAGGTGCTTTCTTGCCTAAGCCTTCCAATGTGCTCTGCTGTTATGTGGCTGAGTCAGACCCAGGTTGAATAGAGAGATCTGCCTTGGAGTGAGGGGAGGGGTAGCTCCTGCACTTGAATAGAGCTGTGTCTGGCAAGGTGAATGCTGGGTCCACCTCCCACTGTGCGTCTGAGGGCAGACCCCACTTTCTGAAAGGAAGGATGCAGCCTGGTAAACAAAGTGCTCCAGAGCTGGGCAGAACTGGTTCTGGCTGGGTTCAGTGACTTGTGACTCTTTAGAACAAAGACTTTTGGGGTATAAATATCTGTGCTGAAACCCCTACAATTTGTATTGCCCCTGGATTTCAAGACGAACCTCTGTCCGTGGAACTAAAGAAAGCTGCAGGAGAGGACTGTCCTGGTGTTGTGTGCTGTTCCCTGGATTGGCCTGCAGTAGTTTTCATTGGACTGGAAAAAGGAGGGAAAAGGAGCTGTAAGAGAACTTTTTAATCTTGAGACTGCAATCACCCAAGGGCTAGAGAGAGAACTAGCCTCCTGACTGAAGTCTCAGGACCAGTAGACTTAATTTTCGTTGCTAAGGTCTGTTAGCGAGCCGCCGCAGCTGAGGAGCATGAAGAAAATCGTCGCTACACCTACAGAGCGTAAAGAAAATGATCGCATCGCTGCTGCTGAAGGCTCGCTGGCCTGATCATGGCCCCGCATGTTTGCGGCCAGAAAATCATCGCTAGAGTTGCTGAGCGCAAAGAAAATCGACGCATCGCTCCTGCTGAGGGCCCGCAGGCCTGATCGTCGCCCCGCACGTTTGCGGGCAGAAAATCATCGCTACAGTTGCTGAGCGTAAAGAAAATCGTCGCATCGCTGCCGCTGAGGGCCCGCTGGCCTGATCATCGCCCCACACATTTGTGGCCAGAAAATCATCGCTACAGTTGCTGAGCGTAAAGAAGATCGTCGCATCGCTGCCGCTGAGGGCCCGCTGGCCTGATCATCGCCCCGCACGTTTGCAGCCCGAAAATCATCGCTATAGCTGCTGAGCGTCCAGAAAATCGTCGCTAACCCCCGTTAGCGAGCGGCCGTGACCAGAGCGTGAGGAAAAACATCGCTAATCCACCGGAGCGACATTTCTTGTAGATTATTTGCTAACATCTCAGAACTGTGAGTAGAGGGGTCGCAGAGACCACTGTCCTGAACTGAACTTTACCTTACCCATTGGAACTATTTTTGCAGCATCCAGAGAGAACTATTGTTGTACAATATTGTGTTTTCCTCGTTATTTGGTCTTGTGATAAGTCTCTATAAATATAACTATTTTCTTTGATAACTGCCTGTGTTGTGTCCCTTTGTAGTGTTCCTCACTGTATTTACAGTGTATGATCATCAACGCTTTACACACAGCCTCTGAGATTAGCCTAACTGCTCATGCTACGTTACCACAGGGTGGAGTAGGGGTTGTCAAGGGGGTGCAGCCCTTCACTCTGACTTAGAAAGAAGGGTCCCTGCTTGGACAGTGGCCATTCACTGCCAACCAGAGACCCCCATTTCTAACACTCTCCGACCCTGCAAAAATCACCTGCGGAGTCCCACAGGGCTCATCACTGAGCCCGACCCTCTTCAACATCTACATGGCCCCCCTCGCAGCCATCGTCCGACAACACAGCCTCAACATCTTATCCTACGCCGACGACACTCAGCTCATCCTCTCCCTCACCAATGACCACACCACCGCCAAACTCAACTTCCAGAAAACAATGCAATAGGTCACAATCTGGATGACCAACAGCTGCCTCAAGCTCAACGCAGAGAAGACAGAGGTCCTCGTCCTCGGAACCACCCCTTCAGCATGGGACAGCACCTGGTGGCCGACCGCCCTCAAACGCCCATCTACCCCCTAAGACCATGCCAAAAACCTCGACATCGTACTCGATTCGTCACTCACCATGAACAGACAGGTCAACGCCGTCACCTCCAGCTGCTTCAACACCCTCCGCATCCTCCGCAAAACCTTCAAATGGATCTCCCCCCCGAGTCAAGGAAGACAGTTACCTTTTGCACTCATCACGAGCAGACTGGACTACGGAAATGCACTCTACGCCGGCATCAACAAGTCCTTACTCCGCAAACTCCAGACAATACAGAACACCGCTGCCAGACTCGTCCTCGGCATCGCCCACCATGAACACATCAGCCGACACCTATGTAGTCTCCACTTGCCCCCCGTAGGGAAAAGGGTCAACGTCAAAATCCTCACTCACGCCTACAAATGCCGACACAACATCACACCCAAATACCTCAACGACAGAATCAACTTCCATGTACCCAAAATAAACCTCCGATCTTCCAACCTCGCACTGGCCAAAACCCCACGCATCCACAGTGCCAGAGCAGGCAGAGGATGCTTCTCCCACATCGCGGCCAAGACTTGGAACGACATCAGACTTGGAAGACATCAGACGCGCCCCCTCCCTGAACACCTTCAGGATGGCTCTCAAGACCTAGCTTTTCAGCTAAACAGATCTGCAGACCGCCCACCCCCAGCACCTTGAGACCCTCACGGGTGAGTAGCACGCTTAAAATACCCTGATCGATTGATTGAGAACATATATAGGTGTGTGCGCATATACATCACTGTCTGGGTGTGTCAGTGAATGCATAATCATGTAGTCTTCTTTTAGAATGGAGTAAAGAAGACTACAAACCCCAGAATTCAAAGAAAAACCTTGGTCTGGAGCAGCACATTATGCATGGACCTATGCACCTTTGCAGGGCCCCTAATACATAGGTATATAAAAATGTAAATCTTAGCAAGCAGTCTTTTTATGCCAACTACATCATGCAGTAAAACAACACATGTGCCCTGTACAGTTCCTTTGCAAGACATTGGTAATCAACTTCTCACACAGCTACTCTAACCCTCAGACCCACAGTCACATACTCACACACCCAGGAAGAAGGTTACTCACCCATTTATAAATATATAAAAACACTTACACAACAACTCACCGATTCCTTCATAGAGTTGCAATACATTTGTATATATCATACTTACTTTCATCAACCTCGCATACACAATATACCGTTTAAACCACACTTTAAAAAAAGTTCAATCTAATTTACATACCTGAAAATTGAGTTTGTAGGTCAAATATTTAACTTTACTCTTATTAGATTGATTCAAATCTCTCAGAAAATGTGAAAACCAAGCATAAGAATGGCACATAACTCTCATACAAGGCAACCATTAATGGCAACCTCTTCAACTTTGCACTCTCTGATACTGCTAAAGGCATCAAATCAAAACATGCCTTTCTTATTTTACTTTTTTTACTCTACTTCTAAATGGTTAGTGTTAGCCCTGTCTTACACTTCTGTTTAGAAGCCCAATATATAGTAGAGTATTTGAGCATATTTGTGAATTCCTTATGACCCTCAGTGTGAACGCCCCCCCACCATTTTACCTAGTGATGAAATTGCAAATACGTATGAGAGTCTAAAAACATATTTAGCTTTGTACTCTTAATACTTTACAACAACAGTTCATTTAAAATGAAACATCTAACTAGGAAAACAAACCCTCCTCTTAAATAATGAGTTTAAACCCCACTGTAACATGAACAAACTAACTACACTCTGTTTAATATCCTTCCCCCTACACTCTCTTAGCAGAGGTTCCATAGCAACCAACTCATTTCAACCATTATGTTAGTAGTTCCACAGCACATTGTAGAAGCAGCACAATATTCTCCAACTCAACTGCAGCAGGTGTGGTTGACTCTTTCCAATTATAATCATATCAACAATTCCATTATATTTCTTTATTTTAACCAGAGTCGATCACACATGTAATTGCTTTTTCTTAAAAATCACTGCCTAATGTTAACTACCTGTGTATTTACACCATCCTATCAAATATGTCCTTTTTTAAACCAGATCTTGTCCTCCATTTTAACTACCTTTCTTTTTAAAAACTGTTTCGTTCATCTCCAGCCCTCTCCTGTGTGCTACTCCTCCTTGCCTTCAAAATAGAGTGTGGATTTTGGGTCATAGCTTTGTGTTTTGGACAAGACAGAGTGCTATAAAGAATGACATTGATAGAGACTTGGTTTTGACTAATGTGAACATTACTTGAGTTGGCCAGAGAGGGTAAAAATGACATCAATTGCTGCCTTTGGTTGAAAGCATTATGGATTGCCAACACCCAGACCTCATGATTGTGTACTGTGGAAGCAATGCAATGACATAGGCACACATACTCGGGTAGGACTGGAAATCCTAATGAAGAATACCTTTGCTCAATTAATGGCACTTATCCCTCACACTGCCTTGGTGTTTTCCAACATATGTCAAAGGCAGAAATGGTAGTGATCAAACAAGTTCTGTCCACAGATAAACAAAACCAGGATGATGTCAATAAAAGTGTTTCTGTATTCCTTAGAGACCAAAGCATGGGCTCTATCTACAACAACAGCTTGTACTTTGACGCTGTTTAGAGGGGCGTGGCCAAGAAAGATGATGGAATAGACGTATCTTTTCCGAGCTCCCGTCATCTCATTATCCGATATTATCCTGAAAGCGGAAAATCGATCGTCTACGCCCGACCTGCTCTTCACCCCTTCTTCTAAGTGGTGTGCCATGGTACGCTGAGCTCGGGGACCCCGTGGATCGGAGTATCGAGCGGAACCCTCCGGAGCAGCCGGAGCTCCGCAGCCATTTTCCCGATCTTCCTTGCACTGGAGTAGTCGGAAGCTTGGGGGTGAACAAAACATCTTCCAGCACTGGCCGGCGATGTGGGGGGACCGAAGCAGTGCTGGATTCCCCCTGTGGCTTCCAATGATCTGAGTGCTGTGTGTGGTGCCTTTGTGGTGAGGATCCGAGCGAGTCAGACGCTGGAGGAGCTCTGCGCTCTGGGGCCTGCGGCGGCCTGACGCGGGGATCTAAACTGCCAGACGCCTGATCCCTGCGCGACAATGGCTGGGCTTTACACAGACCAATGTTCTGGTGAGTAGCGGAGGATTCGGCGGGCTGGTGCCTGATCCTGAGAGGGCCTGCATGCCATTTTGCGGACAACATGATTACCACCTAGGGGGCATAACCAGAATATAATACGGCAACCCATAATGGGAATATCCAACAGTGCCTGAAGTTGGCGGTTCTTGGCAAGGGGAAATAACAGGCCGAAGGTATTGAGGCGGACTCCTGCTGTATATGCTGGCATTATACCACATCTAGAGCCGGAGCTGAATCTGCGTAGGGTTTTGGAGCAGTGAAGAGGCCCGGATTGGGGGCTTTCTACAAGGAGGATGAGCCCCTGAAGTAATAACATGGCAACTACTGACGTACCCCTCCTGTGGCGCCGCTGTTGAGGGGAATTTAGCAGACCACCGATTATAGGGCACCCGGGGCTGACATCTTAGTTGCGCATTGGTGAGACAGTGAGCGCGTAAGGGACTCCGCCATAACTTTGGGCCTACTCTTCATGTGCTGCAACCCAACTGCACAATGACGAAAGACAAAGGAGGCAAGGCAGCTCAGTCCAATAAGATATCCAACTACGCCCAGCTGCTTCCTGTGGATCAAGGAGCTACAGCGATGCCCACAACCATGGAAGCAGAAGATTTGCCTCAGGCTGCTGACAGACCCCCATATATTACAGAAATCCTCTCCGCAATCCATACCACAAGGGATGAACTGAAAATGAAGATAGAATCGGTCGCTATAGATGTTAATCTTCTCCGTTGTGACCTGCGGAAAATATCTGAGAGGGTTACTGTGACGGAAAAGACATTGGACACAATTCAGACGGAGCTACATAGCCTCAGAGACACTGTTATCACCTTACAGAAAAAAATGGGGCACCTAGATGATCAGGCTGAAGATGCGGAAGGACGGTCCCGGAGGAATAATCTTCGTTTTATTGGATTTCCCGAAAAAGCGGAAGGGCCGTCCATGAAACTGTTCCTGGAAGACTGGCTGACGGGGATCTCAGCCCCTCGGGGGCTCTCGAAGTTTTTTACAGTGGAGAGGGCACATAGGGCGCTTGTGCCTCCCCCAAAACCAGGGGCACCTCCCAGTGCCATAATAGCCCGCTTTCTCAACTTCCACGATAGAGATCTCATACTACAGTTATGTCATAAGAAGGTCCAGCTACACTGTGAGGGCCATCAGATTGCGATATATCTGGATTACGCACAGCGGGTGCAGGAACAAAGATGCTCTTTCCTGACTGTGAAATGGTGGCTACGAGACCTGAATCTTAAATATAGTCTATTCTATTCAGCTACATTGAGGGTGGAACATAACGGCAAGACACTATTCTTTTTGACAGCTGGGGATGCGACTGACTGGCTGGATACGCATGGCCCCTCGGGCCCTTGCTTGGTTCCCTCCACGATAATGCCTAGCAAGCCTGGCTCCTGGAACCCATCCAGGAATCACCGACTGCAGAGGCACTCTCAGGACAGTGCCGGAAGTCGCAGCCCCAGCAGAATCAGAGTTTGCTCGGACGGCACCCTGCAGGTCTCCGATGTTGTTCTAGATTCGAGGGCCTCGTCACCTGGTCACCCTCCAAGCAGTACCGTGAGCGAGGACACTAATACCTGATACAGGACCATAAGGGGGACAGGTGATTTGAAGTATTAATGGTCACTATTGATTGGTAAGACCGATTTATTAAAGAGGTAGATGTGTACTATAGGAGATTGATTGTATCACAGAGACATTGTTTGTTTCCACCCATGTTTACTGGATGACGGGGGCCTGCCCCCCTAGTGACTGGTGCTTGTCGATGGAGTTGGAGGTTCAGCCTCAGGCTCACACCTCGGTGGTTCATCACTTACTTCTTTGGAACAGGGTGGGGTAAGGGTTAAGAGACTGTGCTGTTGTTTCCTTTTAGTGAATCAGTTTGAGTTTGTTGAGGGCACAACATAGGGAAATGGGGCAACATCTACATACCTTCATGGAGCTGGGGGTTGCCAGGGAGGGACATGTGATATTGCCCAAAGGGTGGGGGTTGTTGGGGAAGTTCAGAGTTGGGGAAACCAAGCCTTCCTTCAAGAGAAACAGATTGGAAATTGCCAGTGGTGGTATGAGTGGAGGACACTGCTCACCTTCGCGAAAAATTAGCGGGATTTTCCTAGGGGGGAGTGCTGATAGGGATACTCTTTGGCATCCACCATGAATAAGTTACTTACATGGAATGTACGGGGCATCGCTACCTTTGACAAACGTAGACAAGTCTTTGCTTACCTAAACAGGTATAGGGTGTCAGTGGCCTGTCTCCAAGAAACTCACATTTGGAGAGACTCAATTAAAAGTTTGAGGAAAAGATGGCAGGGACAGTTGTAGGCTACACCCTACTCTGGGTTTGCAATGGGTGCTCTCATTTGGGTGGCACCGGGAACCCCGTTTCAACATTTACATCATGTGATTGATGCTGATGGGAGATATGTTGTATTGCATGGGAGACTTGATGGCTCAGAAATATGCATTATAAATGTCTATGCCCAGAATGATGACAATTCTTCCTTTTTTAATGATCTATTTGAGGCGGCCTCTCCGTACCTTGGGGCTCCACTGATGTTGACTGGGGACGTTAATTGTGTAATGGACGGATTATTGGATAGGGAACCCCCTAGACTACACACAAAGCCGAAAATGACGTTGGTGCTACAGGGAATACTGCAGGGACTACGACTTTGGGATGTATGGCGAGAACGGCATCCCACCACAAAACAGTTCTCCTGTTATACCCCAGCCACGGGCACGTCCAGCAGACTGGATTATCGGTTTTTATCTTCTGACTTGGGTAGAGCTGTAGGGGGAATAACATATCAAACACGATATCTGTCGGATCACTCCCCGGTACTGCTGGAGTTGGGTGCTAGACGGGTTGGGTCTGAGATACCTCTGTGGCATCTGAAAACAGAGGAACTGACAAAACCACGTTTTGTAGCTACAGTATCTGAGGCACTCAATGACTACTTTCGGGAAAACTGGGAATCGGCTTCCAGCCGAGCTACTGAATGGGAAGCTATGAAGGTAGTCATTTGAGGCATATGCATCAAAACTGTATATGGAGTACGGACTCAGTTGGAAAGGGATGTGGCTGTCCAGGAATCCAAGTTAGGGAAACTGCAGGCAGAATTTAGCACGGACCCCCAGAAACTAAAAGACTGGACGAACACTAAGGAGCTACTTATGACAGATCTTCGTAGACTGGAAAAATATGTATATACGATGTACAGGCAACGGCTCTATAGAGAGAGCCACAAGACTGGGGCTTTACTGGCACGTTTGGTGTGGCAGAAGACATCAGCTACTCCCATACTGCAGTTACGCACCGCAGAGGGAACATTGTATTACACACAAAAGGGCATCACGGACACCTTGGCGACACACCTCAAAAAGGTATACACTAACAGTGCGGGGGCGATACTTGACCCGTTACCTGGATACAATACAGTTATCTCGCATTACCACAGATGAGCAGGAGATGCTGAGTTCTCCAATCACCAGGGAGGAAATAAATGGACTACCCACAGAGTTCTGTATGTGTTCTGAACCAATACTAGTGGATAAATTGCTGCAAGTTTACAACGAAAGACTACAGAAGGGCACTCTCCCTTCTACTATGAGTGAAGCCCTAGTCGCTATGATCCCAAAAAAGGATAAAGATCCAGATTTGCCAAGCTCATATAGACCCATATCCCTGTTGAATATAGATGTAAAAGTATTGAGCGATATCATGGCCGATCGCCTTCTCCCATTCATGCGACGTCTGATCCACACTGATCAGGCAGGGTTTATCCCTAGAAGAAATACTTCTTATAATTTACGACGCTTGCAAATGTGTGGCATGCCCCGAGCTTGGCGGACTCTGATAATGCTGTTGTATCCATAGATATCGAACAATCATTTGACTCCGTTGAATGGCCTCACGTGTGGCAGGTTTTAGATCGTATGGGAGCCGGCGATCAATATCTTAAATGGGCTCAGCTGCTTTATGCGGCTCTTGTTACCTGGATACGGGTGGGTAGGACTGTTTTGACACAGATAAACTTGCGCAGAGGGACTAGACAGGGGTGCCCGTTGCTGCCCCTGCTTTTTGCGGATGCTTTGGAACCACTGGAAACCCGGGTGAGAACGGTAATGGATAACTGGGGAATAAAATTGGGGGACACCAATCATGTGATATCGCTAGAAGCGGGTGATACATTGGTCTACCTGCAACAGCCAGACAGATCCCTCCCGATATTGCTGCGGGAGTTATGGACCTTTGGCGAACTCTCGGGACTACATATCAATCCCGGCAAGTCTAAGGTGATACCGATGGGCAGGTTGGCCATGCTTCATCTGGAATTGCGACCCAAGATGGACCTACCATGGGCTGCAGAAGGGGAGAGATACTTAGGGATACCACTGACCAACTCCGCTGATCCCTTTCATGCGGCCAACCTGGGCCGTATTTTGGAAGGATTGCAGGACTTGGTTTGCTTCTGGGCAGATTTACCACTTTCACTTATGGGACGGATAGCCATAGTCAAAATGATTAGTCTCCTGCGATGTCTTTACATACTGAAACACTCCTTTTATGTGATACCGAGGTCATACTTTACTACCATGGAAGCCCTAAATGGTACTCTTCTGTGGGGGAAAAAACAGACGACAAGTTAGACTGACAACGCTGCAGAGGACATGGGAGGGAGGTGGACTTAAGGTCCCAAGGTTAGACCTGTACTATATGGCATCTCAACTGCAATACGCAGTACAATGGTTTGATGATGAGGACAACTGGGAGAAGGATCTACTGTCCGGGACATATGGGAGGGACTCCCTGGTGGAACTCTTAATGATGGGGTCATCAATCCCTGATACTCGCCCATATGTGATACTACATGTGGCAATACTCTGGGAACGAACAAGACAAGTGGCTCAGCATACCCCATATGCACCGGATATGTCTCTATGGGCGGTCCGGCCATTTGCTGCAATTGCGGACTCCATGTCAGTTAGCCGCTGGAAATAAGGGGGAGGCTTGCTAACAGGGGACCTTTATAATGGGGTACTAACCCGTGAAGAGGCACAAACCGAGTTCGGGACGGGCCTAGGACAATTCCTACAATATAGTAAAATATCAAGTGTTGCATGGGAGCTTTGGCATAATTTTCCAGATGAGCCGCCCGTCACCAATGTCCTCCGGATGATGATAGAGATGGTACAGGGCAGACGACTTGTTTCCCATTTGTATATAAGAGCATTAAGAGAGGATCTCCTGAGGGAGCCACTGGGCCTTCAACAGAAATGGCATGCGACCTTAGAGGAACCCTTAACGGAGGAGCAGTGGCAGAGGGGGTATAAGGGAGTACACAAAGTGAGCATGAATGCCCGTTTTAAATTACTTCATTGTAACGTTATACATCAAGTATACTTGACCCCACGCACGCTGCATATTATATATCCTGAGCAGAAGGACTGTTGCCCTAGGTGCACCACACCGGGGGCATATTTCCTTCATATGATTTGGCAGTGTCCCACACTGCGACCCTATTGGGAAAAGGTTTTGGAGAACCTAGGTGATGCCTCGGGGTGGAACATCTCACGAGACATAAAGACAGCATTGCTTGGACTGCCACCCGCACCAAAAAATAAAAAGCTGAGCAGACGCTTTGTACACCTGGGATAGTACTAGCAAAGAGACGTATGTAATTGTCTGGATGAGACCAAGCGCTCCGAAATATTCAGACTGGTTGTGGGATATGAGTGAGTGGGAGACTGCGGAGCTGGTCCGGATGAGATCTGTGAGGAAGGATGAAAAGGCAGAGGATGATAGACTAGCCTGGGCATCCATGATAGCACACCTACAAACAGGTCAGGGACAGCCCAACCAGCATAATGACGGGGAGACAGCACCCAGAAGGATAACACAGACGGACCCTCAGACAGGCAAGTCCTATCACCTGATTAATACGAGTATGTTGGACCTACTGGTGATCTCAACAAGCAGACTTGCACTGATTAACATGCAGAGAAGGATGGGGGGAAATGTTTATTGTTTACTGTGTTCTTTTGTTATCCAGGCTGAAACAGAATATGACAATACAGTGTAATTGAGAGTGCACAATGTCATGTGAATTGGATAATTGCTCTTTGTAGATAAAGAATACTATTTGATATAAGTTGGATTAAGACATATGTTTGATAGCATGTCTCATGAATACAGGTCATGATGTGTTCTGTATATTCTTTTAAAATGCCAATAAAAAATATATCCCCAAAAAAACTTGTTCTTTGACATGGATCGTCTCTACAGTGAAAGGTAACAGGGTGTCCCTAAACAACTAGAAAGCATGCATCCGGTTTTATGTGTAGCTATCACTTGCACACAATAAACAAAAAGGTTACGTCATGAATACACAAAATGAAAGCAGCCATTCAATAGACACCAGCACATTGAAAATGCACAACTATATCAGTGAGTCTGAACATCTGCCTGGAGGCATCAGTGTCTGAATAAGTCTGTGAGTGGGTCTGTGAGTGGGTGCATGAGAGCCTGAGTGTGTCTGTGAGTGGGTACATGAGTGTTTGAGTGGGTCTGTAAGTGGGTGCATGAGTGTCTCACTGGGTCTGTAAGTGGGGGTGTGACCCTCTGAGTGCACCTGATAGTGGCTGCATGAGTGTTTTAGTGGTTCTGTGAGTGGGTGCATGTGTGTCTGGGTCTGTGAGTGGGTGCAGGAGTCTCTGCGTGGGTCTGTGAGTGGGTGTGTGCACATCTGAGTGGATATGTGAGTGGGTGCAGGAGTCTTTGAGTAGACCTGTGAGTGGGTGCATGAGTCTTTGAGTAGGTGCATGAGTCTCTGAGTAGGTCTGTAAGTGGGTCTGTTAGTGGGTACATGAGTTTCTGAATGCGTATGTCAGTGGATACATGAGTGTCTGAGGGGGTCTGTGAGTGGATCCATGCATCTCTAAGTGGGTCTGTGAGTGGGTGCATGATCGTCTAAATGGGTCTATGAGTGGGTGTGTGAGTATCTAAGTAGGTCTTTGAGTGGCTGTGTAAGTCTCTCACTGGATCTATGGGTAGATGCATGAGTGTGAGTGGGTCTGTGAGTGGATGCAAGAGTCTCTAAGTGACTTTGTGAGTAGGTGCATGAGTCACTGAGTGGGTCTGTGAGTGCATGCATCAGTTTCTGAGTGGGTCTTTGACTGGGTGTGTGAGTGTCTCAGTCTGTCTCTGAATGGGTGCATGGGTATCTGAGTGGGTCTGTCACTGGGTACATGAGACTCTGAGTGGGTCTGTTAATGTGTATGTGACTCTCTGAATGGGTGGGTGAGATGGCACATTAGTCTCTAAGAGGGTATATGAGTGGGTGCATGTGTCAGTGGATGCCAAAGTGTCTTAGTGGATCTGTGAGTGGGTGAATGAGTCTCTGAGTAGGTCTGTGAGTGGGTGCATGAGTGTATGAGTGGGTCTGTGAGTGGGTACGTGAGTCTCTAAGTAGATCTGTGAGTGGAGTGTGAGTATCTGAGTGGGCCTTTGAGTGGCTGTGCAAGTCTCTCAGTGGGTCTGTGAGTGAATGTGTTAGTGCCTGAGTGGATCTGTCAGTGATTTCCTGAGTGGGCACGTGAGTCTCTAAGTGGGTATGTGAGTAGGTGCATGAGTCTCTGAGTGGGTATGTGAGTGGGTGCATGAGTGTCTGAGTAGGTCTGTAAGTGGGTGCATGAGTGTCAGAGGGAGGCTGTGAGTGGGTGTGTGCATGTCTGAGTGGGTCTGTGAGTAGGGGCATGTGTGTCTGAGTAGGTCTGTGAGAAGATGCATGAGTATATGAGTGAGTCTGTGAGTGAGTGCATGAATGTCTAAGTGGGTGTGTGAATGGGTTCATGAGTATCTGAGTAGGCCTCTGAGTTACTCCATGAGAGTCTGAGTGGGTCTGTAAGTGGGTGTAACAGTGTGAGTTGATCTCTGAATGAGTACATTAGTGTCTGACTAAGTATCTGAATTTGCATTTTTTTAGTTTGTCTGCGATATTCACGATTTCATCGAAATGTTGCACAGAGGGCGAGCTAAATGTTGTAACCCATTTGTGAATATTGCACGTGAAAAAAACATTTTCTGACATGATTTACTCATAAGGTAATCCACAGACACCCCTTTATGCCACCCATGGAGTCAGGGAAGGTGGGGATAGTTAGTTTCATGCTTCCATAGGCAAAGTATTTTTTGAATTGTCAATTTCTTTTGTGTTATTTGACAAATCTTCACGAAATTTTAACAAAACAGTGTGCCAGTGATTCTTATTGTACATGGAATGTTTTAATGTGACCTGTCATCTTGGGACTGAGACTAAGCAGGGTCAAAAACTTGCGTTTCCCATTTTAATACCCATAGGAACTTTAGACATGGCTACAGCCCGAACCGCTGAAGTGAATTACACCAAATTTGGCAGAAAGGTGAGTTTTGGTCCAGAAAGCCCCCTTTTTGTGAATTGGTGAAAATCTGTTCAGTAGTTTTGGAGGTTTTAAAGGTAATTCAAATTCCTGTGCTCAAATCTGAATGGCTGACGATCTTCAAACCAGAAAGTGTTGGCAGCCATCTTGGAACTCAGCTTGAGCCCAGTCCCAAAATAAAATGTAAAAAAAAGAGAAGAGGGCAGGGTAGGGATACCCTGACCCCCTAGGCCTATTTAAAATAAATAATTTGGCGGGAGCCGTGCTGTAGCAGCGGCTCCGACCCTCCAAAAAAAGAGAGGTGTGTGGGCTACTGCGCTTCTCTATTATTAAGCCCCCGGGGGGCCAGGTCCTGGGGTATGCAGCCTTTGTTATTTTTTCCAAATGGTGTCTCGTAGACCCACATGCCCTGGGACTACCAGCTCCCTGGGGCTACTGTAATATAATTCATGAGGGCCTCGCAGACCCCCGTTCCCCTGGACAGCCACCTACCAAGTGGTTAATGTAATATGAATTGGGGGTCTCATGGACTCCCCGTGCCCCATGGACCACCACCTCCCGGGGCTAATGTAATATAAATTGGGTGGCCTCATGGACTCCCCCATGCCCTGGGGACCACAACATCCCCAGGACAATTTACATTTGTAATGGGGGTGTCACTGACCCCCCCTCCCCAGGCCCCGGGGACCACAATCTCCCCAGGGCCATAATATTTTATTTAAAATGGGAGGGAAATTGCCACGTCCCCAGGGCAGGCTCTACAAACATGAAAGGAGGGGGGCATGTGGCCCCCACTCCTAGAGCCATAGATGGCCCTGGGAACCGCCACCCCCGGGCCAGCTCCTGCTGTGTTCCAGGCTGCCCACTCCTGGGATATAACTGTTTGCTGTGGCTTGATGGGAGCTTTATCTCTCCCACCAAGCCACAGCAAACCTCCAGTAAACCCCACACATTGGGATTGCTGAGAGGTGGTCAGAGGTCATGCCCCCTTTCCCCACCACTCTGCAAACGTGCCTCTTGGTGCACTGCTGGTGGAGGCATGAGGTCCCCTTGCCTCCTGAGGGCCTCAGGACTAAAGTGGACTTCTTTCACCAAGCAGCAGTGGACCAGGAGGCGTGTTTGCAGAGTGTTGGAGAAAGGGTGTTTGGTCTCTGATGCCCTCTCAGCAATCCAGCTGTGGAGGTCTTACTGGAGGTAACAGGAGGGCTAGTTGGTCCCCAAGGACCCTCAAAAGCCAAGGGGACTTCAACCACCAACTTGCAGTGAGCAAGGAGGTGCGTTTGCAGAGTGGTGGAGAAAGGGGGCATGGGCACCGAAAACCTCTCCGCAAAGCCACTGTGTGGGACTTGCTAGAGGTAACAGGAGGGCTATTTAGCCCCCACAGACCCTCATGAGCCAAAGGAACTACAACCACCAACTAGTAGTGCGCCAGGAGGTGTGTTTGCAGAGTGGTGGAGAATGGGGCCTAGGGCGCCGAAAACCTCTCAGAAAACCTACTGTGTGGGACTTTCTGGAGGTAACAGAGGGGGTAGTTGGCCCCCAAGGCCCTCAATAGCCAAGGGGACTTCATTCCCTTACTAGTAGTGCACCAGGAGATGTCTTTGCAAAGTGGTGGTGAAAGGGGGCATAGTCTCCTACCCGGTCTCAGCAATCCTGCTGTTTGGGACTTACTTGATGGTAATAGGGGGGTAGGTGGCCCCAAGGACGTCTTTGGAGGCCAACTGCCCCTCCTGTTATCTCCAATAAGTCCCTTACAGCGGGATTGCTAAGAGGTCTTCGGAGGCCATGCCCCCTTTTTCCACCACTCTGCAAGCGCGACTTGTGGTGCTCTACTGGTTAGGGGATAAAGTACACTTTACTCCTGAGGGACCTTGGGGGTCAAGAATCGATCTTGGTGCCTCTTGTAAGTCCTGCAGAGCGGGATTACTGATAGCTGGTCGGATGCCGAGCCCCCTTTCTCCATCACTCTGCAAACATGACTACTGGGTAAAATAACCATAGAAATTCACTGAAAACAACCAAGGTTACATGGAATGTTATAGTTAGGAAATTAAATTAAGAAAACCTTAGAAATTCACTGAAAAAACAAATGTTACAGAGAAGTTATAATTGGCCTAACATTTCACTCTTACAAAACCAGTGAAATTCAGCAGTTTTAGTTAGCTGAGCTAACTATAACGTGTTCCCCCACAATGCACCACTTATGACCTCACATATTACACCACTTATGACATGGTCAGTGGCATCACTGATGACATCTCAAATGACATAACTGAAGACATCACTGATAACATCATCCACAGAATCTCTGAGACACTCACTCACACCCCAAAATAACCTTTCATACAGCCACTCTAACTTCCACACTACCATTAACAAAACCATTGACACACCCATACCAGTACTTACATGCACACTTACTGATTCATAGGTGTACACACACATCCACTCAGTCTCCCATACAGCCACTCATATTCCAACTCACACACTAATACAGCCACTGATATATCCGCTCATACAGCCACTCACAAACTGTCAGTCACCCATAGAGCTACTCACACACCTACTCATTCAACCATAGAGTCAATCACACAACCATTTACTCACCTATACAGTTATACACATACCTACTAACATATTCATACAGAGACTAACAAATACCCACAGAGACCAACTGCGGTGTACCTCAAGGATCATCGCTCAGTCCCAAACTCTTCAACATCTACATGGCCCCCCTCGCCACCATCGTCAGACAGCATTGTATCCTACGCTGACGACACCCAGCTCATCCTCTCCCTCACGAAGGACCCCAAAACCACCAGACTCAGCTTCCAAGAAGGAATGAAAGACATTGCAGCTTGGATGAGCAGCAGCTGTCTGAAACTCAACTCGGAGAAGACAGAAGTCCGAGTCTTTGGACCCTCCATGTGGCCCTCGGCACCCCCCAACCCCCACGGACCACGCCAGACTCGATTCCTCCCTCACCATGACCCGGCAGATCAACACTGTCGCCTCCACCTGTTTCAACACCCTCTGCATCCGCCACAAGACCATCAAGTAGATCCCCCCAAAGCCAGAAGGACCATCACCCACGCACTCATAACAAGCAGACTGCACTACGGCAAACACCCTCTACGCTGGAATCAACAAATCCCGGCTACGCAAACTCCAGACCATCCAGAACACTGCGGCCAGACTCTGCATCCCTCGGCATGAGCACATCACCGAACACCTGCAAGACCTCAAATGGATCCCTGTCAAGAAGAGAGTACCCTTCAAGCTACTCACCCATGCCTACAAATCCCTCCACAACTGTTGACCCAAATACCTCAACAAAAGTCTTCTTCCACGTACCCATAAGGAACCTCTGCTCCACCGACCTCGCCCTGGCAGAAACCCCATGCATCTGCAGAATCAGAGCGGGCAGAAGGGTCTTCTACATCGCAGCCAAAGCCTGGAATGAACTCCCAGTCAGCATCAGACTCTCCTCTACTCTGCACACCTTTAGGAAGAGCCTCAAGACCTGGCTCTATGGCTGATCTGGAGCTGCACCCCCAGTACCTTGAGACCCTCACAGGTGAGTAGAACGCTTTAAACCCCTCATTGATTGATTGATATACTCACTCACCTATACAGTTACTGACACAAGCACACACTCACCCATACAGCCACTCTCACAATCTTTCACTCACACATACAGTCACTCATATAGTCCAGTACTCATCTATACTGCCTCAAATGCAGTTACTCAACCATATACCACTGACACATGCACTCAGTCATCGACACAACCATACACACACTCACTCACCCTTACAGACCCTGACATATACACTTACTAACCCTTACAGCCACTGACTCACCCACTCACTCATCCATGCAGGTAGTCACACATCCCCTCACCCACCCACACAGACACTCAGACACTTAGACACTTATACAGGTACTCAGATAACCAATCACTCACCCATATTGCAACTCACGTACCCACTCACACACCCATTCAGCAACTTGCACACCAGCTAACATACTGATATAGACATTCACACAACCAGTCACTCACCCATATATTCACTGAGGCACCTAATCACTCACTTATACAGTCAGTCATGCAACCACTAAATCATTCATACAGGCACTCATACACTCACTGATTCACCAATACACCTTGGTATATGTATTTAACATTCATAAACTGTTTAAAAATAGGAATAGTCACTGGATGATGCATCAGGGATGTTATCAGTGATGTCACTGACCATGTCATTAGTGATGTAATATGTGAGATCATAAGCAGTGCATTGCGGGTCACCAGTTATAGTTAGCTCAGCTAAATGCAACTGCTAAATTTCTCTGGTTTTGTACAAGTAGATACATTTTAACAATAGACTATCGATCAGTGGATGACTGGGCCCATGCCCATATTAAATAATTGTTATACAGTGCTATAGAGAAATTCTGTGTAATCAGGATGTTCATAAGGTGTGTCTGTTTATTTATAGAACTTTGTTGAAGATTGCGTAAGATAATGTAGAATGTAACTGTGACCCACTTGGAGGTGGTTTAACTCACATTGGGGAGAGTATGTATGCCAGGGTACTCATTTCAGGAATGAGTGTAGTGTATGATAGCAAACTACGGAGGACTGTCCTTAGGACCTGACTGAAGGTGTCGTACCAGTGGCAAATGTGTACCTGTTAACCTCTTGACTTAAAATCATGGGAAATGTTCAAGAGGGTGATCCCGTTAAGGTGAATGTAGCACACATTCTTTTTTTGAGGGAAGACCAGTAAAATCAAGGTAACATCAACCAAATATGGGTGACTTAACAGACATCTGTTACAAAAGGTTATTTGCATTATCACTTGATTGGTGATAGACAATTGGGCATCAATGTAGCTTGTTGATTTGCTTCAAGCACAACAATCCTTTTGGTTGCTGTCTTTTAAGGGCTGAAACTTGCACAATTTGCTATCATGTAACAATGCAAAATTGCAGCAAAATTATTTCTAGATGTATATTAGTGTGAAATACATACTTGTACCATTTTTTGGTGTGAGGATGCATTTCAAACCAGAGCACCGCAAACAAAAAAAGCTCACAGTCCATTGTTCCTGTGTATTTGCAGTACATTTTTAGCTTGAATTGTGCCATTGACTGTACATTTGTACAGCGATTGGCACATAATTACCAGACAGAACTGTACATTACCCCACATGCTTATTATCTCAACCTCCTAGATACTTAAGGTGAGATTACGTGGAGGAGACATTTTGCATAAATCACAATCGATTCCAGTAATGACAATTAAAGGTTTTCTGCTTTCTCTCCTTACACCCATTTACCAACCCTTGGAAAACTGGTAGGGTATTTTTGTATTGAAATACCAATCAGAAAATAATATGGAATTAATATGAATGTAGACATGGCATTGATTGCACAAACCTTTCTATGGTTTGTGCCCTCCGAGGCAAATGCCATTGGTCCTGACGAAGAGTTCTTGAAAAGCATCATTTATTAACTTGATGTTAGAAAGTGCCCTTTTGTCATGGTTACCCACACATTTTGATCTAGATGTTGTCTTTGTAGATCTGGAAGTTCACTGGAACCTGCTAGCTAGGCCCCAGTGCCAGTGCTTTTTGCCTTAAATTGTAACTGTTTAATTGGTACTCCCAATTGGGATGCACTTATCACTCCTTGTAAGTCCCTAGAAGATGGTACAAGGGGTACATAGGGCAAGGCTGATTAGAGCAGTCACCAGGGCTGCAGCAGTTTATTGTGCCACCCTGAGTGACTCAAGTAAAATTACGGCCTCAGAGCGTGGGTACGGTACGTACCACACATACCCCTACATCACCACTACAATGGTGGTAAGGACCGTACCCACGTCCTCAGAGTGTGGGTACAGTCCGTACCACGCGTACCCCTATGTCACCACTACAATGGTGGAATGGACCGTACCCAGAGCCTCAGAGCGAGGGTACGGTCCGTACCACCATTGTAGTGATGATGTAGGGGTACGCGTGGTACGGACCGTACCCACGGCCTCAGAGCGTGGGTACGGTCCGTACCACCATTGTAGTGGTGATGTAGGGGTACGCATGGTACGGACCATACCCACGTCCTCAGAGCGTGGGTACGGTCCGTACCATGCGTCCCCCTACATCACCACTACAATGGTGGTATGGACTGTACCCATGCCCTCAGAGCGTGGGTACGGTCCGTACCACGTGTACCCCTACGTCACCACTACAATGGTGGAACGGACCGTACCCTCAGCCTCAGAGCGTGGGTACGGTCCGTACCACCATTGTAGTGGTGATGCCGGGGTACGCGTGGTACGGACCGTACTCACGGCCTCAGAGCGTGGGTACGGTCCTTACCATGCGTACCCCTACATCACCACTAAAATGGTGGCACGGACCGTACCCACGCCCTCAGAGCATGGGTACGGTCCGTACCACACGTACCCCTACGTCACCACTACAATGGTGGTACGGACCGTACCCACGCTCTGAGGCCGTGGGTACGGTCCGTACCACCCGTACCCCTACATCACCACTACAAAGGTGGAACAGACCGTACCCACGGCCTCAGAGCGTGGGTACGGTCCGTACCACCATTGTAGTGGTGATGTAGGGGTACGCGTGGTATGGACCGTACCCAACCTATGAATGCGGGGGTACGGACCGCATCACCCTTACCCCTAGGGCACCAGTACATTTGTGATACAAGGCATACACACGCCACGAATGTTGGCTTAGGGCCTGGTGCATCATATAACCAGTATATTAGGGTGTGTGTATGCCCAGGACAGCAGTGTACTGCACCAAGGGTGCGGGTGGGTGGGTGGGTGGCTGCCTAGGATGATCAGCAGTGGACAGAGACATGTGAGGGGTGGGTGCCTATCACACCCAGCAGTGGACAGAGACATGTGAGGAGTGGGTGCAGAGGAATACCAGCAGTGGACAGAGACATGTGAGGGGTGGGTGCCTATCACTCCCATCAGTGGACAGAGACATGTGAGGGGTGGGTGCCTATCACTCCCATCAGTGGACAGAGACATGTGAGGGGTGGGTGCAGAGGAATACCAGCAGTGGACAGAGACATGTGAGGTGTGGGTGCCTATCACTCCCAGCAGTGGACAGAGACATGTGAGTGGTGGGTGCCTATCACTCCCAGCAGTGGACAGAGACATGGGGGTGGGTGCCTATCACTCCCAGCAGTGGACAGAGACATGTGAGAGGTGGGTGCAGAGGAATACCAGCAGTGGACAAAGACATGTGAGGTGTGGGTGCCTATCACTCCCAGCAGTGGACAGAGACATGTGAGGGGTGGGTGCCTATCACTCCCAGCAGTGGACAGAGACATGGGTGTGGGTGCCTATCACTCCCAGCAGTGGACAGAGACATGTGAGGGGTGGGTGCCTATCACTCCCATCAGTGGACAGAGACATGTGCGGGGTGGGTGCAGAGGAATACCAGCAGTGGACAGATACATGTGAGGTGTGGGTGCCTATCACTCCCAGCAGTGGACAGAGACATGTGAGGGGTGGTTGCCTATCACTCCCAGCAGTGGACAAAGACATGGGAGTGGGTGCCTATCACTCCCAGCAGTGGACAGAGACATGTGAGGGGTGGGTGCAGAGGAATACCAGCAGTGGACAGAGACATTGGGGTGTGTACATCATTATCAGATGACCACAACTCCATGGGTGTATGTACGCATCCCTAATTTTCGACTATGTTGATAGTGTCATAACAACACATCACTAACACTAAGCCGTGTCCCACTCCCATGAGGATGGATGTCTTTCCCCCACTGCATGACACACCACATGTGGGTGTGAGGACAAATGACACATGCATACCCACCCCTGGCGGATACAGCACGATACGCAGACAGATCTCATGCCACAAGACTGTATAGTCATGTCAATGCCTACTAAACTAAGAGAGCCAAAAGGAACACACACTGTCACGCACATCCCAGGACTGATAGGAATGTACAGGTGCTGGGACAGCCACCAAGATGTTGTCTCTCATGGAAGGAATAGGGTGGAGTTCCCACAGATACAATGCCCAAAATTGTAAGTCAGGTGCCCAAATACCCTGCAGAACAAGTACCAGATGTGTGCTAGGCTGGGATTACACACATGCATAGTGCGGAAAAAGGGAGAATTTCTCCATGAAGGCATGGCAACATACTCAATACACAAGTACAGTGACTAGCAAGGATGGCACAGACGATGCAGCCGGAGACATTGCTGAGCAGGCGTGGCCATAGTTGAAGGGATCCCTCACCAACAAAGGGAATGTATACACAGGTCAGCACAACTATTGTGCAACTCACTGCAGGGAAGATGTCAGGTGCCACAGAGGAAGGGACACTCCTTGGTACAATGTATCAAAAAACAAATAACACACATGACCAAAGATCCTTTGCAGAGACCTTGTGATGGCACGCAGATCCCATGGTCCACCTTATGACCATCAGACTCGAACCTTTGCCAGAAACATAACACATTACTACAACCCCAACTCCTGGAGCATCAGCACCAACATCAATACCTGAAATGCAATAGTGTTCAAAGTAAAAAGAAAATGCTTTAATCAGCATAAAATTATATTTTTTTCAAGAACACTATATACAAAGGCCAATGGCCAGTCCAGAATAGAAGTCCTTGGGGGGACACATGGGCACGCGTCTCCCCTAGCTTGCCTGCACATTTGAACCATCAGGTTCGTCGACTGGGGGGGGGCATCATGTGGGGAAGGACCAGGCACCGCAGGGACAGGAGGTGTAAGGGTAGGTGTGGTGGGTGCAGGGACGGATACCTCCACCACAGGGGGTGGGGCAGCGCCAAAGGTGGAGGTGAGCTCGGCGCTGCACACTTCTGCCAGGGTGTCCAGAGTACCCCCTGCACCGGAAGAAACCACAGGCACCAAGGAGGGAGGGTCGGAGGGATGGGGTGCAGCGCTACTGGGGGAGGGGGGGGACATGGGGGGACTCAACTCCCCTACCCGGGGAGTGCCTTGCCCGTTTGCGGGCTGGTGACCCAGTGGGGCTGGGGCCCAGCAAAGACATGTAGCTCTCCTTGTCTGACTGTGTGGCAGGGGAGCCAAGTGGAGTGCTTCTGGAGGGACTGGGTAGTGAGGCATGCAGACTGTGGCTGTGTGTATGTCTGTGTGCCCCAGACCCAGTGGGTGTGCCTTTATCCCCCTGAGTGTGCGTGCCAGAAGGTGTGTGCTTGCCCTTACGTGTTGGTGTGCTGCCTGTGTCTGGTGGGGTGCGTGCTTGGGAATGTCTGGGTGTGCATGGGACAGGCATGGGAGTGGGAAGTGTGGATGGGGCTGGGGTAGGGGGAGGGGCGAAGCGCTGCAGGAGACTCACTGCTGCCGTCAGTGAAGAGTCCATGGACCTCAGCAACATCCGTTGGTCAGACATCGATGCTGACATGCCCTCCATGGACGACACCATCTGTGTCAGCAGTCTGGTGTGGCCATGGAGGACATTCAGCATCGATGTCTGGCCAACCTGCAACTGCCGCTAAATGTCCACAGACTCTGCAGTGAGGGCAGCAGGGGCAGGGGGTGCGGTGCCTGGCACGAAGGAGACATGGTGGTGCCCTGCATGGACAGAAGGGACCGGAGCAACTGGGAGGGCGGTGATGGGAATGGAGGAGGCAGGGACAGATGTTGTGCTGCTGCCAGGTGTTGTAGCAGCCTCCGTCCCCTCAGCGTCATAGTCGGTGTCGCCACCAGACAGGTCTTCCGCCTGACTCTCCTCGCCCTCCGTGCCACTTGCTCCCGCAGACTCGCCAGCAGTGGTGGCACCGGTGCTGAATCCCTCCTCCAGGTCCGTGCAGGTGTCTCCCTCAGTGTCCTCCGATGATGCTGTGGGCAAGGTGAAGATACAGAAAATAATCAGTCACCTGTATACATCTGACACATGAGTCCAAACAAAATAGGTTACAGTGCATATCAGGCAATGCATCATGAGTAACATCTAGATTACTCCACACATATGTAAGCCCTGTACTCCCCAGTTGGTTGACCCACCATGCCACTTGGAAACAAGGAAAAATAGGACACAACAGCCAAAAACTTGATTTAGAAATATACTGAGAAGCTAGTGTCTGGGAACAGTTGAGCACAGCAATACTATGAAGGCATGCCACCTCTTGTTTACTGTGAAAGAAACAGAATTGGTGCACCCAAGGCTAAATAACAGACCTCAATGCTGAAGGTGTCCCCACACTCAGAGACCTGTAACTGTAAGTACTTTGGAAACCCAAACGAAATACATTGTGATCCCTTGGGAATCACACCACTTTACACAATCTACATGTTTAGAATGTGTGAATGTGCCACTTTGTGAACAGAACACACATGTGCCTGTATAAAAGAAGTCACACAAGGAGGTGCACACAAAACTACATTTACACACATGAGCTGCCAGCCTTATTCAAAGAAGCCACTGTTAGAAAGAAATGGAGTTTCAGTAAGTACATATTCATGGCACCACGGCGGTCTGGATGACTTGACACTCGTAAGTTGGTATCAGTAACAAACAAGGACTTACCCAAATGCCAACACACTGTGGGAACATGGATATGTATAATCTGAAAAACAGTCTTATTCGAACTGTGCCTTTCTTAAAAATGTGCCAGCGTGTCCCCTGAAAGTGTAAAGGTGGTTTCTTGTGCACTTCCTTGGGAGACATCTGTCATGCAGGCACAATATTGTCCCTCACAACAAAACATCAAAGTCAAGCATTAAAAACATGAAGACATGTTGACAAGTGTAGTGAGTGCCAAGGTACAAGACTTCTTGACTAACAACTTGAATCATGCCACCTGGCCATCCGTACCATGATGACACAGTTGGCAACACATCTGACCCACTGTCTGTCATGTGGAGTGGCACTCATGTCCAAACACAGGACAATGCATAAGCTAATGGGCCTGCAAATGTGTCGGAATAAGGCACACCTGCACTGAGGAGACACCCTCATGGCAAGCAAGAATGTCCACACAGATGTCAGCACACAAAGACCAAACTACGTAGCATCTGGACCACACACTGGTGCCAAAAATGGATGAGCAGGAATCATGTATTTAAACTTTTGACACATGCTGCAAAGCACAAACATGAAAGCCTGCACAACATCACTGGGTCACTGCATGTTGAGTGTCTGTCCAGACAATTATCACACACAGGTCAGACCTGGCAAGGAGACGTGAGGTTTGAACATGTAGGCCTCGCCCGCACAAACCCCCCATACCTGAGACAATGTGATTGAGACAGATCAAGAAGTGACACCTCTTAATCAGGGTTTACAAAAATGTGCATCAATAATTCCAAAATGTACTCCACATCACCTCGTGAGGCTGCCAACACATATTTGGCACAAACAACCATCAACAGATAGTTGTAAATAGACACACAGGCACTGCCCAATGTGAGGATGCACAAGCCAAATGGGGTCACCCTGTCCAGTGGACACATGTAGCACACTTTAGATAAATACAAATGAGGCCAGGGAACAATGCCACAGAGGCCAGCCTATGCTGAACACACAGAGAATGGGCACAGTGTTGGATGACACACATGATTCCGAGGCAAGGGTGTCTCAGGGGACTGTAGTGGGCACACTGCTCCATGGTCCTGGAATGATCTGACTGTAACATGAGCAACCGTCCTGGCACTATGCATATCTCCCACTCATGCACATCATGTCTGAGGCCACAACATCGGTCATGCATGCTGCAAGTCTGTTAATTTGAAACCTCACACTCCTATGTTGAGACTCAGCATCAGTGCCAACAAATTTGGACCCCCAAATGACTGAACAGGACAGGGCACAGGCAAGGTACCAACACATGTCACAGACCACCCCCACACATGATGCAGAAAGCAATGTGCACTTGGATTAACTGGCAGCCTAGATGACCAAGTGCAATAGTGATTACACACAGACCAGGGAACACATGTCAAGGAGGAGAAGGGAGGAAAAACAGTACCGGTTGACTTGGGGGAACAGGATATGCACTGCACATATAAACCCTGGCAGTGTATCCAGGCGACTGAGCACTTCCAAAAGCTGGTGACACACAACAAACACACATATACCTACCCTCCTTGCTGCTGTCTCTCCTGTAACCACCTATCCACGCCTCATCTGGTGGGTCAGGTGTCGGCGCCCGCCGTGGGGGCGTGGAGGTGAGTCCCCCAGCAGGACCCGGGTGATCCTCCGGGTCCAGCACCGGATGTCCTGCCACCGTTTTCTGACTTGGGCTAGGTGCCGACTGCGACCCTCCACCGATCTCACGGCCCTGACGGCCCGCTTCCAGATCTCCCCCTTCACATAGGCAGTTACCTGTGAGGATGACGAAGTGAGACAACATCACTACACCTGCTCCATGTCAGAGAGACACACATGTGAACATCTTTGATATGTTGAACAGGGAATAGGATGCTGCCAAGGAATAGCATCTTTGTCATTTGGACATTGGCCTCTGTGGAAGCCACAATTCACTACATGGCATTTAAAGTAAACAGGTGGCATGAGGGGTGCGACACACTCCATGATCATGGCACACACTGTGCATCACAAGCAACACCAGGCTGATGGACAGCACCTCCAAGCAGTTACATGCCCCAGGCCACTGACGCAACCTCAGCAGAGTACACAGAGACACACAGGCACAGATCAATCACCTGCCATTGGCAACAGCTGATAAAAAGCTCACTCTGCACATGTGCCACTTGCCTGTGGGGTGTCACAGGTGTGGGGTGAGCTCAGCAAGTCAGACACACAGCACGGCTTACTTTTCACATCAGATGGGTAGAGCTGTTGCCTCCTACATGCAGCTGTGGTGCAACACTTCACATAGACACTCACCCACATGACAAGGAACATTCACACACATCAATGTCCAGGGGGCGTACACATCACTTGGACACTCTCACCACAGCTCCACTCAACTCACACACATCTGTGGGTACAGTCACCTGTCACACCGGGGGGACCACTGAATCACCTCAGGACTATAGACAAAAAATGCCACAAAAGATTAGCCAGGCTGAATGTGTCATGCACTATGCAGTGAATGTTACAGTAAGCACAATGCAAGTGAGGAGTGCACACATGAACAACATCCTGCTCTGCATGGGAGACATAAGCCATTCCCCCCCGGGACCCACTCTAAACAACATTGCATGTCTGTCACACCTGGACACAATGCCAGAAGTGACAGTCACAAAAAAGGTGCATAGTCAAAGGTAGTGGGGTCAGCACTCACCTGCTCCCCTGGTCTGGCTGGTGTACTGTGGGAGGATTACATCCAGCAATGCCTCATTCTCCTCCTGGGTGAATGGCTGGGCCCTCTCCACAGACCTTGACATGGTGCCAGAGGAAGCACAGACAGCAGCAGTGTTGTCAACAGGAAAGTTGTGCAGGCACGTGCCCTCTCATGGGTTCTGGCTGACTTATATCTGTCTTGCTGAGGGGCATTCATTTGGAGGAGTACATAGTGATTGGTCAGATTCATTCGCATATTACGTTTACTCCAATCCCTTTCCACATACACCAGTGACAGCATTTGCATCGTTCAAATTTTGAGCATCATGTCAAGTCAACAACCACTTCGCAACATTGTATTTTGTGGCCAACTGACTTTTCCAGGACACCTGATGGAAAAATTTTAACTGAAAACTCTGTTTCCATGACAACCAGCATGCATTTAGTACCTAATACTTGTCCCTTATGTGTCCCCTATGTAATTTTCAAATCCACACACAGGTACAGTGCGTTTCACACGTACCCCTACGGCACCAGTTGCACAGTGCGTTTGACACGTACGTGTACGCACTGGTAGTACACGTATGGGTACGTGTACTACCAGTGCGTACACGTACGTGTACTACCAGTGCCTACACGTACGTGTAGGCACTGGTAGTACACGTACATGTAGGCACTGGTAGTACACGAACGGGTACATGTACTACCAGTGCGTACACGTACGTGTAGGCACTGGTAGTACATGTACGTGTACGCACTGGTAGTACATGTACCCGTATGTGTACTACCATTGCCTACACGTACGTGTACTACCAGTGCCTACACGTACGGGTACGCACTGGTAGTACACGTACGTGTAGGCACTGGTAGTACACGTACGTGTGTGCGGTCCGTACCACGCGTGCTCCTACGGCACCACTACTATAGTGATACGGACCATACTTGTACGGTCCGTACCACGCGTACTCCTACGGCCACACAATTCTAGTGATACGGACCGTACACACGCCCTCAGAGTGTGTGTACGGTGCGTTTCACACGCTTACACTGTTGCTAGGATGCGCACACGAAAGGAATGGAGGTCTCAGACTCGCACAAGGATGTACATCAAGTCATTGTCATTGCTGTCCTACATGTGCAGGGCCTAGGTGTGTCAGGCAGTGATATTGCACATGTCTCCTCATGTATTTGCACAATTGATGTGTGATGACCTGTGTACACATGTCATGTGTGATGGGGCACTATGTGGCACACTTCCCCTTCACAATTTGCACATGTGTGCATGTAGTACAAACGTGTCAAGCACAGCATCACTGGTATGGCACAGTCACCACCACCCGCAACTGTCCCCTGATGCCAGGGACAGGGACACTAACAACTGACATTTAATGACCAGCGTGCACCGATGTGACTATGTCATGTGTGTGTCATGTGTTCCCATGAGCTTGCTGTTGGTGTTCCGTCAACTGCATCTGCTGTTGCTGCATCCAACATGTGTCTGTGTGTAGATGGGCATGGCACACATCTACGCACACTATGCCACATGTGGATTTCCACGTAACGTGTGTCTGTATGCATCGAACATGATATTTTGACATGAGGACATATTTGCGTTGTCTCAATGTCTGTGTTTTCTGTTTTCACGTGTACCCCTTCATTGCAATGTGTGTGATCTGTACATTTGACATTCCATGTGATCTGTGCGTCTAGCTTGCCGTCAGCTGTCTGTATGAGATGACATCCTTCAAATGCTGATATGTGGATGTATGTCACTCTTGTGATGTCTCTGGCTGTTCACTGACACTGGCACACAGCTCGTTTCAGGGCATGTCATGTAGACTTGACAATCAACGGGTGTAGCTGGCTTTTCGTAGGAGTATCACCTGGCTGGCATACGTGTCCTGGATGTATTGCACAGACCAGACTCTGTATTTAGCAGATGTGTATTAGCAGTTGAGCATGTGCTCAGTTCATTGACATTGATGTTGTTATGTTCTCACGGTTCGTTATTCATTCAAATTTTCTGCAGGGCACCGCCTGTCCCCAGACCAATGCCAGACTTGGGTGCCATGAGGGAACGTGACTGCATACGCCGTTACAGATTCACCCAACAGTTGATTGAGGACTTGACCACCAAGCTGGCACCACACCTCCAACCACGACACAGGTATCCTACTGCGCTGACCGCCAAGATGAAGGTGATGGCAGCCCTACATTCCTTTGCCACAGGTATGTTTCAATTCACCATAGCTGATGTTGGTGGCATGTCACAGACGATGTTCAGCCGTGTCCTGCATGATGTTTTGGCAGCCATGTTGGAGCACCTGGATGAATTCATCCATTTTCCGACTCCTGAGGAGTTGACAGGTGTCAAGGGTGATTTCTATGCCCTGGGAGGGATGCCCCATGTCATTGGGTCCATTGATGGGACACATGTGGCTTTGGTACCACCACATGCACAGGAGGTCGACTATTGCAACCGTAAACATTACCACTCTATAAATGCCCTTGTGGTGTGTCTTGCTAACATGCTGATTTCCCATGTCTGTGCACGTTTTCCAGGGTCAGCACACAATGCCTACATCATGAGGCGCAGCAGGGTGCCACAAATGATGCTGCGGCTGCACAACGAACGAGCATGTCTTGTTGGTGGGTATACTCTGTTTGTCCTGTGTTTTGCTGTATCTTTGTATCTTACGGCATCTCCTGACCCACTTATTTACATGCTGTTTCCATGTAGGGGACTCTGGCTATCCCAACATGCCATGGCTGATGACGCCTCTCCGCAACCCAAGATCAGCTGCAGATCACCGTTACAACAATGCACACGGGCAGACCAGGCGAGTGATTGAGAGGACGTTTGGCCTCCTGAAGAGCCGATTCCGGTGCCTTCACAAAACAGGCGGGTCCCTCCCATATGCACCGGCAAAGGTCTGCAAAATCTTCCTCGTGTGCTGCATGCTGCACAACATGGCAGTGGAGAAGGCAGTGACACTCATCCTGGAGCAGCAGGAGCAGGAACATCCATCCATGGAGGATGAAGGGCTTGGTCACGAGGCAAGTGAGGAGGAGGAGGAGGAGGATATCCGGAGTCAGCTCATACGCAACTTCTTCTCATAATGGTGAGTCACTGGGTCTGAATGTGCACGCTTGGAGCCTTGTGTGGCATGTGTTGCAATGTGTGTGTCCAGCTGACTGTATGCTAAGTGACTTAGATGTGTGTTCTGATGTGTCACTCGAGTGATGATGTCATTCCACTCATTTTGGCTGAGACACTAAATTTTCAAATCGCATGGTGACAACATTATTCCTGTAGAGTAAATGACCATGTATGCGGATAACAATCTTTTAGCTGACTTCTTATGTGTCTGTCATCCACAGGTTCTTGCGCATGTTGTCTGGTCGTGTCATCGTTGGCCTCCTGCTATTCCTCATGAGTATTTGTATTTGTATTCGTATTTGTATTTTGTACTTATACCGCCAACTATCACCCTGAGGAAATATGAATTTTGTGATCAGTTATGTCCCCTATCGTAGACCCCAACGGCTCCATGTGCATGTTACAAGTACATGTATGTTCCCTCCAGTTCCAGTTATGAAGACGCAAATACATGTGCGTCCACCGTCAACATGTCCTCTTTCAGATCCGCCATGAATGGGTCAGATATTCCATTCCTAAGTATGAAAGGCCACCGGCTTTATGTGGTTCACTTTCCACATTTTACAGATTCAGGCGAGTAGGCCCTGAATTCTGCCATCAAGCCTCTTCCTGCCTTCTACCTCTGAAAGCTCCAGTCCGAGCCCGCATCTGTATCCATGAACTTTGTCCTACTTCCTGCGCGGCTAACGGTGCCTGATCCAGCCCGTTGCCTGCCAAAAACTGTATTTCACCTTCAAGATTATCTGCTCCGCTCCTCATCCGATGCATTCCTGTCTAGTAGTTTAGGTAAACATTCTTCCAGCTACCGAGCAAAGGGCCAGGCCTCACTGTCCTCACACAAGTAATTCATAGCCCCTGTTACTATGGAAGATTCCTGCCCCCTCGCATCTCATATAGACACTTAGACGCTTGTACACGCACTAACAGTCAGTATAGAATAGATTCTGTCCGAGAGACCTTTCCTTTTGGATAATACAGTTCTTTAAACATAAGATATTAGATATGATTTGGGATTAGGTTGACATGACCCCCCAGACTTCTGTCTCCACATGTAGAGCTAAATGTCAAGTCCCCTTCACCCTCTAGTTGCACGTCAATCACACGTCATGCGGCTGTGCGCGCATCTCTGCCAAATATTTCTGCTGACATTGCAGGATTCTCTTATGGATCCACCCACTTGTGACATCATGTTTAATGACGTATTTAGTTACGCCTATGTTTACGCCTTTTTTCATTACGTATGTGTATCATTATCTGTATTATCAGCTGTTACGCCTCTTGCATCTGTCTTAATGTAATACTTTTCATATAAATATCATTACTTGTCAATAATGTATTGCCTTCCCTTCCTGAACCTTCGTGGTGATGGAATTTGAAGCCTACAGTTCGAACTGTAATTCCTTTGTAGAGGAATAAAGCCTTTCAGAACCTCTAATACCACGGATTCTGCCTCTTATTTATACTGAGTTATTCTTACTAGACTTTACCGCATAAAAAATAGTACCAGTAATGAAATATTTACCACATAAATTGGCGCCCGAACAGGGACACTTTCTCATCTCACGCGCCGGAGGTGCGTTGCAGGCCCGGTCTCCTGCCACAGCTGAACGGACAAAAACGCGTACCCGCAGGATTTCCTGTATCTCCCTCCGGCCAAGCGGGGGCGACTGAGGCTGCGATCAACACCCAGACGAGGTGGTGAGAAGTGCGAAGTATCCCGACCAGAGCCTAGCTGAGAGAGCAAGATCCGAGGTATACAGAGGCCCACCAGGTTCCGAAGTTCCGAGTCCAGTCGAGTCGAGTCCAGTCCGGTCCAGTTTCAGTCCAGTTCCGAGGCCTTCCGTTCCGCGCTACCCGGTGAGTACCATTGCCGGGGAGGCATTTAAACGTGCACATAGGTTGTGCCGGTCAAGACGGGTTTGGGTACACAAATCCGGTCTGCACTGTTTTAGCAGTGTATCTGTACTGTTTAGCAGTATATCTAGTATGTCTTGCATATAATTCAGTATTATTTAGTGTCAGTATTATGTCAGTAACTAGTTTTCTGTTAATTATCACCGTTCATTAAATGTTAAATGTTTTAATACGTTCTACATATTGTGGTGTGAATGATTGTTCATTATTGTGTTTATTGTATTAAGTGTGTTCAAGATTAAGTAATAAGGTCTAAAAATGCCGCTCTTCTCAAAATTAAGACAGATCAAAACCAGAAAAGGGGTACTCGAAGAAGCTGTTCCCATTCCACCTAGGGACACTCCAGGGTACTTTATGTATCATAAACATGGCCTAGATGCCGTATTATTTCTTGATTTATGGGTGGACTACACCAAAGATTTACCAGAAAGTCAGAGATGGCCCACAGCTGGGACCTGGGATGCAGATTGCATCATGAGAGTAGAAGAAGTATTATGGAAAAATAAAGCCAGACAGTCACAGAAAGATGCCATTGAATTATGGCGTAAAGAATCATATAGGCGTATAGAAAAAGCGCTCAGACAGGAAGAGAAAAGTAGGGAGAATTCGAATAAAACCCGAGAAAATTTATTAATTGAGGAAGGTACCCGAGTAAAAGCAGAACAAGTAGACAGACAACGAAACACTCTTATGAATGGTATGTATCCTCTTTTGGCCGAAGGGTTACCTCAGGCCACCCCGGAAATACCGAAAAACTTGACACCCCCATTGCTCCCGATAAAAGCACATCCCAAAACAGCAAAAGATATTTTCCTTTCTTCCTATTTAGATGATGTAGCTCCTGAATATGCTAATGCTCCGCCACACGCACAGCCCACCGATGGTGCTCAACGCCAAGATCATCCGTCTGTATCCTCGCAACAACAAACTCCTACGCCCATTCCCACAGGTCCGTCCGTTTCTACCGTTTTTCCCGCATCTACAATTTCTATCTTACATCCAACAAATCCTTTCTTGCCCAGCACCTCAGATGGTGCTACAGGAGGTACGACAGACATGTTTGCCAACCCGCCGCGAAATAAACAGACCCTTAGAGATTTAGCACTCCAACGTACACCCCAACTAGCGACATCCGACATGTTTAAAGAACACCTTGTGGATTGTAGATACGATCCAGTGCCAGGTAAACAGGACAGATTGCTACTATCATCACTACGTATACGACGAGCTACATTGTATTTAATGACGATACCAGGAATGGTTGAACACCTAGACAATATATATCACTTTGTCCAAACAGGGCGAGGCCCAGAAAGTATTAACAAAGCTATGGAATACCAGAAAGTGGATGTACAAAGACAACTACTACGTTTTTTCATGAACTGCGTGATCAGGAACCAAGACAGGCCTGAGGCAGATCATGATACCATGCAAAAAATTGCCAAATGGGGTCAGAACATATCAGACGAGAAACATGATAGACAGGCGTGTATAATCGCCATGTATCGAAAGATCCGCAAGGAAGTAGAACGAATACATAAAGAAAGACGAGAAGCAGACAGAATTGAATCAGAGGGAGAGGAGGAGCAAGAATCAGAACAATTAGATACGATAGCTTACGTAGGTAGAGGAAGACCCCATAATAATACTAGAGGCTTTAATGATCCGATACGTCCGATACGTCCAGAATGTAACAGACATTTTCAAGCCCCTATGTTAAATACAAGGTCCCCTGAACACCTATTCCAAGCCGCTGATAAATTACTCCGAGATCGAAGGGGGTACCATATGCTCAATTCCATGGATGAACAAGAATTAGCCAGGTCAGCAGTACAATGGGCTGACAGTCCCAGCAAATACAGTGATGATGTGTTGGCACACACGTTTCTGAATCTTGCCCCAGACGAACAGTGTTTAGCTAGTATATACATGATTCAACACCTCCTTATATTATATAAAAGCCAACACTCCGATCCTGGACCCTTACCTGACATATTGACAGAACTACTCACGGATAAATGGAGAGGGTCAGGTACTGATTTAATTAAAGAAATTCTAGAATTTCGAAACCAGTATATAGTTTTCGCATACCCAGAACACGTTCCAATTCCCACTATGGGAAGAAAAATGTATCACATAGATAGACAGAATCCCTTACGCGAAGTACACCCAATAAGAGGTGAAGATAATAACTTTACACGCGTGTTTGTGTACACGCCTATAACTAAAATTGAATTATTAGAAATGAAGAAAGTAGTACCCAGCCATGACAAGGATCCAGCAGGTTTCCACCGTGAGATAAAAGACATGTTGCTCATGGGAGAGTATACCTACCCCGACATTATGAAAATATTGAAAGTGTTAATGCCTGCCGGTGTTTACGAGAAACTCAAAGAAAAGGAATGGGAGGTGGGAGACCAAAAGATAGATTGGACAGCATTAGAAAACGAAGAAAAGGCCCGAGCTGCAGGATCAGGGCTTGGGGAAAAGACTACAGCACTACCAGGATTACTAGTACAGGTACTGCCACGTTTATTAACTACGAAAAAGGAGGACTGGGGTGCAATCTCAGCCTGTAAACAAAAGCAAGATGAAGACACTAGTGATTTCTATTCCCGATTTGAAAAATGTTTTGGTATCAATAGTGGCATAAAAGCAAGTAGCGAGTCATATCCACATCTGTTTGTGACAAAATTAGTTGAAAATTCCCTGCCGCAAGTTAAGAATAGAGTATTGAAATTTGAGAGTACCTGGCAAGGTAACACCCCGTCACAGATGTTACAGATGTTACAATATCACCACAATAGAATTAGAGAAGAACAAGAACATGAACAAAGACGTATGAAAGATACGAAAATGAAAATGCTTGTTGCCCAGTCAGTTCCAGCTGATGGTCATAAAAAAGGTGATTCCGCAGGTCCAACGAAAGGGACATGCAACTATTGTAAGCAACAAGGTCATTATATACACGATTGTCCAGTTCTGAAACATAATATCGCCACGGGTAGAACACAGGAAAGACCACGTCCACCTAGACAGGATCAGAATCAACAACAAATCCCTCAGCATGCACAACCTAGGTCAGCTCCGCAACAACTAGCTCCGCAACAGGCAGCTCTACAACAGACCGTAGCACCACCACAAGCGCAGCCTATTGCTGCCACACAAGCAACAACGCAACAGATGTACCAGTATGTACAAAATGACTATCCCGATTATCAGCGATACACATGAAATAGCCTAGAGAGGGAAGTTGGCTTACCCCTTATCGAGGTTCCTGTAGATCAAGAGAGACCTTATGTACATAGTGAACTATTAGGGGAAGACAGAAAGTTTTTACTTGATACAGGGGCAAGCAGAACAACTATACGACGCAGTGAAGTTCCAGGGGCACCCCTCTCAGGCTCACAGAATATTTCCCTTGGATTCTCAGGAAAGCCTATCATTAATGAAGTATCGCAACCCCTACCACTTACGGTTGGTCCATTGACACGAACTACAGATTTATTGCTTACTAAATCATGTCCAGAAAACTTGTTAGGTATAAAAACATTGAAAGCTCTAGGAGCTATAATATGTTGTTCTCCGGAAGGAGTACGATTATTTTTACGTGATTTCAAAGGTCACTACGTGTCCAGAGACATGGATCACCGGCTGCAGAATTTACCTACACATCTATGGGCACAAGGCCCAACTGATGTTGGTTGCATGAACATTACACCATATCGAGTCACACTAAAAACAGGAGTAGTACTACCACGAATGCGACAATACAAGTTACCACCAGATGCTGTTGTGGCTTTGCTGCAAATCATTGACGAGCTCATTGCACAAGGAGTGGTTGTAGAAACCGACTCCAATGTATGTAATTCCCCGATAATTCCGATTCTTAAAAGAACGGATCCAAAAGCATCACCAGTATATCGATTAGTTATTGATCTGCGCGAATTAAATAAATGTATTGTACCACAATACCCTGTGGTCCCAGATATCTCTTCATTACTAACAGCTATTGACTCAGAAGCAACGTTCTTCACTGTAATTGATCTCAAGAATGCCTTCTTTAGCGTCCCAATAGATCCGGAAAGTCAATATTTGTTCGGATTCAGTTTGAATGGACGAAGTTTTAAATTCAAACGCGCACCTCAAGGATTTACAGAAAGCCCCAGCATCTATAGCCAAGCACTGAAACGAGAACTTGACAGTATCCACATGCCAGTTAACACTGCCTTACTTCAATATGTCGATGATCTGCTGATCACCGCCCGAAGCGAACCTGAATGTGAAAAAGCGTCACTGACGGTTTTAAGATTTCTGGCCGACAAGGGGCACAAGGTGTCCCCTTCTAAGCTGCAATTCTGTGTCCAGCAAGTTGTTTACCTTGGGCACTCGCTGTCCAAGGAGGGAAGACAGCTTACACCCGACCGCATCCAGTTAATTGCTAACATGTCACCACCAAAGACACAAAAGGAGGTGCGGGCTTTTATAGGTCTCACTTCATACTGTAGGCAGTGGATCCCTCAATATGCATTTCTAGCAAAACCACTCATCCAGTTGACAACACAGGAGGCAGCCACATCGACTGTCCTCCCTTGGACTCAAGAACATACACATGCCTTTGAAAGCTTAAAGAAAGCTTTATGCCAAGCACCTGTTTTAACAACACCATGTTACAGTAAGCCATTTACACTCTTTGTTACAGAACGCAAAGGTACTGCCTTGTCAGTACTCACTCAGGAACAAGCAGGATCACACAAACCATGTGATTATTTCTCTAGTACATTAGATCCAGTAGCTCAGGCTCTTCCTGCGTGCCTGAAATCAGTGGCAGCAACAGCTTTAGCAATCAGACAAAGCGATGCCATAGTGTTAGGACATCAATTGACAGTACAAGTACCACACGCAGTAGAGGTTCTCTTGAACCGCACACAAACACAACACTTGACTATAGCAAGACTCACCGGTTATGAATTAACATTGTTTCAGCCACATATAGAAATCAGACGTTGTAATACGTTAAATCCTGCCACACTTTTGCCCGTAAATGGAACAGATCCATTAGCACATGATTGTATTGAAGTCATTACTATCACGACGAAACCCAGACAAGACTTGACAGACATCCCTTTATCAGATCCAGATCTGACATTGTATGTAGATGGTTCATGTATGAGAACAAGTACAGGAGAGTTAGTGGCCGCTTACGCAGTCACAACAGACACTGAAGTCATTGAAACAAATTGTATTAACACTTTGTCAGCTCAAGCAGCAGAGCTCATCGCTCTGACACAAGCCTGTATTCAAGCCAAAAATAAGAAAGTCAACATATACACAGATTCACGTTATGCATTCGGAGTCGTCCATGACTTCGGCGTACTGTGGCGAGAGAGAGGTTATTTAACTTCTCACGGTGCCCACATCCAACACGGACCCCTCATTCAAGCCCTATTAGACGCGATTCATCTACCTATTGCAATATCGATTATGAAATGCAAAGCCCATACAAAAGTTACCGATATCATTTCTCAGGGTAATGACCTAGCTGACAGAACAGCTAAACAGACTGCTCAGAATCAGACCCATACAACTGACACGACAAAGACAATAGTTCCGACACCAACACATTGCATGACAGTTAAGGATCCCGCCCTTGATGTAATTGACATACAGACACATGCTACACCAGAAGAAATAAAGAAATGGACTGAATTAGGAGGGATCCAAACGGATCAAGGATGGATGACGAAGGAAAAATCTATATGGTTTCTTCCCGACTCCATGGTTCAAGTCATCATTAACACAATACATAGTCCAGCACACCTAGGAGAAAAAGCTATGCTAGACAGCATTCAACACATTTGGTTCAACAAACACTTGCGAGCAGCAGCCAAACAGAAAGTACGTACTTGTATGATATGTTGTCAGTTTAATCCAGGTAAAAGCATTCCCGTAGAGCAGGGTGGATTTCAACCTCCCGATCACGCTTTTGAAGTCCTCCAGATGGATTATATCCAGATGGAACGATGTCGAGGATTCAAATATGTTCTCGTAGTTGTCTGTGCTCTTTCCCGTTGGACAGAAGCCTACCCGGTTTCAGATTACACTGCCCGACTACTGCCAAACAGCTAGTTCGAGAATTCTTCCCACGATTCGGTTTACCACGTGTCGTGTACTCAGATAACGGCCAGCCGTTCTCATCTGAACTAATGAAACACGTTTCACTTCTGTTAGGTTACCAATGGAAATTCCACTGTGTTCGACATCCCGAGGCAGCAGGTCTTGTGGAACGTCATAATCAAACTCTGAAAATTAGATTGTCCAAAATATGTAGAGAAAAAGGTGTCGATTGGATAGTAGCCTTACCAGTTGCGCTCTTTTATATGAGAATGGTAGCACATTCTCGAACAGGGCTATCCCCGTACGAGGTGATCTTCGGTAGACCACCAAATATGTGGGGGACGCCTATACCTCGCAAAATCACTGATGTTGACTGTAATATGCTGACAGATTACCTGGCTTCCTTGATGTCTGCACTACAATCTTGTCGTTCACAGGTAGCTGCAGCTTTTCCCGATAACACTGAGGTGAAGCCCCATGACGTGGTTCCAGGTGATCTGGTTCTTGTGAGGAACTTCGACCGGAAGACCCAGTTGGAGCCCAGGTGGAAATCGCCCAAACTCGTCTTGCTGACAACAAGGACAGCCGTGAAGGTTGAAGGACGTAAAGGGTGGTTACACTCGAGTCATATCAAGAAATTTTATGGACTACCGTCCGATGTGAACACTCAGCCCTGCATTCCCTCACAGACAGACTCAAAGCTCCCCTTGGTTGAACAGACAAAAAATGAACTCTATAAACTGAAATTAAGGTCTAGCAAGTCAGACAATTTGATTGTTTAAGTCCTCTCCAAGGTGAATCGGTTGAATTTGTCTCTGACATGTATCCTCTAGACCGAAATAGAGAGAGAAATAGACAGATAAAGCTTAAAAAACATGCGTACTGTAAATCGCTTCGTAGTCACTGCACAGTTACATTATTAATTTTGTTTTTTCTAAGTCTTTTGATCATCATTTCTAGTGTATTGTTACATATGTATTACCCTATTTCTAAGCATGCTTACAATGTTACCGCAGAACATTCTTTTAGCGAATTACCTCCGCATGAGTTGTCTTATAGATTTGCGCTGCGCAACAACACTTTCATTAGTATGTTACATCATTCCCATCAGACCCGTAATGCTACCAATTGTTGGATATGTGGCCGACTCCCTCCCTATCAGAACTATAAGGGAGTTTTGCCCCTCTTTCCGTATCCGTTCACACACAATGGCTCCTGTGGAGCATGGTTTAGTTTGATTAATTCCCTAGATTCAAATCCCGTAGTTTATCAAGACAACTGGGTATGGGGAAACCTGAACCTAGTTTTGCTTAAAGTCTGCTACCCTAACAAGGAGGGACTTCCCAAAAGAACAGGAACTGATCTAGAAAATGAAGTATATGGATTAGGTAATTTTACACTTAACCTCCTGATTCTGAATGTTGAATCCGAAGCTACGCCAATCTTATCCGTTATGTCAGTATTCCCAGTTAAAGGGGAATTATGTGTAAGAAAGAATGGTTCCATACACATGGGCCATAGTAAATGCACCACTGTAATAAAATTCAGTGATCAAGGCAAGTCTACATTCAGAGCTTCTCGTCATTCCTACTTCATATGTGGCCAGACTGCATATATACGTTTACCTCTAGATTGGGATGGTACCTGTTACATAGCATTCCTTCTGCCACCTGTTTTCCTAGCCCCTCCTGATTATCACAGAAATACCCATTTAGTACACAATAGACAGCAGAGAGATCTCCCGATTGTCGATTACACTGAAACGGCATGGGAACAATACACAGATTTCAATAAAGGTTTCTTTCCCTATATAGGTACAGTCACTAATAGTAAGCTGATACGTAGATTAACTAGAACCCTTGAAGCAGTAGTGAACGAGACTACTTCCGCCTTAGGAAATTTAACAGAAGAGCAGTCTGCGATGCGGATTGTTGTGCTTCAAAATCGTCTTGTCCTTGACGTCATCCTGGCCGATAGGGGCGGAGCTTGTAGGGTCATCGGATCAAGTTGCTGTGTTTTCATACCAGAAAACTCGCCGTCAGTATATAAAGCCATAACTCGCCTTCATAAGATTATAAGCCAGATACACCAGAGTCCAGGCACCTGGACTTGGTCCGGTTGGTTCTGGAGCGTGTTGTCAGCCTGGGGATGGAGGATCCTATCCTTCCTAGGTATTGGCTTTCTCATACTATTCAGTTGCTGCTTATGTCTACAATGTGGGCCAGCGATTTGTGGTCTGTGTGCCACATCGTGTATCCCGCATCCAAGTTTTCGTTCAAGATCCCGGAAGAAGAAAGAAGAACAAATGATGCTATATGAACAGATCGATGGATTGATGAAGATCGATATCTCCTGAGGGTCCGTAGGGGACAAGGAGGGAATGAGGAAATATGAATTTTGTGATCAGTTATGTCCCCTATCGTAGACCCCAACGGCTCCATGTGCATGTTACAAGTACATGTATGTTCCCTCCAGTTCCAGTTATGAAGACGCAAATACATGTGCGTCCACCGTCAACATGTCCTCTTTCAGATCCGCCATGAATGGGTCAGATATTCCATTCCTAAGTATGAAAGGCCACCGACTTTATGTGGTTCACTTTCCACATTTTACAGATTCAGGCGAGTAGGCCCTGAATTCTGCCATCAAGCCTCTTCCTGCCTTCTACCTCTGAAAGCTCCAGTCCGAGCCCGCATCTGTATCCATGAACTTTGTCCTACTCCCTGCGCGGCTAACGGTGCCTGATCCAGCCCGTTGCCTGCCAAAAACTGTATTTCACCTTCAAGATTATCTGCTCCGCTCCTCATCCGATGCATTCCTGTCTAGTAGTTTAGGTAAACATTCTTCCAGCTACCGAGCAAAGGGCCAGGCCTCACTGTCCTCACACAAGTAATTCATAGCCCCTGTTACTATGGAAGATTCCTGCCCCCTCGCATCTCATATAGACACTTAGACGCTTGTACACGCACTAACAGTCAGTATAGAATAGATTCTGTCTGAGAGACCTTTCCTTTTGGATAATACAGTTCTTTAAACATAAGATATTAGATATGATTTGGGATTAGGTTGACATGACCCCCCAGACTTCTGTCTCCACATGTAGAGCTAAATGTCAAGTCCCCTTCACCCTCTAGTTGCACGTCAATCACACGTCATGCGGCTGCGTGCGCATCTCTGCCAAATATTTCTGCTGACATTGCAGGATTCTCTTATGGATCCACCCACTTGTGACATCATGTTTAATGACGTATTTAGTTACGCCTATGTTTACGCCTTTTTTCATTACGTATGTGTATCATTATCTGTATTATCAGCTGTTACGCCTCTTGCATCTGTCTTAATGTAATACTTTTCATATAAATATCATTACTTGTCAATAATGTATTGCCTTCCCTTCCTGAACCTTCGTGGTGATGGAATTTGAAGCCTACAGTTCGAACTGTAATTCCTTTGTAGAGGAATGAAGCCTTTCAGAACTTCTAATACCACGGATTCTGCCTCTTATTTATACTGAGTTATTCTTACTAGACTTTACCGCATAAAAAATAGTACCGGTAATGAAATATTTATCACAACCCAACGGGTATCTTGGCGCTCGGACTGTGATGGAGAGAAACTTCTGAACTAACAAAGTGTGTAGCAGCAGTGACAGAAAGAACGAGGGAAGATAGAAAACGGATACCGATCAAAGAATGGAAAATTAGGAGGCCATATGCCCCACACTGGGAAAGAGCCAAGTCTTCAAACTTCGCCTGAAATCCATCAAGGAGTTAGCCTGTCTAATATTCAGAGGGAGTTCATTCCAAAGTCGCGGGGCCACTATACTAAAGGCCCTACCTCCCATCCTGGCCTTCTTGATCCTACCAGTGTTTAGCAAGAAGGCATTCGATGAACGGAGAGTCCTTTGAGGTTTGTACCAGGATATTTTCTCTTGTAGAGTGATAGGGCCAAGACCGTGTGCCGCTCTGTAGACAATGCACAGGGATTTAAATTTAGCCCTTTCCATCATGGGAAGCCAATGAAGCTCTTGAAGCGCCAGCTTGGTTGAGGAGCCACGTTTCCTATTCAGCGCCAGTTTGGCTGCCATAGACTGGACCCTCTGCAGACTCTGGTAGATGTAAAGAGGAGCTCCTAGATACAGAGAATTGCAGTAGTCCAGCCTACTTAGGATGATACTACGAACCACCAAAGGTCTTTTCTCCACAGGCAGGAGAGGTAGAATCTTCCGTAGGGCTTTCATGAGAGCACAGCACACCCCCACTGTTTTTTTAGCTTGAGAGGCCATCTGTAGATCATTATCAAACATGACCCCCAGATTACGCACCGTTGTCACTGGGACAATGGGTTCCACATCTGGGGCCATTCTGAACTCAAAGGGCAAATCTCTTACTCCCGCTGGGGGGCAGTAGAGCACCTCAGTTCTGCCTCCGTTGAATTGCAGTGAGTTAGCCCTGAGCCAGTCCGAGGTCTGACGCATACACTTCTGGAAATCTTCCATATTCAAAGCGCCTTTGCCCTCCAGTGAGAACACTAGTTGGGTATCGTCCGCGTAGTTAATAAGATCAATCCCATACGCTTTGATAATAGGAATTAATGGCTGCAGATAAATGTTGAAAAGGATGGGGCTGATGGCCGATCCCTGAGGGACCCCATGTTCCATCAAGGTCTTACTGGAGGTAAAAGGAGGCAAAGAGACCACCTGTTGTCTCCCTGTGAGATAGGATTGTATCCATCTCAAGGCACATCCCTTCACTCCCAAATGCTCCAGCCTATTCAACAGAATTCGGTGGTTTACCGTATCGAATGCGGCTGACATGTCTAAGAGGACCAAAACTGACGAAAGGCCTCTGTCAGCCCGCATCCGAAGGTTATCCAACACCATGACCAGGGCTGTCTCCGTTCCGTGACCTGGTCGAAAGCCAAACTGGCTCTTATCCAGGAGATGGAACTCCTCCAGATACCCAGAAAGAGATCTGCTCACTACCTTTTCAATAATTTTTATAGGAAAAGGCAGCAGGGAGATGGGTCTAAAACTAGCAGGATCTCCTGGGTCCAGAGAGGGCTTCTTTAGCAGTGGTCTAACTACTGCCAGCTTCCAGGTTTCAGGCACCACCCCTTCCTCCAAAGATTGGCAGCATATCTGCCACAGCCGAATATTGCAACGTGTGCTGAATCAGCGTTCCATGAACGGACATGGGGAAAAGTCATTTTGGGTGAGGATTGCAGCAAGGCATTTTGGGGGTGTTACGTGTTTGGAATCTGTGGGGAACTGCTCCTGTGCATGTTGGGTTACCATGCATACATGTCAACTCACCATGGGGCACATGACATGTAGCATGACTCCCATGAATTGATAGTCAACCTTCGTGACAGTCATCTGTAATGGTTTGTGGATTCTGATGAAGGCATCAATGTGTGTAAAACTTCCCTCAGAAACATACGGGATGCTACGGGTGGACATAGTGTGGGACATCCCCATAAGAGGCTCAATGGGGAATTGCAGCCTCTCCGAGTGCAGCAGGGGGTGTTTGGCTCATCCCCTTAACTTGTGTGCCAGGCCATTTGGATTTACTACATCTGTGTTGTGAAGGGGGCATCCAGTGTAGGTCCCACATGTTCAGCCAAATGATCTGTGAGTCTGTTCATATTGATGCATTTCCCTTAGTGTGAGCCTGAGTAATAAAGGGGTTCCTCACCCTCCAAGGTGCCTCATCTCTGTCAATGCAGGTCTCTTGCCACTTTGCATGCGGCATCTCTGGCATAGTTGTCAAAGATTGTGCATATGAGTCTATGTGTAGTTTGGCTACATGCATGCAGTTCTTCATGGGTTAGAATCTCGATTGTGCATGAAGTCCATGGTTTTGTATGTATTTGGGCATGTTGGTCCCCACGACGGGCTGTCAACGCCTGCTGAGGGTGTGTCTCCTGTGCGCGGCTCGGCCTTCTGTTTCCTGATCCTGTGTCAGTCATCTTTGGTGATAGTGCATCCATTTTCTCTGGGTGTGCCATGGGTAACCGGACACTCCTTCCTTTACATACACCTGTTGCAGTTGTCTTTTCTGACATCCTTGTCTTTGTGTGCTACTTTTGGCATAGTTTCCAGGACATGCCGCCTGCTGCTGCGGCCCCTGCAGCAAGGGCCCACAAAGTAGCGGGATTCGATAACACACACGCCTCAAAGTTGCTCCTCCCTGCCTCCCTCCACCCATTCATTTGGCTGTCATCATCTTGTCTGTGCCACTGTTGCGGCATGCGGTGCCAAAGGCAGGACCGTCAGCACATGCAACGTGCACATTGCACGACCCTCATGTCCTTGCACGACCCACATCACACTACAGTCTGATGTTGCAGCCACCCTCCAAGCAATGTCTATCCGAAATTCAACCGCCTGCTCTCAGGCATACCCTAAGCACACACACAACACCTTTGCATGCTGAGTGTGCAAGTCCAACTGCCTACACAGCGCTGCCCCGCCTTCCAGGCCCTGTCACACCAACCAGATCATGTCCCTCCTGCTCCACACCGGCTCCGTCTACCAGCAAGACCATGGGAGTGGGACTCAAGCCTTCAGCATGTAGTATAGTGGGGTCATCTGGCACATGGCCCAGGGATCATCTCTCAGCGTGTCAATCTTCAATGTGTCCAGGACCCCCCTCTCCACCATCACATGCGCACACAACCTCATCATCATGTCGTATGCCATTGACACCCAGGTGCTCCTCACCAAAGATGCAGCCATTGCCAGTTCCAACATTCAAGAAGGCATGAGGTCCGTGGATGAATGGCTGAACATCAGCCATCTGAGGCTGGACTTGTACAGGTCTGAGGTAATCATCTGAGGATTGTCCCCTTACAGCTGGCTCAACTCCTTGTGTCCCACCCGCAGGGGCCCTACACCAGCACACAGTGGCCACGCACACAAAATGGTGTGCATCATGGATTTGTCACTCACATTTGCCATGCAAATCACCAGCATCTGTACCTCATTCTGCAACACCCTCTGCATGATGCACATGATCCACAGATAGATCCACTCCAAGGAAAGACAGACCATCCCCCAGGTCCACGACACCAGCCGTGTCAACTACTGCCCCACCCTCTACGGAGCAAGTACATCCAAGCTCACAGGAAACTTGTCCACATCCAGGGTGCATCTGCACAACTCAGCTTCAACATCCCGCACTCCATCCACATCACCGTCCACCTGAGATAGCTGCAAGGGATCACTGTGTGCTGCAGGATGACCTTCACACTCCTCACACACACTCAGGAGGCAGTCAACAACCCCAGACCCCAAAATCAACCGTGTACGTCTGTCATCCAAGACCCCGTTGGCCCAACTCTATGCATCTGAACTTGGCCTGGCCACCATTCTTCACATCCACAACACTCCAGCATGAAGGAGATGGTTCTCCCACCTGGACAAACATACCTGGGACTCCGAAAAAGAGGTCCTGCGCACACGTTTCGGGATAATACTTTCATTAGAAAATGATAGGGGAATGAAAAAGGCTCAAAGTTTGTAGGATTTCGAAATAACGAATGTCGACATCAGAAGTCTCAGTGCAAAGTATTTTTTATGCATGTCGATATCTGACCAATACATAATACACAACAAATCAGCCGACACGTGTTTCGTCACACCGTGTAAAGATGTCACTCTTCAGGGCTAAGAAGGACATAAAGCAAAAAATCGAAAGAGTGAGAAATGTAAATACCAAACAAATATAAAACAATAAACTGGTCCGAAGTGTGGAAAGTGATCACATTGCAAAGTGAGACATATGTACACCAGAGTGAAACAAAACGGAAGACATGGAAAACAGCAGTCATTAAAACCAGGAAAACACTATATTGTAACTGGAGTATCTAAGGATTAGTCCAAAGTGAGAAAAAGAGAAACGGCTGATTTGTTGTGAATTATGTATTGGTCAGATATCGACATGCATAAAAAATACTTTGCACTGAGACTTCTGATGTCGACCTTCGTTATTTCGAAATCCTACAAACTTTGAGCCTTTTTCATTCCCCTATCATTTTCTAATGAAAGTATTATCCCGAAACGTGTGCGCAGGACCTCTTTTTCTGTTTCCTTGAGTGGGTCTCACCCACTTGTTCGCAGAGGCCTTTTTCTGGGTTAGTACCCCTGACCTGTCAGCACCGTATTTAATTTTTTTCCAGTGAAAACTCATAGTGCACACGCTTGAGCGCCATCTTCCTTTATCCCTATCTAACCCTTTCACATTGTATACCTGGGACTCCCTCCCCGGGAACCTCCATATGAGCCTTGACCCCTAGGCCTTCATCATCCTCTTCCGGATTGGTGTGTCCGCACAGTATTTCAAGCCCCCCCTCAGCAGCTTGAGTCCATCACGGGTGAGTATTGGGCTCCCAGGCTGTATCGGATGATACATTGTGACCCATGTGTGTCCTGTACCGGACTCAGATCCCAGGGTATGGATGGCTGGAGTTAGTTCAACACTCAGGCATAGTTTGACATTTACCCACACGTATGTTGTGGACTAATGCAAAATGACTGCAACATCTAATGACAAATAAATTGTTTTACTCTCGGTGGGGTGCGTGTTTTGCTAGAAAAAATAAGGTGCTCTACCGGGTGCATAAAATCCAAAGTTCACAGGGGGAGATGGGATCCTTGGCATTTGAGTCCAGACCACAGTGTTGGTAATCATTGGCCAGACTGTGACCAGCAAGTCCATGTGGCAGAGAATGTCAGTGAATGATGTGCTGCTGTTGAGCATGAAGGCCAGGTGCCAGGCCAGGTGACCTGGGAGATGTGGATGGTCCGCTGCCTCCTTAAGTCTTTTCCGTGGACGACCCACCTTCCTTTGGGGACCCTCAGATGCAGGCCTTGACAATGCTTGGGACGCTCCGTCGGACGAGTCCTCCTCCTCCTCCTCCCTCCCTGTGGCTGGTGCTGGTCTGCGCCTGGTGTCACAGGGAGGGTTGCCAATGTTGCAGGCCTTGACAATGCTTGGGACGCTCCGTCGGACGAGTCCTCCTCCTCCTCCTCCCTCCCTGTGGCTGGTGCTGGTCTGCGCCTGGTGTCACAGGGAGGGTTGCCCATGTTGCCGGCGATCCGACGGAGTGAATGGCTTATGTCCCTTTGCACCGCCAGGAGCTCAGCCAGTCTTGCCTCCATCCGTCCTTGGTGTTGTTGTTGACTGGCATGTTGCTCGGCCTGCTGATTCTTAATGTCTGTGAGGGTCTCCACTACCTGACCGATGTCCCTGGTGTCACGCCGGTATGCCTCCATGATGTTGCGTACGTGTGACATACCGGTCCCTTCAGCTGTCTGGTCAGGTTCTCGCCTCCGCCTGCCTCCACTCCCACCACCCCTGCCCACACGAGCCTGGCCTGCCGTTGTGGTCACATCGGGTCTACAGGACCCCTGAGGGATGGCAGTGTCGGTGTTGGCTGCCTCCTCCTGGGTGCCCGGCGAACCTTGTCCCTCCAGGTCAAACTGGCTCAGTTGTTCAGTGTGGGCAGGGCTCCTGGGTGTCTCCTGGGATGTGGCAGTAATGGGGGTGGTGGTTGGCACAGATGTACCTGAAGCAGGTGCTGCAGGGGCTTGGACACAAGAGGGGCCAGGTGGGTTGGGGTCATCCGCGGAGTGTTGTGAGGTGTCGCTGCCGGTGGGATCAGGTTCCTCCCGAGCCTGGGACTGTGGTACTTCCCCCCCATTGTTGGGGGGAGATCCATGACGTTGCCCTGTGTGTGAGAGAGAGACAATGTTAATGCTGTTTAATGCGACATCCATGTTTCATACATATTCTAGTTGCCACACTTCCTCCAGGTAGTTGTGTGTGCCTAGAATTCACATCAATGTTCACTCGTGGATGGGTATGTTGCAGGGGACTGATTGAAATGTTCTCCAGGGTGTTTGACATGTCAAATTTGGGCTTGGATGCTTCTTTGGCTGTGGCTTGATCTTGTTGTGTCACATGTCCATTGTGAGAGTGGGTAACTCCATTGGCTGCCCCGGGGTTGTGTGCTTGTGTAAGGGGTGAGGGATCATCCCTCTGCCCGACGCTGTTCAACATCCACATGGCCCCCCTCACACAAGTGGCCCGCCATCACAACCTCAAAAACATCTCCTACGCCGACGACACCCAGCTCATCCTCTCCCTCACCAAGGACCCTCACACCACCAAACCAAACATCCATGAGGGTCTGAGGGCCATCGCCGACTGGATGAGGAGCGGCCATCTGAAACTGAACTCGGACAAGACGGAGGTCCTCATCCTCGGACCCACACCCTCAGCCTGGGATGACTCCTGGTGGCCGATCGCTCTGAGGACAGCACCGACACCCACCAACCATGCACGCAACCTAGGATTGATCCTCGCATCCTCCCTCTCCATGTCCAAGCAGGTCAACGCCGTCTCCTCCTCCTGCTACGACACCCTACGCACACTCCGCCGGATCTACAGGTGGATCCCGAACGAAACAAGTAGAACAGTAACACAGGCCCTCGTCAGCAGCAGACTGGACTACGGCAACACACTCTACGCAGGACTCCCATCCAAACACCAACCCCGGCTACAACGCTTCCAAAACGCCTCCGCACGACTGATCGTCAATGCCCCCCGCCACAGCCACATCACCCCCCCTCCTGAGTGACCTGCACTGCTCCACATCGACAAGAGGATCACCTTCAAGCTCCTCACCCACGCACACAAGGCACTCCACAACGCCGGACAAGCCTACCTGAACATCTGACTCAGCTTCTACACCCCCACCCGCCAGCTCCACTCTGGCAGCCTCGCAGCTGTCCCCCGCATCCAACTTACGACCGCCTGCGGCAGATCCTTCTCCTACCTCGCCGCCAAGACCTGGAACACCCTCCCAACCCACCTACGACTGCCCCAAGACCTACTTGCCTTCAGAAGACTCCTCAAGACCTGGCTCTTCGAGCAGTAGTTGAACCCCCCCCCCTTAGTGCCTTGAGACCCTCACGGGTAAGTAGCACGCCTTACAAGTACCCTGATCGATTGTTGATTGATTGACGGTGCCTGCTGGTCGGTGTAGTGTGATTTGGCAGTGGGTCTCCCAGTTGATGCATCTGTTCCCCCATGGAGCATGCTGCCATGCCAGTGAGTGTGTGTTCCTGTCCTAGATATCTGAGCTTGTTGTGTTTGTGTTAGAGTTTGCAGTGGTCACAGGAGGGCCTTGTGCTGCCTACAGCAGGGCCAAGTGTCAGCTACCTTGTCTATACTTTGCCAGTCCCTGTGCATTGAGCATGGTTCATGGGTATGTACCTGGGCCATATGGCTGAGGGCAATGGTGTCTGTTTCTGAGTTGTACAATATGTTTAGTGATCCCCACCCTCGAAGCATCCCGGACATCCAGTCTTGGGTTTGTGGTTTGTGTAGGCTGGGACATGGCATGGCCTTGCTTTATGAATGGGGCATATACATGTTAGTGGCATGAGCATTGTTTTTGAGTGTGGTTGTGTCCGGTGAGGTCTTGGGGGTAGGTGAGTGCATTTGTTGTAGTTGGGGTGTGGATGCCATTACCCCCATGTTACGTAAGTTGTTTGTGTACTCACCAGGCTCGGCAACTCCTTCGACTCCGTGTACTCCCACTGGCGGAAGTAGGGCTATCACCTTCTCCTCCCAGTGATGGTAATGTACCGGTCTGCGGGGCAGCCCACCTCCAGTGATGTTACTCTGGGCGTAGTCCTCGTTCATTTTGCGCTTGACTGCCCTCCGCAGATCGTACCACCTGGCTTGGCATTCATTCCTTGTCCTTCTGATGAGCGTAACAGCATTCACCCGGTCGACGATCCTCTGCCACAGGCGTGATTTTTCGGCTATGCTGGTCTGTCTGACCAATGTTCCAAAGAGCTGTGGCTCGACTCTGATGACTTCGTTGACAAGGATGTCCAGCTCCTCCCTTGTGAACTTTGGATAATGTCTGTGGGCATGGTGTGTGGTGTGGGTGTGGATGGTTGTGGGTGTGTGGGTGTGAAAATGTAGGTGTGTGTGTGAATGTGTAGAGGGGGTATGCGTGAAGGAGGTTGTGTGAAGGTGTATAAGTTAAGGTGTATGGGTGCAGTTGTTTGTGTGTGGTGTCTGTCAGCAGTGGGTCTGTTGCAAAGGCTCATGTTTTGTGAGTGTGGGCCCTTTTTATTGGTCCATTTGTGGGTGTGGCTAGGTTTGAAATTTTGATGGGTGTGTTATAAGAGGTGGTTGTGAGTTTGGGCCTCTGTTTGCCTGTTTGGATGTGCCAGGTCAGTCTTTTAGATGTTTTTTCTACTGTAGACGTGTTTTGTGGTGTTGTGCAAGTCGAATTGACCCTCCTTGTGCTGTTTTACAGTGTCCTGGTTCTGTACGAGTCGTTTTAGCTTATGTAAGGTGCATACATACGCGATGTTGTTGTGCAGTGCTCACATATGCAATGCTGTTGTACGGTTCGTACATACGCGATACTGGGGTATGGTGGTGGGGTATGGTGCGTCCAAGTACGGGGCTGGGGTACGGTAGTGGGGTACGGTGCGTACATGTACGGGGCAGGGGTAGGGCGCTGGGGTATGGTGCATCCAAGTCCGGGCATGGGGTATGGCGCTGGGGTACGGTGTGTCCAAGTACAGGGCTGGGGTATGGTGGTGGGGTACGGTGCGTACAAGTAAGGGGCTGGGGTGCGGTGGTGGGGTACGGTGCGTACATGTATGGGGCTGGGGTACGGTGGTGGGGTACGGTGCGTACACGTTCGGGGCTGGGATAGAGTGCGGACATGGGGGGGTACGGTGCTGACATATGGGGGGAGGGGGGGCTGTACGACTCGTATCCCGGGCACAAGTTTACCCGGATACGAGTGGTACGGCGTTCGCTCCGTACGGGGCATTTTCGATGCGCTTGTGTTTTCAGAAGGGCGGTACGGATCGTACTTGTGCGCTCAGACTTCAGTTTTACGATTTGTATGTAAAACTGTCCGGGGAAGTCTCGTAGACTTTTCCCGAAGCGATTCGTAAGTATTTTCACGTACGAATCGTACTTCACCGGTGGGACGGCACTTGTACGATTCGTACGTAAAAAAATTCGGATACGAGTCGTACGGTAATTTTTTTTGACAGATCGGAATCGGCACCTAAATGTCGTTATTCAGTCATGCTGGACAGGGGCAAAGTCACAAGTTCAGATTGACTGTGATGAAGCACAGGCTGGATATAGTGACCAAGTTAGACCAGTTCAACAAAGTACCTTAAATATTGGTTTGCTGAGTTTTTTGAGTTTACACGTCTAAGTTGCGCCACACAACCGCAGTTCCAAGAAAGCAGCGGGACTGCCATGTGGAGCCCTGCGTTATTGTCGAGTATGCTGCAGTTGAAGTGTTTGCAGTGTGAAGGCCTGCATCAAGGAAGCGTTGTGCAGAGGCGGTTCAGAGGAGACTGGGAGTGTGATGCAAGGACTGCAATCGGAAAGGCATTATGGTGTGGCAGTTCCGAAGTGGAGCTGCAAGGAGATACACATGGGACCACAACTGGGCTGGCAGAGCACTTCCAGGTCTACTTCCAACGGTCCGGAACTTGGGTGGCTCCATGTGGGGGGGTAGAACTCACAGCCGACAGAGTCCAGGTGCAGGGTTCAAGGTGGTAGAGCCTTTTCTGTCCCTTGATCAGGAGGCCACCTAACTAGCCCTTGGAATCCTTCTGGTGGTCGTGGGTTCAAGATGCAAATCCAGTCCTTTCACATAGGCAGCAGGGCAGGAGAGCAACAGAGTAGCAGTCCTTCTGAGTCTTCCACAGGTCCAGAGGTGTACTGAAGAGTTGGGTCTGAGGGCTCACTATTTATACCCTACTTTAAAGTGGGAGAAAGTTCTTGAGGTTTCCACCCGCAGAGTTGTTTGGTATTTCGTGCCTCCCTGTTCTTGCCACAGCTTGTCTGGGGACACAAAAGACTAGTATCAAAAACCTTTTTGAGTGAACTGGGAAGAGCCTTTGAGATGTGCAAGCGTGGTAGGTGACAGCTCCTCCCTTCATCTAGTCAGAGATGGCCCATTCTTCCTTCACCTATTCCCCCTTTGTCTCACTGCCTGGGAGTAAGACACAAAGACGAACTGCTAGCTACACCTAGTCATGTGACTCAGGATACAGGTTGATGGCACCAAATGGTTGGTATAAGAAAATGCCAATTTTCTGAAAGTGGAATTTTCAGAATTGTGACTTAAAATCCAACTTTAACATTAAAGTGGTTGTAAATTCACATATCTTTTGGACACCAAACTTGACTTTCCTACCTGCCCCCAATTCAAGATTATCACTTAATAAATGTCAGGACCAGCCTCCTCCTAGTGAGTGGTAGTGCGCTTTATAAGTGTTTAATTCATTCATTCATAAGTTACCACATAGTTATCCTATGGGAGAAGGCAGGCTTTATAGTAGTGAAAAATTCATTTGAGACATTTTCATTACCAGGAAAGGTAAAATGTATAAGTACATGTTCCACTTTTTAAATATATAGCACTCTGCCCTTTGGGCTATTTAGGACCCACACAGGGGTTGCTTATACTTATTATAAAGGAAGATTTAGGCCTAGCAAAAGGTTAATTACGCCAGGTCAAAATAGCAGATTAAAATAGCCCACTTAGGCTGCAATGGAAGGCCTGAGACATGTTTAAAAGTCTGCTTAAGAGGGTGGCACAGTCAGTGCTGCAGGTCCACTAGTAGCATTTCATTTACAGACCCTGGGTTCAGACAGCAGCACTTTACTTAAATGTGCCAATTGGGTGTAAGCCAATTCTACCATGTTTAAGGGAAAAAGCACAAGCACTTCAGCAGTGGTTAGCTGTGGTAAAGTGTGTAAAATCTACAAAGCCAACAAACACATGTTCAGAAAACAGGTGGTGAAGGCAAAAGGTTTGGGGATGACCCTGGAGAATGGGCCAAGTCCAACAGCGAGCATTTGTAAAATAGCAGCATATTAAAAAGTTCAGGTTAAAAGACCATGTATTAGTTCTTTCTGCTGCTTTATTGTTTGCAACAGTGGACAGGCATATAACTCCCCTGCAGAAGGATATCCCTTCCTATTTAGACAGAATCATCTGTTTGCTTCTGATGAAAGTGCTGCCACTGTTGGGGCAGTTTTGTTTTAAATAAATACTTAAATTGAACATCTCATGGCAGCCTGTTTGATGTTATTTTGTTCAGAAACAAATACTCAAAATTGGAGTTTGATTCTGGAAAACAAATACCGTAAATGCCCTTTGCATGCAGGGACATTTCACTCTGCGTGAGTGGGGTACGAGGGGTATTGTTTATTTTCTTGCTTAGGACAAGCTGCCAATGATTGTGCACCACCCGATGCTCCACCAGCGTGCAATCAGTTGTTAACCATTCTCCATGTAGGGTGGGAGAGCAGCAGGATTGACAAGGTCGTAGCCCCCATCACATCCGATTTGCACCAAATGCTAAATTAGCCCTAAATATTTTGATTCTAATTACATTTAACTGGTTGCAGCCCTTTCAAAGAAAGCAGTCTAGAAGTATGAGCTCTGATCTTTCAAGCAAATCTGTAAATAATGTGGGGCAGATCTATGTTGGAGTTGCGCCACTTTTACGCCGCCGTTGTGTCACTTTTGTGACGCAGCAGCGGCGTAAACCCTGCGCCACGTTGCGCCCTATTTACATCGTGACGCATCTATGGAGATGCATCACGGAGTAAAGCCCTGCGCCACATGAAACCTGCGTCAGGTTTCATGTGGACGTTTCCACGCAGGGGGGGCGTTCCGTCGCAGGAACGCCCCTGAAAAGTGACTTAGTGAAATCTATAAGATTTCACTGAGTCACTTTCCCAACGCTGATGCGTCAAAACCCTGCGCCTGCTTGAAGCAGGCGTAAGGCTTGATGCACCATGTTAGGTATGGGGTAGGTTGGAACAGTGCTGAAGTTGCGTCGCGCTTGTGACACAACTTCAGCACTGCGCCAACCTTACGCCGGCAGATACGTCACGTATCTGCTTGTCCTTGCGCCACGATGCACCGCATTGTAAATGCGGCGCATCTGCGGTGGCGCAAGGGCAAACTTGTGTGACGCATCTTCCCTGGCGCATCCATGCTGATTTGCAGGGATGCGCCAGGGAACATAAATCTGCCCCTCTGTATTTAACTGATCTATAACTTATAAAATCTTGCACTGTAACTAAAATTAAAAGTAGATTGTAAACATGTTTCAATTTCTTCATCTTGTCTCCTTTTTCTGAACTCAAGATAGTATTAGAACTCGGATATGCATTCTAACAGCCTAAAGAGACTAGCAGCAGTACATGTTATTTACGATGCTAGAAGAATCCTCGGCAAGAAAAGATCCAAAGCAGATGGCTTTTAAAGTATAAACTTCCTCACGGTAATGGGGGAAGTAAATATTCCTTTTCCTAAGGAACATGATAAACATCTGCCTAAGACTATTTCTGGATATTCTGAAACAGGAACTACAACATTTACTTAACATGTTGCGTTTGTGCCCTTTTACTATATTTAATAATTAAAAGAAGTGTATACTACTCAGCATGTTCTTGCCAGAAAGCAGTAACAGTTTGAAGAAGACAGTTTCTGCTGGAAACTAGTGACAATGCTGGAGAGTAAAATATATTTAAACTTTTAATGACATGAGAAACCTGCTTATGGCACTTTCTGAGAGAAGATCAACAAACGTGCACCAACAGAATCTTGGTTACTGCATCATAAAAGCATGAAGAACAGATGTAGTCAAGCTGATGTCTTTCGTGTAAATAATATAGACTGTGATTTATTAATTGGCAAAGTACTATTTTTCATTAATGTGTGCTAGAAATGTGTAAGTGACAAACTCTCAAGTTATGGAGTTTATCTCTAATCATACTTTATTATCATTAATATGTGCGTATAATTAATGGGAACAAGTTAAGATTTAACCTGAATATGATGACAAATTCAAGTTAAATATATATTGTATGCATAAACAGTTGGCTATATATATATGTGTGTGTAAATATATGTATATATTACCTACTGGCGGTCGCCAGTAGGTAGTTATAGTTAGGACCCTCTTACCATAGGAAATCCGCAACATTCTATTTGGAATAACTTTGGCGCCGGTCGACGAATCCTCGCGAAATTTTCAAAATAGGTGGGGCGCTACGGTCCGCTCCTACCCTGAAAGTCTCGGGGGGATTCGTCAAGCGGGGGCTGAGAAAAAAGGGGGGTCCCAAAACGCGTTTTTCCCATGCATTTTTCCATAGGACCTTTAGACACAGCTACAGCCCGAACGGCTGAACAGAGTTACTTGAAATTTGGCAGAGAGGTAGTCCTCAGGTCAAGGAAGTGCCTTTTGTAGGTCTGGTGTAAATCTGTTCAGTAGTTCCTGAGAAAATAGCATTTAAATCAATATATATATCTGTGGCAGCTTACGGTGCGCTTACCGTGCGCTTACGGTAAGCTTACCGTAAGCGTACGGTGACGTGCGCGAGCGCGAATCTGATTGGCTGTTAGATCTTAGTAAACATTCGAATCGGTCGAAACCAGGAAGTGTCGGCCGCCATTTTCTCTCTCGCACTCTGAGGGGAGTGGAGGAAAAACAAAGTCAGAAAACAGTAAAAGCGGCTTGATAGACAGCTCCCAACCACCCAGTCATTGTTATGGTGTCCCCAAAGAACCCAAAAGGCAAAAAATTTAAATTTTTTTATTTTTGAAAAATCGCCGATTACGCTTACCGAACGCGTACGGTAAAAAAAAATATTAAAAAAAACAATATCCACGTTTTCCACACCCCGTGTGCAAAAGGTGACCGAAGGACACCTTTTGTGCATGGCATCTGTCCATCAAAGACAATCTATAGTTAACCATTAACAACGATGTGCCTAATACGGCCTCCGTGAGCGGACGGTGCGCGAAGCGCATCGTGCGTACATGGCCCTTTAGCGTAACGTGGGCACGCGGTGCGCGTAGCGCACCGCGTGCCCACCGTGCGTGCACGGCACTAACTGCGTAAAGTGGGCGCGCGGTGCGCGAAGCGCACCGCGTGCTCACTGTGCGCGCACGGTGCGTGAAGCGCACCGTGCGCGCAAGGAACGAACTGCGTAAAGTGGGCGCGCACGCCACGAACGGCGTAAAGTAACTTAGCATTTAAAAAAACGTACAAATTCACTGAAAAAACCATAGGTTTCACACACGTTATAGTTAGGAATTAGCATTTAAAAAACCTTGCAAATTCACTGAAAAAACCATAGATTTCACACAAGTTATAGTTAGCGGACATTTTACTGATAAAAAACCATTGAAATTCCCCCGTTATAGTTAGTGCAGGCAACTATAACTCACGCGACCGCAATCCTCTGTGATGACATATGTGTCTTTATGAAAAAAAAATATTTGTAATATATGTATAGCTAAAAATTTATGGAAGAAGACATGGGTAAATAAGTGTCTAAATACAGTATTAGCATCAGCAGAGGATTGCGGTCGCGTGAGTTATAGTTGCCTGCACTAACTATAACGGGGGAATTTCAATGGTTTTTTATCAGTAAAATGTCCGCTAACTATAACTTGTGTGAAACCTATGGTTTTTTCAGTGAATATATATATATATATATATATATATATATATATGAAACATAGAAAATAGTAACAAAACAACAGCCAAATATTAAAACATTTGCAAATATATCAACATAATAATAACACATAATAATAATAGATGTATAAAAACATTATTAGTAAAAGTATTGGTTTCTGGGAATAATAGATATACTATTCTCACAGTTTATGCAACAGTAGGTAAAGTGTATGCTTTCAGACATGTTAAATGTACTATTCCCACTCCAGACAGGTGAACAGTGGGAAAGTATTGGACTTAGGGGGGGTAAGATTTACTATTCCCACTTCAGTCTGTGAAACAGTAAGGAAAGTGTTGAACATCGGAGGGATAAGTCTTACTAGTCCCACTCAAGCCTGTGCAACATTACAGAAAATGCTGGACTTTGGAGGAGTGAGATTTGCTGTTCCCACTCTAATCTTTGCAACAGTAGGTAAAGCGTTGGACTTAAGAGGGGTGAGATTAACTATTCCCACTACAGTCTGAGCAACAGTAGGGAAAGTACTTCACTTCAAACACATTACATACTTGAATAACGCTATTAATTTGAAACCATTATAAAATTTGTAACATTAACATTATTAATTCACCCAAAACAAATATATATATATATATATATGTATGTATTACCTACTGGCGGTCGCCTGTAGGTAGATATAGTTAGGACCAATTTTCCATAGGCAATCCGCAACATTCTATTTGGAATAACTTTGGTGCCGATTGATGAATCTTCGCGAAATTATCCGAACTTTTGGCCAGCTCCGGTCCGCTCCTATCCTGAAAGTTTCAGGATTACTCGTCAAGCGGGGGCAGAGAAAAAAGGGGGGTCCTAAAACATGTTTTCCCCCACGCAGCCCCCCTCCAAATTAGAAAAATATTTTTAAAAATTGGCCATGCCCCGGGGGATGGGTTCCCTGGGGCAGGAATTGGCCACGGGAGGGGGGCCACGCAGCCCCCTTCCCGTTTTTTTTAAAAATAAAAAACAAAACAAATAGGGGGCAGGCCCTGGGGGATGGGGTCCCCAGGGGCAATACATTAGAAAAAGAAGGGGGGCTACACAGCCCCACTTCTAAAATAAAAAATAAAATAAAAAAGACGGGATCGGGCCAGAGGCCACGCCCCCTCCTTGCACCACTCTGCATACGCGACCCCTGCCGCGTTTACAGAGAGGGAACTAATTCCCCTTGAATACTGGGATCCCTGGGGGCCAACTAGCCCACTAGGAACCTCCAGTATGCGCCAGGGGGCTGCATTGCAGAGAGGTGTAATGAGGCCACGCCCCTTTTTACACCTCTCTGCAACGCAGCTCCGTGGCGCTTACTGGAGGTACCTGGTGGGCTAGTTGGCCGCCAGGGGACCTCAGGATTCAAGGGTACTTAATCCCCCAACTTAAAACGTGCCCCGGGGTGCGTTTGCACAGTGGTGAAGGTAGGGGGCTGGGCCTGAGGTGATATGTGTGCAAACATGCCCTGTGGCGCGTTTTAAGTTGGGGAATTCATTCCTCTTCAATCCAGAGGTCCCCTAGGGGCCAACTAGCCCACCAGGTACCTCCACTAAGTGCCACGGAGCTGCGTTGCAGAGTGTTGTAAAAAGGGGCGTGGCCTCTGAACACCTCTCTGCAACGCAGCTCCCTGGCGCATACTGGAGGTCCCCGGTGGGATAGTTGGCCGCCAGGGGACCTCAAGTTTCAAGGGGACTTAATCCCCCAACTTAAAAAATGCCACTGGGCGCGTTTGCACCGTGGTGAAGGTAGGGGGCGGGGCCTGAGGTGATATGTGTGCAAACACGCCCTGTGGCACGTTTTAAGTTGGGGAATTAATTCTTCTTCAATCCTGAGGCTCCCCAGGGGCCAACTAGCTCACCAGGTACCTCCAGTAAGCGCCACGGAGCTGTGTTGCAGAGTGTTGTAAAAAGGGGCGTGGCCTCATTACACATCTCTGCAACGCAGCTCCCTGGCGCATACTGGAGGTACCTGGTGGGCTAGTTGGCCCCCAAACACATTCTTTCAACTGTTTACAGGAGATTCACCAGTGCCTGTTTCAGGATCGACCACTGATTAAGAAAAAGTAACGATAACACTACTTACCTGCTAAGTGAATATTCTGCCATAGGATAACATTGGTTATTCTATGTGAAAAAATAAGTGTCAACTTTTAAAATACAATAATATTCCTTAAAAATCACTACTGTAACCAAAACGTTTTTACTCAACTGTTTACAGGAGATGTCCAAGGACTGAATCTAGGATCCAGTCCTGTGGTTAGAAAAGTAATCCATAAAGTAACTAATTGCATTTGACTAGAAATTCACATTGAGCTCAATGTTGCATTGTGTTTGAAATTGTGTTTCCCATTGCAACAACTGTAACTACTGTACTTACAAATCTATTGCCTATTTGCAAAGTATTTAAACTAAAGTAATTCATTCTGAGAAAGTATATGTTGTATTGTAATGTATAATGTAATTATAATGTAATTAAAAAAAATCTAAAAATAAATAGTTTAAAAAATGTAGTAAATCAGTATAAAAAAAATCAGTATAACAATTAATACATTAAAAATTGTCATTTACAGAACCTTTGAAATTCACTGAAAAAAAACATAGGTTTCAGGCCTGATATAGTTAGGAATTAGCATTTAAAAAACCTTTGAAAGTCACTAAAAAAAACATAGGTTTCAGGCCTGATATAGTTTGGAATTAGCATTTAAAAAAACCTTTGAAATTCACTGAAAAAACCATAGGGTTCAGGCCTGATATAGTTAGGAATTAGCATTTAAAAAACCTTAGAAATTCACTGAAAAAACAATAGGTTTTAGTGGTGTTATAGTTAGCTGGACATTTCACTCGAACAAAATCATTGAAAGTCCTCCGATATAGTAAGTTGTACTAACTACATCTCACGCGCCCGCAATCCACTGCTGATGATGTCACATATTACATCATTCATGACATGGTCAGTGACATCACTGATGACATCATCCAGTGAAGGTGGTTTGGTTCGTTATTTAAATATGTATTATATATATAAAGCAATTTGCATTGAAGAATGAGTGGATATATAAATATAAATATCTGGATGGATAGGAGTCTACTACATTAGACTCCTATGCACCATTGGAATCCTGTAACAGTCACTGCCATAACCCTTCAGTGAAATGGTTTATGGAGTAATTACTAACTTTAAAAAAAGAAGGTCTTGAATGTCTCTGGAGGAGGAACTATCAAGCTGAGGACAAGATAAGTTACCTAAAAGCTTTAAAACATTATCATAAGCAGACTAGAAGAGCACACAGGGATATTTATGTGAAAATAATTGAATCAGCCAAGCATGCTCCTTAAGAAAACTTTTGTATCGTAAAAGAGCTCAACTCCCTTGAGAGTGTTACAGCACTGATGCCTTCTTCCACAGAGTATTGCAGTCAATTGGCTAGTTTTTTTGTCAAAAAGATTGAGAAAATGTACGCCCCCTTTCCAAAGGCCAGTAGAAATTTTAAATGTGTCCCCCCAATAGATGAATCATCATTTGAAGCGCTTTTTAATTTTCAAGCAGCTACTGTGAGAGACACTCTCCAACTCTTCTCAGAGGTTAAATCGGACTCTCCCACAGACACTACCCCCCTAGTATGCTATTACAAGGGAAGAAAGCTATAGCGCCGGTGCTCACAAACCTCATGATTTCCTCTTTCTGCTCAGGGCAAATCCCAAGTCACTGGAAACATGCAATGGTGGTCCCGTTGGTGAAGAAATCCTCCCTGGATCCCGCGCTTCCAGAAAACTTGAAACCTGTTTCCCTGCTTCCTCTCTTTACAAAAATAGCAGAAAAATGTCTCAATCTCTAACTGACCAAATTAATTGAAGAAAACCATGTGCTTCATGAGACTCAATCAGGTTTCAGATCCTTGTAAAGCACCAAATCCGCACTACTCTTAGCCTTTGAGTCATTGAAAATGGCCGTGGACGAAGGCAAGATGGCAGCTTTGGTCCTGCCGGACTTAAGTGCAGCCTTTGACACGGTATCCCACAGCCTTCTTTTGACACAGTTGTGAGGAGACACGCTGGCGTGCATCAGTAATTTTTTTTCAATATAGGTCCTTCCCGGTCTTACAGCGTCCTTTCAAATCTGAGACCTGATCTCTGCCACAAGAGGTTTCACAGGGCTCAGCTCTAAGCCCGATGTTATTCTTTGTCTATATGCGTCCTATAGCTGATATAGTCACAAAACATGGGGTGAAGCTAGAGTCTCATGCTGAGGACACTCAGCTGATCATTACGCTAGAACAAAATGAAGCAGAGGCTCCTCCTAATCTTAGAGCTCGTCTAATTGATCTGGCTAACTGGATGAATTTCAGCTGTCTACAACAAGGTAAAACTGACATTATGGTAGTATGGTCTATTTGGTCCCATGTCTGGTGGCCATCTGAAATAGGTCTGACCCTTGTTCCTAAACCCAAGATAAAAAATGTAGGGGTGGGATTTGACAACACGCTATAGTTTGAGGAACATATATAGCAGCCTTGGCCGGTATGTGCTCTGGTTCATTAAGGATGTTGCATAAAATCTTACATTTGCTACCTCTGGCAGCAAAAAAAATCATTATCCAGGCGATGATTATCTCTCACCTGGACTACTGCAGTGTCCTATGCTTAGGCATCACCAAAGGTAGCATGAGAATGTTGCAGAGAGTACAGAATGCTGCAGCCCGTTTATTACTGAACATCCCTAGACCAACCTCAGTGGGAGTTCTCGTAGAACTACATTGGCTGCCGGTGAAGAATGGAGTGACTTTCAAAGTCCTATGCTTTTGTCACAGAATGGTAAATGAGAAAGAACCAAGGGGCATATTATCAAGACAGGCGATAAAATTATCGCCGCTTGAGCGGCAGAAAACTGACGCTAAAATGGCGATAATGGGCTTGTTAATATGCTCTATGGAATTCCAATTGAAGCCCATGTTAGATGTGAAGGACATCTAACAATGGCTTCAATTGGAATTCCATAGAGCATATTAACAAGCCCATTATCGCCAATTTAGCGGCAGTTTTCTGCCGCTAATGCGGCGATAATTGTATCGCCTGTCTTGATAATATGCCCCCAAGTTATCTATTTCCTCTACTTACCCTTTACAGACCAATTACAAATCTTAAGTCTATGGACACCGCTAAGCTAACTGTTCTGAAAGTGCAAAGAGGGTGGTTGGCAGGCAGATCATTTGGTTTCTTAGCAGCAAAAAATTGGAACCAATTGCCGCTTGATCTTAGGATGCAGCCATCAGAAGTGGTGTTCCGTAGGAAACTGAAAATGTGGTTCTTCAGGTCATCACACGCAGATTGGAGTTAAGGCAATGGAGGGGTGTTGTCTTTTCTCTAATAAGGGGGAAAAATTCTTAGTGCGGGACACTTCGTTGGAGTAACCAGGCGTTCTACAAATTTCTAATCTAATCTAATCTCCAATCATTTTGGCCACCAATCTACTATGTGCCAGGAAGTGGTCTACTAGTAAGTTGCAATCTGTCTGTAAGTGCGCAAATGGGATGAGCATGTGTTTTTGGAACAGGGTGTAGAAGGCGGCCTACCATGTCTCCAGATTCTCCCTCCCAATCAAATTTCTGAATGGTCATATAGAACTAATACAGATCTCTGGCATAAATATTGTTAGGGCTGACATTAACCACAGACTCCTGTGAAAGCTTGCATACAATATTTGAAGGAGGTTATTGGACTCATGGGGGATTTTGCTCTTTTGTAGGGAAGCCACTCACAGCACACTCTGTGCTCGGACTAATGTCAGGGAGCCTAGTTCCTCCAGTAGGTGTCCCGCTAACCAGCGGGGTGGCTATTGCAATTGCACTGCCAAGTAATAGTGTTCAAAGTTGAGAGCTTCTAGTCTCGCTTCTTCCACTGGCAGCTGAAGCTTGTGTAGTGCATTACGATGCCTGCTCTTGTTTCAGAGGATGCCCCCAGCATATTATGCAGTGGTTGAAAAGTGTTGCGGGGTAGTGCACTGGTTGTGAAAAAAATAAACCAGGTGCAGAAGCATCATCATTTTAGATAGGGATACTCTTCTTTGGACAGTGACAGAGAGCAATCTCCAGAACGCCATGAGGGGCCATAGGGATGTAGTGGCCCTAGTGATGTTGCCATCTATAAGGTCCTATGTGGTGTGGTAGATTCAGATGTCTAAGTATCGGAAGGTGCGTGGTTCCCATCATAGGAGATGTGCATCTACCATCAAGTGCTCTGGTGAGCAGTCAGAGCAGAGCGGGAACAGGCATGACTTTACCCAGTTTACCCCAATTCCTGAAGCATCTAGGAACTCCACCAGGGCATCTCTCATCACCGATATCCCTTTCCGTATTTCCCAGATTTAAATTAGCACATCGTCCACATATAGAGAGAGACAATGTGTGTTTCGTCTCTAAGCGGTATGCCACATGGCTGCCCCTGTTGTATAAGCTGCTGTGCCAGTGGCTCCATCTGTAGAGCAAGGAGGAGTGGGAATAGGGGGCATCCATGTTGTGTCCCTCTGCTTACCGTGATAAGGTCTGAGATGCACTGTCCAGTCTTCACATGAGCAGTAGGGTCCATGTAGAAGAATCTGATGAGGTGCTGAAGTGTACCTGGAATGTTCATAGTTTTTAGTGTCGCAAACATGAACAAAATAATTAATTGCTAATAAATTATTTCCTAGCTTCCCACCCTACATCTACATACACCCAACAGCCCACACCTAAAATATAACTAAAATATAAAGTATTTATACAACTTACATAATTAATGATCAATTAGCGACCACAATCACATTTCTGCAAAGATACAGTTGCCACCTGTGCAATATAAGTTCAAGTCTCCACATCCCCAGGTCCTATCTACTAAGGATGCAGGGTGCAGGGTGGTATGGCTATTCGCGTACCTTAAGAGCATTATGTCTCAGGTTGTATGCAGTAGTACTGCCCTGTTGAATAGCTGCAATCACATACCTTGCGATCCGGTTCTCATCTTAACTGATTTCTCAAATCTTCTATTAAGGATAAAAGTGCTGCTCTCTAGACCCATTGCCCGGCCGTGTCGCCATGCCAAATCATGGTTTGATAAGGTATGTGGAGCAGCCAATGATTCCTTACGTAGGGCCTTAAAGCAAATCCTCAGAGACCAGAGTGCGATCCCGGAAAGTAGAAAGATATACCAGCAAACCATTAAAAGAAGGAAGTCTGCCATGAAGGAGGAGAAATGGGAGTCTAATGTGGGTGCTTGCCAATATGAGGACCCCCAAGCTTTTTGGAAAGCAGTGTAGTCTGTTTTATCCCCCGTTTTACCATTAGACAAAGTAACAGACCATATCTCGGCCGATACATGGTCGACGCACTTTGCAGGGTTGTATTCCACCAACCATAAGGCTGACCACGTCTCAGTGCCAACAAATGTGACAAGCTCAAAACTTGTTTTTAATGAGGTGGAGGTTTTTAAAGCAATTGTAGACTGCAGATGCAAGAAGGCTCTAGGGCTGGATGGCATTTCGCTTGACTTATTCAGGCTAGACCCAGTGTTCTGGACCCTGGTCCTCACTTCAGTTTTCAACTCTGCCTGCATGAGGGGGTGCCAAGGTTGTGGCCTTTAGCTATAATTGGCCCTGTTTTTTAAAAAGGAAACAGGCACGATGTCAAGTGCTATCGCCCAATATCCCTTTTGGATTCTACAGATAACATTTTTGGAAGAGCCATACTGGACTGCTTACTGGACTAGATTAATGCCAACAGTATACTTGTTCCAAGCCAGTATGGGTTCAGCAAGCGGCTCGGGAAAATCGAACAGTGCCTTAATATCCACCTTATTGTGGCAAAATATAAATACGCCCAGGGTGTCTCCACCCATTTGGCATTCATGGACCTGTCAAGCGCATTTGATTACGTCTCTCGCTCAAAGCTATGGGTCAATTTAGAGAGCATGGGGGTTGATGTGTGGCTGTTTACATTTTTAAGGCTCCTCCATCATGACCTGTCAGCCTCAGCCAGGTTTAGGAGTGCTGGTGAATGTACAGAGCCATTCAGCATTAAGCGTGGGGTGCGCCAAGGTTGCGTCCTCGCCCCAAACCTTTTCCTTCTCTATATGAATGGCCTGGAAAAAACATTGGTTTCTGTTGGGGCGGACGTTCTGCTTCTGGAGATAAAGGCTGTGCCCACACTGCTATATGCTGATGATGTAGTTCTCATTGGTAAGGACTGCCAACAGCCTAAAAAATCTGATCGTCAGTTATGTTAGCTTCATGGAGGGCTTGGAGCCAAACTTCAAGAAAACATTCACAATGATTTGTGGCTCAAAATATACTAAAACCCGTACACTAAATATAGAGGGCAAACCCCTAGAGAGGGTAGTTGCTTCCCCTATTTAGGACTGGAGTTTGACAAAGGCTGTTCATGGCTCACTTGAGTTAAACAGAGAATAACCAGATACACTCAAGCTGTAGGCACTACTTTCTCACTTGCCATGTCTATTGGCAAATAGCCTATTGCACCAATATTAGAGATTTACAACCGTGAATGCCTGCGATCTTAACATATGGAATGTGCATCTTGGGTTGTAGGGATGTACATGCAACGCAGATAGAGGACCATATATTCTGCTGCCGGCTATCAGGTGTCCTTACCTCATCTCTGCATTTCTCCCTCCATCTAGAGTTAGGCATGGAGTATGTCCAAGACACCAATAATGCTGCCCCTTTGGCTCTTTGATGCTCAATTTGGTCTAACCATGAAGCCGATTTTAACCGGGCTGTTATTAGAGATTGTTTAAGTTGCACCCATGGCTTGACCATTCCATGGATTTAATATATTAAAATCTGCTTTTAGGCACTTGGCTGTACCTCACTGTTTGAGCACCCAGAGTCTATTGAAGAAAAAGATAGAAAGTGGGTCCGGGATAGTTTCTGCAAGCACAAACAAATCTCTAGGGAACTATTGGAAGTGGCCAAACCCTCAGTTAGAGATTATTGCCTTATTCAAGCAACCCAAACTATTGCTCCGTATTTATTATACGTGACCAAAGTTTATGAAAGGAATCTATTGGCAAGATTTAGGCTGGGTTCTTTTCGTTGGATGATATGTTTTCCCCTAGGTTAGTACTCTTCTGACACCGTTGCCATTTGCCCACGTGATGAGCAATCAAGTCAAACAATTTTACATTTTGTCTCTTGCTGTCAATTTTATCTCCCATTTACTAGGACATTTTTAATACCGTTACTGCGCAGACATAAAATCTCCAAGTTTAAAACGGCTCTCTTCTACTCACTGCAACTTAACGATTGTAACGTCTGCTTCGCAGTTGCTAGTTTTTTGAAGTGCACTGTAGCTAAGAGAAGGAGTATGCTGTTTTGACATAAAATGCATCTTAGTGATTTTTAGTAACCATTGTCATTGAAATATTTCTTAAATATCCATTGTTGATGTTATTCTTTAACAATTTTTTTTTGTCCTCATCTCATCAATAAGCTACTGCAGATCATACAAAGCCATCATTTTCATACTGGGTGCCCTTAGACTTCCTGCACTTGCTTAGGTCACCCAACCTGGCCCTTTTTGGGATTTTGGTGTAATCATAGGACCAGATGATTTTACCATAGATGTCATAATAGTCTCAGATCTCGGCCCATGGTGGTAAAAGGTTGCCAGATGTTTGTTGATCTATCACAGGTTCCTACAGATTCAAGGCGGGCCATTGCAAGTGAGGATTTTAGCCATTCTTCTGTTTTAGGGGGGTGGGGATCTTTCCATTTTATACATATTTGCCTACGGGCTAGCAAAATCAGACATACCAACAACCCTTTGTGTGTCTGTGTTAAATCTAAAGTGGAAAGACCGTCATTAGCAAAAAACACTAATGAAACATTAATCTCAATGTTAACTTTGAAGGTGTTGCACAAATAGTCTCCAACCCCCTTCCAAAACATGTCTAATTCGGGGCATTCGTAGAACATATGGATGTCAATGGCTTTAGGTGCCATGCATCTGGGACATTTTGGTTCAGGCAATGGAGTGAATTTAGCAACTCTGGCGGGTGTACAATAAATATGATTAGTAGCAAAAAAATGATTTTTCTTAAGACTAGCTGGTTTAATAAACTTCTACAGTAGTTTTAAAGATGATTCTAAGAGGTCACCAATGGTGGATTCGAAGAGGGATTGGTTCCAAGACGATGCCTGTGGTGGAGGTCGTGAATCATCTGCATCCAAAAGCTTTTTATATCAGATGGAGATTTCTTTCTTCAATGGCTGGACAGATTGAAAAAGGATCTCTATATCCCAAATCCCTCTTATGCCCCCATTGTCTGCCTCAAACCAAGATTTGAGTTGTGGGAACTTAAACTTTGAAAAACTAGGACCTAGCTTGGCTCTTAGTAATTCCCAAGGAGGAATTCCGTTTACATCCCCCAGGTCAGACCATATAGAAATTCCTGCTCTCTTAATGGGGCCAGCTAAACCATCTTGAAGGCAGGGTGGTGTCCCCGGGAAGTCCCATATAGGGACAAAGTCAGAACAGTAGCCAATCTCCCATCTGGTTCTTACTTTAAACCAAGTTTCTAACGCAGTCTTAAGAACCTTGAAGCGCACTCTTTTAAAGAACTTGGGAGACCCAAACTTATAAAGAAACCTTTCTGCGCCTCCCCCAATTCGCCAATTCGCAAAGCAGCCTTTCCCATGCAGTTCCGGCTGGTTTAGACAGTAGCATTCGTATAGCTTTAAATTGGAATGCAACTAAATACCAACTAATATCTGGAAGAGCTAACCCACATTTAATTAGTCTACGCCTCAATTTCTTCCATGAGAGCCTTACTCCCTTATCCCCCCAAACAAAACAACCAATCTTACTTTGAATTTTGGAAATAATCTTTTGGGGGAAGGTCAGGGGGACTGCGTTGAACAAATAAGTCAGCTTTGGAAGAGTAATCATCTTCACTAGCTTGACTTTCCCGTAGATAGTCAGGGGAAGGTTTCTCCACCTTGCAAAGAGATGATCTATCGCCTTGATGATTTTTTTCAGATTAATAGGGGGAATTTTCTCGAGATCTTTAACGATATTAATGCCCAGATATTTTAACTATTTGCTAATCTGTCCCCCCCATGGATCGATATTCCAGCACATCACCTCTGTCTTGGAGGAATTCGCTGAATAACCAGAGATAGAGCCAAAATCCTCCAAGAGTGATTCAACCCGCGGGATAGTCACTTCTGGGTTACTGGTGTATAGAATTATATTGTCAGCATATAAAGCTATTTTACATTGATAAAGCTAAGATTTAAAAAGGGGGATTCGATCTTCTAGTCTAATAGCCTGTGCCAGTGGCTCTATATTTGAGTCAAATAACAGCGGCGAGATGGGGCAACCTTGCCTAGTCCCCCTCTGAATATTAAAACTCCAGGTAAGCATTCCGTTTATCAAGATTTTTGCTGATGCTCCCTGATAACATTTCCTCATAGTTTGTATAAATATGGGACCAAAACCCATTGACTCCAATACCTTCCAGAGATAGGCCCAACAGACCCTATCAAAAGCCTTGGCAGTGTCGAGAGCGATCACTGCCAAGGGGTCTGATCTTAATATGGCCAGATCAATATTGCCTTTAAGTAGCTGCGTCTGTTCCTGGATATATCGCCCGGTTATTAACCCTTTCTGATCGATGTTAACCAATCCAGGAACCAGCTGAGCCAATCTCCCTGCCAACATACCCATTAAGATCTTATAATCGGCATTTAGCAGGGAGATCGGACGGTATGAATCTGCTTTAAGTGGGTCCTTCCCGGGTTTTAATATTAGGACAATGGTTGCCTCCTTCCAGGAGCTAGGAATTTGGCCTGTTAGACTATATGTTGATCGAAACAAAGTTCCCAAAGCTGGGTCAATTCGTCTGACAAAAGTTTGTAAACTTCATTTGGCAGTGCATCCATACCTGATGCTTTATTGTTCTTAGATATCTTAATTTCAGTTTTTATCTCTTCCAACGTAATAGGAGCTTCGAGAAGATCTCGGCTAACTTGACTTAAAGTAGGGAGAGATTTACTACTCAACCATGTTTGTATTTGTTCTTTTGAGGGTGTTAAATTCTCTCTATAGAGATCTGAGAATAATGTGAGGAGACAGGTCTGTATATCCTCCATCTTAGTAGATTTATCTCCATTGATATTTATTACTAGCTCACCGATATTATTTTTGGAGCGGTCAACTCTGGCCTTCCAAGCTAGAAGGGCACCTGCTTTCTCCCCATATTCATAATTTTCCATGTTCTTAACAAGCCATTGAGCCTTGCATTTCTCATCTAATGTCCCCCTAACCTCTTGCCTAGTCTTATCAAGATCATCCTGCACCTTACCCAACCTTTCTGAGCTCCCTCCTATTGATAAAATCCTTTCGGCTTCTAGCTGCTGGATTTTTTCCTCGATTAATCTTAGTTCCCGGGCTTCAGCTCGATTTTTAGAGCATATGAGGCCATGGAGCCGGCCCCTCAGGTTGGCCTTAAAGGCATCCCAGACAAATTCTATAACCGTTGAACCAATATTTAGGTCAAAAAACTCTAAAGAAGATAATTTAATGGCCTGAATAATTTCAGGGTCTGCTAATTTTGCCCTGTTAAGCGTCCATCTTGTTTGTGTCATATTAGTTTTTTTCTTATATGAGAACAATATTGGGGCATGATCTGAAAGATGACTTGGTAATATGGCGACCTCGGACGTTGTGTCCAAGTGATTTCTGTTAGTTAAAAAATAGTCAATCCTGGAAGAATGATGGTATTTTTTACTATAAAACGTAAACCTGGGGAGGTCTCCCTTCTTTCTCCTCCAGACATCGACCAACTCCAAGTCATGCATCAGATTCTTCATGGCACGACGGATTCAGGGAGCCCCTACATAATGCGTCTGATTTGACCTGTCTTTTAGAGGATCTAGAAGGACATTAAAATCCCCGCCAACTATCATTGGGGGGGTTTCCGTGATTAACCTAGACTGCAGCTTAAGAATATAAGTTGGATCATCCACGTTTGGTCCATAAAAAGAGGCACAAGTTAATTCTGTGCCTCCAAGGTCCAATCGTGCTATGATCCACCTCCCCGTTTGATCAGTCTGTACCGATTTTATGGAACAGGTGATCCCCTGCTTGATCAAAATTGCAACTCCCCTACTATTAATCGTTTGTTTGGAAGAGAAATAACCTTTAATCCAAGGAATACTAGAAAACAAAGAATTAGATTCCCCTGAAGTCAAGTGTGTCTATTGTAAGAGACAGACCTGTGCTGCAGAGAGCTTCAAATATTTCAATATCAATCTTTGCCTCCTTGGACATCTCAGCCCATTTACGTTCCAAGAGATAAAACTCATCTTACTATTTTTTATCAAATCGCCTGCCATCGGCTTACAAATCCTTGACATAAGTCGATTGACCAATTTTTTTTGTACTTCAAGTGACATGAGGTATATTTTTTATTTTTACCCATTGCTCCCCACCCTGTGCTCCCCCCTAACCCCCCTCCCTCCTGTGTCCCTTTGCTCCCGTGAGGAACCCTCCCTTCCAATAGGCGAAGCCTATTAGGTCACTACCCCCTCGGGCTGTACTGGTTTACAAAGCAAAAAAAACATAAAAATACAGTCTGAAGATCTAAAGCCGGAGAGCCCCTGATGCCATTATTGCCTCCCTCTTTGGTTTCATTTTCCTTTTTTGATCTTCACGATAAAGGCATCCACCTCCTCCGTTGCATGGAACTGATGCATCTGATTATCATACATCACCTGCAATTGGGCTGGAAATTTCAATTGGGACTTAGCTCCCAAGCTTTTTATCTCATCTAATCTGCTCCCCAGCTCCCATTGCCTTGTTGCTGTGGTATGTGAAATATCAGATCTTATCAAAAAGGAAAATGGTTCTTGGCATGTAGGTGAAAAAGTTATAGAGCCTTCCTTGAGGGCCGCAGATAGTATTTGTTCCTTGACAGAGTGGCAAAGGACATTTATTAAAATCTTCCTAGGTTTTTTTCTGCCAGGATTCCTCCTGTAGGGATCTCGGTGTACCCTTTGAATCTCCTGGGCCAGGTTGACGCTAGGTGAGCTCTTTAGAACAGTTCCCTGTCTCAGAGAAATGACGAATCCCTTGATATCCGACCCCTCAAGGGCTTCAGGAATATTTAAGAGTCTCAGGTTGATTTTCCTGGAATGGTTTTCCAGCAGTTCTAGGTCATCTTTAAGTTCTTTATTCTGTGCTGTCAGTTTTGCCACGTCCTTTGATGTGGAATGTATGGCCTCCTTAATTATGGGGATCTCCAACTCGATTAGATCAGTCCTTGCAGTGACCTCCTCCAATTTCTGAGCTAACACCTTGCAAGATGCCTTAATTGCTGCCTGGTTTGCTTCATACACAGAAAATCTACTGACCAACTCAGCCTGATTTGTTTCTGAGGTCTTGAACCTACTCAAGATCTCCTCCTTCATCGCGAGTAGGATTTCGGACAAAGAACAAGGCATAGATCCTTGGGCCCCAGGTTCTCCAGCTTTCCCAGTCTATATTTCAGTCTCTGTTTCTGTTTCAATTACTGTTTCATTTGCACTGTCTTGGAAGTCTTGAGAGTCTTGGATTTCAAGAACATTATACCTGTTAGACAGGCTCACTGCTGGGTGGGGAGCAGGTGGGGTTACTAACGAGTTTACTGTAGGCCCCCCTGATGCTTAGGTCCTTTCTGCTTACACTGCAAGAATGGCGTAAGGGCTGGAGAGAGGGCTGAAGGTTGCCCTTTGTCATTAACTGATACCTTGGTCTTAGGCTTGGGCTTAGAGGGACACCCCTCAAGCTCCTCTTGGTTACTTATTTTATCCAGCTCACTGGTGGCTCCGACAGAGGAGGACATCACTTCATAATAGGTCTTTAAAGAGTGGGTAATTTTCACCTTTAAAGAGGATATTTTTCTTCGCCCTGCCTCTCTCCCTACTCTTAGAAACCTCTTTCCCCTTTAAATCTGCGTCTTCAATCGTAACCCCTCGCTTACGTTGTTTGATTATTGCATTCGTTTCCAGGATAGGAGGAGATGTTTTGGGTGTCAGTATGGGCTGAATTATGTCGATATTCTGTGAGGAGAGGGCAACTCTAGCACGCAGAGTGTGCCGACCAAGTTTGGGAGGGGAGGAGATCCCTTTAGCTTCTATTCCACCTCCTTCACCAACCTCCATACGGTAGAAAAAGTCCTCACTTGCTTCCCCCCACACAACCGGTGAAAAGCCTGCACTCGATACACTCGATACACTCAATGTGTTTCCTGAATAGGCTATATGTAATAAGCTGGCTAGTGTGCGGGTGCAGGTTGAGCGCGTTGTCACACCAAACTAAAGTGCAACATACCTCCTCCCGCCTTCATACTGCAGTTCATTACCTTCCTGCAGCCGCACAAACCTCACCGCAGCATCCAGAGAAAGACCACACCAGTGCTGTCTCTGCCCCTGGCGACACAGAGCCAGAATCAGGCAGCGCCCCGGCGTCTCCGCAGCCGCGCTGCCTCCTCCCACTGCCAGTCGCCGGTCTCGCCTAAGGAGGAATCACAAAGAGCACCCGCATTTCCCACTCCGTGGCACAAAACGAGGAAGATGAAAGGGGTCGAATTTGGCATCAGGAGTCTGATTTATGATGTCAGGTTCGGCGCTTCAGACCGCCATGAAGCCCGAGGTGAGACGTGACCGCGGCCGCTTAGCTGGTGGCCGCCATGTTCCTCCAACCTTCTTTAACAATTATTGACATAAAAAGCACTTTAGAGATTTTTAGTAATCATTGTTCTTAAAATGTTTTATAAAATGTTTATTGCCGATGTTAATTTTTAATCATCTGCCATTTTGTCGATGCCCTTGGAACTGGAACTCTTGCACTGTCACTTTATTTAATGCTAAACCAGTCCTTTTGCACTTTCATTTTGCTCATTGTAAAACAACATAAGGAGTTGATTAGTTTAACAATGTATACCCGTACTTGGACAAGGACCTTAAGCCGGTATGTTTTAATATGTGGTTGTTCATTTTTATTACGTGTTTCTACTATGTAGTTCGATTTTATTGTGTGTATCGTTTATGATCTGTCCTCAGAAGATCGAATAAAGACAATTTGGCTGATTGATAATGATCAATTAAATAATAAATTAATAATTAACTGTTAATTAATTATTTATTAATTACCTTCCCAGCCTATACTTATAGAAATCCAGCAGAGGCACCTAAAATATACCCCAAAAATGTAAGTATTACACAATGTGCATAATTAATATTCAATTAATTAAAACAATTATGATACATTGCTAATTGATTTACTTAATTACCTTCTCCCCCTATATGGCTACAAATCTAGCAACCCGCTACAACACTTAAAATTACTATTAGCAATTGAATGAAAAATAAATGATCACTTCATATTACAAGCTTTAATTGAAAAATGTGATTCACATATATACAAATAATAACACGAAATTAATAAATGAACTTAAACACATTAAGAAAATTTAAAAACGATATTGTTTACAACTACATTATTGAAAACAATATAAACAAAAATTATATTTTTAACAACGATATTACTTACCAGAAAAAACAATATTCTTGACAACGATTGTTCTTCTTCACAATATTTTTGTATCACTACATTTTTTCCAATATTTCTGTTTCCCGATATTTACAACTTAATATTTTGCCCAAATACAGAAAAAAGCAATTACAAATGTTCACGTGTGTCCTTCAATCATCTCAGACCCAGTGCATGCAATAGCACAAGAAACTGCTACCGTAGAGAAGCACAACAAGTCCTGGTGCAACACCACATCCCTATCAAACAGAAATATTGAAACTTTGGTTATGTAATGACTCTAATAGCATTACATCAATGAAGTATACCCTCTCACAGTCTATGTTGATACAACCTAGAATACTTAGGTTACATATCCTCCTAGACCCAGAAGCTCATAATGTCTCTTTCTCAATTGCAAGCCCTGCATTGCAAAACTGTCAGCCACCTGCCACCAGCTCTACTTCTTTAGCCCAGCCTGCAGAACCATGAGGTCTGATCACTCACAGCCCATGGATGACAGAGACTGAAAAGTCAGCCTCATTTTGAAATAGTACATTTTCAATGCATATCTTGCTGGGAACACTGAAAAGAAATGTACATTCAAACATCCCTTTGTCACACAGAGGTACATGTATGGACATTTCATGTGGTAGTTGTCTTACAATATCCAATGTTTACTACCATAACACATCAGATACAGCCATTATGATTGCGCTATGAGTATCATGAAACCCTGGGGTGGACTATCAAATGTACGCCCAACAACTTTCTCACAATGTGTCACTGACAACTTTGCTATGTATCATAGACCTGTATAAAGTATGTTGGGAATGCCTGAGCACCAACTCCTAACATGTGTCAATATCATGTTCAACAGCATGCAAGTAGGGCCAAAACTCAGCTGGCAACCTGTCTATGTCTGTGACATCAATTTCATGCTGATTCTAAAATTTGATCTTAAATACCATAGTGCCATGGCTTTGCCACACATCAATTCAATGGCCCATGGTGGCACTACCTAGCATCTTGATTGTTACTTTGGGAAGGTAAAATAACTCAGATTGAAAGATAAACAACTCAAACTACTATCCTGTGATAATGACATGTACCTATGTGTTCTTCTCAGCTGCAGTTGTCCAGCACTATTGCTGATGGCTCTATGAATCAGCCATTGACTTACTTTTCTTCCACATCACCCCCTGTCATCCACCAGTCAAGTATATTGTTTGGCCCAAATGTGCCACTGGTTCCTCTTTGCTATGTTCATGCATCCACAATGACCATTATTTGATACCTAACTGCTTCACGTCTGTTTGTGCATGTGTCACTATAGCAATGTTAGTTGGCAACTGTTACTTTGTGCCCCATGAGACCAGTACCATTCTGCCACCCAGGCACAACTTCTGTGCTCTCTCCATCACCACAGCGACTTAATTCCCCAAGTGAGAGCTCCCATTTTGCATTTTCCATGCTGTAACCTCCCATAATTCGGCCTTTTCCATTGCCAACCATGCGGCTGCTGAATGAGCCGACCACACATGCTTGGGGAGTTGACTTAGGTATAGATACTCCTGCTTTTTAAAAAAAGTTGGTCGCTATGCTACTTGGTCTCCAGAGCATGGAGAAGCCAACGGGATCTGTCACCATCCCTCTGTTGACCATAGATACTCACCTGCTGAAGTAAACTCAGATGAGACGCAACCAGATCCATGAAGAATACTTATCAGATTATTTCCCCTTTGGAGCACATATAGCTTCAGATAGTGTGGGAGGACAATGCTCTTTGGCAAGTGTATATCCTGTGCCTCATACAGCTCCTTGCTACCAGGGAACTACTTCAACCTGCAGGATGTAGTTATCCCCCTGGGACATCCCACTAGCTTTGAGGCAGGCCAGGATTAAAACAATTGTCTTGACTCTATAACACATTACAAACTACTCACCATCATCATACATAATAACCCTTCATCTGTATATTCCTAGGAGGTGGTGATATAGACAGTGTGTGCAGATGAAAAGTGTTAAAGGGAGAGCGCATGGCAACCGTTGATGAGGACACATGTGTAGGGAACGTAGGAGCATGAGATAAATCTGGGATATTCAGGGTCAATCACACCATCAGTCCCTGCTCATCCAATAAGCTCTAAGTGGGAGGAAGAAGGAAGGCAGAGGCAGCATTAGGCCCCTAAGTTAATGCTGGCTGATTGATCCTTAGGGATATTGTCCAAGTTCCTCCTGTTGGAAGGACCTGCTCTTCTGAAGCTAATCGATCTTTCTGGTCAGGAGGAGATGCAACACTGTATGCTTTAAACCACCTCCTCAGTAGATGTAGCCCCTACCTGAGGTTGATTAATTTGTGTATTTTCTGTGTTTTTTTGCTTAGCACACTTTCCCTATCAGTGATGGATCTACCATTCTCCTCTTCTGTGCAGCTGAGATCCTCCTTTATTTCCAGCTTGGATCCTCCTACTCCCCTTATCTGATCCCTGGCTTCCTGCAACTGAGGAAGAGGGAGAGAGATGAAGGATTATGCATGCATTTCTTAATGTATTTCAATGTTCACTTTGCTGATTATGTCATTGCAATATCAGATAGATTTTCATAGACATCTTCAATACTCTCCTCTTATGCAACAGTTCATTTCTCACATGTACATTTGTCCTGTGGGTGACAGTGAACAACAAACGGCCTGCCTTGGTGCATTCTGGTTTCACCCTGCAAATATCAAATTTCAAGATGTCACACATTGTATAGATATTTCCCCCAACAAAAGCGATTGTATTGTTACCAACAAGTCCTCATGATGCCAGGCAGGTATGTAGGCCAAACTGTGAGGTATTTATGATAAAAACAGATGAGTGTGGCCCAGTTATCTATTTGTAAGGCATTTGACAGGTGGCAGCTAGAGGTGTGCCTAATTTGCATGAGACTATTTAATGACATGTCTAATTTCAGGATCACATATGAGAATTACACTTTATTATCAAAATGAACTTAGGCAGTGTCCCATAAGACTTTTTATGGCATGGTCATAAGTCAAATGCTAAATTCCAGCAAGATCCTAGGCAATGGTAGTAGTAAGGACTATTGTTCACATTGCTATGGTTACAGTGTGGCTGAATTACAATCCCTTACAGTGTGGCTGAATTACAACCCCTGCTGATACCTGTACTCTCTATGCAAATAGGAATGTAGTTCTCCTAATATAAAGGCTTATCACAATTTTTAGAGTTGCCATCACAGAACAGTATTTTCTTCTTGAAGGCTTTCTCGGGAATGGCTGAGTTTGCACTTCTGCTACTTGACTTCAGAATGCACACTGTTGGCAGAGAACTTGGCCTGAGCGACATAGATATTAAAACACACAGACAGGTAATCAAGAATGTCTAACTAATTGTGCCAAACATCAATTAACAATGATCGATAGGCATGGAGCTGTGAGGGAAAGTATCTGGGGGTGGTGGGTGGAATAGTGTTTCCAGACATCAGTTAGCAGTGATATAACTCACTGGTAATTAGTAATTTGGAAACATATATTTATATGGCTTTCAGATGTACCTATGGGCACTTCTGGTGCATTATTTCCATGCATAACAAACTGTGGGTGATGTGCGTGCAGATGAAAATAGTATTGACTAAAGGTTTTGGTGATATGATTCAATGGTACATTTTTTGGGAGGGGAGGATCAGGCATGGTTTGTTTCTTTACATTGTTGGTGTTGAGTGTCAGAGAGCATGTATGTGTTTTGTTTGAGTTTTTATGCATTTAATACCTTATTGGTATCAAACACTAACACAGTGATGGGAGGTATGCTTTTAAGTAGTCTAACCACTGGCATTCACTCACGGTAGCTCCCAAATCCTTTATTTTTAGCTCACTGGGCCACATCAGATTAGACCCAGCCATATACAAATCAGCCTTGGTCCTGCTCCAATAAGAACAGTCTGGCCAGAACTGCTAAAACAGTTCCTCTATGAACCTGAACATATGCTATGCCTCATTAGCAGGGATGACCTGTTTGAGGTTGCTTATCTTCCCTTGTGCCTTTCTGGCAGTTTGGGACGGACTTTTCCCATGAGGAGCAGTGTCAGTACTGATTTGCATAGCTGTTTCCTTTGTCTAGAGTGGCACAGAGGACAAAAAATGATGGGTTGGAATGCTACCCCGTGTGATTGCCAGGGTTAGACTTTTTACAAGCATTCTGTCCACCACTATTTGTGTCACATAAAACTTGTCCTGTTTTCCATCATTAATATTCCTAAAAACCCAATGTAAAAATTTTTTCAATTGAGTTTCTGTTATTTGCAGATGCAATCATTTTCCTGTTTAAATGTGTTCCACTTTTTCCGTGTTTTGCGGTGTAATTCCCTAACTTCAGTGATTTCTATTTGATTTTGTTGCAGTTTCCATGAGTCGTCACATGTAGTATGTGACTTACTTTAAGGGTAGGTTAGAGTAAAATTGAGTCCTTTTTGGCTGCCGCACTACTTTAGTATATGTATGCGTAACTTAGTAAATTGGTCTGACTTACCTTTTTTTTGGTGTGTTTTCGTATTTTAATGGGCATCCGTGTACACCTCCTTGACTTTTTCTATGCACCTTCAACTTTAGAGTAGATATTCAATATTTTCCAGTAACTTGCCAATGGCACTCCCATGTTTACACCTAAATAATAGATTTATGTGTGCAGAGTTTTGGATAGAGGTGTGTAGGCAGCGGTTTCCACTTGCACCTTTGTGAACAACCATTTAGGTACCATGATATGGTACCAATCAAGCACTAGTCATCATGGTTGTAAATGACATGGTGAATTTGGTGCTTACAGTCCCACACTAATGTTAATGTTAATGTTAATGTTAATGTTAAGGGAGATTTGTTAAGCGCACTGTCACCATAAGTTTCCTGGCGCTGATAGGCTACCGAGATTGTGCAAGAGGGACTTAGCGAGGGTGTGAAAAGAGCAGAGTTTTCAAGGATTTCCTAAAGGACAGAAGAGAGGGCTCAGTCTTGAGGGAGCGTGGAAGAGAATTCCACAGCTTGGGAGCCAGGTGGATGAAGCTGCGGCCGCCTAGTCTGGAGAGTTTGAAACGAGGGATGACCAGAAGCAGGAGGTTAGTGGACCTCAAAGTACGGGAGGGACAGTAAGGGGTGACCAGGGACTTCACGAAAGCTGGGGAGGGGCCAGTCCGGGCTTTAAAGACCAGGCAGCAGACCTTGAAGGCTATTCTTTCACTGATGGGCAGCCAGTGTAATTGTTGGAGTAGGGGTCTGGCCGACTGCCATCTTGGAATTTTAAAAGCAAGTCTTGCGGCCTGGTTTTGAATGATCTGTAGCCTGGATAGCAGGGATTTTGGGAGGCCATGGTACAGGGAATTGGAGAAGTCCAAACGGGACATCACCAATGCTATTATGACCTGTAGCAAGGCTTCCGGGGTCAGAAGGTGGGCCACTTTCCGTATCCTGTAAAGCTGGAACATACAGGCGGATGTTACAGCGCTCACCTGGGCCTTGAGATTGAGCTCAGAGTCAATGATGACCCCGAGACTCTTTACACAACCAGCTGGGAGAGGCGGAGAGCTGAGCTCAGAGGGCCAATACTGGGGGCCCCAGTGGGAAGCGCTCCTCCCGGGAAGGAGGAGCTCAGTTTTCCCAGGGTTGAGCTTCAGTTGGTTTTGATTCATCCAGTGCTGGATGTGTATCATGACCGCCTGGAAGTTGGTAATGGCGTCAGGGGAAGTGAGGGGAAAAATAATTTGTAGGTCGTCCGCGTAGTTGAACACGGTGACGTCCCACCTACCCAAGGAGTGAATAAGGGATTGGAGATACAAATTAAAAAGAAGGGGGGACAAAGATGATCCTTGGGGGACGCCACCGAGCGACGGGGCGCTGGGAGCTCTGAAAGGGCCCAGGCTGACAGCTTGGGATCTTCCCTCGAGAAAAGACCTAACCCAGGTCAGAGCGAGCCCACGGATTCCAGCTGACTCGACACGGAGGAGTAAGATGGCATGATCCACTGTGTCGAATGCTGCCGACAAATCCAGTAGGACCAGTGCCTGGGAGAGTCCTCTGTCAGCATTGCTTCTGAGGTTGTCCAGCACGGCGAGGATAACAGCCTTGGTGGAATGGGCTGGTCTAAAGCCGGCTTGATTTGGGTCTAAGAAGTTGGATTCCTCAATGAATTGCGAGAGGCAAGCAGTGACATGTGCCTCTAAGATTTTAGACAGGTAAGGTAGGAGGGAGATGGGCCGATAATTGGCGAGGACCGCAGGGTCCACGCCAGGCTTTTTCAGCAAAGGCACCAGGATGGCCTCCTTGAACGACCTGGGGACTGTTCCAGAGCTGAGAGAGGCGTTAAGTAGGGGTAAAACATGGCAGATCTCCCGAAACACTGAAGGAGGAGCCAGATTTCACTCGCGTAGCCAATTCGGCTAGGGAGTCGGAGTCAAGGGTCGGGAAGCAAGTCAAGGTAGAGGTGTTAATAGAGGGGACTGCAACAGTAGCCAGAGGGGGAGAATGAGGGATGGAATTTTTGATTACTGAAATCTTATCGATGAAGAAAGAGTTCAAGGCATTGCATGACTCGGCGGAGGGGGCCTGGTTGGGGAGTGTCCTGGCGTCTGATGTTAATTCAGCAAGAACCTTAAATATCTCTTTGGATTTATTAGGGGCAGTTAGTATTCTCTTGGAGACAAAGGCGGCCTTAGTGGTGGTAATGGCTTTTTTGTATTCTTTACGTGCAAGCACGTACGCCTCCCTCTCGGTGCTAAGGTAATTACGCCTCCACCTGCGCTCCACTTGGCGTAGCTCAAGATGTTGAGATTTCAAAGCTGAGTTAAACCATTTGAGATTTACTGTGTCGGGAGCGAGGGAACCGGGATAGGGGGGCAAATTGGTCGCTAGCCGTCGTGAGCCAGTGGGTGATATTTGCATCCAAAGCATTGACGCCTGGGCTGTTACTAGATAAGGGTTGGGTCTCTGCAAGAAGAGAGAGGAAGGCAGGGAGATCAAGAGCATTCCATTTCCTAGCGACCCCCCCCTCCAAAGGCGGGAGTCTGACCAGTCCCTTCACAGAGATGGAGGACTCGATCAACGAGTGATCTGACCAGACGCATGGGGAAATGATCGGACAGGAGAGCGATACCCCCTGCGTCCAGATGTGATCCAGGATGTGGCCCCCAGTGTGAGTGGGGGTGGTGACGTGCTGAGTCAAATTTAAGCTGAGAAGTGCCTCGAACAATTCAGTAGCATGGGGGCCGGCATCAGCCTGATTGTACCAGTAATTAAAATCGCCAAACATGGCGATACGAGCAGAGGCAGTCATCAGGGCGGCAAGCTGTTCGCTGAGAGCAGCGGGGAACAGAGGCATAGGAGTGGGAGGACGGTACAGGACAATGAGAGTCAGGGCTCCAGCTTCGGAAGCTAGGCTGATGACAAGGTTCTCAACCTCAGGGAGACAAAGCGAAGAAGACGCAATGAATTTGAGATCTTTGCGTATGATTGCTGCCACGCCTCCACCACGACGGGCTGTCGGCCGGTTGGCATTCAGCATATAGTAATTGGGTGGCAAAGCTGCCAGGATATCAGGAAGGGAGAGGTCAGACAACCATGTCTCGGTGAGCAGCAAGACATCGGGATTCTCAGCTGTCAGAAGAAGGAATATATCAGAGTGATGTTGAGGGAGGGAGCGTGTGTTAAGGTAAAGTATGCGGATACAGGACTCAGGCTGGGTCGGGGTAGACAGAGACTGATGTATGAGTTGGGGTAAGGGTGTATCAGCCGAGATGCCAAGAGACACTAGGCGATCCCAAGTTGTAGACGAGAGAGCACAGGGAGGGTGCTGTAGTGCTCTAAGTGTGGCAGCTGAATGAGTGATAAGAGGAACAGCATCCCGAGGCCCTGGGCCCGTCAGGCCGCGGATGGGCGCAGACGGGCTTAACTCAGGCGCAACTCCGGCGCGCCTGCGTCGCGCCCGCTGCGCTCGTCCACTGCGCTTCCGGGGGGGGGGAGGCCATTTGTAGGGCTGAGGGCGGGAGGGGCCGAGCGCTAGTCCACTCACCTCGGCTCCACTCCAGGCTCCTCACCCAAGATGGCGGCCAAAGTCGAGTCCCGGGCAGCGCTTCGATCGCCTGCCAGGAGACAAATCAGGGGCAAATGCACAAATGAAGCCCAAGTGAGCAAATGCGATCAACATGCTCAATTAAAAGGGGGTTAGCAGACAAAGTGCGAGTGCAATATAAAATATACAGTTCCGATTTTTAAAATAGCTTTGTGGCCTCTAAAAGAAATCACGGGCCCGGTAGAGCCTCTGGCAACCGTGAGCGTCTATCTTGAAGTGAGTGGGAAGCGAGGGAAGCCGATTGCCTCCGCCGCCGCTGCTTCAGCTGCTGCTGCGCTCTGCTCCACTCCGCTGCTGCTCTGCTCTGTGGCCACCCCTGTCCTCTAATACAATCCTGGAGCCAGTTACAGTTCCACCTGCGTCCACCCACGTCCAGGGGGGCGGCAAAAACAGGGAGTCAGGACCAAAAGCAGCAGTCAAGTAAGGGGTCAGCTATTTCAACCTCATTTCAATCATGTTCTGCTGAGCCAGTTCACCATCTCCTCTGCTGCCCGCTTCGCCACACTTGCAGTCCACCAACATCGCCTACAGCGCACCAGTCTCCGCGCTCCGCTCTCCGCTCTCCGCTGCCCTCCACCACCTGTGGTCCTCAGCTCCGGTGTCAGATGGATCAGCGCACCGACCGGAACACCGTTGAGCACAATAGAGAAGCACTGCAGGAGTCCGGCCGCGCCCAACAACACCGGGTGTCCAGCCTGTCTGCAACTCACCATACAGGGGTGGAGCGGCAAGTCTCAGCGAGGCCACAGGAACCAGGGGGGGGGCGCGAGGGGCCGCAGACAGCAGTTCCCAGGCAGAAATTCGGAGAGGCAGCGAGGCAGCGTCCTCCTTCTCCTTCTCTCACACTGGCGGCTTGGGTAACACCTATGTCGAATAATCAAGTTACAAAACAATATTACCACAAGGTTCAGAATTCAGGTGCAAAAAGAAGAGCAAAGTAAGACCGATTAGTGGATGCTTTCATGGATTTTTCTGCTTTTGGTTAGCATCTGCATTTCACTGGTGGTAAATATATCTGTGGGTAATTTACATATTTTTTTTGAGAAATATATAAAATTCCCCGGGAATTATGTGAAATTACATATATTTTCACAAAATGTGCTGGCCGAACTGTGAAAAATTGAAAGGTCTAACAGGTACCATGTTCATGTGTCAAAAAATGAACAGAAGGACTTCAACCACAAAAGCATTTTGCAGAATCAGCATGTTATATTATTGCTGCAATTTAGTCATTTTTGGAGTTGGACATGGCACCACTACAAGGAAGACAAAAACAGTAGTAGAGGTAAGCCAATGTCTTTATTTAACCTATCAGGCCTCCATCCCTGACAGCTACTGCCATACCGAGAACCCTCAAGCTCACCCCCACATTGCACATTGTAAACCCCTATGTCACAATGCCATACAAGTTCCCAAATAACACACCAAGTAATACAATAAATAACAACCCCATTATGCACACACAACATGTAATGAATGCAAAATAACAACCCAGTATTTACTATATAATAGGAATACAACATAAAATTCAAATATGCAATTGGGCTAGTAAATAGCCCATACCATGATCCTCATGGAGATTTGTGTTCTTCTTACTGTGGTAGAAATATCCATGGCTGAGTTTTGCTTCATGCGATACTCTCTTTCCACCGAATGCCTTCATCCCCTCTTTCTCCAACATCATGATCATCAGAAACTACATCTGAACCCACACTGTCATTCTGAAACACAGTTACACCTTCATCTCTCACCAGGACACAACCTTGAACGCATCACTGTAGTTTTCCAAATAGGATTTACAGAAATCGTGCTCTTATTCCACACTTATGCACCTTTAACCACAACCACATGATCTTGTATTTTAACAACTTTCTTGGGCTTGGGAAACCTAGACCCCTCTTTTCTCACGATGACTGGTCTCTCAGACCCCCCAGGATATAGCGGCATGGATTAGCAAATTTAGCGGCACAAATATGGAAATTTAGCGGCACAAATAGGGAAATTTAGCGGCCATTTTGCGGCATTTTAGTTTGCAGTTTTTCCTACAACAAACACAGATATCTTTGTTTTTTAAAGTATTTAACAAGCTAAAGCTATGTATATTTAGTGTATTTACAATGTAGACACTTTGTTTGGCTTAAAGGCTACATATATGTGTTTAAAAACAAAATTATGCCCCTGAGGCCCCGCTGCGTGCCCCGTGTGCGGCAGGCCCAAAAAGAATGCCACCTGGGCCCACCGCACACCGGGCATGTTGCGGGCCCAACATTTGTTTAGAAAAAAATATATGCTCCTCAGGGCCCGCCGCATGCCACTCAACCGTGAGGGTCTCAAGGTCTTGGGGGAGGGGGGGAAGCATCTCCAGTAAGTCCAAGAGCCAGGTCTTGAGGGTCTTCCTGAAGATGTGCAGTGTGGGGGCGCATATTGCAAGAAGAGCTTGTTTTGGGTGTTAGTTGATAGTTGGATCTACCAGCTTCATGTTTTTTGCTAAAAATAATGGTATTGGCATGTCATTGGAGTTTTCTGATGTTGCCATTATTTGGGTTGAAGAAGCGGTGCGATGCTCTACAAATGTTGGAAAGCATGTTCAATTGTCAGCCAACTAATTTTCTCCTGGTTAGCTTTGGTGGGCAAAGTTTTGGTATTAGTATGAAAGGCACCTTTAGATAAATCATGTCTATTTTCCTTTTAATTACAATTTGTGTTGCTAACATTATATTAGTCAGAGACAAAAATGTATTTGAACTACCAAGTAATGTCCTCAATTCAGAAAAGCCAGGAAGAATGTAAACAACCTTGTTTCAGCATTCTTCTGCGACCATGGTGTGTCATCTCTCTACCATTACAACAGTATTTCCGACATGCCAAGTGGCTTCTGTAAAGGCGATGTGCACCTCACTCATCTTGGTATTGACATATTCTTAGCCAACATGCAAAACTGTGTCAAATACCTACTTCCTTGATCCTCTTAGAGCATACATATACCCAATAACTCTTTTCAAAGACAGCATTTGTTTTAAACGTTGCCTTTTATTTTGTATCCACCCCTTTGCTTCTTTTTTTTCTGTTTTTCTGTTGTTATTTTTTTTGTACTCACAAGTCATTCCGGATCACAATTCACATTCCCTTCAAGTTTTTTGTTTTTATTTATGGCCTTTTGAGTGGCTGTGACTCGTGACTCATGGATCGAAATTCTATTTAGGATTGCAAATTTGTCATTAAAAAAGCCTTGTTTTCTTTTGTTTCTTTTCCCACCTTAAATGTTCTAAGTGCTTGCTCTTCCCGTGCCCTCGCAGAAACAGCCTTTACAATGATGCCTTTACTACGACAGCCTTTGTCGTGCAGGTATTTGTGCCTTTACCACGAATGTGAGTATTGGTAAAGATAAGCACACACACACGCTACACACACACACACTCCACACACACGTTACACACACACACTCCACACACACACTCCACACACACACACACTCTCTCTCTTTCTCTCTACACACAATCTCTCGCTCCGCGCAACCACACTATCTCTCGCTCCACGCACACGCACTCTCTCTCGCTCCACACAAACTCTCTCTCTCGCTCCACACCCAGACACACTCTCTCTCGCGAGACACACACCCAAACTCTCTCTCTCTCTCTCTCTACACACACACACACACACACACACAAACACTCTCTCTCGCTCCACACACAGACACCCTCTCTCTCTTTTGCTCCATACACACACTCTCTCTCTCGCTCTCTCTCTCTTGCTCGCTCTCTCGCTCCCTCTCTTGCGCTTTCTCTCCTCGCTATCTATCTATCTCTCTCTCTCTCATACACGTAACTTAATATACTTACCACGAAAGGTAAAGGCTGCATGGAAAAGATGTGTAGTATCGTCATACAACTTCTTACTCATAATCTCTATTTTCAAGATTTTTTCTCGTGCCCAGTTACAATCCACTTTTGAGTCTGTTCTCTGAACACGCAGAAGTGATTCTATAAGCATGACAAGCTTCATGTCCTGCTGTTGATGTTGATTGTGCTAATTGGAATTTCTAAATAAAGCACACAGTCTTCTTTTCTAACACTTGGACACAGCTTTGTTTTTTCACTAATGTCCAAATATCACGTTCCACGTGCAGGTGACAATGTACACTTTGCTTCTCTCTAACCTCATATGCTATTTGCATTTACTAACCTTTCACTTAATCTAGTTGACTTTATTTACTTGGTAGCTCACTCTTTTGTCATTGAACTCTGGATCTTAGTCTAAGGTTCAGGAGTTGTACATTGCCGATTTCGCAGGAACTTTTGTAAAAATTGCGGCATTTTTACAAAAGTGCCGATTTCGCAGGCACTTTTGTTAAATTCGCGGTATTTTTACAAAAGTGCCGATTTCGCGGCAAGCCGCGAAATCGCGAAATCGCGAAATCCTGGAGGGTCTGCTTTACTACGACAGCCTTTGTCGTGCAGGTATTTGTGCCTTTACCACGAATGTGAGTATTGGTAAAGATAAGCACACACACATGCTACATGCAGGTTACACACACACGCTACACACACACACTCCACACACACGTTACACACACACACTCCACACACACACTCCACACACACACACACACACACACACACTCTCTCTTTCTCTCTACACACAATCTCTCGCTCCACGCAACCACACTATCTCTCGCTCCACGCACACGCACTCTCTCTCGCTCCACACACACTCTCTCTCTCGCTCCACACCCAGACACACTCTCTCTCGCGAGACACACACCCAAACTCTCTCTCTCTCTCTCTCTCTACACACACACACACACACACACAAACACTCTCTCTCGCTCCACACACAGACACCCTCTCTCTCTTTTGCTCCATACACACACTCTCTCTCTTGCTCTCTCTCTCTTGCTCACTCTCTCGCTCCCTCTCTTGCGCTTTCTCTCCTCGCTATCTATCTATCTCTCTCTCTCTCATACACGTAACTTAATATACTTACCGCGAAAGGTAAAGGCTGCATGGAAAAGATGTGTAGTATCGTCATACAACTTCTTACTCATAATCTCTATTTCAAGATTTTTTCTCGTGCCCAGTTACAATCCACTTTTGAGTCTGTTCTCTGAACACGCAGAAGTGATTCTATAAGCATGACAAGCTTCATGTCCTGCTGTTGATGTTTATTGTGCTAATTGGAATTTCTAAATAAAGCACACAGTCTTCTTTTCTAACACTTGGACACAGCTTTGTTTTTTCACTAATGTCCAAATATCACGTTCCACGTGCAGGTGACAATGTACACTTTGCTTCTCTCTAACCTCATATGCTATTTGCATCTACTAACCTTTCACTTAATCTAGTTGACTTTATTTACTTGGTAGCTCACTCTTTTGTCATTGAACTCTGGATCTTAGTCTAAGGTTCAGGAGTTGTACATTGCCGATTTCGCAGGAACTTTTGTAAAAATTGCGGCATTTTTACAAAAGTGCCGATTTCGCGGGCACTTTTGTAAAAATCGCGGCATTTTCACAAAAGTGCCGATTTTGCGGCAAGCCGCGAAATCGCGAAATCCTGGAGGGTCTGTCTAACCGAATCTCCCACCTTCACTCTGATTTCCTTGTCTGCACCTTCAACCCTCGACCTCCAAGACAACGCCTTCTTCACATCCAGAACTTTTTCCACATCATCTCCATTTGCCATTTTCCAATCCATCCATCCCATATTCAAACTAGTGCCAGCAACCCTTCCTCTCTTAAGAGTAAAAGGTTACACCCCAGTCACATCATGTATGGTAGTCTTATACACTTTCAACATGTCTTTAATTACTTGTTTCCAACTCATGTTATTTACTAAGACTAATTGCAACTGGTCCTCTAGCACTCAGTTGAATCTTTCCACCAAAATATTACTCCTGGGATGATATAGAGATTTTCTAATATGATCAATAACATGCCTTTGAAGGAAATTCCTCATTTCTCCTGACACCAATTATGTACCATTGTCAGTAACTTACTCCTCCAGGTAACCTTCCCTAAAATATACATCACTCAGAAAACAACCTCAGAAGCCGTAGTTACAGTCTCAACCATTTCTATTTCTGGCCAGCTTGATAAATAATCAATGTGCACTAATGCAAATTTAGGGGTACTTCCTGAAACCCAAATCGATGTGAGATATCCAGAGCCAAATTACTCCATGGCGTGGATGGAGGTTCCAGAGACAAAACAGGAGATGGCACCGTAATTTGAGTCTTGTCGCTAAGAACACAAGCATTAGTATTTACCAAATTGTTCTGCCGCTCTATCCAGTCCCGGCCACCAAAAATCTTTCCCTATGTTCCATTTTAATGCCTTAATGCCTACATGACCAGAATGCTCAAGAGTAATTCCTCTCTTCTGTAAACACTTAGGAACAATTAACAATCCTCCACGTCTTAAGATACTGTCAGAAACTGACAGCTCCTCTGCAACTTTAGAAAATGGAGCAACTTCTTTGTGAATATCCTTTTTTCCAGGCCAACTCTGTACAACACATTTAATAACTTTGGATTATCAGAAACAACAACGGCGGACCTCCTGTGCCGCACCTCGTGCCAGTTCCTATTTGTGAGTTTGTTGTGCAAAACTACCCCTACGCCAGCCGTTGTTGGGCGTCACTGTGCTCCATATCAAAAGATATTCTAATTCATGGGGGTGCACAACTCAAGAAGTCCAATCGAAACCAGTAAATAGAAAAAAGTAACTTCTTTATTCCAATAGGTTTGTTTTCTTTAAAAGAGCATCAAGTACAAGCTGTCCAGCCAACGCGTTTCATTCCCCACAGGGAACTTCCTCAGGGCAAAATTCATATGTTTGGCACTAGTATGGAGTACTTTATAGAAACAGTTTCAATATCTCAAAATCGCAGCTGTATAGTAATTTTTTAGAAATCATTGGAGTGTTCCTTCATAAGTCTCCAAAATGTCTTGATCCTCCAAAGAAATATATATCCCCAGGTCAACAGGTATCACGATATTTGCAGGAATATATATAATAATATTAAATGTTCTCTCAAGCAAAACATTGTATTACACCATCGCCCATGCGAATTCACAGTTCAGTATGTGAGACCTTGTGACCTTGTGACCTTGTGGCTGCAACCCGCAGCAGGACGTGTTCGTGTACGACCACAAGGTCTCACATACTGAACAGTGAATTTGCATGGGCGAAGGTGTAATACACTGTTTTGCTTGAGAGAACATTTAATATTATTATATATATTCCTACAAATATCGTGATACCTGTTGACCTGGGGATATATATTTCCATTCTGTGAATAGCAAAAGTAGTACGTTTATTCTGTGAATCGAAAAAGTAGTAAGTTCATTCTGTGAATACCAGAAGTAGTAAGTGCATTCTGTGAATACCAAAATGGTACTAAGTTTAGGATTTTGTCTTAAGTTTGTTCTGTGAATCGGCCCCTTAGTTTATATTACCTACAAAGACGAGATCCTATGTATTTTTAGGAACTGCATGACATGGTGCCGCCATCGTTGGTTTGGTTCTTATTTAAAAGTAAAATCTGAGTAGTTCAGTAGTGCTTTCTCAGAGACACCTACTCATATTTAACCAGAGACGTCTGTTGTGGGAAGGGAAAATCTTCATTATCTGAGTAGGTATATCCTGTAGGCTGTAGGTTTATTCAAGCTTGAAGGATTATTGCTCCCCACACTGTGCAAAACCTTATCTCGTTTCCTTGCAAATTCCTCCTACAATGTCTGTCCAAGACGGCGCCTTGAATGCAGGGGAGGAAGAGCTTGTAGGTGCTCTTAACATTACGGAAAATTGCAGACATGCAATTATGATGAAATTAGTGGATTATGGCCTCCCAGCAATGGGTGGAAATATTACCTTCATGATTGAGGCACACGAGGTATTCAGGACAGAGGTATTCTATTCTTGGTTCAAATTCCCACCTGCTGATGGTCGCACACATTGTTTTCACACTTACATTGAAGATGAGATGCCTGAAAAATACTTTCCATACATGGAAATAGAAGTCCCGCTAACTTACCAAAAACATATTAATTTGTTTAAAGGCGCCCTTTCCCACAACACAGAAAATGTGAGACTCAGTCTGCCCAGCAGAGATGGAGCGACCTGGACTGTCCTAGCCTTTTACATACCGCATCCAGAGATTGATACATTGCCAGCAGTAGATTTATGTACACTTTACAAAGACATAGTAAAACTATACAGAAACCTAACACAGTTCGTAATGCTAACACTTACAATTCAACCTATGAGTGGTACCCATGCTGGACAACCTCAAATGACTACGTCAAGTATCAGCCCCCAAATGTTGTATGCGATTATGGGAAGTGTGCCCCCTAAAAGTGGGCAAATGCTGTTCTGGATATCACAGAAAATAGCACAGTTTGAGACAGTATTTCCTCACACGATACTGCAGAAAAAACACAGAATACTATCAATTTTCTTGCCAATGAGAATGGCTCCCCTGATAGAGGATTGTACCACTTGGGGTACAGTTTTCGCTGCCATTTATACCAAAACTCATGGTACCCCCTCAATAGCAGTCATACCAGAAGTATTGAAACAAATACAAAATGAGAACCAGCCCTGGACTTGGGGATGAAACTTATGTTATGTTAGGTAACATAAAATGGGAAGCAACAACAGTGGCTATACGCCAGTGCTTGAGGGAAGTCACTCCTGCACAACACGAGTGAGAACTACCTAAGATTTGATGATGTAGTCTGAAGTGCGATGTGTGCCTCTTTGCTTGACTCACTTTTCTGATCTTTGTTCTGACCCTGACCGTCCTTCCCTCCCCAAGTTTTTTGGTGAACCCTGAAAGGAACAAGAGGAATGTGTATCAGTATCCTGATACCTTCTATTTTCTATCAGAGGGCTCCTGTTGAGGAGACACACCCCATAATAGTGATGCATTCTGCTTATTATTTTTTGATGGTTTGTTATTCCATATCTTGTTAGAAGAATTGGGTGCTTGCTTTGAGTTATCCTTTTTCAGGACTGCTTGTTATTTGCGGTTTTCCAGGTGTAGCTCCCAAGTTATCTCTACCCAGCGAAGCATAGGTTTCTTCAATAATCTTAGGCAGTTCTCGATCCTGTTGTGCAGGAGTGACTTCCCTCAGGCATTGGCGTATAGCCACCGCTGCTGCTCCCCTTTTATGTTACCTAACATAATTGTTGATACCTGTGCAAAATTGCCAATCAGTTTCATCCCCAAGTCCAGGAAAGATTCTGCCCTGTACTCATTCTGTATTTGTTTCAATACTTTTGGTATGACTGCTATTAAGGGGGTAAAGCTCAGAACAGGAGAAATTAAAATGTTGTGGTCGACAAAGTCCTTGCATTGTGTAAATACTTAATAAGAGCTTGCCAGAACCTAATGGAATTTCTGGTGCCAGCAGCGTTGAATGAACACATCACTGTGGAGACACCGGATACAAGGATTGAATTTATCTTCTTCTTTGAAGATGTAGTCTGAAGTGCGATGTGTGTCTCTTTGCTTGACTCGCTCTTCTGATCTATGTTCTGACCGTCTTTCCCTCTCCAAGTTTTTTGATGAACCCTGAAAGGAACAAGGGGAATGTGTATCAGTATCCTGATACCTTCTATTTTCTATCAGAGGGCTCCTGTTGAGGAGACCCACCCCATAATAGTGATGCATTCTGCTAATTGTTTTTTGATTGTTTGTTATTCCATATCTTTTTAGAAGAATTGTGTGCTTGCTTTGAGTTATCCTTTTTCAGGGCTGCTTGCTATTTGCGGTTTTCCAGGTCTAGCTCCCAAGTTATCTCTCCCCAGTGAAGCATAGGTTTCTTCAATAATCTTAGGCAATTCTCGATCCTGTTGTGCAGGAGTGACTTCCCTCAGGCATTGGGGTAAAGCTCAGAACAGGAGAAATTAAAATGTTGTGGCCGACAAAGTCCTTGCGTTGGGTAAATACTTTGCATTCATTCACCCAGTCAAGCTTTTCTATCTTTGGCTATAGTCTTTTTTATGGAGCTCAAAATCCCACAGTGGGATAAGCCTGACACTGTATCCAATGAAGTTGCTTCCAAATCAGACCCCTTTCCATCAAAGTTCCACTTGTACTCTGAAGGTCTCAGAAGTCTAACAAACAATTCCCAACTCTACAACCTTTCTGGAGGAGCCCCTCTTCCTTACTTCTAAGTCTCCCAGGACCTCTGAGACAGCCTAGTGGCCAGCACACACTCCAAAATAGGTTATTAACAAGGCCCAGTCAAATTTCAGTTGGCACTGGTCAGCTGGGCACTTCAGGGTATTGGCGTCTTGCAGGTTGTTGTGCCCCTTTAACCACAAAGGAAACGAGCCAGCTGACCCCTGGGACCTGATTCGCAAAGTGTAACTTACACTTTTGAGTAACATTACACTTTTGAGTCAGTTTACTACTTTTTGGTATTCACAAACTGTGCTTTTGCAGTAATGTACACTTTTTGTAGTAACTTACAGTTTTGTAGTATGTCCAGCACTACACTTGGCCAACTACCGAAACTGCACACCCTGCTATAGAACATAATGGAGTTAGGCACTTACTACAAAAGTGTAAGTGATTGCAAAAGTGAAAGTTACTACAGAAGCGCAGTTAGTGAATAAAGAAAAATAGTAAAATTATTCAAAATTGTAGGTTACTACAAAAGTGCAGTTTTTGAATAGCACCTTGTTTTATGTTTTGTAGCACTACTGTAGTATTACAAAAAATACTAAAATATTCAGCTTGTAAATTAGGCCCTTTGAGTCCAAAATGCAAACTATCTTGCATACTGTTACTTAGAAGCTAATCCAACATGGCTGAATTTGTTTACACCCGAAGTGGTGTATTATGGAAATAGGCAGCCCCTCCTTCTCAGCTACACCAAACTTGTTGTGGAACCAGCTCCTGCTTCCACTGGGCTGGTCCCACTCTGGTTACAGAGGGTCAGTGTAACAAAAGGCTTATCTTCCCCAGAATTGGCAGACCTCACACTGGGCCCTTTTAGGTTAATGAAGATCCTAGGTGTTCCCCAGCTGTGAAAAGGCTTAAGCCATTATACCTGCTCTAGAAGCAGTTTTCACTTTTCTAGAGGAACGGAGTAAGCCTGGCTCTATAATAAAGGAGATTGTCCAGGAAGGAGAATCCCAGCATATATGGCGATAAACAAGCCTGAGGGCATTGGAGCGCTTTAAATGCACACCTTTTACATTGCACAAAAACGCATTAATTGCTTATAGGCACTGGGAGATTAAGTCATAAATCTAGAGTGATATGATGTTGAAAATGCACAGCTAAGCAGCATTTTCCTCACACATTGCCTCTCTCCCCTCTCAGTCTTATTGGGAGAGAAGGGAAGGTTGCAAATGCAGTTTGAGTTAGCTACTTATAATCCACAGAGGCCTTTGGGTTTACTGTTCTTGATGCCCTAAAATTATAGCATGATCACAGCACCTCACTCGGAGCCAACAGAATAAATACGCACTCGCTGAACCAGGTATTCCTACACAGAGACTTGGAGATGGGACACAGTCACAGACTCAATTAGAAATTGCTCAATTAGTAAATGCAAATTATTAGGTATTAGGAAGGCCTTTCTGAAGCATTAAGAGACCGAGTGCAAAATAACAAAGCTCATGCAGGCCAGGACTCTAACCATTTTCCCAGGTTCCAAAGTCGGCTGTGCTAGCTAGAAAGCCAAAAGCTCTCTACACAATCCTGGCAGGCCCCCAACACGAGCAGACCAAGCAGCAAAGGTAGAAACTGTACCCTCTCTGATGTTCCAAATCTGATTTGCCGTGGCAGAACAGCTGCTCTTCCGATCGGCCTTGCAATAGGCAGCCATTACTCCTCGCACTTCTACAACAAAATGACAGTTTCTTTTTGGCTGGCATATTTTTTTGTAGTTAAGTATGTGACTGGCAAGTCTCCATGAAAGGAGAAAGCCTCCTGACTTGGGGATATTGCAGCAGCTAAGCAGACTATGCAGGGAAAAGTATTACAGGGCAGTTTGTGCATCCTAGAGGGGCTGCTGATCAACTTGAGCCCCTCCTGCCACCCTCCTGCCACCTGTAAAGTTCAGGGGGGTGATTTCCCCGCTGTTGGATCCACTGTGGGGGCCATTGCTGCACGGACTCACTCTGGTGGGACTCCAAGTCCCAGAGTGCTAAGCGTGTCTCCTGCTCCCTGAAGCTGAAAGGGAGATGTCACCTGTGCCCTCTTAAGTGCCGCTCACAACCCGTGGCGCGGGATGCTGGAAGCACGGCAGAGCAGTTTGCGCATCCTAGAGGGGGCTGCTGATCATCGTGAGCCCCTCCTGCCACCCTCCTGCCACCTGTAAAGTTTGGGGGGTGATTTCCCCGCTGTTAGATCCGCTGTGGGGGCCATTGCTGCACGGACTCACTCTGGTGGGACTCCAAGTCCCAGAGTGCTAAGCGTGTCTCCCGCTCCCTGCAGCTGAGAGGAAGATGTCACCTGTGCCCTCTTAAGTGCCTCTCACAACCCGCGGCACGGGACGCGTGCGGGCCATGTTCGGGTGAAGCCCGGTCCAAGGGCGGACCAGTCCGTGCCCGTCAGCGACCACAGGAGGCTGGGCTGGGCCAGACCTCTTGGCTGTTTCAGTTAAGGAGTGCACTAATTGTGCTGTGGAGATTGAGACGTCGGTCGGAACTCAGCCAAAACATCAAGGTACTGTCTTTCACACCCTATTAAATGTGACCATCTAAGTTCTCCATTGCGACTTCATATAGAGACCGGGGAATCCAGCGGTTCAGCGAACAAAATTGGCAAAAGGAAAACACTGCTACACAGGGGAGTGCTTCGGGGGGCTGCATGGTGGGTAAAATTGATTTGTTCTTGACTAAAGCTGCCCATGCAATCACGAAGGAGATAGCCTTGACTGAGCGAAAGCTATCCTTGGAGGTGGGAAAATGTCTTCAGACCCACGTTAATAGGGAGGAGGGAGAACAAGGGAATTCAGCAGCTGCTGTGGGCCCTGTGGAATGCTCAGCAACTCCAATAACTTCTACAGCCCCAAGTCAAACAGTTACTTCGGATGAACTCAACAGGACTTCTAAGATTTAAGCTGAGAAAACAACGGAGGGAAATGATGCAGCCCTGCCACCGCCTAAGAGAAAACGAACTACCTACAACAAGTCTTCAAGGAAATCCCCCCAGTCACAAACACGGTCACACTCATCTTTAATACTTGATTTGACCCAATAAGAGTTATTAGACTCATTACTTACAAAGCTGGAATTAATGACAAAGACCCTTTTAGCACCAATAATACAAAAATTAGAAAATGTTGAGGGATTAGTCCACAATTTGATCACTAATTGTAATAAATGTGCTACTACTTCTGTGCCAAAGCCAATGGGGGAAGGGGCAGAATTTTCATCTCAAAATAAGAAACAGATTCAATCTTATCCACTTGCCCCATTTTTAAATGCTTTAGGAACCAATGGCACACTTAGTGGACCAGATTGGCAGCCCAGAGCCCCGAGGTAGCTTAGGGTAGAAAACCTCAGAACCCTGAGAGGCCCCCTCTACCCACATGTAATCAGCCTAATCACGGCATTGCAAAAGCTGTGAACCAAAGTATTCTTGATTTGCACCCTGCATCCGCCCCGCTAGTAGAAGTCCTACTGGAGGTCCCTTCTCTCTCTAAAGATACTAGGGAAACCACTCAGGATCTAATACATAAAGTAACCCATTGGTGTACTAAAAATTTAACAAATGGCCAGAACATATCATCTGACATTATCATGGCCAGAAGAGTAGGGTGGAAAGGTCACCAAACAAAAAAGATTGGTGTAGGTGACTGTATAGTTGTTAATTTTAAGGATCCAAAAAAAAACAATATGTTAATAGGCTGTGCACATCAGAGCAGTTCAAACTCCCTAATCAGAGTAGTCCCTTTACAATACTTTTACCCTCCAAGCCAGCGCAGATGTCTTATGCAATGGCAATGGCAAACACCTTGAAAACTGGGGAGGCCTGTTGCTAAAACTAACAGGGACAATAACGTACAAATGAGCAATAGATTTCAACCCCTAGTAAATCTCCAAAATTTGGATGAAAACGATTGACTAGAGTTTAAAGATGAAACCCATCAGGGTATACCGCCAACTAACATGACCGCAAATGCACAAAAAAAATTGGATCCGGATTACGTTGAAATACCTACTATAATCCCTGAATCTCTCCCCATCCCAATTCCCACTGTGGCCAAGCATGAAAGGGTCCTCTCATGGAACATAGCGGGAATAAGGTCCAAAAGAGGAAATTTACTATGGGAAAACTTTCTTTCAATGCATCATATTATTGCCCTTCAGGGAACTTGGGAAGTTAATGATTGCTACTATTTAGATGGCTTTATCTTGTTTCACAAATGTGCTATTCCATCAAACATGGGCAGAGCCAGAGGGGGTTTAATGCTAATGCTCTTACTAAAGCTCTCTTGTAAGTCACATTTGATTGATTGTAAGTCTCAGAATTTTTTGGCAGTAGAGCTATCTTTTAAGAATCGTGCCACAGTACTGGTGATATACTTTTATAATTCTTTTTCTAGAGGGCATGAGCTGGAACATCTACAAGATCTAAAGGAGTTCTTGGAATGCTATGAGGAGACTAAACAAACTTATTATGAAGTAATAATTCTAGGGGATTTTAATATTCATGAATGTCATCTAAATTATTTTATAAACCAGGACCAGGGGCAATCTCTTGCTTCATGAAATCATTTTGAGCATACACCCTCAGGCATTTTGCTGGAAAGCATCCTTTCAAATCTAAATTCAAGCAGCCTCCAACAAACGGACAATGTGGCGCCAGTACCCACTTATGTAGCAAATGGAAGATTTGGCATTATTGATTATATCTTATTGTCTGCTCCGTTAGTTTTATTTACTGAGGATTTATTGGTCACTTTTTCTAAGTTTTAGTGATCATAACCCACTTACTGTTGCTATATTATTCTCTGCTATTGAAAACGGAGAATCTGCCACTTGCCTGACAACACAAATACAAATATTAGTACTAATATCAGGCCCGCAGATTAAAGTGGGAAACAGTAGCCCCAGACAAGTTTTTTAATAATCTGTTTACAGTTTCCGCCCCCGAAATTGAGTCCTGCCTAGATACCAATACACACTATCTTAACAGCCTTCGGGACTTTAACAAAACAAATTCAATCTGATCTCACAATCACTGGCAGGAACAATCGCCAGAAGGCTGCGAGATGGTTTGATAGAGCATGCTCAGCAACTCATACGGAGCTTATATTTTCCTGATAAAATATTCCTAGAGATAAAACAGAAATTAGGGACAAAAGAAAGGCCTATAAGATAGCAGTCCATAATAGGAAGAAGGAGTTAAGGGAACAAGCATGGGATGCTCTACAACAGGCTAGCATATTAAAAGACAGCTCAAACTTTTGGAGGGTAGTCAATAGCCCCTTTCTTTCCGAAACCCCAAATTCCAACGCTGACTGTTTAATTCCAGCAGACAAATGGGTATCGCATTTTGGAAACATTTTTAGTGATGTAAACTTGGAAGAAACAAAGGAGCATAGGGAAGGGGGGCATACTAGCATACCACTCCACTCCACTTCGGTGTAGAGGAGGTTTATGAAGCAATTGCAACAACATCTTGCGGAAAGGCCCCAGGCTCCGATGGGGTACCAGCCAATCTATTTAAAGCAGACCCAAATGTATGGGCTAGCATTTTGACTAATGTTTTTAATGTTGCATATTTACATGGATTTCCAACATCCTGGGGGAAGGCAGTCATTGTTCCCATTTTTAAAAAGGGCGCAAGGGATGAGCCTATATGTTATAGGCCGATATCACTTTTACATTCGGCAGCCATAATTATGGAAAAAGTCATTCTTAATCGGTTTACGACATGGCTGGATGACCAAAATGTTATCTCTAACCTGCAATATGGTTTCAGGCCAGGCAAAGGAACCTTGGACCAATGCTTAAATTTACACTTAGCGATAGGGAAGTACACCATCGCCAAGAAGGGCATAATACATCTGGCGTTTATGGACCTGACACAAGCTTTTGACTGTGTTAATAGATCAAAGCTGTGGTCTACCTTAAATGACATGGGTCTTGAAACAGAGCTTGTAGATTTTTTACAAGCTATGCACAAGAATAACACAGCAGCTATCAGATACAACAGTAATGGGGACTTGACAACCACCTGGGATGTCAGAAGAGGGGTATGCCAAGGTTGTATCCTGGCCCCCCTCTTATTTACACTGTACATGAATAAGTTAGGAGATTTTTTATTAGCTAGCTGCAAAGACATCCCTAGATTTAGCGACAAGATGATCCCCGCACTTTTATATACGAGTGAAACAGTCATACTAGCCAGAACAGCAGTGGGCCTCCAATCACTTTTAGATGCTTTTATTACTTTGATGGACTCCTTAGATCTCTCAATACATTTTAAGAAATCGCACACTATGTCTATTGGCCCTGGTAAGTCCCAAAAAAAGTTAACATTTTATTGTAAAGGGACAGAATTAACAAAGGTTCCAACCTTCCCTTATTTGGGGGTACTTTTGACGAGCGTGCGTCATGTTGCCCTCAAACTACACAAAAAAAGAATACTCTTGCTAGAGCCACAGGGGAACACTAAATTTCGCTAAAAGACTGGGGTCAAAACCCATTGTGGCACTGATGAAGATATATAAGGAAAAATGTATCGCCATGGCAACCTACGGCATTGACATCTGGGGATATAAAGAAGGAAAGGAGATTCAGCATGAGGAAGACAGGTTACTACGTAAGATTTTAGCAGTCCCGCATTCCACCCCTGCATATGTAACACATGAAGAACTAGGGGTGGGTCACATATCAGACCAGATTTCAGTGGCTCCTTTAATGCGCTGGCTGAGAGTATGGGCAAGTCCCACTGAAACTATAAACCAAATAATAATTACTTATTGTCTAGCGCTGGATAGAGCCGAACGTATCCCCTAGTTAAAGTACTTAAGGGAACTGACAATTTGGCTAGGTTGCCCTGATCTATTCCTAAGCCCCAAACCCATGGGTAAACTCAAAATTTGAAATAATAAACATCAGTTTTTAACTAAGCGCCAGGGACTAAGGAAAGAAAAGGAGTTGACAAAACCGACGGTAAGACGCTATGTAACATTATCTATGCAAAACCAAGTTCAACCGCATCTATCAATTGTCGGTAATCCCTTTAATCGCTTTGTTTTAACAAGATTTCGTTTACAAATGCCTCCCTGGCTTTTGTCAGTACCTCAGTGTTTTTCTAAGCCTGGCACCTTAGAACCTTGTCCATGTGACAATTTATCTGAACAGGATACCCTCCACTTTATCATCTTTTGTGATTATTATGTTTTTTTCCGTAGGAAATGTATATTACCATTACTCAGAGAATGTCACTTTGTGCAAGTTAGGCCAGCCTTACCGTACCTTCAAATGATATCCTCCCCTATGGTTTGTTTTGGGGTTGCAAGTTTGTTAACAGGAGCCATTAGGTGCAGGAAAAAAATTTTTTTAATGGTTAAAATGCTTTTCTAAGATTTTATTTAGAGGCCCACTATGTGTCTGAAATTGGGGATTATCTTGTTTGATAGAGTTTTCCCTCTTGCACTTTACTTAATGTTATGTACTGTAGGTATAGCGGGACTTGGCGCTCTGACTGACACCAGGAATGCTACAAACGCGGACAATCTCATTTTGAGTCTGCTCTTTTCTGCACTTTTGCACTCTATAAAATGTCCCTGAATTATATGCATCCCAAGGCTTGATTTCTTAGGCTGACTACTGAAACAACATAAATGAAGTATCTGTACTTGATTATGTTCTGCCTATCTGCACGTTGCACCTTATAAGAGGTTTCTGTGCCGCATGTATTTAAAACTTTGGTTATCTGGTCGATATTAGGAATGCTTTTTAAAAAAACTTTAAATTCTTTAAAAAAAAAAGGTGTTAATGAAATGCATTGTCATATGACATGTTTACTTTTATGACATTAAGTTGCCGAATAAAGCATTCTTGTCTTGTCTTGACTGGCAAGTGGTCTCTGATTGACATGTGTGCTTTGGAGAGTGTGTGCCTGCTGGAGAAAGGTTAGGCACGCACACACGCATGTTAGAGGAAACTTTGATCTACACAGTAGAGACTGCCACTGTAATATACATTTATATGCATACATTATATGTTGTGGGAAAATATTTCCTGATTTCTGGTGAAAGGTGAGTTTGGTCATGACAATGACAACCCACACAAAACTATGAAGATTGTTACCATTGTCAGGGCTATTAGCATTATGTGGCATAGGTTAAGTACGTTATTTGGCAAACCATGGTCATTTTGAGGCACATTCACTGGTGTGTTTGTTGCCATCAAGTTGAGATATAAACAACATTTTTGTGAAATCTGCACTTCACATGGCTAATTATGTGGCACACGCAGTAAATCCATAACTATGCAGTAAACGCTGCAGCTACAGTATTGCATAAACCTTCTGGCCCTCCCTATAGTCCATTTAAAAAAAAAATCTGAAATGCCTTCTTGCAAGGTATAATCAGTGGCCATTGTAAGCTTTGCTTTGAAGAAAACAGACTTTTCAAGGTAAATAATCCAAAATAAACATGTAATATAAACAATACGTGACAGGTAACATGCGTAATAGGGTCCTATATTGTCATCTCAGGGAGGGGTGACATTTAAAACACCACTCTGCCTTTGGCATAACGATCTATGATTGTAACAGAACCCCTCGAAGCAGCATTGGATCATGTTGCATGGTAAACCATTATTTATTCAGACTCGAAATTAGGGTAGGCCAGTGCTGGGTTTAGTGGGGAGACAACGCACATTAATATTTTGAAGTTTGCTCGCTGAATGCTGGAAAAGACACTTGAACACTCTTAAAGGTATATGGACAAAATATCGGTAATACAAATACAGTGAGACAGAATATTGTGTAAAAAACCATCGAGGACAAGCATATCAAGTAGGTCATTTTCTATGTGTAAGTAATGTTTTACTATATGTAACTCCATATATATGTGCCTTGACAATGTATTTATCTTCAACGTATGTACATCTGGAGTTAGGAATAGTACATTTATATTTACCTATTTGCACCTACCTTGTCGATAATCTTGTCCCTGATATTTTTAATACGATATTCTGTCCTCACGATATATGTGTTTCCGATATTCTGTCACGGATCCCTCTTAGAATATGTGCAATGTGCATTTATTGTGACAAAAACTGGCAAAGCAAATAGCATGTTTTGGTCCACTGAACCAATAGTTCATCACCAAGCTTTTGACATCCCTATTTCGTTATTTTCACTTAAAGAAAGGCTTTGGCTATGGCCTCCCAGTTTTCCACGATCAACTGCGGGCAAAGGTGCCGTAAAAAATCTTGGCGTCTGGTTCGATAAAAATCTGAATTTTGTGACAAAAGTGAAGAAGTTGGCCGGTACCTGCTTTGGCACTTTGAAAACCCTGATGAAGTTTCTTCCCCTTCTGCCCGGTAGTGCCAGTGAAACTGTGGTCCGTGCCCTTATTTTGTCCCACTTGGACTATGCCAACGCCCTTCTGGTTGGTAGTCCGGGCTTTCTTGCCAAAAAACTGCAAGTTGTCCAAAACTCGGCGGCGAGACTTCTTCTGGGTCTGTCATCAAGGCATAGTGTTCGCACCCACCTGTGCTCCTTGCATTGGCTATTGACCACAAGAAGCTGCTCCTAGTGTGATGTGACCTTACTACAGTTGTGAGTTAAGTGTGGACATCTCACAAAAAGTGACGGACTGGCCTCACACACCACCTGGTGTCATGCTTCATCATCGGCCAGTCCTCGCCCTCCAAAACCTTCGTTTGATGGAGGGCGGGCATACACCTGGAGACAGGGATGCACTTCTAAACTAAAGAGTGGGGGCCCATGGGGTAGAACGTGAAGTTAAAAATCATTATAGTTACTAAAAAATATTTTTAATGTGATCAGTAACTATATGATGCTAAAAACAAATAGCGGCAGGTGGGGTATTTTAGGTGTCCCCTAGCCGTCTAGTGTTAGGTCGACATGTTTCTGCCTTCTTGGCCCGAGCGGGTCCAGGGCATTCATCAGGACCTAGGTTTACAAGAAGAGGGCTCCGTTCTTACCAACTCGTGGCAAGAGAATACCACTGCGCAGGTGTGGCGAAGGCCACACTCCACTACCTAGATGGCTTCCAACTGTAAAGCCTATAGAAAAAAATCAAAACAAACAAATGTATCTGTATACACAACTGTAGAAGAAAGGTCAAAGGTGAAAACATAAGCATCAAGATAAACGCATGCGTAATTATCTTAAAGTGAGTGACTAATCACGTGACATGTGCCACTCTACGTGAGTACACAAACATGTTTGAGAGTCAAAAAGTGCTCTCATGAGGCTTACCCTAGTAAGAAAGACTACTTGCCACATGGGGGGATAAAGGAGGAGACACTTCTGTTCAGTCTACAGGGAGAGAAGAAGGATATAGTAATAGTCAACAAACTGAAAATGCCCAGAACGTGGACCCTTGCAAAACCTGGAATCAGGATGGAACCACAATCATTCCACAATAAACCCACAAAGGGGTTAAAACAGCGCGAAACCACCATTCATACTCTTACTATCTGAGGCAGGGTGTCCCGTGTTCAGCCTACGGTGTTGCTCCTCGTCCGCCCGAATTTGGGAGTGAGACCGCAAGGCGAGTTTAAATAGCGTGCTTAATGGAAAAATAGGAAACAGCCTGGAGTGATCACGGCTGTGCGGCAGTTCCTGGTGCGGTGCATCCGGGGTCCGGAATAATCGTAGTGGCGGCGCATGCAGTGCAGTGCCTGGTTGTGTAATGGCCGATTGTGCGGGCCTATAGGAGCGTCCAGGCTGAGTCTTGTGCCCAAATAAGGAACGAGTCAGGGGATCCGCCCAGGGAAGGCGGTCCCGTGTGGGCGTGCGCGTCCGAGGTTGTCCGGGGAACGCGATGCACGCGTTCGGCGTGAAACCCGAGGAAGAAAGCAACACGTGCTAAGGTGCCCCGGGGGGGGGGGGGGGTTGGGTTTGTGTTGTGAAAGTTCAGAGGCACGTGTGCGCGTCCCAAGTCGAAAGGGGCATGAAAGGGGAGATATTATCGCCGTATGCCGCTAAGACCCTGATAGTAGGTGAGAGGTCATTCATGCAGCGTTCGATTAGTGCGTTGATTAAGAGGGTTCGTGAGGGGGTGTGGCGGTTGCTGACGGCAACAGAAAAAGTAAACACCATGCCCTCTGCGTTGCTCTCTGTATATAATGGAAAGTATCCCAGTGTAAATGGAGGGTCAGTCAGCTCCAGACAAGGCCAGGGTCTCACTCAAAAAATGTATGAGAAGTACAGTGTGTTGCCCAAGTACTCCTGTCACTATGATCATTTGCTGGAGATCCCTGCGATGAAGGTAACAAAAACCAAAGGGTGGGCAGGTAGAGGGACAGGAGGTGTTAATGGTGTGTTAGGGCAACTGCCACATGATGGAAGGGATGCCCAGGTGTTCGTAGGTAGGTGGAGAGGTCATCTAGTCAGATGGAGCCATGGTATATCGTCGTTAAGTCCCTTTTCGTGGGACCGCAGGCGGAACACCCAGCGTTGTTCTCTGATGTGGAGAGCTCTTGAGAGATCAGCCTTGGTTTTATTCATGACCTCTAGGACTGTCCATCGCAGATCAGTGTCTTTGTGGTTCTTCTCCAAGAAATGGCGTGTGAGCTTAGTGTTTGTTTTCTTGCATCTTATGGTGCTGCAATGTTCATTGATACGTACCCTGACCTTTCTGGTTGTCATGCCAACGTACTGGAGTTGGCAGGGGCATTTTAGTAGGTAAACCACATTCTCAGTATTGCAGTTGCTAAACTTGCGGAGTTGCCATGGTCTATCTGTGCCAATGTCGACTTCTTTGGTGTTAGAAGTGAGTTTGCATGAAATACAACCCCCGCACGTGAAGTGTCCCACTACTCGTGGTTGATCCCAAAGCCTCTGTTGTTCCGTGCCCTCTGCGGTTGGCATAGTGGCATGAACGAGTTGATCTCGCAGATTTTTGTTCCGTTTGAAGGCAAAAAGAGGAGGATCCCACTGCTTTCCTGCACTATTAAGAATATTCCATCTCTTCTTAATTATTTTTTGTACGGCATTAGAGGCAGGGGTAAATGTTGTAACACATACTGTTCTTTTGGTGTTCTCCTTTGTTACATCCTCCAAAAGTGCTTCTCTAGGGTTGTTCCTAGCTCGTTTCCTGGCCTTGCGTATCATTTTTTGGGGGTAATGGCGGGCAGCAAGTTTTTCTTCAAGGTGGGATGCCTGTTCCTCAAAGGTAGGGGTATCTGAGCAATTTCTCCTAACCCGAAGGAACTGTCCAACTGGGAGATTCTGTCGGAGGGCCTTGGGGTGGTAGCTTTCGTACAGTAGAAGGCTATTCCTATCCGTGGGCTTATTGTGCACTTTTGTTGAGAAACCATCATTGTCCATAGTGATGTCCAGGTCGAGGAAGATAGCGTGGTCCTTACTGATAGTGTGGGTGAACCAGAGGGCACGGAACAACAGAGGCTTTGGGATCAACCACGAGTAGTGGGACACTTCACGTGCGGGGGTTGTATTTCATGCAAACTCACTTCTAACACCAAAGAAGTCAACATTGGCACAGATAGACCATGGCAACTCCGCAAGTTTAGCAACTGCAATACTGAGAATGTGGTTTACCTACTAAAATGCCCCTGCCAACTCCAGTACGTTGGCATGACAACCAGAAAGGTCAGGGTACGTATCAATGAACATTGCAGCACCATAAGATGCAAGAAAACAAACACTAAGCTCACACGCCATTTCTTGGAGAAGAACCACAAAGACACTGATCTGCGATGGACAGTCCTAGAGGTCATGAATAAAACCAAGGCTGATCTCTCAAGAGCTCTCCACATCAGAGAACAACGCTGGGTGTTCCGCCTGCGGTCCCACGAAAAGGGACTTAACGACGATATACCATGGCTCCATCTGACTAGATGACCTCTCCACCTACCTACGAACACCTGGGCATCCCTTCCATCATGTGGCAGTTGCCCTAACACACCATTAACACCTCCTGTCCCTCTACCTGCCCACCCTTTGGTTTTTGTTACCTTCATCGCAGGGATCTCCAGCAAATGATCATAGTGACAGGAGTACTTGGGCAACACACTGTACTTCTCATACATTTTTTGAGTGAGACCCTGGCCTTGTCTAGAGCTGACTGACCCTCCATTTACACTGGGATACTTTCCATTATATACAGAGAGCAACGCAGAGGGCATGGTGTTTACTTTTTCTGTTGCCGTCAGCAACCGCCACACCCCCTCACGAACCCTTTTAATCAACGCACTAATCGAACGCTGCATGAATGACCTCTCACCTACTATCAGGGTCTTAGCGGCATACGGCGATAATATCTCCCCTTTCATGCCCCTTTCGACTTGGGACGCGCACACGTGCCTCTGAACTTTCACAACACAAACCCAACCCCCCCCCCCCCCCCCCGGGGCACCTTAGCACGTGTTGCTTTCTTCCTCGGGTTTCACGCCGAACGCGTGCATCGCGTTCCCCGGACAACCTCGGACGCGCACGCCCACACGGGACCGCCTTCCCTGGGCGGATCCCCTGACTCGTTCCTTATTTGGGCACAAGACTCAGCCTGGACGCTCCTATAGGCCCGCACAATCGGCCATTACACAACCAGGCACTGCACTGCATGCGCCGCCACTACGATTATTCCGGACCCCGGATGCACCGCACCAGGAACTGCCGCACAGCCGTGATCACTCCAGGCTGTTTCCTATTTTTCCATTAAGCACGCTATTTAAACTCGCCTTGCGGTCTCACTCCCAAATTCGGGCGGACGAGGAGCAACACCGTAGGCTGAACACGGGACACCCTGCCTCAGATAGTAAGAGTATGAATGGTGGTTTCGCGCTGTTTTAACCCCTTTGTGGGTTTATTGTGGAATGATTGTGGTTCCATCCTGATTCCAGGTTTTGCAAGGGTCCACGTTCTGGGCATTTTCAGTTTGTTGACTATTACTATATCCTTCTTCTCTCCCTGTAGACTGAACAGGAGTGTCTCCTCCTTTATCCCCCCATGTGGCAAGTAGTCTTTCTTACTAGGGTAAGCCTCATGAGAGCACTTTTTGACTCTCAAACATGTTTGTGTACTCACGTAGAGTGGCACATGTCACGTGATTAGTCACTCACTTTAAGATAATTACGCATGCGTTTATCTTGATGCTTATGTTTTCACCTTTGACCTTTCTTCTACAGTTGTGTATACAGATACATTTGTTTGTTTTGATTTTTTTCTATAGGCTTTACAGTTGGAAGCCATCTAGGTAGTGGAGTGTGGCCTTCGCCACACCTGCGCAGTGGTATTCTCTTGCCACGAGTTGGTAAGAACGGAGCCCTCTTCTTGTAAACCTAGGTCCTGATGAATGCCCTGGACCCGCTCGGGCCAAGAAGGCAGAAACATGTCGACCTAACACTAGACGGCTAGGGGACACCTAAAATACCCCACCTGCCGCTATTTGTTTTTAGCATCATATAGTTACTGATCACATTAAAAATATTTTTTAGTAACTATAATGATTTTTAACTTCACGTTCTACCCCATGGGCCCCCACTCTTTAGTTTAGAAGTGCATCCCTGTCTCCAGGTGTATGCCCGCCCTCCATCAAACGAAGGTTTTGGAGGGCGAGGACTGGCCGATTATGAAGCATGACACCAGGTGGTGTGTGAGGCCAGTCCGTCACTTTTTGTGAGATGTCCACACTTAACTCACAACTGTAGTAAGGTCACATCACACTAGGAGCAGCTTCTTGTGGTCAATAGTAGTTATGGAGGCCGCTAGCTCCTAGCACCCCGTGCCTCCTGTTCCCCCCTCCACACTTTGTGGAGTTCTTCTAGTGATTGCTCCTTGCATTGGCTCCCAGTTGAATCTCTTCTGAAATTCAAAATGCTGTCTATCGCGCACCGGGCCCTTTCCGGTCTAGGCCCTATTTATTTGCAGAAGAGGTTTGCCTTTTACACACCAGGGAGACAGCTGCGCTCGTCTGCCCAGCTGCTGATACAGACACCTAGGTTTAATCGCCAAAGACTTGGTGGGAATTCCTTTGTGCGCAAAGCCGTTTTGGCCTGGAACATGCTGCCCTTGCCTCTTCGGGGCACCCAGGATCCACTGTTGTTTAAGAAAAATTATAAACGTTGCTTTTTTAGTCTCTGATCTGTATGCATTTCGCCTTTTCTGAAGCAAGCGCCGGGACACTTTCGAGTAGCCGTGCGCTGTATAAATTAAATATAACATAACATATGTCCATTAAAATAATTCTAGTTTCTACATAAAGTTTTGCGCAAAATTGATCGAAGCACAAGCGGATTCCGCACCATCTCTTTTTAATTCATAGGTATATTGCCTTTTGATTGGAAGCAATGTGAAATGTTATTTTAGATTTTGTTGGCATCCATGTCGATTTTTCATTGCATTTTTGTGGTTAGATTTTGTGTCTTATGTCTCATTTGAAGCCTATCTATTTGCAGTGGTTGGCTGGACTTTCTATTTATGTCTTTGTGTATTTATTCAGATTTACTTTTTAATTTGTAATCCTTATGTTACTTTGATACAACATAACTCCAGTTTTTTTACAAGTGTTTTCTGTCTAGGCAATATTTTAAATCCATGAATTGTTTTTGGGGTATCCCCTTTTTTCCATCTCTTTATGACAGTGTACTAATCTGTCAATCGGTATTTGGGTCACCCCTTTCTTTGAATTTCTTTATGACAGTGGAATTCTCCATTTCATAGACTTCCAAAGTGCTGCAGTTTCTCTCGACTCTAAAATGTTTCCCATATGGGTTACTCCACTTTAATGGCTTAAGATGGGAATGCAATCCATGTATGATACTGCTTCCTGCAATTTTGTTTCTGTATAGCTTAGTATTGACTGCATTGTTCTATAGATTTCCATATTCAGAAAGATTATTTTACACTTGTTTATCATGCTCGTGAAGAGTAAGGTGCAATGTTCTTGTTCAACTTGATAATGAATTCCAGAATTTTCACTATATCTCCTCGCCAAATCATAAATTGGCGATCATTTAATCTGGGCCAGCATCCAATGTGTTTAGTGTACTATTCTTTTCAACAGTTCAAAGTACTTTTTCTTTCCAAAAGCCCATGATGAGGTTGCAGTAACTTTGGGCTAGTTTGGTGCCTAGCATAGTCCTTTGCACTTGTCTGTGACAATGATTTATTATTGTTAAGACATTTTTATTTTGAAAATATTACTGTATCATCATGAGCAATATTTATGTTTGTTCAAGATAATGGAGAGACTGAGTTTGTAAAAAAACTTGCAGGCTTTCTTCTATTCATATGTTTGATGAACGTACAAAATTAGGTCAAATCCAGTGTTATCAGGCACTAATCCCAATGGAATGTCAGTCATTTTCAGTAGAAGGTAAGTGCTGTGTGTTATGTATGATGTTAGCATTTTGACATATGGTGGAAAGAAAGAATACATTTATTCTGAGGTAGGTACTAGTTGCCTAATGCATATTGATAATACTGCTGGTTGTTCTGGTCAATTTCCTTATTTTTAAAAATCATTTTTTGTTGAAGGAAATTACTGGTATTTATGGGTGCATGACTTTCAGGTATTCCTTGTATTCAAACAGTCTTTTGTTCACCCACTCATGAAGTTGTGTGTGATGTTCAAGGATTGTAACTTTGTACTTCAAATATGTGTATGTCTCATAGCAGATGTTAATGAAATGTATTTTCCTGAATTTTATTAGATCCTTTGTTACTTGTACAATCCTTGTAATGTGGCTTGGGGAATTGCAAGGCTAATCACGAATTCTTCCCTTAGAGGTGGTCCTCACTCCATATATCAGTATCCAGAAGAGTTGGGGCACCTATTCGAATTTAGAGGTAAAGTGTGTAGGAGATGAGAGAAAAAGAAAGCTAGACTTTAGCTTCCAACAGGATATCTGTAGGAAGGCCTGGATTAGACTTTCTGGGGTACAGGATGGTACGGTATTGCCTAGGTGTACCAGGATCTGTTTGCAGTGTCCCCCCACTTTGTGCCCCCATTTTGACTGACTCTGATTGTTCCTGGAATTCGGCTAACCAGGACCAGGGCCTGAGCTCCAATTTAAAGTACATGGTAATTAGGTATAATTACAATTGGTACTGCCAACCTACCTGTAACTCCCTAGTATATGGTAGGGCATGTAGGTTTAAACGTCCAGTAGATTTAATGTACTTAAGTGTGCACTGCTGTGTTGCCTGCTGTAATTTTAAATGCAGCCCTGCTTTGTAGACTAATTTTAAGAGAAATTATAAGAAAATTCGACTTTGGAACTAAAGGGTCTTCCAGAGTCGCAAACTACCTTATTTTTACATTCAAGTCACCCGTAAGGTCTCCCCTATGTGCCCCAGGGGTAGGGTGCCTTGTAACTATAAGCAGGGACATTATAAAAGATGTTATACATGCCCTGGTGAGAGAAAAGCTGCCCATTTTGTTTTTCCCCATTGTAGCACAATGGCTCGATAGGATGACATTGGAATGCTTTATTAAAGTATAAATATTGACAGGAGTCAGCTAAGCATATACTTCAAAGTATCAAAATGATAGCTAGAATTCATCTAACAACTTGCCATGGTTAGATTTATTATAACTATCACAGAAACTAAGTTATAGAACTTTCTTTTCTGATTAACTAAAATCCAGTCTTCCAGCAGCCTCTCTTGATTGGTCAGCCTTTGGCAGGCTGAGCCAAAGTGCTCTGATGAGGTGTGAAGTAGCATGCAAAGAAACTAAAGACATCTGGTGGGAGGAGATATACCGATCTTACCAGCTGCACAGCAAAAGGCAGGAATGGGGCTGGTTAGCCAAACTGGTCTTCAAAGAGGGAATGACGGGGCAGGACACATGCTCACCCCCACTCCCCGCCCCCAGCCTGACAGGAGCCCCAGTAATTGAATTAGCAGAGAAGCTGGAAGGGGAGTGTTAGGGAAAATTAGCCATGCCAATGGGTTGGCTTCACCAGATCCTAACCTCCAGGAGAGAGTTTCTCCATTTTGGATTTTAATGGAATAGTGCTGTCTGGGACAGGAATATACCACACTTTCGAAGAAGTTGCTGGGTGTTCCCCTGTACCTAATTGGTCGGGGTACCCCCTGCTTGCTGCCCAGGAACACTGGATAAATATGGGTGAGCTGCCCAGAAACTCAGATCCCTGCCTGAAACTACAAGAAAAAGGACTACCCTGCTTGAACACTGACCTGCAGCAAGGGAATTGCACTCTTAACGACTGCACCTGCTGCACACTTTGGGAATTACAGGCTTGAGGACTTTGTCTTGCTTTAAAAAAACAAGGAGGGTAGTCCCTGAAGGCAACTGGTTAAAAGAGCTCCACCTGCATCATCTCATGCAAGAAGAAACCTGACGATACCATCAGATGGACTTTGAAAGGATTTGCCCAGTGCACTCTGGGAGACGTAGTCCCAACATCTCAGGGAGCATATCAGAGATTCTAGACCCTTGAATTGGTATTATGGGCACTTTGAAACCCAAAAGGACCTTCTGTAAGAAGATCCAGAAGTTTGGAGAAGTTTAGAGAATTTTTGGCAAAAACCTCCATAAGGTGACCTGTCGATGAGAGTCAAGTCACTGACGTTGAACTGTGACCTGGACTAGATTTCAGATTCGTCTGGAATTTCACTGAATCCTCACGATGAGCCAAGCCGCTGTTGTCAACTCAAAACCCGACCTGACAAAGAGCCTTTCTTGAAGTGGAGAGAAAAAGCTCCCAAGAAGTGTCTAAGTGAGAAAGTAAAAACTTGACCGGGCCCTATCTCTAAGTGTAGCCGACCTGCGCTCTGTTGCGGTCAGCCTGAAACTTCAACTTTGTTCTGTCAAGTGTGACTAGATATCCCAAAGCGGAGCTTTTGGCTTTTAGGCACTAGAAAGTGTTTATTCTTTGAAAATTCATATCTCTGGTTCCCTTCTATGGATGTTCGTCGTTTTGGTGTCATTTTAATCATAAAGCTATTTCTTATTTTCATAACTTGCCTTTGGATTTTTATTTTGATTTGTGTCTTACTTATTTATTGTATTGGCCGCTTTTGAATGCTTTACACACCTGTCACATAAGTTAACCCTGCCTGCTCGTAGCCAGCTATCAAGGGTTGAGCAAGGGAATCATTTATTGAGACCTTGACTTGATCTTATATTGTGATTGTGGCCTTATTACCAGTGGTAGGTCCCTACATCTACCAATAAACCACATTCCAACATGCACAATGACTCACTGTCAAGAAGCAAAAAATAGAGTGAGTAGCTGACGAACCGCACAACACTCCATATAGGTAAGTACATTGTTAGAAGCGTGAACAGTGTCACTGAAACTAGCCACTGGACAAACCAGGAAAATTGTCCAAGAATAAAAGATGAAGTGCAAACCTCCCCACCTCAAGGTAGAATCCAAGACACCAGAGTTAAAATTGTGGGTTCCATACCAAGGTACAAAAGCAGCTCTCTGTAAGTCAAGCATAATTGGAAGTCAGGAGCCCATGAAAAACCACAGCTAAGTTGAAAACCAATTATCAGTCAAGACATTAAAACAAGGGGAAGTACAGGGGTTAGCTAGGAGAGAAAACAAGGGAACTTATAAAGAGAAGAAATAACAATGGTGTGGGCACAGAGATATGGGTGCAAACTAAAGCATCAATTAAAAGAGTCAAAACAACCGATGTTGCCATTCAAAGCCTTCTGCATCAATTACCTACTGATAGTACTGTGCTCTCCTTAACCTGGAAATCAAGTCCAAGTCCTTAAGTGACTGGGGCAGCATCCATCCTGGAAGTTGTTGCCCTCGATAATTGTAGTTTCCATTTAGTCTCCACTACCCCATTCTCCGTCACTCCTATGTGGTATACTTCTTGGCCCTCTTATTTGGTTTCATATGTTAACATCTGATATTAAAGCTTTATGGAAAACAAATATTTTGCATCATTATTGTTTCCTGGCTTGTATTTTAATTTGGACTTTAATCCTGAGGATTGGCTACACAATCTATATCTATGAGCATATATTCCTAATTGTTTTCATTTGACAATTCCTGTAATGTTTTTAAAGTATCCATCCGTCCTCCTTGACCGTCTGCAGGCTAAAGGCATTCAAGGTAAGGCCTTGGAATGGCTTGCCTCCTTTCTGTCCAATCGGACTCAGGCAGTATTCACTCCCCCTTTCACTTCAGACAGCCGTCCCCTCAGGTGGGGCGTCCCCCAGGGTTCCTCACTTAGTCCCCTTTTGTTTAATGTATATTTTTCCCCGTTAGCCGAGATCATTACTCAATCTGGAATCCAGGCCACTTCTTATGCGGACGATATACAGCTTTTGTTCTCATTTGATTCCCCATCCCACTCTACCTTTGACCCGCTGAAAAACTGCCTCCGGAACATTGCTAGCTGGATGGATAACAACTCCCTCCGGCTTAATGCTGGCAAAACCGAGGTCATATTTTTCCATCAACCTTCACCTTTGGACCCCAATCTGTGGTGGCGACTTGATCTGAGCTCACCCCCCACGCCTAAAGACTCAGTCAAAAATCTCGGAGTAATCTGGGATACCAATCTTTCTTTTCAGAAACAAATCCAGTCGGTATCGGCGGCTTGTTTTTCTAAGATGAGGATGTTGAAAAAATGTATTAATTTCCTCCCTAGCCACACAAGGAAAACTATTGTGCAGGCTTCAATCACTTCCCATCTAGATTACGCCAATGGACTGTATCTAGGTCTTTCCTGCGGCCTTCAGCGTCGTCTTCAGACAGTCCAAAATGCCGCTGTCCGCGTGGTTTGTGGTCTCCCACTTCGTGAACACATTACCCCCCATCGACACAGGCTGCACTGGCTCCCAGTTCACAAAAGGGTGGAATTCAAGGCTCTTACCCTCGCTCACCGTGCGATTAATGGAAAAGGTTCCGCTCATCTATCTTCTTGCCTTCGCCCTTACAGCAACTCTCGACTTCTTCGCTCTAGCTTTAAACATCTTCTTTCTACCCCTAGAGTCAAAAAAGCTCGATCTGGAGGGAAAACATTCCAGGTCTGTGCCTCCTCCCACTGGAACAACCTACCCTTGTCCATTAGGACTATCCGGGAGGAACTTCCCTTCCGTAGAGCTTTGAAGACTTTTCTTTTCTGTTAATATTATCTGAGTACTGGCACATCTCCGTCTTCACACAAGCGCCGGGACACCCCGCTGGGGTATCTGTGCGCTATATAAATTTCTAAATAATAATAATAATATCCATGTCTAATATTCACAGTTCTGTTTTAATGATGCTCCATAAATGCTTCCTGTTCTTTTGCTTCTAGGCAAATATATGTTTTTGTTTCAATTTCTTGATATATTTAAAAATACCTATTCAGACATGTGCATAGTCCCAATGTGCAACTGGACTGTAAACAATTCCAAAGTCATAACATATTTGATTCTTCTTTAGTTAGGAGATGCTCTTGTGAGACGTCTGTCTATTAGTTTTCATTTGGTCACCTTCCTTGCTTGCATTTATTGTCTGTTTCCGTTCTCTCTTCTTGCTTCGTTCTGCTGATTTCTCCTTTCTCTCTCCACTGTTTGTTGTTGATGTGTTATGCTTCCCTACGGTTCTCTCTCCATTATGTCTTTGCTGCCCATATCTGTTTCCAGGCTTGAAAGGAACCCATTTATTCCAAAGATGCTGCTTCGTGACTTCTAACACTGTACTTCTTAGCTGCTTCCATCATCTTGTGCTCAAACGTTCTTGCAAATATGTACACTCTTCAAGTTTCATGGACCTTTTAGTTTCTACTGAATTTTCTTCACTGTTTTCTTATATTTCTTCTTCATACTTTTTTAGTTTTCTGATAGATGTCTTGAATTTGTTTGTGTCATCTTTCTTTTTTTGTTAGTTAGTTTTGGCATCATTTATTTGCATTTGTTGCCATTTCATTGAGCAAGCATTTGTACTGCCTACCCATTCCTCAATGGTTTTCAACTGGGGATTTTCATAGTTTGGAACTGTAGATGCATGTGGTGCACTAAGGATCCTTTTTATTTCTATTACGTTTTCCAATAAGGCTGTCTTCCACCACTTTAGTTGCTGCCATGAAGCTTTAACAATTTGTTTAATTTTCTTTTAAGCTAAATTCTGGTTTGTCTTTTAATTCTCCATTGTCAATGGAACAAATTGCTCAATTTTTGTGTTTTTCTTTGAACAATCCCAGTGCTGCTTCTAGTCTCTCTTTTTCCTTTATGGTATGTGTTTCAGGGATGTGATGCAATTTAATAATTCTTGCTTATTGTTATTCACTTCAAGTGTCCTCTAAATCCATTATTATTCTGTATGTTCTAATTTTCATCTATTTATTTTAATTGTTTTCAGGAAAAAAGGCTATTAATTAGCTTGCTTAGTAAGAATATTCTGATTTGGTGCCAGACCTTTAAGATGTTTTGAGACATCTCTGTTACAACTAGATTGGGATTTAATTCACCGGTTAATGATCAGATCACTTACCAATACATTTTCATTATTAGCCCTCACACTCTGAACAGTTCCTGGTCTTACAACATGATTACCAAGCCACAACTAAAAGTTCCCTCTAAACTGCTGCCATTTCCCAGAAATGCCCAAAAGCAGCACCATAATATCACTACGTCCCGTAAATACCAAGCTAACACAAATTATATAGGAAAGAAAATTCATCCCCAAACACGGGAGAGGGTGGAAAGGGATGAGGACTGTATTGAGTTAGAACTGGACACTGAGTAATGAAGATTATCAATAAGTAACCAGGTCATTGCCTCCTCGTCCATCTTCCTTAAATAGTCCTTACACTCTATGACAATACCTAAGCAGGAGTGATTACTTGATTTTCCTGAAGTCTGGAGAATAAAGCAGATGAAACTTGAAAGTCATAATGTAACACCCATGAATTTATTACAATTGTCATAATTTTATGAACCAAGAAGAGAAGATAACACATGAGAGCAAAAGTCTGCAATAATCCCACCACCTCATTGTAGCTGGGAATGTAGCATAAAAGTGTGAGGGAACGACCAGATAGCCACACAACAAATGTCGCCTAGGATGTAGCCACTCCCCTAGCTATTGTCATTGAATGTGGTTTGAAAGATCCAAACCTAAGATTTCAAAGGATTTTGTAACCTTTAATCTGAAGTCTGTCTTTATCCACCTCGAGAGGGTAAATGTAGAAGGGAGAAGACATGAGAGGTAAAAATGTATTAAAAGGGATTCAGCCTTTCAGAATGGAGCCTTTCTGGCTTAATAAATCGAAAAAGCACTATATAAGCCCTATATAAGCCTAGCGTGTGTAACTTTGACTTTTCAACAGAGGTAAGATTAGGATAGATAATGGGAAGGATACTATACTCTGTAGAATGAAATCTGGAGGGTATTTTAGGAAGAAAGACAGGATTAAGTTAAAAAATAACACCTTGTCCAGAAAAAAATGAATAAACAGAGCAGAGGAACATAAGGCTACAAATTCCTTTACCCTTTTAAAACAAAGATTTGCCACTAACAACACCACCATAGCTGTAAGTAATTTCAAGCGTGATGTTTGAAGGGATTCAAAGCTAGGGTCCTGTAATGCATATAAAACAACAGGCAAATCTCACAATGGGCCAGGAAGTCCGACATAAAGTGGGGATTCTAATCTGACCAAAGACACATTTACCGCGAAAGAAGAAAAAAGAGACAAGACCCCTAAATCCCCCCTGGTTCTGGATTGACAGAAAGAAATGTCTTGTTATTTACCAGTAATCTTCATTACCCCGATTAGGGTCCGCCTCATCCCAGTCCTAACATAGTGAGGCAGTCCTGCCTCAAACAGCCAATCAAAACTCTTTAAACTTTAAGTCAAAGGTCAGATAAACCCCTCCCACCCACCACCATGCCTGTTATCAACAAGTTCAGGCACAAACACAGCAGGAGAGAGGGAGGGAAGGGGACTGGGACGAGGAGGACCTTAATCGGGGTAATGAAGATTACCGGTAAGTAACATTACCCGCTCATGGGTCCTCCTCGTCCCAGTCCTAACATAGTGAGGAACTCACAAGCAGAGAACCAAGAATAAAAAACGCAGGACATCAGGGATCCATGCAAAAGTGCAAAATGTAATCAAACAAATGATTAATGAACAGCAGCGTTCAAAACGCCAACAGCAAAACTGTCGACAGAGGCATGTAAAACATCAAGGCGATAATGCCGAACAAACGTGTGATAAGACTGCCAAGTGGCCGCTCTACAAATCTCCTGGATAGAGACCCCCACCGCCTCAGCCCAGGAAGCAGACACAGAACATATCGAATGACCCTGCACCTGAGACGGAGGAGGCAGACCAACAGACTATGGGACTGGCAGACCTCCAAACGCACCCATTGACTGATGATAGAAGTAGAAACCTTCTTACATTTAGCCACACCCCCACAGGAGACAGACAGGGTAGGAGAAAGCCGAAACCCCAGAAAACACTGGAGGTAAATCTGAAGAGCCCTGCGAACATCCAAAGAAGAAGGAACAATGGAATCCCTCTACGTAGGTAAATCAGGAAGGATCACCTCCTTCTGTAAATGGAACTTGGAGGAAACCTTAGGCAGAAAGGCCGGGTCAAGCCACAATACAACCCTATCCTGCAGGAACTGCAAATCAGCAAAAGGGAAAGCAAAGCACCCAAGTCACCCAACCACCGAGTGGACAACCATAACAAATCCGTCTCCAACAAGGGTTAAAAAGGAGGCAACTGCAGACCCCGCAAAACAGTAGGCAAGTCTAAAGAAGGCACAATCACAGGAGAAACTGGGCGGCGAAGTGGAAAGCTCCGAAGAAGGTGCAACTACCTCAAAGGAAGCCCCGGGACACCGACAAGCACGAACCGCAGCCCATTTAGCTGACAACGTGGAAGGTGAAAGGGCCTTCAAAAACCCATCCCTGAGAAATACAAGAACAGAAGCCGGATCCCCAAGCACAGGATCCACACCATGCGAAGAGCACCAAGAGACAAAAGAGCCCCAATGTCTACCATAGCACTTAAGGGTCGAAGGCCAACGCGACAGCTGAAAGTCACGGGCCTCCAAAGCAGAACAGCCCAAAGACTCTAACGTCAGTTGCTCAAGAGCCAGGCCGTCCGATGGAAGTAACGAAGACAGGGCATAGACAGGTGCTGAAACTGAAGCGGAGCCGGATCTAAGGGAAGCCGGACAAACCTGTTCCCCGCCAGCTGCATCAGAAGAGGAAACCAAAGGCGACGCCACTAAAAAGGAGCAATCAACAGCACAGACACCCTCTCCCCAGAATCTTCTGCAGCACCCTTTGGAGGAGGGGAATAGGAGGAAAGGCACACAGAAAGCCCAAAGGCAAAGGGAATCAAAAGAGCATCCACCACCCAAGCCAGAGGATAAACTACCTCCAAACAAAATCTGGGGAGAACAGCATTGTGAGGGGAGGCAAAGAGATCGATCCAGGAAGTCCCGAACTGAAGACAAAGGTCCTGGAACAGAGGAACAGAGAGATGGTACAGAACAGAGGATGGAAGGTTGCGGCTTGAGGCGTCCGCAGGAAAGTTCAGATGCCCCAGAATATAAACAGCCCTCAAGGCCAACAGGTGCGATTCCACCCAGGCACAAATAATGGAACGCCAGCAGACTCAGAGATGTGCACCAGGTTCCCCCATGGCGGTTCAAGTAACAACGAGCCACCTGATTGTCGGTACAAACCAACAGATTTATCCCGTGAAGAGGAACCTGAAAGAACTGCGCCACCTCCCTAATGGCTGCCAACTCCTGCCAGTTCGAGGTATGGGTGATGTCCCTCTGAGACCACTGACCCTTGGCCTCCAAGGACCCCAACGTGGCTCCCCAACCCAAAAGACTGGCATCCATAGTCACCAAGATGGGAGGAGGAAGCTGAAAACGCACCCCTTTCTCCAGATTGGGAGTGCAAAGCCACCAGTCCAAGTACCGACCAAGAACAGGAGAGAGATGGACCAGTGTCTCATAATCCACCTGGGACGGGTCCCACTGAGCCAACAGATGAGGGACTAAGGGTTTGAGATGTAGGCTAGCCCAAGAAACCACTGCAGTGGTGGCAGCCATCAACCCCTGGACCCACAACCAAACAGGAGCCGGGGCTGAAGGGCAACCCAACAGGTTTTGCAACAAAGTGTGCAGGGAAGCATCCAAACAGGAGGGAGAAACACCACCCCCAGAATGGTGTCGAACAGACCCCCGATGAACTGATGTCTCTGTACAGAAACCAGATGAAACTTGGCCAGATTCAACTTGAACCCCAGATCCTGTAACAAGACCAACCTAGCTTCAACCGCCAGAAGATCCTTAGGAAGGGAGGAAGCAAAGATCAGACAATCATCAATATAAGGAAACACGGAGAAACATTGATGTTGCAAAACCCCCACAGCAGGAGCCAATACCTTGGTAAAAGTCCTGGGAGCAGTGGAGAGGACGAAAGGAAAAACCTTAAAGTGGAAATGCATCCCTTGCACTGCAAACCTCAGGAACCGCTGACTGGCTGGATGGACACGAATATGAAAATAGGCTTTTTCCAAGTCCAGAGAGGCCAAAACATCACCCTCCTGGATGGGGGAATGACGGACTGCAAGGTGACCATCTGAAAATGATCCAGCCACACCAACTTGTTCAAAGCCCGGAGATTCAGAATCAGGCGGAAGAACCATTGAGTTTAGGGACCAGAAACAGAGTGGAATAGAACCCCAGGTCCCTCTCCTCCACCGGAACTGGTGCAATAGCCCCTTTTGACAACAATAGGGCGATGCCTGACAACATGGAAGGCCGCCGCATAGGGTCTCTTGACAACGGGGTAACCCAAAAACAGTCCAGAGGGGGTGGTCCTCGGAAGGAAATCTGGTAACCCATCCTGATGACAGACAAGACCCACTGGTCGGAAATCAGATCTGACCAACGGACCAGAAACAATCGGAGCTGAACCCCTACCACGGCATAGTCACTTTTGGCCAGCAGCCGGGGGATGCTGCAGCTGCTGCTGCTACTGAGGCCGGGACTTATAATGGAACGCAGCCCCTGACATCGGGCCCGCCCATGAAAGGGCTGAGAAGACAAAGCCCCCTGAAACCCCTGTTTATGGAAAAAGGATTTCTTCTTTGGCACAGACTGAAAAAGTTTCAACATCTTCTTCTCCTCCGCAGACCGCTGCACCATTGCGTTCAAATTGTCCCCAAAGAGACGTGGACCCTCAAAAGGCAGCTTATGGACCAAGGCCTTCTGAGCAGCATCATGACGGCAAGGCTTGGTGCAGAGAGACGTCCTACCAGCCAATGCCGCCCCGGCAGCCGAGGAGAAGGCCCACATGGAATCAAAAGTCACATCAGAGAGAAACTGAGCCAAGACCTCCATTGACGCCAAGACAGGAGTAGGGTCCCCTTGATCCTGTAAACAGTCAAACAATTTCTCACAATCCTTGAGAAGGGCCTGCGAAGCATAAGCCAAATAAGTTCTTGCACGCGCCCCAAAATGAGAAGCAGCATAAGAACGCTTGAGAGCGGATTCCACCTTCCACTCAACTGGGTCTGCCAGGGAAGCCTCCTCCGAAGACAAAGAGGAAGAAGAAGCCACGGAGGACAAAAAGAGAACCCGAGGGTACTGGGTGTCAAAGTCCGCCAGGCGATACTGCTTCCCCAGAAAGTTAGGAATTCCCTGCTTGCTGACATCAAGCCATTCCTTAGCCAGAATATCCTTTAGGACAGCATGAAAGGGCAAGTCATCCAGCACAGAGGAACTATACGAGGAATAAAGCCCTTCATCAGATAAGGAATTAGGGTCAAAACCAAGCACCTCCCAATATGGACCAACATGTCCGAAAAAACCTTGCCCTGAATGTATTTTCCCTTAGGTGAATTGTCCCTGTCCTCATCATCATCCTTAGAATTTTTAGCCATAGTTTCGAGCAGCGCAGTCTGGACAGCAGAATTAATAAAATCCTGCAAATCAGCTCTGGAAACCTGCAAAAGTTCATTTTCCTGCAACTCCTGGACATTATTCTGCTTGGACAAGTATTGCACAGGCACCGGAGAGGAAGACCCATCACTCATGGCCACAAGCAGGAAGACAAAACCACACAGCAAGCCCAAAACACTCCAGGAAGAGCCCGGCTACTCCCATAAATACTGCCCCCAATCAACCAAGTCCCGTGAAACACGAGACTTGAAAACCCAAAAGGACAGCCCTGAAGTCTCCCCCCCAGCCACAGAACAAAACACCATGGCTGTGGGAGCTGGACGCTGCTGGAAGACCCCAGTGCCGGAATGACCTGAGGCCAGAACACAAGTGAAAGCTCCCAGCCCCAGCCCAGCACATGCTGGGGGAGCACATTTTGGCCAAGGAGCAGGAGCGCAGCCGACCAGAACTCCGGTCCGGCAGCACACAGAAAATGCAGCAAAGTAAACATTTTACACAAGAAAAGTAAGCAAACACTCATGGCACCGCATACACAGCCTGCCCTACTCGGAATCGGCAACAGGAGACACGGAGCACATCAGCTTTCCGACCGCCATCGGACAGCGAAAGAAAACAGGCATGGTGGGTGAGAGGGGCTTATGTGACCTTTGACTTAAAGTTTGAAGCATTTTGATTGACTGTTGGAGGCAGGACTGCCTCACTATGTTAGGACTGGGACGAGGAGGACACATGAGGGGGTAATGCAGGAGAGCTCTCTGGACAGTGGCCAATTCCTTCCAACCGAAGGAATTGGATCTCTTCCAAGTGCTATCTGCCTTGAGCTTTGGAATGCCACAGAATTGCACCCAACCCACTTTGCTAGTATTGGTGGACAGGAATTCAGGAAGTGGAAAAACTAGTTGAGGCACTTTGTCGAGGTTTGTTGCATTGATCTAACACTGCGAATAAGATGGAGTTCCTTCTTTTAATCATGTCTGGTAAAAGTAAGCCATTTTGAGGGAACGTTTTTAGGTCGGCTTGGCAATCATCTTCTGTGAGACAATGAATTGCTTCAGGAAGAAGGGCGAGGAGGTAATGATCACAATATTGTTTATATTTACATTAATGTTAGCAGTTTTTCTCTGGCATTAGGCTAATTTGTCTGAGTAAGCATTAGATGTTAAACTTTGCTATTTGATTATTGCCAAACTATTTTCTATTTATCCTGTGGAATCTCTACTTCAGCCGTTGTACTCAATTTACTTTCACGCAATCCATTGCAATAATATTTGCAATGTCCAGAGTTAAAACATATCCTTGCACATCCTTTGGACCATCAAGGTCGTCATGTGACTGCAAGGTTGTCCTGCCGCCTCTATTTCTCTTGGGAAGAGAAGTTGGCATAACGGCTAGGGTGCTCGACCTCGGACCTGGGGGAACTGGGTTCAAAGCTCGGTAACGACGCTGAACATCCTGTGATGCTGGGCAAATCACTTAATCTCCCCGTGCCTAACAAAAAAAATGAATGTGTGTCCTCATGTAACGTAACTGGTGCTATGTAAAGCGCTCTGATACCCGATTGAATTCGGGTCAAGCTCGAGCTATATAAAACTCTGCAAAAAAAAAACTAAAGTATAATTACATTGAGGGAGTCTGCCGATCTGAAGCAAATTACCCGACTCTGGTGGCATCAACACTCAACCATCCAGTTAGCATTACTGTATGCATTATTACATTTGTTCAGTAAACTTAGGCAAGCGCTGCAGGCTGTGCCTTTTAATTTTCCTCTCTTCATCTCCTTGTGCCTCTCAATCACCCTCATGGGCCAGTGTTCGGGTTCTCAAGGAGACATTGTGTAGGAAGCTGGCTCTCTATATAGTGTACTAAAAAGAAGTACACTATGCAGGGAGTCCAGAGAATTCCCAAATGGTATTCAGTGGTAAAAGCAGATCATTATACCTCACCTTTTTGTGGTAGTGTGGGTGAGCATTAAGGCTTATCAGAGGGCAGTGTTAAGCATTTGTTGTATGCCACAGACGCAATAAATTTGACAAACACTCAAGAATAAATCTGAGACCGTTTTATAAAAACAATTCTGATTTGTAAATAATTTTTAAGACCAAGAACACCGTTCTAAGGTAAGTACTTTTGGAGTTGCGATTTTGCAAAGTTCTGAAAATATATCACTTTTATGCGCAATTACCCACCATAGGAAACAAGAGGGAAAAAGTAGAACATTGCCTGAAAAATCAGGCAATGCTTTCACAAAGTTCACCTTTGCGTTTTAGGTCTATGTCAGGACCAGGTCCCAAGTTCCAGCAGAAATTTGGGAGTATCCCAATTCGGCCGGGAATAGAGTGCTGAGGGCTTTGGAAGCTGGTGCACAAAGACAAGGCGGGCCACTTGAAAGTGCACTGCACATGAGAACTTACAGGTAAGTCCGATGGTGCTCCTTCAAGGGAGGAGGTTGCACGGGCTTGAGGACCATTGGAGCACAGCTGGTTAGTCAGAGACGGGGCCAGTAGGGCCAGGTGCAGAGTGAACAGGTCAGCCGGGCAGCGTACATTTTGAGGTCCTCGTAGTCAGGAGCAGGAAATTTGGAGAGTCGATCTGAGGACAGCTGGGTCACTCAGGAAGTGCGTCTCGGATGTCTCAAAGTCCTTCAATGGGTGCTTGCCTCTGGAGATTTTGGAGTCCATTGTGGACTACTCTTCTTGGTGTTTGCCTTTGTGGATCTGGTAATCCGGGTATTGGTACGCCACGGCTCCAGTAGGTCCTGGTGTCTCCAAACTTGGTGAGGGGATGGATCTGACCCTTGAGAGCTGTTGCACCTTTTCTTGCTTTAATGCTGCATCGAGGTTGTCAGAAAGCAGCAAGTCGATAAACCAGATTTCATGGGATTGGTGTCTGAGGAGTGCAGTGGAGTGATACTGCTAGAAATGGGTTTTCTGGTTGGCTATGGTATGCAGCTAAGCCAGGCCGAATCCACCACTCTACTCAGGATAAGGGGATAAACCCTGCCCCCCCCCTTTTTAGCTTGGCATGAGTAGCCAGGCTTATCCCAGAGGCAGTGTGTAAACAATTTGCACATAAACAGCAGAAATACTGTGAAAACACTACAAAATGACACCACACCAGTTTTAACAAAAATATCCAATAATTATCTGTGTAAAACAAGACCCAAATTAATAAAAATCCAACATACAGTAATCAAAATATGAATAATGCAAAAATAGACTTTATATACAGTTCCTTGAAGTCGATAGCTCTGTCTAGAGCTATCACTGCGTCATGAGCAGACAAATCCAACACTTCTGGCTGACCGCGGCGTCGAGGGACAGCTACAGTGTCAGGGAGACCAGTAAAACAGTACCTTTGGAGATGCAGGGTGTCAGAAATTGCGGTGAGCTCTGGAGGAGCAGCGTCGTCAGGCGTCGGTTCCGTTTGTCGTGCAGGAGTCGTCGGGCCCTTAAAGTCACACGCATTGCAGGTCGAACTCCAGGAGTTTGAAGTCCGGAGTGCCAGCATTGGCAGGCATGTGGGCTGCTGTGTGAAGTGGAGTGGTGTGACGTGCAGTGCTCTCAGGTCGCGGGGCAGGCAGCGTCTCGGTGGCGGTCGTCCAGCAGTGTTAGTGGGACCAGGGTCATGATGCAAAGCGGGCGGTGCTCATTGCTGTGCTCACAGGTCATGGTTCAAGCAGCGGCAGCGTTATTGCTGAAGTGCTGTCATCCGTAGACCCAAGGAAGCGGTGCGAGATGGGGTAATGCATTGTGCGGGGTCCAGAGGTTGCGGTGCAGGCAGCGGAATCGGTTGATGAACTGAAGTCGATGGTGCTGGCTTCGGTAGGCCAGGGTTGGGGTGTGAGATGGGGTAATGCGTCATGTAACCTACAAGCAGTGCCCCCAAACCATGGTGCAGGCAGTGGCGTTAATGTCAGCTTGGATCATCATCGCTGGTGAGACCAGGGCTGCAGTCCAATGTGGGACGATGCTCCATATTCTCCATGAGCAGTGTCCACAGATGACGGTGCAGGCAGTGGCATTGGTGATGGCATCGCTGCATAGCAGGGGATACGAAGTTAGGTGGTGCAGAGTGTTGAGGCCACGGGTCACGGTGCATGCAGCGGCACTGTGGCCTGCAAAGTGTGGTGGTGCTCTCTGCAGTGCCTTCAGGTCTTGGAGCTGGCAGCGCCATCGTTAACAGCGTCATATTACCTTCTCTCTTCTGTGGAAGTTGAAACATCCAGTTCAAGAAGCCGGTACCCAGAAGATGTTAAAGTCTTTGATTTCCCTAAGAACTCCAACAGGAGTCAAGCTCTACATTAAGCCCTTGGAGAAACTTTTAATATGCAGAAAGAATAGTCCAGTCCTTTCTCTGCCCAAGACAGAAGCAGCAACTGCAGGCCAACCCAGCAAAGCAATACCAGCCAAGGAGCAGTACTCATCCTGACAGCTCTTCCAGCTGTTCTTCCTGGCAAGTTCCTTAGTCCAGCAGTAACAGGGCCCCAGTATTTATACCACATTTTCTCTTTGTTCTCCTTGTGGCAAGGATCTCTGAGCCCAGTCCAAACCAGTTCTGCCCTCTCTGGCCCAGATTCACTACAGGAGGTGGAGACATCATTGTGAGGAGAAGACACTTTTTGCTCAGGTGATAGTAAATACTCCTCCCACCATTCTAAATGTAGACCAGGCATATTCAGCCCAACGATGAGTCACCCAGGGAAGGCAGGACACACCTCAACCCCCACTTGTGGCTGTCTACAGTGAATGCACATCCCCAGCCCCTGTCACTCCAAAACCAGACACCCAATACACAAACAGGCAGAGGTACACAGAATGGTTAAACAAAAAACTTTCTAAAAGTGGCATTTTTCAAACACACAATTTAAAAATCATCTCCCTAAAAAGATGTGTTATTAAATTCTGAGTTCAGGGAGCCTAAACACTATTTCTCTATCCTGTCCCAATGGAAAGGTATACTTGCAAGATATTACAAAGCAACTCCTATGTTAGCTTATGGGACAGACAGCCTTTTTAGGGGTGGGCGGAATTTGCATAGTCGCGCTACGCAAAGCTCAACGAAACAGTAAAAAATCTCAGCGAGCACACAAAACTTCCGTGAACACGCGGAATTGCTTGTTTGCGATGCTTTTTTCCTGTTCGCGAAAGCTGATTGCGTGCTCGGGGGGAAATATCTCGCAAAAACGCTTTTTGAGAATGCGAACAAGCAAAAAATTCCGTGAAGCCGCGGAACACAGAATTTTGGGCAATTCCGCATTCTCCGCAGAACGCAAAATTGCCCAAATTCCGCAAATTCCGCAAGCGGAATGGAATTTACCGCCCAGGCCTACTTTCAATAGTGAAAAACGAACTGCACAGTATTTAACTATCAGACCATGTAGCACACACCAGTACATGTCCTACCTTTCACATGCACTGCACCCTGCTCACAGGGGTACTATGGGCCTACCTGAGGGATGTCTTACATGTAAGAAGAGGGAAGGTTAGGGCCTGGCAAGTGGATTCACTAGCCAGGTCGACATGCCAGTTGAAAACTGCAGCCAGACACTACAGTGGCAGGTGTGAGACACCTTTAAAAAGCTACTTGTGTGAGTGACACAATCAGTGCTGCAGGCCCACTAGTAACAATTGATTTACAGGCCCTGGACACACCTGTGCATGGTACTAGGGACTTAGTAATAAATCAAATAAGCCAATTCTGGAAACACCAATCCATAAACACAATTTAAATAGAGAACATATGCACTTTAGCACTGAATAGCAGCCGTAAAGTACCCAAACTCTTAAAACAAACAAGGTAAAAAACAGGAGGGCAGAAAGTCTAGGGATGAACCTGCTGAAAAAGCTAGGTCTAGCAGATACCTTAACTCCAAGGGAGTTTCTTGGCCTTTTCTTTAAAGCTGGAGGTGCTCTGGGATTCTTGGAGTCCTTTCAGATTCAGGATGATGCGGCAGGCAGCGATTGTCGAGTTCTTGGGGCAGCAGGCAGGGTTTGGCACCTTTATCTTTAGCAGCAGGGCTTCATTTCTCATGCAGCAGGTCTTCTTTGTCCTGGTCTTCTCCTGTCCATTGAATCCGATATTCAAGTCTTGGGGCGCCACCTCAATACTGAATTTAAGGGTGTCACAAGGGAAGACAGGTGGTAGCCAATGGGCTACTTACCTTTGCGATGTCTGCACCTTCTAGTGACCCCTTCCTGTGGGAAGGGGCACTATCCTTTCCCTGAAAGGCAGTTTTTCCACCATCCCAAGATGATGGAATTTCAGGAGGGGGGTTCATATTCCCTGGCCCGCACTAGGGGTGGTGGAGGCTAAGTGGGCACCCTCCTCCAAATCTGACTAATTTTCCCACCCTTCTTCCCACCAAAAGTGCAGCAGGAAAAGGGGGCTTGGCTTCTCCCACTATCTGCAGGTTCCTGGTTTGGATTTTAAAGGGGGCATCACCTTTGAAGCTTCCCACCTAGGAAGGCTATCTTGTTCCAGAGGACTTGTGAAGCACCTCCACTCATAGCGGGCTTTGTCTCTGTCTCTGAGAGCGCAGGCTCTCACCCCATGAGGTCAGAAACATATCTGGTGGTGGAAGACTAGTGAAGACAAGTCAGAGACCACATCAGTGCTTGGTACGTTTCCAGGGAACACTCTAAAAGGGACTCCTGTATGAATTTATTAATACATTGACTAATAACATGAGTAAGAATTTATTAGGGCAAGATGTTTGGTACCTAACACCTTAGAAATCAGTGAAGCAATCATGCAGCTAGGAAACTCGTGTTGAAAAGTGTCCAGCCCATGTCTTCTTTATAGATTTCCTGTCTTAAAATAGGCTAGACATTGTAGGGGCATATCTGCTCATGCTGAGATGCCCTCACATAGGATATATTCCACTCTGCCGTAGGGCTAAAGGCCTGCAGTAGAACTGACTTACCTAAACATTATGCAGTGTATGGGGAGTATGGCACACAGGGCTGTGTGCAATGTCGACTCTTCTGATTTCCGGGCACCAAGACATGCAGCCTGTAATTGCAGAGTGCATAGTCTTGGTGAGAGATCCCTGGTGGGCGCACAACCAGTGCTGCAGCCCTAGAGGATCCTCATCAGTACCCGTGCCCTACGTACCAGGGGTAACATTTACTAGGGGCTTACAGGGGTAGCGGAAGCAGTGCCAATCATTGTACAGTGTTATTTTTATTTATTTATTTATTTGCTTATTTAGCGCCTGAATCTCCCCCGGAGGGGTATCTCCGCGCTTGCGGGCAAATAGGGAAAGAAGACGATGCTAAGAGAGACATCTAGAATAAAAATGTTTTCAAGGACTTTCTAAAGCGGAACGTGCATTGCCTCAGTGTTAACGGAAGCGAATTCCAGTTCCAAGGGGCAAGGTATGAAAAAGCCTTCCCCCCGGTCCTAGCTTTGTAGATGCGTGGAACTTTGAGAAGTATTTTGAGCTGGATCGCAGGTCTCTAAGGGGAGTGTAATGACACAGCTTCTCCGTCAAGTATGTTGGCCCATTGCCATATACTGCCTTGTGAGTAATGTAGCAGACCTTAAATGCTATTCGCTTGCGCACCGGGTGCCAGTGCAGTTTCTGCAGTAGCAAGTTCGACGGAGATCTGTAGGGGGCTTTCAATACCAGACGCACTGCTGTGTTCTGCACTACCTGCAAACGATCCAGCACAGCCTCATTGGCTGATATCAGTAGGGCATTACAATAGTCAAGTTGACTTATGACAAGAGACTGGACAAGAGTCTTACGTGTGTGATCAGGAAGAAACGGAAACACATGCCTCAAAAGGCTTAATACATGAAAGCAAGAGCTAACCATTTGAGACACTTGCTCCTTCATGTTTAATCTCTGTTCGATGTGCACCCCAAGATTCTTTACTGATGCCTTCGGGGCAGGGAGGGCGCCTTGATCCCTGGGCCACCATTTTGTTGTCCACAACAGAGTGGCTTCTCCGAAAAACATAATCTCTGTTTTTACGGCATTTAGTTGGAGTTAGTTGGTGCTCATCCACTGAGATAATGCTAACATGCCGGCAGAGAAGTTAGTCTGAGCTGTGGTAGAGTGTTTATCAAAGGAGAAGGTAAGCTGGGTATCATCCGCATAAGATATTGGGACAAATCCATATGTCCTCATAAGGTTGGCCAAGGGAGCAATGTAGATATTGAATAAAGTAGGGCTTAAACAAGATCCCTGTGGTACTCCCTTGGACAACTTCCTAGACTCGGACATATACGGACCCAAGCTGGTCATACACTGCAATGCCTTTCCTTTTAGCCCGGACTCCTCTAATCTCCTGAGCAAAATTTGATGGTTTACGGTGTTGAATGCCGCCGAGAGGTCTAAAAGCACCAATAAGGTGGATTGACCTCTATCTAATGATAGCCTAATATTGTCCATGACTGCCACTAGGGCTGTCTCCGTACTATATTTCGGCCTGAAGCCTGATTGTGACACATCCAGGCAGTTAGACGCTTCGACATAGGCTAATAGATGTATGTTGATATGTTTTTCCAACATTTTGCTCAGGAGTGGAAGGAGAGATATGGGTCGCAGGTTAGATAGATCTTTCATGGAGGCCTTGGTGTTTTTACGTAGTGGGATGACCTGTGCTGCCTTCCATTCTAAAGGTAGATGACCTTCCTTTAGTGATGCATTCAAAAGAGAGCAGATAGGGGCAGACAGTTGTTTTGAGAGGCTCGCCGATATTTTGGCTGGTACAACATCAAGGGGAGAGCCAGGTCTGACGGTATGTAATAATGCTTCCACCTCTTCACAAGTCAGAGGAGAAAAGCTCGTCAAAGGTGTCCCCTTTATGTCTGAAAGATGTTCATGAGTTATGGCTGGAGTCAAATTGCTAGCTGTAATGATTTTATCATAGATAGCTACTATTTTCTGTTCAAAATATTCCCCGATCGTGTCACATAAGGCTTGGGAGGGAGATTCCTCCAGATCACACGCTTTAGGATTTGTGAAGGTCTTAAGAATCTGGTACAATACTTTTGAGGCACTCCCGGACTGGGTTAGCTGCAATGCGATGAAAGTCTTCCGAGCGATTTTAATATTTTTGTTGTATTGGGCCAGTATTATCTTGTATTTTTCTTTATCACCAATATCATGGGACCGTCTCCACCGCCTCTCAAGGTTTTTACAGTGTCCTTTCTCTGTGCATAATTCCACGGTAAACCAAGCTGCTTGAACCTGTCTTGACTTGCCCATAGAGGTTTTCAAAGGTGGAAGTTGATCAATAGCAGCTTTTGCCAAAGCATTAAAACGAACTAGCCTTTCCTCTACCTTTTCATGTTCCCCATCCCATGGGGTAGGAAAAACGGCTGAAAAGGCTTCAAGGGTGTTATGGAAAGAGATCTGCCACTGGGAACCTGGTTAGCAGGGACCCAGTGAGCTTACAGTACGAAATCACATCAGACATCAGGCAAAAGTGGGGCTAATCAAGCAAAAAGAAGCTTTCTCCTACACATGGCATATTATTATTTTGAAGCTTTCTCACTGTGCACTGTGAAGAGACACGCTAGCACTTCCAGAAGATCTGCAATGTGCTTTTATTGTGGCAAGAACAGGTAAGGCAGGGTAAGCCCGTCATTGCCACAGGGGACAGGAAGGAGCCGACAACCCTCAGAACTGCTTGCAGCCATCCCGCCTCCACCACCCACATCGCTCTCATACTCAGAAGCACTACATCAGCAGCTCGGGGCTCCCGCAGCATGGGACGTGAACGGACGTGCCCGGGCAAAGCCCAGGGGAAGGGCAGGCCCATCTGTGCCCGTCCACGGCTGAACAACGCCGGGCTGGGCCTATTCTCTTGGTCCTTTGGATTTTTGGACACAGTCAATCCCAGGACATGAGTTTTATATTTGAAAAGGACTTGGTTAATTGCCTGGACACCACAAGAGCAGCTGTTTGCGGTGGATGCAGCTACTTTGAGTACTCGAGCATTTGAACTTTGAGGGGGGCCTAGGTTTTTTTGTTTTGTTTTTGCTGTGCTCTTCTATATCTGGAGGCCCTTTGGACAAGGGTAAAATGGGGAAGAGGAAAGCAGGCCATGTGAGTTCCCCATCGGGCAAGAAACACGCAACCATTGACTCCTTTTTAGCGAAAGCAGTGGGGGCAATTTCAAAAGAAATAGGGCAGAGAGGAGGCCTTCGTTGGACTCAGGTGGCCTCAGTGTCCGCTGCACTTGGTTATACCGCAGACTCAACCAACCAAGGCAGCTCTGACGGTTATAGAGGTCTCTAGCTCCAGCAACCTTACACAGGAACTCAAAAACAAGAGCAAAGTGCCTACTGATTCGTACCAGGGAGTGGACTCAGGAGGGCCCCCAGCACATAAAAGGTCGCGGCTAGTCAACAAGAAGTCGGAGAATGGAAGGACAGGAACTGAATGCCCTCCTAAACACTCATGGTTTAATATACACCTTGGATCTGGCAGTGAACTCCCCTGATTCCCCCCTGCCGCAGACCTATAGAGGTAGGGGATCTGCAACTATTATTGATTCTGTATTTGTTTCTTTTTCTTCCAAGTGGTTCATATCCTCTAATATCCATCACAGTGTTTTTAGAAATCATAAACCCTCTGACGTTGGTGCTTGAAGCACCAGGAAATCAAATTGCACCTCGTAGGATAAATGCAGGCTCTTTGTCCGCAACTCATCAGGGGAGGAGCCTGAGGTAGTCACAGTTGAATACCACCCTTTTTAACCATGCTCATTTTAGTTTGAGACAACTGGAGATTCAAAAGTGTTGAGAACTGCCACCCTCTGGAGAAGATATTATACATGCATTTATTGCAATTGTGCAATCAGTTGCTAGTTTATTAACAGTCCAGGTAGCCTCCCCTCGTACTGATTTCCAGAGATGGTTTCATAGCAAGTGTTCCCGGGCCTTGTACCAACTTAAGAAGGCCTTGAAACACACCCCACGTGATAGAGCTTGGGCGGCAACTTGACATAGTAATTATAAGGGGGCCATTAAAGGCTTGGGAGCGCTTGCTACAAAAACAAGCGTGTGAGGAGTTATTTGGGGCTTGTGAACAAAAAGGATTGTACTCTTTTTTTTGGAGTGTTATCAATAGCCCCTGTTTTTCAGAACCACACAAACCGGCCATGGGTCATAGCATCACCCCAGCGCAATGGAAGGCCCACTTTGAGGGTGTCTATAACTATGGATTTAGCGTGCAACCCACTGAGGATCCAAGTGCCCCTTTTAGCTCCGAATCCATAACCTTCACTCTTGACACGGTTAGGCTGGGTAGTGGGGTTTGTCTTGCGGAATAAGGGTCCTCGTCCGACGGATTCCCTCCGGACCTTTTTTGTGACAATATAGAGGTTTGGGTACAGTTTTAACCAGGGTATTAAACACCTCAGTAACAACAGTAATACCCCCCTAATGGTCCACGGCCACCATTTTCCCGAACTTTAAAAAAGGGGACAGGGATAAACCCCATTGTTATTGCCCCATATCCCTTATTGATGCTACTGTCAAAGTCCTTGGACGGGTCTTATTAAACAGGCTTTCTGAGTGGGCGGAAACTTGTCAAAATATTTCGGAGTTGCAATATGCGATTTTGCTCAGTCTTCAGGATATGCGCGCACAAATGAATTTTCTGTTGTTAACTGTGGTCTCTTTTATGGTTTGGATCACTGCACACTTGTTTACCTTGATTTCTTTTATATTTGCATCGATTGATTGTTATGACTGATGTTTACACGGCCAACCTGCAAACTTTGCACACTTAAGTGATATGCTGCTAACAAATGAATTTGATGTTGTCTTTTTATCTTTCTAATGTTGTTTCTTTTATGGCTGTGACTACTGCTGAATAAAGATTATTATTATTACGATTATCAGGTAAGGCAGGTTTGTGTCCACCGTTCCCCTGAATCGATAGTACAAATCCACGAATAGGACTGTTAAAAAAACAGTCAGCATTTTCTTTATAAAGGGGTTTCTTCCAATGTAACTGAGCTTTTTCTCAGTAGAAATGTATGCAATCTGTGGTTACACTTTTTCATGCCATGTGACAGAATGCGGAACATTATCACATTATGTTTGGAGCAAAGCACAGTGCCGAAAGATGCTGTGAGAGAACAGTGCTGCGTGGCATAATATTAAATGCAAGCAAGGTTTGTAGATTACATTAGGAGGTTGAGCCTAATGAGATTTAAATATATTTATTATAATGCACGTCATTGCTCAAACTTACGACTAGAGTTTGCGAAGTCATATTAAAAATATGTGCGCGTGTGTGTGTCTAAAACTGATGTGGTTACTTGCTTTCTTTTGTCTACTTTCCAGGTCGTTAATCAATCCGCTTTCTCCACACCGCTGCGGATATGTATCCGCGCTTCCGTTGACCTTGGGTTACATAGAAATGTCAAGCAACCCAGGATAAAAAGTAAAGGTGAAGCTATCTCTCAGACAGATGGACGGTGGACACATGCTCTGCGCCCGGGAATTAATCATCAGTATGTTTTCAGACTCCAGCTCTGTGTCCTCTAAGAAGCCACTAAAACAATGTATACACGTTGTACAGAACTGTTGAGAAGCTGTGGAAATCTGGCACCCTGTTTATAGGCTTTCAAAAGAGCGTTCAAGCCGTGTGTTGCAAACCACTTACAATGTCTGCATGTTAGCAATAGAAATAGAAGTGCCGCCAAATTTGGAATGTACATTTTATGGCGTGCAGTTTTTCGTGGCCTCATTTCGGCTTTACGTCTTATGCACACGTGAACATTTCCTGGTATTTTTTTTTTTAGCCGTGACTTCTTCAATACAAGGCCTGTTTAAAAGTAAGAAAATATTAGCCATGTGCGGGATTTCGGCTACTAGCAGCAAATATAGTCCCCTTCTCAAAATGTCGCTTTGTTTTAGGTGGTGGCAATTGTCGACCCAGCTCTCGTTAATTCATTGTTAATGGCGCTCCTTTGTTATAGCAGTATAAATAAATGTATATCTTGTTAAGAAAGGTGACCTCATTATCGATTACTGCCGCGATTAATTACTTTGGTTGTGTGGTTCAGTGCTGAGTGCACTGATAAAAGTGTGAGTTTCCAAAAAAGTAAGGCCGAGAAGATTTTGTGTGAAACTCTCTGACTTGACTAGAAATCGTAAATGCTTTGCCGGTGAATGAGGATATTAGGCTTTGGAAATTCTCCTGTCTAACTAAGAGCACATCAGCTTTTTTAAGATTGACAACTGGATCTAGGGCTGCATGGGAGCATTGACAATGTTTGTTTAAAAAACTGCAGCTGCATTGATCCTTCGACAAATCTAGATGTAAAAGTGATAGGTGCACCTGAGTAGGTGCTGTCAGGCTGTTTCTCAACTTTCTCCATGTCGGCTGTGACTGCTCTTTTTTGTTACCCATGACTAGTAATTATGTTTTATAACATAACGCATTGCAATCCACCAAATGAATTGACAGCAATTTATGGTTGCATGATGGAGTTAATCTATTGTATTTGCCACTAGCCCACCACCCACACACCCACTTGGTTTCGCTAATCGAACACCTATTGTACTTGTCATCAGCCAGGAGACACTCTTCGTTCTTTTACCATTTGGGGATCATGACAGAGATGAAACGCCAGGCACAAACAATTAGACTTACAGGGAATGTTTCTAAAGACTTCGGTTTCAATGAGAAGAGTAAAACGTCAGAAGGCTTCGTTTCCTGCCTTCAAGAAAAATGTGTTTTGTTTGAGCAAAACTATCAGGATTGAACACTCTAACTAGCCATGCGTTTGTTTCGACTACCCAGGTGAGCCTTTTCTGTATTCAGATCTATCTTCCTTTTGCATTGGGCTCTCTACCTCTCCAATTTCCCAATCAATTTTGAAAATTGGAAGAAATTGGATTGTTATTGCGGTGGGCGACTCATGGTGAGCCCTTAGAGTCACTAAAGTAATTTGAGTTAAACCAACTGGGAGCTGTGGCACAGAAGAAACAGGCTTAACTTAGGAAAATGTGTAAAATGTGTATGCATTTCCAAAATAGATATAAAGTGAAAACACCAAGGAAGACAAAGCCCAAGTGGAATAGTCAAATAGAGCGTAAAATGTAATAAATGGACAAAAATCCAATTAGGGGATCCCGAAATATGATTTGTTAAAGATGTAAGGGAAAATAAAGCCAAAATGTGCATAGTGACAATGATAGGGAATGGCCCAGGTAGGACCTAAACGCAATGAGGCCCATCGCGATGGAGCCCAAGTTTCAACTCGTTTGGAGGTTTTGTCTTGGGACTTAGAGCCTGATTTTATTCTTGGTATTCAAGATAATCAGTCGCAACAGCAAGGGAAGCATTACTTTTTTTCTTTACAAAAAGAAAATCCCATTTTGGTATTTTCTTCTCGAAAAGACAAAAAGTTTCTGCTTATTACAGGACTGCGTCTTTCTTATGCAGCCCTGTAACAAATAGTAAAATGTTGACAAACTGCTGTGACATCAGTTCCTGCTAATGAATGCCTTTATAAATGACCACCTGTTAGGCATTCATTTTTACATTTGTCGGACAGAGTAGTCACTGCCTGGCAGACATAAAGTTCTCCAGCAGGCCAGTGGTGACTACTCCGTCTGGCAAAAATTAAATTGGGACTTTAGCCTTTTTTTTTTTAAAGTTGAAATCCTTCAGTAGTGCAAGGCAGCAGGATGTGTCTGAGGAAGTCCTCACATAGTGTGATAGGTGTTGAACAGGGTCTCACTTATGCTCTGAGGGGGAGAAATTCAAATGTCAGGAAGTGCAGGATTCTTTTGTCACCTTTGCCCAGTCAATATCTTTAACTTTGAATTTAGTCTCTATTTGTTTCGCTCACAGTCCTCCAGCGGGTAAAATGGCAAGATGTATCTGACAATGGTTTAACAAGACCAGATACCTTGTCACCGAGGGTCTACTGAAAGGGATTTGCTGTTACAGAGAAGCACTGAGTAGGATAAACCTATTTTCTCAGGGCCTTTTGGAGCTTTTTGTGGCTCTGTAGCTGCACAGGAGGTCAGCCAAATGATCCTTAGAGTCCAAGTCTTTGTCCTGAAGTGAGAAGGTCCAGTCTTTCAGGGCTGCTTTCAGGTCATAAACAAAACAACAAGATGATAGCCAGAGTGCTGAAACCTTTCTGCCACTCAACCCAAGTCAAGAGTTCTGGGTTTAATCCATCATTCTTTTGCTCACTATGCCACCCCAGTTTGGACCCAGCCGCATGCAAATCAGCCTTGACACTGCTCCTCATGGGAACAATCCAGCCTGAACCTCCAGACCAGCTCCTCCCTGGACCATAAACAAGATTCCTGGGACGGGTTTCAGGGTATCACTCCTCTCATCAGCAAGGCTATCTTGAATCCAGTGTCACAGCGAGCTAGGAACACACATCTGGGCATACCCTTGGCCACTTAGGGTGAACATAGCAAACACAACACGATGATGGATGGAGTGCTGAAACTTTTCAACTAACCACTCACATGCTGTCAATAGATCTGAGTGGGTTTAATCCATCGTTCTTTTGCTAACCAAGCCACCCTAGTTTGGTCCTAGCCATATGCAAATCAATCTTGACCCTGCTACTCATGGGAACAGTCCAGCCCAAACTGCCAGGCCAGGTCCTCCCTGGACCGGAAACAAGCATCCTGGGACCCATTTTAGGGTTTCTCCACTCATCAGCAAGGCTAGCTTGAATCCAGATGCACAGCGAGCAAGGAACCCACGTCTGGGCATACCTTTGACCACATAGGGTGAACATTGGAAACACAGCAAGATGATGGACAGAGTGCTGAAACTTTTCAACCACTCACACCCAGTCAAGGGATCTCGGTTTGATACATCGTTCTTTTGCTCACAAAATACAAAGACTTCAAAAGCCCGCAAAGCAGATAGGGCAAAAATCTGTGGGGACATAACGCTAAAGATTGCCTACACTGGAATTATTGCTTATGCATGGACTGTGTAGTATCCTGGTTTGGTATGTGTAGTATCCTAGTCTGGTATGGTTAAGATGTGCCAATGGAATGCTCACAGTGTGATGCTGCATGGAATGTTGGGAGTGGGAATGGACAGTTGGAGATGGGCTGAGCACCTGGAAGGTTGCTCCTGGTGGGGCTACATTGGGGTTATTCACCTGTTTAATACTGGATTACTTCATCTGAACTACATCTTGTATCCAACCTCAATAAAGCTACATGAAACCACCTCTTGGATCCTGACTTCATTACTACAATTTTATTGGCGACGATTTGAACTAAAGAACCTGCGTCTGCTACCTCTGTAATATTCAATTTCAAGTCTACTTCAAGTCTGCAGTACCTACTATCAAGCTAATAACTCAAGTAACTACAGCTGCGAATTTTCAACTAACTGGCACACCACAGCCCCACCAGTGACCCCTACAACGGTCGCCCTCCACGCTACAGTGCCAGCTTCTGTCTTAACTGCAGCTCAAGTCTCTATCTGCTGTGCCCTCAAGGGAGGGTAAGCCTCTGCTGTCTGCTGTGCCCTCAAGGGAGTATGCCCAACGCTTTTGTCAAGTGCTGTTCCAGTTCACAGCACAGAGTGTCTTCAATTCAAAGCACCAGTTCTTGTTCAACCGCAATTCAAGTAGTGTCTACTCTAACTGTATTTGAAAAACTGCATCACAAGTTTTAAAGCTCTGTTTCCTCCATCATTATAGCGTTTTAACTACCAAGGTGAGTGGAATATTTTGATGTTTTCCTGTCACAGGAAAATTTTCAATCTCCTCAGAGTGTGTGTCACTTCTACCTGCTGTCTGTCAGGCAACCTCGTGTCAGCTATGATTTGAAAAACGTTCTGTTCAAGTTAAACTACGTTGTTTTAAACATTTGGTTGGCAACACTCGAGGATCTACGGGTGTATTTCAAGTGTTGAGCGATTCTGTGTGATTGCCTGACATACAACGGTGCTAGCTTCAAGCGCTACAGAGGAGTGTCGTGATTACGTTTTCCCCGTTTTTTTTACAGGGCTTTCTATGGTGGAAAAGCTTTATTTCAAGGAGGTGAGCCGTTTTTTTATCGATGGGTTTTTATGGCATCTTAACAATATTTTAGTTTAAAAAACAGCGCGCGTTCGTTCAAGTGTACGCGTTCTTACCAGCTTGTCGTCACCTTTGGAACTCTTCCTGTGTCATCTTAGTTAGTTGATGAGGGATGCTTTGCAGTTAGGACGTGTGCCATGAGCCACCCGGCACAGCGTCACTGTGCGTGCCGCCATCTTTTGTTTGGCACTAAGCTAGTCTACAAGGCTCAGCGCAATTTTAGTGAGAGTACATGCAAGCACCACCGGAGTTTGGTGTTTTTTTTGCCAATCGTCATCAATAAAGTCTCAACAACATGATCCGACCTCCGTTCACGTTGTGACGCAGCAACATGGTGAAGTATCTTCTTTCACACTCTTCTTGGGAGACATTCTTCTATTCAAGGTACTTTTTGCTTCCTATGTACATCTGAGGTTTACTGTCAGCAGTGCTGCCTTGAGATCGGCAAGAGGTCCTTATGCCCCAAGAACAGTAGAGTCGATATAGAGGATAATGCCATTGAAGGGAGGTGTTGGTGCATTGCTGCAACAGGTTCCGCTGTGGATCAGTCTCAAAATCCCAAAGTTGTTCTGATGGGTCCAGTTTAGCCTACCTATTCCTACCACGGTGACAGGCACACTAGTGACATTTTACTTGTGTTAAGTTTACAGTGCCTTTTCTAAAATTATTTAAGCACCCGTCAGCTTTTAATAATGGGGAACAATTTTGCCTTTTACTACGAGCTTTAAGTTCCATGGGTTATGTACCATCATTTTTTTTTAAAAAAAAGACAAGTTTTTTTGTTGGAAGGTCTAATTTAGTAGTTTACTATGTTCTCTAATGGTACAATGTATAACACTGCTCAGTAATCTTTTAATGGTGTGACGACGAAGAATCTCCAGAACCAGTTATGTTGTGTTTTCGTTACATTTGAGCAGTGGTCACACAGTGCACATTTGGTTCCAGTAGGTTTGTAACTTAAGACATGGTGCACAATCGTGCACAATCTATGTACCTCTCCGCGAGGTGTGTTTTGGGGTCTTGTCCCACTTTTAGGTGCACATTAGTTGACCTCTAATTGAGGTGTGTCGCACGGACGTGTGTCCCGTGTTTTAATGCACAAATTCTTGACCTCTCCGGAGGTGTGTTTTGTAGTTTTTACCCATTATCTAGTGCATAACGTTTTTACCTCCAGTCGAGGTGCGTCCGTAGGTGGACATCACAATATCTGTCTAATGCCTTCACGGGAGTGCACATTTACCTTTCTTAGTTTTCTAAGGTTGGTCAGTTTTTTTTATGTTCAAAGGTGCACATGTTCTTACCTCCACACAAGCTTGCCTATTCACAAGCATTTCTCTTTACCCTCAGTGGGTGTGTGGTTAAGTCGCCACAGTGCATGGGACACTTTACTCTGGGTGTTTCTATTGTTCTTGTTTTACTTTTTACGCTCTAGCCCAGTTGTATTGGATTTATTGTAATTTCTTTTTCTTGCTGTTGTCAGGGAAGAGTGAGCATTAGGTTTCCGCTTGTATCATTTGAGTAGGTATATATTTAAAACAGTTTCCACAGTAGAGTGAGGTATGTCCAGTTTTATAAAAACTATTAATTTTGAAGCTGATTGTAGTTCATGGAATCATTCATTAAAGGCTGAGCATGTATATAAGAATATGTGCAAAATCAATCCTTTATATATATATATATATATATATATATATATATAGCTTTGTAAACTCGTCTTTGACTTCCAATCATAGAAAAGACGAGGCAAAACCAAAATTGCAGTGCTCTTTTCTTTATTGTATGCCCAGCACCACCGCCATTACGCGTTTCGGCCCTCGTGGGACCTTGATCACATGACACGTTACCAGGTACGCTCCCCTCATTTTAAAGTGACAGTGCTCAAACAAACCTGTGCTTCATCATAAACATGGAAAAAACATATTGGTGTCGCAATTTGTTTTTAACCTAGCAGCTCTTGTTAGCTGACAATGTGCAAAATGACGCAAAGTAATAATATAAATATAAATATCACTTAGATTCTCTGTTTAACCTGGAAATAAATACCTGGTAAAACCGAGCCAAAATGACGCCCTCATTAAAAAGGATGCCAATTAAAAGAGATACTCAACTGAAATAACACATATAAATATATAATTATAAATATATCTACAGTTGTTATAAAATGCATGAACCATAAAAAAGTCTAAATATTAACCTTTTCCCATCATAATCGATGTAGCAGCATTGAAGATCGCAGTATTAAATGTCATATTGCACAATGGTAAACTGTATACAATGTTACAGTACCCTAAGTAAACAACACACAATAAAGCCCAATTGAGCACTGATCCATATGAACCAGGTCTTAGAATAAAGTGCAAATACATAAAGAGTGTCACATTAAAAAATGCCTATAAAACCCTAATATGCAAAATTGTGCAGACTATATAAAACAGTTAATCTAAAAACATATAAAGAAGCAGAAGCATTGAAATATGGGTACATTCTAATTAGCAGATGAGGAAATAACATATTATAAATGCGTATAAAAATCCTCGCTGGAAATTAACCCATTCGGTGTTTTTGTATCCATTTCTAAAATGTATTCAGTTTCCAGTTTTCTCAACAGAGCTTCACGATCTCTACCTCTCCTCAATGGTGAAATCGAGTCCACCACAAAGTAACGCAACTCAGATGATTTTTTAGCATGCAATTCATCAAAATGACGGGCAACAGGATATGACCTATCCCCATTGTTGATTGCCCGTATGTGCTGGAGTATCCTCTTGTAGACCTGCAGCCTCGTGCTGCCCACATAGCACAGGCCACAAGGACACTCCAGCACATACACCGCAAACTCCATTTTGTAGGTAAGTAATTTTGTCAATCTTAATTGGCCTGCTCCTAAACGGTGTGGTGTACTCCATCTTGCTCACTCCATGTTTGCATGCTTTACAGACTGCACACTTGATAAAGCCTTTGCTAACCGTCAACCAAGTGGTATTGGAAAACACTTCAGGACTACTAGTGACCAATGAGTTGCTCATCGAGCGGGCTTTTCTGAATGTTAAATTGGGGGACCTTGTTAATTGGTCCCCCAGCACAGGATCATTTCTTACTAGTGCCCAGTTTTTATTGACAATTTTGCTGATTGTTTGATGTTAATTACTATACGTCAGAATAAGTCTTGAGGGCTGTACTGTCTCAAGTCAGTTGTCTTTAGGTGTTGTACTAGCCAATGCCTGTAATCTGCCCTGCTCATTTGCTTTGGTCATAGCTTTGTCCCCTACACTAGGGGTGTAACCTCGTGTGAGAAATCTGGTACGGCATTCAGTCTGTGCTTTAATGCAATCTTCATCAATGCTACAGATTCTTCCAATATGCAACATCACCCCAAATGGGATACTGCGGATCAGATGCGCTGGATGATGACTCGCTGCATGTAGCAGCGAGTTCCCAGTCGTCGCCTTCCTGTGCAATGTAGTATGCAGCTGTGTATTTTTTATCAGAATTTCGACATCAAGAAAGCAGATTGCCTCACGACTCAACTGGCCTGTAAATTTCAAATTCAAGTTGTTGACATTGATCTGCCCAATAAATTGCAGGGCCCCAATCTCCGAGCCCTTCCAAATAATGAGCAGATCGTCTATGTATCTGTACTATCGTATTATATGATTGTTCATGATTTCCTCATAAGCTGGCCTGAGGACCCGTTATTCCCACAGCCCCATATGCAAACAAGCATAGCTGGGGGAGAAACAGGCCCCCATAGCCACGCCCCTGACCTGCTGGTACACTTGTTTTTGAAACAAAAGAAAGTTGTTTTCCACACACATAGATATGATGGCCATTAACATTTTGTTATGTTCAATGAAGCATATGGGTTGTGTATTTAAAAAGTACTCTACCGTCTTTAGTCCATCTCTATGGTGGATGCTCGTATAGAGAGACGTTACATCTAAAGATATGAGCAAGTAATCATCGTTCCAAACAACATCGCCCAATTTGCGTAACAGATCCTCTGTATCAAGTACAAAAGAAGGCAACGACTTCACATGTTCCTGTAAAAAGAAATCTACATATTTACTGGCATTCTCCATGATGCTATTGCACGCCGATATTATTGGCCTGCCCGGTGGTACATAGACATCGTTGTGTATTTTAGGTATAAAATATACCACCGGCATCACAGCGGGATAATTCTTAAGAAAACGGAATTCATCCATTGACAGGAGACCCGTACTCTTCCATGCCAGTAAATTAGAATAAAAGCAATTCCAAGATGTTTTAACAATTGCCATGTCACTCCGTCTGTAGCAGTCTTTGTCATTCAATTGGTACATGGCTGTCACCAGTCGATAGTTATAGTTAGAACCTAGTTTCCATAGGAAAAAGCATTTTTTGATGTGCTTATAACTTTGGCGTTGTTTGACGAATCCTTATGAAATTTTCCAAAAAGTTCCTCTTTTCAGATCAGCTCCTATCTTGAAAGTTTGGGGGTGATTTGTCAAGGGGGGCTGAGAAAAAAGGGGGGTCCCAAATCGTGTTTTTTCCATGCTATTTCCATAGGAAACTTTAGACAAGGCTACAGGTCAAACTGCTGAACAGAATTGCGCCAAATTTGGCAGGGAGAAAGGTCTTGGTCCAGAAAGCACACTTTTGTTGAAATGGTGTAAATCCGTTCAGTAGTTTTTGAGATAATAAAGGAAAACTATATATATATATATCTGGGTGGAGCCTAACTCCCGAGCACGAGCTTGCCTCTGATTGGATACTAACACTTGGAACCAGAAAGTGTTAGCAGCCATCTTGTGCCTCGCATCGAGTGAAAATAAAGCAAAGGTGCCGGGGGCAATTTAATATACCAGAGCTCTGTCTGTGCGAGATACCCCTTTCATGTTGAAATGGTGTAAATCCGTTCAGTAGTTTTTGAGATATTGAAGGAAATTTTTTTATATATATCTGGGCAGAGCCTAACTGCCAAGCACAAGCGTGCCTCTAATTGGCAGCTAACACTTCAAACCAGGAAGTGTTAGCAGCCATCTTGTGCCTCGCATCGAGTGAAAATAAAACAAAGGTCCCGGGGGCAATTTAATATACCGGAGCTCTGTCTGTGCGAGATACCCCTTTCTCGCTCCCTCTCCCCACATCACCAGCTCGCAGCTATGCCTTAAGAAGCCAGTGCATCGGCTCGCAGCTCTCTACCTCTGCGACCCAGTACATTGCTATGCCTTTGTGAGTGGACGGCCCGTAGCTCTCCCTCTGCGAGTCGAGCCCATGGGCTGCAGCTCTCCCTCTGCAAGCCTGGGTGCGAACTGTTGAAATTAGGAACTGTCGGCAGCCATTTTGTGATTCAGTCCACATCAGCTCGTGTCTACAAGACATCGAGTCCGTAGTTCTACCTTTGCGAGGCAACTCTGAAAACAAAGCGGAGCACTGTCTGTGCGAAATACCCCTTTCACGCTCCCTCTCTCACCATCACCAGCTAAAATCTATGACTTTAGAAGCTAGTCCGTCAGCTTGCAGCTCTGCGTCTGCAAGCCATCGGGCCCGCAGCTCTACCACTGCAAGCCAGCCCATTAGCTCGTAGCTGTGTTTCTGCTAGCAGGCCCGTCGACCCGTTGCTCTCTCTGTGTGAATTAGACCACAGCTCTCTGAAGCATAGCCCCCAACAACCTTCTCGTGGCTGCAACTCTCCCTCTGTGAACCACCTATCAGCTCGCAGCTCTTTGTGTGCAAGTTCTTGGGCCTGCCGTTGTATCTCTGAAGCCAAGACTGGAAATATACCTCAGCTCTCTCTCTTTGCGAGATACCCCCTTCACGCTTCCTCTCCCCACATCACTGTCCCGCAGCTATCCCTTTGCAAGTCGGTGGCCGCACCTTTCCCTATACCAGTCGGCCCGCAGCTGCTCCTCTACGAGCTGGCCCGCAGCTCCAGTCAGACCACAGCTCTCTGAAGCATAGCTCCCAACAACTTTCTCACACATAAGCCCCCCCCAAAAAGGGAATAGACAACACTCATCCACATCCACTCCCTTTCCACATACAAAAAGAGATGCAAAAGAGAACACACCACAACAAAACCCATAGTCAACGAGGGACAAAGACCAATGCCGTAAGAGAAGCAGGAAAGGTAGGAGAAAAACACAATAAAATGCTCAGCAGAAACCAAAAAGCTGAAGGTGAAGCGACATTCACCTACCAAGCACACAAAAGTGGTAGATACGAGTGACTCAAAAACATAGTCAACTCTAAACAACGCCCACAAGGGAGACAAACCTAAGTGCACCCACAACCACAAAAAATAGTAGTAGGCCAGAGAGGCTGCAAAACATAGAGTCCTCTCACATACACACCCACAACAGTGAGAGGTAAACACACTCCCACAACAACCACAAAGGGTCAATTACGAAACATTGGAAATAAAGGTAGCACACCTATATGGTGGTAGGCTAGAGAGGATCAGAACCTAAGAGCCAACTCATACGCACACCCCCAACAGAGAGCTACAGACAGTCTCACAACAACAACAGGGGATGACCACGAGGGACTTGATGTGTAAAAGTGAAATCGACAACACATACTCATGTGGTAACAAAGAGTGACCTAACACTAAGGATCGACTCAAACACACCACCCACAGGGTGACGTGCTCACTACACCCACACAGATCTTAACCTGAAATAAAGTTATCTAAAGATAGTACTTGGAGTGGACCTACTTTTGATTACAACACTCTCTCTCTGCGAGCTAGTACGCTGCTGTGCCTCTGCGAGCCGTCTTGCAGCTCTCCCTCTGCGAGCCAAGCCCACGGGCCACAGCTTTCCCTCTGCGAGCCTGCCCGACGGCCCACTGGTCTCTCTCTGCTAGCCGGACAGTAGCTGTCACTCTGCGAGCCGATATTGAGAATATAAGGCGGCTCTAAAAAGAACCCTTGTGTTTATTAGTTGGAGCTACATGTAAATGCGGATGCACAGCTTCAGGTTATTCAGAAAAACTAGGATTCCCTCATCTGTCAAGTGTACTCCATCACTTCTGTAGATATTTGCCATATCAAAACATATGTTGTTGTTGTAGCTCAACCCCATTCTATGGTCTCTGAGGTATGCAGACACAGTTTTGTTGACATTCTTGCTAGATTTTTCTATCTTATGACAAAATTAGTTTGACCATTTCCACTTCTGTCTTTGACCTATATTGGAATATACAAAGGCAGTTTAAGGTAAAAGGAACATCAATTCTCCAAAGGTGTCCTTCATAAGCATTTCCAAACGTACCCCAGTCAATGTGCTTAGGTCGTTACCACCACAGTGCACAATCATGAGGTCAGGGTGTTGGAGATGCAAACAGGTTTTAACCAAAGGCAGCAATTGGTGCCACTTCAATCCTCTCTCTGCAAACCATTTAATGTCCACATTTTGTAAACCTTGGTCTAAGTCAATACATATCAGTTCCGCACACCTCTTGCACCAGAAAACATAGCTATGTCCTACGATCCGCACTAGCATTTTGAAGGTATGCCTGGAAGATATGGAGAGATGTCTGTAAATCATGCAGTTCGTTAGTAGAATGAGAGATATGTTTAAAGATTGGAACTACTTTTTTTCCCATTGAAAACGTTAACTATTGGGAGATGAAAAGCATTCTTTCGTAAAAAGTAGGGTGCATATTATTTTTGAGGAAAAGCATGTGTGTCATTGGTTGATAAAAAATCAGTTTAAACGTGGAGTACATATTATAGGATAAAATTTGCTCAGTTCAACCGCACCTGCTAATTGCATTTGGAAAGTACTGTTCGAACTTAAAACAATGGTGAACTTCTAAACTGCACGTGCCGTTAAATGTTCGAGAAACTGTTGCAAAAAACAATATTGTTAGGTTTAAAAAAAATTATGAACTTTTAACATGCATGTGTCGTAGAATGTTCTAGAAAGTGTGTTGATAGAATCCGTTTAACTTTTCACCTGTATGTGTCCTTCAATGTTAAAAAAAAAAACTGTTTATATGGAAAGTTCAAAAATAACCAATGGAGAGAAGTTTTGCAATGTTAAAAAATCAAGGAACTATTCTGATTTGTTCTTTACATGTATTTATGTGTGGAGCAACTGGGAAATTGTGCAATTAGTGGTTCCATTGCTGATGAAAGCGGTGCATTGCATGTACTGTGTGACACAGAAAGAATTGCATGTGTTTCTGACCTTTGAAATCTGCAGACCAACTACAAAGGTAAGTTAGAAATTAAGAAGGTGTGTTATGTGTTCTGTAGTAGTGGTTAAGTCTTTGAGGCAATATTTTTCACTTTGAAAGTCTGGTGTTTCCCATTGGTTGTAAAAGTGTGACTAGTTAGTAAACAAGTACTCTATATATGTTTAGGAGTTTTTCACAAAGAAAAGGTGTAAGTTGTCATCTGTAAAGGACTATATGGTTTTGAAAATTAGATGTAGGGTGAATTTGGATTTGTATTACTATTAACCCCGGGCGTAGCACTACGCTTCGCCCACGTAGTGTACGTAGCGCTGCCTGCTTCGCACTTTCCGAAGTAGGCGAAGCAGGGCAGCGCTACGCACACGCCGAGGGCGAAGCGTAGCTGCTTGCCACCCGCCACCCACCTCCCGCCCGCCCTTCTTTTAAATAATATAAGCATTGAAAAATAAATTAAAATAAGTCGACTTACCCATAAGCGCGGCGTCTCCGGGGCTCCTTCTTTCTGTTTCTAATTTCTTCTGGCAAATGCGCATGCGCGGACACCCGCGCATGCGCATTTCTCGCGAGAAATGCGCATGCGCGGGCGTCCGCGCATGCGCATTTGCCAGAAGAAATTAGAAACAGAAAGAGGGAGCCCCGGAGACGCCGCGCTTACGGGTAAGTCGACTTATTTTAATTTATTTTTCAATGCTTATATTATTTAAAAGAAGTGCGGGCGGGAGGTGGGTGGCACGTAGTGGGGCTACGCGAAGCGCGTAGTGTGCGTAGATTTGGGCACACTACGTGCTGCTTCACGTAGCCCCACTACGCCCACTACGCCCACCCTTAATTACTATTCCGCCGAGATAAACAGAATGTCGCATGTTTGCAAATTATGCTTAGTCTGTAAATAGTGGCAAAGGAGTAAGAGTAGAAAATTAATGAGTTATTAACTTAACAGAGGTGGAACAAAAAACAGAAATGTTATGTACACAGTTTGTGGTCTCATTTTTTACAGCGAGAGGTATATTTCAATATCAGTCAAGGCTGGTGTGGTACTGCGAGGCTTTGGATTTGGGTGTTCTTAGGAAATCTAAGTTGTTGGAGTGTTTCTTTAGAAGAGATTTTTTATAAATATGTGGGAGATAAAAAAATTAATGAAAATGTTCTCTGTATATCTTCTGTACGATTTTGTTCACAGTCCTAAAGTAAATGTGATTATTAGTGAAAGTAATTGTCAGGGTGTGTTCCTCTGCTGAATATACGCAGGCCTTTAAGTGGTCCGGGTCTTATCAGTACTGAGCTCCTTCACTTCTTTAAGAGAGGCGCCAATTTTGTTCGTCCCAATTAAAGCTGTTAATATACGTATAGTAAAGGGGCGATTCAGATATTTTATAAATGTGTGACAGATAAAAAAAGAATTTAAAGTGTTCTTAGTAAATTTTCTGTAGGATTTTTTCACACTACTAAACAAACTGTGATTATAAGTGATGAAAATTGTTAGGGTGTGTCTCTGTGCTGAATATAGGCAGGCCTTTCAGTGGGCCGGGTCTTACCGGTGCTGAACACTGGTACCCCTTTCAGACACCCGCCATTTCTTTCATCCCACTTAAAGCCCTCAATATATGTACATTAAAGAAATAGTACAATAAAAGTTTAGGAATTACACCTCTGTTTACTCTCCTCATGTCCCACCCCCATTTTGTGCAGCCAACCATAGTGTTTATAAAAATTAAATGATAGAGCTTTATCTATTATGAAAATAGCACTTATACCTTTATTGACATGTACGTGGGATCTGTAGTGTAAAGAGAAGGTGGTAATCAGTTTCAATGGTACAAAAGTGATGTGACATATGTTTGAAAGATTACATGGTTTTAGGAGTAAGGTATAGCAGTAACAAATAAGATGTATAGGGCCATATGTAGGAAGCTGTTTTACGATCGCAAACACTGTGAATCGCAAAAATCAGGGTGTATGCGATCGCAAAACAGACCGTTCCTATGTAGGAAAGGTTTCCGCAGCACAAAAATGGGAAGCGCTAATTTTGCGATTACCATTTTTGCGTACCAATGATTCTTTGAAATATTTTGCGAAATCACAGTCTGCAGCACATCATTTGTGATATTTACTACTACCGTCCTCACTAAATGCGAATTCGCAAATTGAGATGTAGGTAAAAGTCGCAATTTGCGATTTCTCGTAATTCGCAATTTTGCACTTCTCAATTACCACCAACTCTGAACAGGTGGTAACCAGGTGCTACCTATTTAAACAGGCCCACAGTGCTACTAGGATTTCCCACCATGGGTGGCCTGTATGTGATAGCCAGGAGGCTGTGAATCAGAGATGCTACACAGAGAAGGTGACGCCAGGAAAGGATCTGCAGAGCACGCATCACCCTCTTCCAGCTGACCGAGGAGGAGATCCATGTGAACTACAGGCTGCACCCAGACAGCATCCTGGATTTAATAGAGGTGCTGACACCCATACTTTAACACCCCACAGGCAGGGCACACTCCATTCCCACCCATGTCCAGGTTCTGTGCTCACTGCACCTCCTGGCATCAGGGAGTTTTCAGGGAGTGATAGCCACAGCAGGAGGGGTCTCTCAAAGTGCACTTTCATGCTTCTTCCACGCTTTCCTTAATGCAATGGTACAGAGGCTGCATCACCACATACAATTTCCAAGCACACAACAGGCACTAGATCAGACCAAGCAGGAATTCTACCAAATAGCCCAATTCCCCCTCTTCATTGGCTGCGTAGATGGGACCCATGTCGAAATCTCACCCCCATCACAGAATGAGTATGTGTTTAGGAACAGAAAGTCATATCATTCCCTGAACATCCAGGTAGTGTGCAACGCCAAACATATAATCACTGATATTGTGGCAAAATACCCAGGAAGCACACATGACTCATTCATGTTTCGCCACTGTGCATTAATTCACAGACTCACAAATGGTGAGTTTGGAGAGGGCTACCTGCTAGGTAAATGCATGGCTTACGAACACACAACCAGTAAAGGTTTGAACTGGCGGGACAGTATTGAACATAAATCTACTCATGCCCTGCAGGTGACAGAGCGTATGCTGTACGTGACTACATCCTCACACCGTACCTGAATCCAGCCACTGCAGGTGAGCGGAGGTACAACAGCGCCCACAGAGCTACACGCTGTGCCATTGAAAGGACCTTCAGAATCCCTAAGAGCCGGTTCCGCTGCCTCCATAGGAGTGGAGGTGTGCTACAGTACAGCCCTGAGACATTTTGCAAAATCATGGTTGTCTGTGCAATGCTACACAACATCGCTACCAAGAAAGGCACCCCAATGGATCTGACAGATTCAGACACATCAGATGAGGAGGGACCAGCTCCACGTCGCAGACCAGCAGGTGGGGCCAGGGCAACTGCCGGGCGCCTGAGATGAGAAGAGATCACACAGAACTACTTCTAGGTGAGTAATGAGGACACAATGCCACAGATTGGTGCTTAACAATGATGTTTATTTCCTTTGGTGCAGGAATACATCTGTCACACAGTGTGACTTCCTGTTGTGAGTGCTTGCACATGTTTGTGCCACAGTGCAAGTATTTCCATCAGCCAATATGTCCATATGGAATGTGTTGCTTCACACATAGCCATAAGTCCCTGGTGTACCTTCACCTCCTACGTGCACACCCTGTTGCCCCTCGCTCAGGCTGTCCACTGCCCTCCCTGGAGTCATCATCTACTCTCCCCTGGCGCGTACTCCGGCGTCTGTCCGGTGGAATTGGTGGAGTGGTGCTGCTCCTGCTGGACTGTTCGTCCGTATCCATTGTGCTAAGTGGGCCTATGCCACCGCATGTGTAACCTGCACCAGGACCCTGCCCACGTCCTGGCAGCAGTGGGCCATCTCATGCTGCATACTGACACATCTTCGGGCCAGCAGGGATGTGGTGGTTGACTGGCGGTTGACTGCTCTTGTGTACAAGTCCAGTCGGGTGTGATGGCGATGTCTCTCCCTGCGCCTGGCTGCCCTGTCTCTCCTTATCTCCCTGCACAGTCCTTCCAAAGCACCTGTCATAGCCATAACACCAACCCACAACTCAGTCATGTTATGATTGTGTGCAGCCAATTGGCGCTGTATTGATCTTATTCCTTTAACTTGCAGGCGCTGTGCTTTCAGCATGCTGCCCTCAAGGCCTGAGAACACCGTGTCTTCTTCAACAGGAGCAGTGCTAGTGGACGGCTGTGTCCTGCGTCTCGACCCACTCCCTTCTCTGGATTGTTCAGGAGACTGTGTTGTCTGCTATCCTGCACGCTGCCTCTGCACTGGCTGTGCCTCTCCTGCTGTGTCTGTTGCCTGTGCCTCCAGCAGTGGCAGTGGTGGCACTATGTTGCGCCATCTGCATGGCACAGGGTTTGCTGGTCTCGCTTCGCCCTGCTCCTCCTGCCCTGCCTCGTCTTCATGTTCTGGTGTTTCCTCCCCTTCTGCCATGGTTTCCTGTGTTGTTGGTGGTGCTGTGAATTTAAATGCACACATTAATTCTGTGTCCTGTCTCGCGTTTGTAATGCATTACAGTTTCCTGAATGACTCATCCCTCTTCCACCTTGCTGTGTCTCACTGGCCCAGGTATCAGTGCATGTGACTACATCTCCCATAATGCATTTCTGGGTGTGCTGGTGGACATGTACTGGAGTTGCACTCAGGTTGGGTGTCTGGGGGTATGAGTGGGTTGGGTATGTATCAGGGGGTTTTGGCATGCATCTTACCTTGTATGGTGTCTGGGTGTTCGGAGCTGTCCAGGTCAGCCACGCCACTCACACTCTCAGGTTGAAGGGTGCCCTCCACAAGCTCCTCCAGGGGTGTTGGGTCTGGTGCTGTGGATGTCCCACCACTGGTCTTTTTGGCCTCGGCCAATCTTGTAGCCACCCTCTCCTTTGACCTCTGCCGCATGTCGTACCACCTTTTACTGAGGTTTTCGACTGAGCGGTGTGTCACGCCAATTGCGTTTACTTTCTCCTGGATGTCAGTCCATATTTTTCATTCTCGTGCCTCTGCCACACGTAGTGAACTTTTTCCAAACAGGAGGTCATGGCTGCTGACTATTTCCTGGGTGAGGACCTCCAGCTCCCTTTCGCAAAATTTGTGTTTCTTCTTTCTGGGTGTTTCTTCCTGCTGCTTCTCTGTCCCCTGGGACTCCAGTTCTCCTGTTTTCAGTAGCTGAGCACAAATCTCCAACTCTCCTCACATGCTCTTACTCAGCTTCTGGCAATCAGGTGCAGCATGGGCAGTCACACTTCCTGGTTGTGATGTCATCATTCTGCAACTGAATTGCAGATTCCCGGAATTGCGATTCCTTAATTGCTTTCTCGCAATTAAGGAATCGCAATTTCAGTAATAGCAATGTAATTCTGCGAATTTTTGGGAATCGCTATTAATTTGCAATATTTTACCTACATCGGAATTTGCGATTCTCAAAATGCGATTCATGGAAAATCGCAATTTCAGAATCGCAAATTAATTTTTACCTACATTTGGCCCATAGTTTGTTCTGTTTAAACGAGTATGTAGTTTTGTTAATCAGGTACAGCGCTGATATGTGTTGGGGAATACATTTGGCCGAGATAAAGAAAATGTTGCACGTTTGGAAATTATGCTTGGTCTGGAAATAGTGGTGAAGGGAGGGGGGGGTGGGATATTTATCTGTTATTAATTTAAGGAAGATAAAACAAAAACCAGAAATATTATGTATGCAGCTTGTGGGCTCATTATTTACTCAGAGAGGTATATTTGAATATAAGCCAAGGGAGGTGTTGTACTGCAAGCAAGTTTACAATGTGCAGACATTACATGCAGAGCAAATACACAAAGTAAATATGTACCTTTCTTTGGATATGTACGCATGGTTTGAATAATTTGATGATAGTTGGTGAAGGAGGTATTCCGGAGAGAGACAGCTGTGGTATATTCTCAGTATTAGTTTGGAGATGGATAGCTGTGGGCTGGTGTTGTGTTGTGTTGCAGAGGTAGAGCTGCGGGCCCCACTGTTTGCAGAGTGAGAGCTGCTAGAAGTTGTCTTGCATAGGGATAGCTGCCGGCTGTTGATGCGGGGCGAGCGAGGGTGGAGGGGGTATCTTGTAGAGGGAGAACTGCGATATATTCGCAGTGTTAGCTAGTAGAGGTAGAGCCACGGACCAGACGGCTTGTACAGATAAACCTGTGGGCCCAACGGCTCATCTGCGAGCCGAACGGTGGTTCACTGAGGGAGAGTTGCGAGCCGGCGGGCTGGCTCGTAGAGGAAGAGCTGTGAGCCGACTGGCTGGCTCGCAGAGGGAGAGGCGCAGCCTGTCCGCTCGCATAGGGAGAGATGCGGGCCGGCTCGCAGAGGAACAGCTGCGGGCCAACTGGTACAGGGAGAGGTGTGGGCCGTTAACTTGCAAAGGGCGAGCTGCGGGATGGTGATGTGGGGAGAGGGAGCGTGAAGGAGGTATCTCGCAGAGAGAGAGCAGCAGTATATTTCCAGTGTTGGATTGCAGAGGTACAAGTGCGGGCCCGAAGGCTCGCAGACAGGGCTACCTCTGTAAGCCAACACTGGAAATATACCACAGCTCTCCCTCTGCCAGATATCCCCTTCACCCTCTTTCACCCCACATCACCAGCTAGCAGCTATGCTTTTAGAAGATAGTCCGTCGGCTAGCAGCTCTGCGTCTGCAAGCCGTCGGGCCCGCAACTCTACCTCTGCGAGACAGCCCATTAGCTCGTAGCTGTGTGTCTGCTAGCAGGCCCATCGGCCCGTTACTCTCTCTGTGTGAGTTAGACCACAGCTCTCTGAAGCATAGCCCCCAACAACCTTCTTGGGCCCGCAACTCTCCCTATGTGAACCACCGGTTGGCTCGCAGCTCTTCGTGTGCGAGTTCTCGGGCCTGCAGTTGTATCTCTGATGCCAAGACTGGAAATATACCGCAGCTCTCTCTCTGCGAGATACCCCCTTCATGCTGCCTCTCCCCACATCACCATCCCTTTGCAAGCCGACGGCCTGTACCTTTCCCTATACCAGTCGGCCTGCAGCTGTTCCTCTGCGAGCCAGCCCGCAGCTCTCCCTCTGTGAGCCGACGGGCTGCAGCTCTCTCTCTACTAGCCAGACAGTCAGCTCGCAGCTCTTCCTCTCCGAGCCAGCCCGCCGGCTCGCAAGTCTCTCTCTGCGAACCACTGGTCGGCTTCCAACTCTTCGTCTGCGAGCCGTTGGGCCCGCAGTTGTACCTCTGCAAACCAATACTGGAAATATACCGCAGCTTTCCCTCTGCCAGATACTCCCTTCACCCTACCTCACTGCATATCACCGGTCATACGTATCCTTTTGCAAGCCGACGGCCCACAGCTCTCCCTATGCGAGTCGGCCCATAGCTGTCCCTCTACGAGCCGGACCTCAGCTCTACCTCTGTGAGCTGGCACGCAGCTCTTCCTCTGCGAGCCAATGGGCCGCAGCTCTCTCTCTAAGAGCCAGCCAGTTGACTCATAGCTCTTCCTCTACAAGCCAGCACGCCGGCTCACAACTCTCCCTCTGTGAACCACCGGTCGGCTCTCAGCTCTTCGTCTGCGAGTCCTCAGGCCCGCAGTTGTACCTCTGCAATCCAAGACTGGAAATATATCGCAGCTCTCTCTTTGCGAGATACCCCCTTCACGCTCCCTCTCCACACTTCATTGTCCTGCAACTATCCCTTTGCAAGCGGACGGCTCACACCTTTCCCTATACCAGTTGGCCAGCAGCTGTTCCTCTGTGAGTCGGCCCGCAGCTCTCCCTCTGCGAGCCGACGGGCCACAGCTCTCTCTCTCTCTACGAGCGAGCCAGTCGGCTCGCAGCTCTTCCTCTACGAGCCAGTCTGCCGGCTCGCGAGTCTCTCTCTGCGAACCACCGGTCGGCTTGCAGCTCTTCGTCTGCGAGCCCTCTGCGAGTTGTCAGGCCTGCAGTTGTACCTCTGCAAACCAATACTGGAAATATACTGCAGCTTTCCTTCTGCCAGATACTCCCTTCACCCTCCCTCGCTGCACATCACCGGTCGTACGTATCCTTTTGCAAGTCGATGGCCCGCAACTTTCCCTATGCGAGTCGGCCCTTAGCTGTCCCTGTATGAACTGTCCCTCAGCTCTCCCTCTGCGAGCTGGCATGCAGCTGTCCCTCTAGGAGCCGATGGCCCGCAGCTCTCCCTGTACGAGCGAGTCATTGGGGGGGGGGACGATTCACTCCCACTGTGTGTTATTTTTATACTAAATAAATCTCTGTTTGTTTAGTTTTTATAAACAGTACTCTCATGGGTACAAAGTGTTGGTTGCAGTACTAAAGGACACGTATAAGTAAATTAACGTCATAACAAGGTTATGTGCTGGTGTTAAAGCTCGCTATACGACTGGGCTGACACATTACCAAAATGGGAATGACATCTTACTTAATCTCTCCCCCCTCTCCTTTCCTATGTCTGACATTTTTGTTGCTCTCTAACAGTTGATCTGATTTTGGTTATGCACATTAAGAATGAAATGTAAGCCTGTGCCATATATTTGTTAATATGGTGCAGTGTTATGCTTGCTAACTTGCCGATAGAAGTGTTAAGGTAATGATGGTAAAGTTTACATGTGCCATTTAGTTGAGAATATCAGTCTAATTATACAGGTAACAATTTTTCAAAATAGTGTCTACAAAGTTATCTGTACTGGGTTGCAGAGGAAGTGCTCTAGGATGGTGGGGTATGTGGGATGGTGGGTTGGGGCGGGGTGGGGAAGGGAGGGGAAAAGTAGGAGGTAGTAGATTCACATATAAAATGGGAAGGAGAATCTAAATAATTAAATAAATATGTGCTGTATGTCCAGTGACACTACCTGCCACCCTACTGTTCCCTTATTCTGCTCCACTGCCATACAGCATTCTCTCTGCAAGCCGCCAGTGGAACATATCTAATTGTATGAGATTATTTTAACATATTGAACAAATATAACAAAGAATTGAAACTTTTTTTTCTTTCTCAGAAAATTATTTTGTTTGGATTAAAAATTGAAAATGCCTAGAAGAACTGGAAAAAAAAAGGAAAGACAAAAAGGCCATCTATTTAAAGAAAAGTCAAAAATGTGGATTACAAGTAAATGAGAGTACTACAAAAAGACTGGTAAAAACACTAGACAATTTTTTAAAAAAGTATTACGAACATTTAATAATAATAAGATCACACAAAGGAAAAAAAAGAATTTTCCAAGTAAGGAGAAGCAAACTTTGACTTCAAAATGCAAGAAAAAAATCATGATAAGGAAACAGTATTTGTTACCTGCAGACAAAAACAATTTCAAGAAATTCGCCAAAGACTTTTTTGAAATAGAGTAATTAAGAATTTAATAAACGGATGCAGGAAATATAAAAAGAAAGTGCTGCATGAAACAGAAACAGCATATTGAAAGCATAGTGGATACTGCTTTTAAATTAAAACAAAAAATATTAATTTTGATTTTGAAGAAGATGAAACTGTTGGATAAAACAATGAAGATTCTGAAAGACAAAAGTTAAAAAAAAAGACTTGTGAACAGAAGCAACTTTTATAAGTCTTTATTGGAGAATGGAAACATACGTCTAATAGTGAACCTTTTTTTAATAAAGAAAGTTACTTCCAAGAAAATAGTTTACCATTTGCAGTTGATACTAGAGGTCGTTGCTACGAAGTTCAGAATGGTTGTCCTGTTCCAAAAATGGAAATAGTTGGTATTAGTGCAGAACAGTTAATAGCTGAAGATGTGCAAGGGAAATGCACACAGGCTCCTGTGTATAAGTGGGGTTGTTGCAGTATTTGTAGTATTCAACAGGAATCTATAAATATAATGCAAAATTTGTTACGAGAATATACAATGAAAAGTGTTAACAGAAGATTAGGTTGTTACAAGGACTAGATCCATGTAATGTAAGAAAATATACTGAGAAGCATGGTCATTCTCTGGCTTGTCTTTCACGAAAAGTGTGTAAAAGTGTTTTTCATCACTTGAGGATGTTAGCAGTACACCATTCAGAAATGCGGCAGTTTGTAAGGAAACTGTACTATGTAAAAAGTCCTGCATTATGTTTAGGTTTTATGGTATTTATTTTTCGGCCATTTCCTTCTGTATTTATCCATATTTATTTTGTGTTTTGCGTATAAATTTAGTTGTAAAACTGTACATTTCCATATCTATTTAACTGATAGACTTGCACCTCTTACTTTGATGTCTGTGGTGTTTTAGCCATTTAAAAGCTGCCAAATATTACATAACAATTCATCAATTGGTAAATACTAGCATTATACCATGAATGTCTTATTTAAAGAAATGTCATCCTGTTTTTTAACCATGCTGTTCATCTGCTCAGCTGCTGGCCTATAATTCATGAAAGACAGCACGTAGAGTCACTTAAAAAAAAGCACATTTTTTTGTATTTATCCACTTTTAAAAATAAATACAGACAGAAAACACATTGTTTTCTGTCTGTATTTACCTATAAAAATCCGTAAAAATGGAAAACAGGGAGCCTTAATTATGTTTCAATGAACTGAATACAGCTCTTTTACACGGTTCTTTATAAGATGTCCAAAAAAAAGTGTGATGATATTGAGTTCCAATATTTTGGTTCAGAAGAGCAGTGCATAGAAACTGAAAGTTTGACAATTACAGATGTTGAAGAAGATGGGAAGGTGATTAGGATTGAACAGTTTGAAGAAGAAATTGTAAAGTTTAACAAAGTGTGCACTGAAATTCCAAACTATGTTTGTGTTTGTTGTTGATGTACAAATTATAAAATTCAAACTAGGAATGTTGATTTGTATTTGAAATCTGAAAAGAAGAATAATGATAAATGGAAGGAACGTACTTGTTTGTGGAAGGTCAATTTGAGTTAGGCAGTGATCAATGTATTTGTAAATATTGTTATAAAAAATTAGAAGAGAACACAATGCCCGCTAGAGCAGTACATAATAAGTTAGAATTAGTACCTATTCTGGAGGAACTGGCAGATTTGAATACATATGAGGCAGTTCTAATACAATCTATTCATCCATTTCAAACTATAATTTGCATGGCACCTAAAACAGCTAAACTGCCACCAACAGACTTACAAAGAGGGCTGAAAGGAAGAGTGCTGTACTTACCTTTGGATTTTAAGAACAATATTGAAATTGTTGGTTTAGACAAAGAGGAAAATGAAGCAGTAGTCATTCTAGTAAATAGAGTACCAACAAAGTGTCGGAAAATATGGCTAAGTTATCTTGTGGAGAACAATATTTATTATAAAAGTGTAAATATGGAAGAACAGGTAATAAGTTTGGAAGATGAATCTGAAATTTCAAGTGGTGAAATAGAGAAAGTTGATAAGTCAAGGAGTAAAGAGATTTATGAACATTACACAATATGTCCTCTACATTCAAAAGAAGTAATAGGAAACAGCATTGAGTTATTTCAAATGAAAAAAGCAAAGGGAACTCCAATGAGTGTATGGAAGAAAAGCTTGGAAGCTCGTTGTTTTCCACAGCTGTTTCCTACTTGTGGAGGAGTGTGGCTCAATGGTTAGAGCGGCAGACCCTGAAGCAGAGTTCTGGCCAGGGACCAGGGTTTGATTCCCGCCTCGGCGGGGCTCGGGCTCAATTTCCTCGGACCTGTCTACTCTCGCCTCGGTGCCTAATCTAATCACGGGCCTCACGCTGCAACTCTGGGCAATAGCTTGCTTAGCCTCCACACCAGCCCCAACGGTGCTAAGGATGCCTGGCTTTACCCTGGGGGTGCCCAGGAGTGGACACTTCACAGGGAAAGCCAGGAGGGGTTCCACAGCGGTATGAATATCAGCGCCAGGAAACCGCATAGGCGACACCGCAAGGTGGCCGTCTGGTGACAGTGCGCTCTATAAGTACCTTGACATTTATTGGAGAAGGTGGGCGATATGATGACTGACCTGTACGGATTCCAGCTTCTGAATATCGCTCAACAAGATTATACTCTGAAGATCCTAGATTTCGACAGTGTATTCCATAAATATTTTACCTTCTGTTTGAAAGAACCACATACTTAAAACTGGAGTTCATTATTCACTTCTATCAGCGAAAGCATTTGTGGAGAAAGTTCAACAAACAGATGAAAATTTAGAAGCACAGTTAATTAATTTGATTTCATGTCAACGAGGAACAAATGAGTATTGGTATCATCATCATGGAGAACAGAAGTGTATGTTACGGAACTTAAGTACACCAACATGTTTTGTGACACTTAGCTATGCAGAGTATGCATGGGAAGATTTACTTGATTTTCTACTAGAAGCAAATTCCAATATAAAGAATGTTAAAATGAAGACACCTGGAGAACTGTGTTCTTTGGATCCTGTAAATGTGTGCAGGTATTTTAATCATAGGTTTCAAGCTATGATATCTTTCATCTGCAATAGAAAGAATCCACCTCTTGGAGAAGTTACCGATTTCTATTGGAGAAAGGAGTATCAAGCGAGAGGTGCTCCTCATATACATATGCTATTGTGGATCAAGGATGCACCTAAATTTGGAACTGATTCACATGAAATGGTATTGTCTTTCATTGAACAGTATGTGTCATGTGAGATTCCGAGACAAGGAGGAGATAGAAGCTTGATACAGCAAGTTTTACGTTTCCAAAGTCACCGTTGTGTAAAGTACTGCCGACAAAAATACAAGTCTAAAGGAAACTTTTATACCAAGGGGCTGATTCCGATTCCGGCCGCAAAATGAACCGACCAACACGGACCCAGACCGAATACCAACTGACACGGACCAGCGCCGTACGACCCATGCAGTACGATGCAACGCATGTGAATTCCAACCGACACGTACGGAATACAAGCCATACGACCGAGCCATTGGGAAAATAGTGATCCGGCCGGAAAACCGATGCGATATTCACCGGCCGACACGAACCCGGAATGAACCCGACCGACCCATACCCACGATGTACGATTAGCGCAGTACGATGCAATGTGTCTAAAACCAGACCGACTCGCACGGAGACCAAGCCACACGACCGACACGCACAGACAACCCGGCACACAAGCAATAGAGACCGCCGCGAACAACGCGTACCAAACACAGAAGACAGGCAGCATGAACGAGTCGGAGAAGCCCGCACGAGACAATAGCAGCGTCCGTTTCCGTCACATGAACGTCTCCTTCATGCCTACAAAACACAAAGGAAAAAAGACAAAAAAAGGACAAAACAAGCAATGACAAAGCCAATACATACCACAAAAAAAACATGGGACAAAGACACACCCACAACTCCAACTATATAAGGGACTACAATCACTACCATCATCCCTTGCAAACAGGAGACACAGCCAGCAGCAAACACCAATACATAGCAACCACAGACACACTTACAACTCACCCATCACACAACTAACACACCATCAGCACCTCATACAAGAGCACACACACATACACGCAGCAAAACCAACACCAACCCACCATCACTTGCACCCTCACACACACATCCCTCACCACCACCACCCATCACCATGCCTTCAAAGAAGAATCCAAAGTTTACAGATAGTGAGTTAGAAGTGCTGGTAGACAAGATCATCAGAGTAGAGCCACATTTGTTTGGTACATTGGTTCAAAAGACCCCCGTCTCACAGAAAACCAAGATGTGGGCGAGGATTGTGGACAAGGTGAACGCACAAGCACCAGCAAGGCGCACAAAGGATGACATCCAGAACAGGTGGTATGACGTGCACAGGAGGGTCAAGAAACTCATCGAAAAAGATCCCACCCTGAGTCAGTGCACCGGCGGTGGCCCTCCTGCCAAACCAGTCTACTTCAGGACCTGGAAGGAGAAGGTGCGGGACATCCTACCACCGGAGAGCGTCCATGGCCTAACAGACATCCCAGAGCTTGGTGAGTACACAAACAACATACCCAAGATTGTGTGGCAAGGGGACAGTGAAACCATGCACCCCAAGCAAAGCTACACTAACCAATAGATAATCAGCCCAAGATGTGTATGCCAGTCACACACACACATTACCTGCCATCTCATAGTGATTGGGGACTGTGTCATGACATGCACCAACCTACAAACAAATAGAGCAAGCTAGTGGCACTATGCCAAATAGACCCTGCCAGACAGTTTGACACCACAAACACACCACTTCACAGTGCCGCTGACTGTCAGGAAGGAATAGTGGGGATGCAGGTGAAGTGAGTGTAGCCAAAAGCATGATGGGGCTTGTAGTCACAGATAATGCACACCCTCCTGATTGGCCCATCAAGGCCTCTCTGAAACATGCACACATCACAGGGAGTGGAAAATGACTGACAAGATGGCTGACACTGGGTCCTGCTGTGGGGAGCACAAGGCCCTGTTAGGGCTTGTGTGCAAATCAGAAGCAGGACACCACTGACTGACATCCTGAAAGACAACTTGCACACCCTACAATGGAAGCACGTTTCATGGTGGGATGTCTGGCCGGGTGAGAAGGAGGACTGACAGCTCTGACCATACTTACCAGCATGTGGAGACACACACCCCCTCAACACAAACTCCACACAACTCACCGGGTACAATGCATTGACACACACCTCTGTGAATTATCAGCAAAAGATACCCCGTACTGGGTGCTGCTGTGTGAAGCACAGGGGCTCACTTGGGACTTGTAGCCAAACAAACACCAGGATTTCACAGTCAGCCATCTTGCCATTGCTGTCACACCCCCTCACAGGGAAGCAGAGTCAAGAGGGAGGAAGCATGGGCATGCTGGGAAGGGGGGGTGTAGCCAAGAGTATGATGGGAGTCGCAGTCACAGACAACCTACACCCACCCACATGGCCCAGCAAGATCAAACTGAATCATACTCGCCTCTCAGGGAGTGGGAAGGGACTGACAAGATGTCTGACACTGGGCTCTGTTGTGGGGAGCACACGGCCATGCTGGGAAATGGCCAACATCATACATCAGGACTACACAGTCATACATATTGCCATTGCTGTCACACCCCCTCACAGGGAAGCAGAGTCAAGAGGGAGGAAGCATGGTCATGCTGGGAAGGGGGGTGTAGCCAAGAGTATGATGGGAGTCGCAGTCACAGACAACCTACACCCACCCACAGGGCCCAGCAAGATCAAACTGAACCATACTCGCCTCACAGGGAGTGGGAAGGGACTGACAAAATGTCTGACACTGAGCTCTGTTGTGGGGAGCACAAGGCCATGCTGGGAAATGGCCAACACCATACATCAGGACTACACAGTCAGCCATCTTGCCATTGCTGTCACACCCCCTCACAGGGAAGCAGTGTTAAGAGGGAGGAAGCATGGGCATGCTGGGAAGGGGGGTGTAGCCAAGAGTATGATGGGAGTCGCAGTCACAGACAACCTACACCTACCCACATGGCCCAGCAAGATCAAACTGAACCATACTCGCCTCACAGGGAGTGGGAAGGGACTGACAAGATGTCTGACACTGGGCTCTGTTGTGGGGAGCACAAGGCCATGCTGGGAAATGGCCAACATCATACATCAGGACTACACAGTCAGCCATCTTGCCATTGCTGTCACAGCCCCTCACAGGGAAGCAGAGTCAAGGGGGAGGAAGCATGGGCATGCTGGGAAGGGGGGTGTAGCCAAGAGTATGATGGGAGTCGCAGTCACAGACAACCTACACCTACCCACATGGCCCAGCAAGATCAAACTGAACCATACTCGCCTCACAGGGAGTGGGAAGGGACTGACAAGATGTCTGACACTGGGCTCTGTTGTGGGGAGCACAAGGCCATGCTGGGAAATGGCCAACATCATACATCAGGACTACACAGTCAGCCATCTTGCCATTGCTGTCACAGCCCCTCACAGGGAAGCAGAGTCAAGGGGGAGGAAGCATGGGCATGCTGGGAAGGGGGGTGTAGCCAAGAATATGATGGGAGTCGCAGTCACAGACAACCTATACCCACCCACATGGCCCAGCAAGATCAAACTGAACCATACTCGCCTCACAGGGAGTGGGAAGGGACTGACAAGATGTCTGACACTGGGCTCTGTTGTGGGGAGCACAAGGCCATGCTGGGAAATGGCCAACATCATACATCAGGACTACACAGTCAGCCATCTTGCCATTGCTGCCACACACCCTCACAGGGCAGCAGAGTCAAGAGGGAGGAAGCATGGGCATGCTGGGAAGGGGGGTGTAGCCAAGAGTATGATGGGAGTCACAGTCACAGACAACCTACACCCACCCACATGGCCCAGCAAGATCAAACTGAACCATACTCGCCTCACAGGGAGTGGGAAGGGACTGACAAGATGTCTGACACTGGGCTCTGTTGTGGGGAGCACAAGGCCATGCTGGGAAATGGCCAACATCATACATCAGGACTACACAGTCAGCCATCTTGCCATTGCTGTCACACCCCCTCACAGGGAAGCAGAGTCAAGTGGGAGGAAGAATGGGCATGCTGGGAAGGGGGGTGTAGCCAAGAGTATGATGGGAGTCGCAGTCACTGACAACCTACACCCACCCACATGGCCCAGCAAGATCAAACTGAACCATACTCGCCTCACAGGGAAGGGGAAGGGACTGACAAGATGTCTGACACTGGGCTCTGCCGAGGGGAGCACAAGGCCATGCTGGGAAATGGCCAACAACATCAAACCCTGTCTGTGACAAGCTGGGAAAAAGCAGTGTACAGACAGGCATCTGTTAAAAAAGTAGAAAATGTCATGTTTGTGAACCAACGATGCATGTAGAAACATAAATCACATTGTGTGTCTCTTCCAAACACAGGTGGTGCTAAGCATCCAGCACCAAATGACGAGGATACCCAGTCCCAGACTCTGGTGGACACTGAGCTCTCTGGTCTGACTCTCTCACTGTCGTCTTCGGATGACGACGACCAACCTGGCCCCTGCGGTGTGAGCCATCATGCAGCACCAGCAGCATCAACATCTGCCCCCCCTGTACCCACGCCTCCAGCATCTGGACACCGACAGGGCACCCTCGCCAACACAGACAGACCAAGGACAAACAACACCCACAGCACAGGGACAGAGGACCCCCCGGAAGCTGCAGCCAACACCACCAGCAACACCACCCAAGGGGTCCCAGTGTCACCTGTGCATACCGCTGCTGGTCCTGCCCGTGTGGAGAGGGGTGCTGGGAGGGGTGGGAGGCACAGGGCATGCCTTGCAGAGGGGTCTGGACTGCATGATGACCCCCAACTGGCACGCATCTTAGCTGCGTACCAGGATAGCACTGGAGGATTTGGCCACGTAGTGGGGATCCTCAAGGACATGCAACATGAGCAGGTCGCCCACGATGCTCGCATAGAGGCCAAGTGGGATGATATCACTGCGGTGCATCAGGACATAGTACAATGCCTCCGCCAGATCAACACCAACTTGTCCACACCACCTGTGTGCCCACAACATCTGTCGCAACACCATCTGCCAGCGCCACAGGGAGGGAGGAGGACTCTGGTGGAGAGTCCCCTGCACCGCAGAGGCCTGCACATGAGGATCCCCCCCCCCCCGAAGAAGAGGGGTCGTCCGAAGAAGCACATGTGAGAGGCAGATGTCCCAGCACATTCCCCGGGCCTCCAAACCTGTTCTGGGCAATGTTCTTTGTGCGCAACCCGTTCACCTTGTCCAATCGCACACAACTCGCCCACATGACATGGAGGGTTCATGTTGGGCCAATGTATCAGATGACTGTGGACTTTACTCTGGACATTTCATCTACCAGCACTTCCAACTCCAATGTGAACTTTGGATTCCCAAACCACTGTACAGCACCCACCATCCTGTGCACTACCCTCACACATTTTTGTCAATAAACTCACCAGTACACCATACTTGCCTCTGTTGTGATTCCAAATTGTCATGTTCAGGGAGATGTCGAAATGCTACACAACACAGTGCATGCCAAATACTGCAACAATGTGACCTACATAAGGTGAGTCATGGGGATGTGACACATGTGAGGAAGACATACCACTATGGCAACACAAAACATACTCACCATGGCCATGTTACTCATCACACACAGTGATGTTGACCTGAAACACATTGACATGCACAGACACAACACCAAGCCCAGTCAGTGGCAACAAGTCCACAGGTGAGGTACGCAGATGTCACTCAGATGTGGGAAGACAGACAACGCACATAACAAAGCGTAGCACAGGTTCATTACACATCAGCAACACGTTTATTCCACACTAGTTGCACTATAATTCTACGTAACAGTGGACACGCGCTCCCAATGTGTTGGAGAATGGAAGTCCAGGGATGTGGGGTACATCAGTTGATGGGAATTGTCAACTTCCACACTGGTGTTGGCTTCTGGGTGTTGGGTGTCAGTGTTGACCACACAACAGGCAAAGTACCCTGGGAAGGACAGACAAGATACAGTCAAAAGCACAGAAGAACAGGAGAGAAATGCAATACACATGCACAAAACATGTTGCAAAACACCTACACAAACACTAGTTAGCAGTACTACGCTATTGTGGAGTACACACCAGCTGAATGGACACATCACAGTACGCATCCAGTCAAGTGGCACACAGACACACTCAGACAGCAACAGAGCTGGCTCAACACATTCCAGGCTACCTCCATACATTCACATAACAACACTGGAAACTCACATTCAGGTGAAGAAGTTGTTGATGAGCTGGGAGCGGACGTCACCATCATCTTCAACATCACTTTTCACAGGTGCCAGAAGTTGGTCGTCGTCATCGTCATCCTGGATGAGAGGCACCTCCTTCCGCACAGCCATGTTGTGTAGCATGCAGCAGACCAGTATTATTTTGCACACCTTTGCAGGCTCATATGTGAGGGTCCCTCCGGTCTTGTCCAGGCAGCGAAAGCGGCTTTTCAGGAGGCCGAATGTCGGCTCAAACACCCTCCTGCTCCAACCATGTGCCTCATTGTAGCGCAGCTCGGCTGGTGTCACAGGGTTCCTGAGGGGTGTCAGCAACCATGGCATGTTGTGGTATCCGGAGTCACCTACACACACAAAAATGAACAAGTAGCTGAGTTTTGTAGGAGTGCGAAATACAACAGTGACAAACACACACAATGAGAAACAGTCAGTACACACCGACAAGCCAGGCACGCTGAGCTGGCATCTGTGACATCAGCGTTGCAATGAAACTACTCCTCATAATGTAGGCATCATGCGCCGAACCAGGGAACCGTGCACACACATGTGTGATCGACATGTCAGCAAGACAGACCACCAGAGCATTGATCGAATGGTAGTGCTTCCTGTTCCGGTATGCCTGCTCATGTGCCTGTGGTGGTATCAGGGCAACATGTGTCCCATCAATAGATCCGATCACGTTCGGCATCCTCCCCAGTGTATAAAAGGCATCCTTAATTTCATGGAGTTCATCTGGGCTTGGGAACTTGATATACACGTCGAGGAATTGCAACATCCCCTCCAAGACATCGCGTAGCACCCGACTAAACATCGTTTGCGACATACCACCAGCAGTAGCCACAGTGTACTGGAAGGTACCGGTAGCAAAGAAGTGCAGGGCTGCCATCACCTTCACCTCTGGGGTCAGTGCTGTAGGGTATGTCCGGCCAGGTAGCAGATGTGGCGCCAACTGCTCCACCAACTCCGCAATCAGTGGCCTGGTGAAGCGGTACCGTCTGATACAGTCACGTTCCTGCATGGTTGCAAGGTCTGGGAACGGACGATGGACAGCTGGTGCCCTGCAGTACAGAGATGCACAAAGGAAGATTGTCAGTACATCCCCCCATGTGGCCATGACCACGATCACTTTCACATGCTAGTTCATGACATTACACAATGTACTGAGGTGTGTACTGTTGAGCATGGACACATATGTTACCTACAAGACCACCACCTCACATCTCAATTCCACATGTCCACATGAGTCCCATGTAGTGCAATGGGCCAATCATCTGGCTGTGTCACCCAACCTATGTGCCGCTGCAACGTTAAAAAAACACACCCCAGTGACAATTGAGGCCTCATGTCTCCCAGGCATCACAGATCTTTGCCATGCAGAAACCCAGGCTCCCTGTATTGCCACATCAACACAGCAATGGACATGGCGTAGCACATACACACTACAAGGCAAGCGTAAGTCCCACAGGTAGTGGCCACTGTTGTTCCTGCCGGCCCTACATGTACGTCTCTTAGACACACACCCCATCAAGGTTGATGCATATACCACATGAATGTGGAGACTGTCACCCATTGGTAACATGTGATCAGACACATCTGAGACACAACATGCACACAGACTGTGTGTGCACATCAGTATTGTGGCTACAGGTCTCACTGTGACATACATGCCATCACCCCCTGGACTCAGGGTGTATGTGACATGTCCTAAACATATCCAACCCGACACTGTGGCCTTGACTCATGCCCATTACTGTCCAATTGCACATCACAGTGGTAATGTGCACAACACACAAAGGATTCTGCCCCCATGTACACGTGTACAGCCTGGGAGTGGCTGCACAAAGTGCCAGCCAAAAAAACAGCTGTGCCCCCCCCAACACCCAGGGAATGCAGCCTTACATGCCATGCGACACTGTGTGGCCAATGCTATAGTGTGACAGGTGTGCACAGGTGTCCATGGCCAGTATATGTGTGTTGCATACGTATAATAGTCACACTAATGAGGTCCGACGCGGGTGACAATGCGTACGCATTGCACGGGTCATGTCCGAGCTGTGCGTACGCTTTGCCATTGAATGCAATGAGGTCGGACGCGGGTGACTCTCATGCATACGCGTCGGACAGGCATGGTCCGAGACAGGCGTACGCCTTGGCCATTGAATCGTATGGAGACGGGTGCATGTGTATATTCAAAATACGCGTTGTACAATCAGTTGAATGAGCCGGGCGCACCCATTGGCTCAGGACTGTCATGGAGACGGATGCGGATTCAAAACTTGTACGAGTTGTGAACTGGAAATTCAGTTGGATGCCTACAACAATGTTGCAATTTCAAGTGTTCCATGATGGTGAAGATTTGAACGATGAGGAAGGCGTGTACGAGTCGTACTTTTAAATGGATTGGCCAGATTCATATAATGCAAACGTGTTGGACCTATCACTTGGGACACATGGCACAGAGTCTGCCTCTGCAGCACAGATATAAGGCTGGTTGGCCCCCAAGGAGCTCACTTGCCTGCACTACATGCTACTGGACCACATCCCTGCTACCACTGCTGCTGTCTATGCATCCTCTGGCTCCTGCTATGGCACGTACTCTGGAGAAGGCCACAGCCTTCACTGAGGAGGAGAACCACACCCTGCTGGACGGGCTCCTTCCAGAGTACAGAAAGCTCTATGGGACACCAGGGGAGCAGGTGAGTGTGCAGTTCACTGCCTCCTAATTATGCATGTTGTCTGACTAGCAGTACTAGCAGTGGGTACACCAGTGGCAAGCATTCTCACTGACTACTTTCATCCCCCAAAGTGTGTATGTACATGTAATGAATAGTTTTCCTTCTGCTAAAGAGCATTTTTGCAAGCTTAAACTATCCAGGCATTGTTAACATGTCAGACATGCATGTGATTTTTCCTTCCCCATGGTTGCACTACCTGTGTAATTTATTTCCCTTTGTGATGATGACATGTATATCCAAATGTGTGCTGCACAAATCTGGGGCATGTGTGTTAATGTACTTTTCACTTTGTCCTCTGATGCCCACCAGAAGAAGGAGATCTGGCTGACCATCGCCCGGGCTGTTCGTTCTGTGGGGGTCTTCAAGCGCCGGATCTGCAACTGCCAGAAGAGGTGGCAGGACCTTAGGGGCTGGACCCAGAGGATAGCTAGAATCCAGCTGAAGCTGTCACCTCAACGCAGGAGGGGTGGACACCGGACCCTGACTCCCCACATGCTTCATATCCTGGCGGTGGTCTTCCCGGACCTGGATAGGCAGTTGAAGGCCAGACAGCAGCAGGAAGGGGTGAGTCCATGTCTGATCTGTGTACTATGTCTGACATGCAAATAGCAGTCTTTTGTCCTGGTCACACTTCCACATTACGTAGGTCTTGTAGTCCAAAACTCAAGTCCCTCATTTGTGTGATGCACCCTCCTCATGTGTTCTACAGGTGTGGCCCCTCCAGTCTGTTGCTTGTGTCACTAGGGCACTGTGTGCCTGCAGTCAGCTATGCTTCAGGTACCGGTCAGCATCAGTTCCCGTGAATCTGTTGTGTTTTTCATGGGTGAGTCAATTGTTTACACAATGCCTGAGATCTGACATGTGATCTGTGTGTGCCCCTGAGATGTGTACCAATTGCTGGTCTGACTCGCAACATGTGGCTGGGGTATTTCAAACAAACCCATGCAGCAGGGGACTCCAATTTTTGGGCCTCAGGAGTATGTATATCAAGTATGTCACACTTGCTTAGCCACCTGAATACTGTCCGGGGCCAAACACTGTTTTACTTAGTCCTGGCCAGTCATGCCCCCACAAGGACATTTAGACACACTCTGTAATCCCACTCCTGTGTATGAAATCGCAGGTTGTGCTTAGTGACATGTGCCCTCAGGTGTCTGCCTCTGTGTCATTGGGGTGTGGCTTGTTGCTACGTACAACTGGGGTGCCCATGATTCAGAGGGTCAGCATGACATCTGCGATGTGACTGTGAGAGACAAGACCTGTGTGACATATAGGTGTGTCATCATCTGACAGCACACAATGGTGTATGCAACTGTGTCCTTCATGCAGCTGGGTTACATGCATGGCAGACTGTGATGTGCTAATGTACAGGGATTTGTGTTTGCAGAGACTCATATGAATGATTTGCATGATGTGTGGTCTTCTGGGTCCTGGATATGTGGTTTGCATGGGATGGGCAAGTGCGCCGGTCATCTGCAGATTTAGTTTTACCCCTGAGCTAGGATTGTGAGTCAGTGCATATTGTTGTTGTCTGGATGCCCTGCCCCTGTCACAGGAGACAGTGTTGACTGACTTTCAGGGCATCCCAGTGCCATGGCATTTAACTTGCTATGAGTGAGCCTGCATTGTGTTCAAGTGTGCAGCATGCACCCCATTGTGGCATTGCCCATCAGGACATGAGTACATCATAGTGTGTGTTGCTGGCATGTATCCCAAGCATGTGAAAAGAGTCTCTGCCCATCCTTTCATCCGGACACCTGTACTGAGTCAGTAGCAAGAGATGTGCTGTGTGTATAGTGACATACTCCTACATGTTCACTTGCATGTACAACTAATGTGTGGGTGGTGCATGTTGGCACATTGGGGTGTTAGCATCCAACATGCAACTGACATATGTGTGAAAGTCAAGGAGGGATATGTGTGCCATGGTTGATGTTGAGAATGACAATTGTCTTATCCTAAACAGTGTTGGCACTTTGAGCTGTGTTCAGCTGATGATGCCAGGGCTTGCCCTGTGATGTGATATACTCACTGTGGTGTGTGCAGTCGGTGCAGGTGACTGATGTAGTTCTGTTACTTCCTATTCCTATCCAGATACATCCACGGCCACAGGAGGTGACAGCTCCACGGACCAGGAGGAGCCACAGAGCCTTACAGGGACAGAAGGAGAGGAGTCGGGTGGACCCAGTGGCACGGAGGGCGAGTTGAGCCACACAGAGGAGTCGTCAGCACCATCCCCCCAGCTCAGGGCCACAGCAGCTCTGAGGATGACTCCCTTGTGGAGGCGGGTGTCAGCAGCCACCAAACCCCAGCTAGTGAGGCTGTCTCCTTCCCCGCCACCGCCACCACCACCACCACTACCCCCTCCCATCGGCTCCCATCCCAGAGGTCCCCGTGGGCTCCCGTGTTCGTGAGCATGTCTCCTTTGTGCCGGGTACCACACCCCCTGCCCCAGTGTCCCCTGCTGCCCTGAGTTAGGAGTCTGTGGACTTACTTCGACTGATCCATGTAGGGCAGACATCGATGTTGAAGGTCCTCCATGCACACACAGGTCTGTTGACACAACTTTTGTCATTCATGGAGGGCATTTCCTCGGACATGTCTGCCCTACAGAGGACCAATCAGTCCATGGCCTTATCCCTGATGACAGCAGTGGCTCTCCTCCAACAGTCCCGCACCGCTACTACCCCTGCACCACCCATGATTCCTAGCACCCTGCCTGTCCCAAGCACCGAAACCCCCAAACCAAGGTCTAGATGAGCACACAAGCAAGCGCAGGGGACTGATTCCACACTCACAGGGGCTGGTTTGCTGACACACACACAGTCATCCACAACCACTCCACAGTCCTCCGAGACCTCTCCCTCCCAGCCCCCTTCCCTTGCCTCACCTGCAACCCCATCCCCCCAGGAGCTCTTCCTCTGTGACCTTGGACTCTTCCCCACCGACCCTGCAGATCCTGATTACAAGGGGAAGAGGAAGTCCCCACACTCAGAAGGGAGTGCCCTCACACCCGGACACCCTCCCCCAGGCGCAGCCAGACCGAGATGCCCACCCGCAAGTCCCCCCGACAACAGAAGAGCAAGACCCCCTGCCACCACGCAGCTCCAAGGCTAAGTCTCCGTCCTCCATCCCCCAGGCCACCACTCCAGAGGTTCCCCCGCCGCTCCCTGCCCCGGGTTCCCCCACACACAGATACACCATCCCCAAAATGCTAAGGCCATCCCCCCTAGCACGTGCTCCTCCACACCTGGTCAGACAGTTGGTGCCACTGATGTGGTGACAGTGTCCCCCCCCGCCCTGCTGACCTCACCTGTCCCCCATTCCGCTCCCATGGATGTAGGCACTGCTTTGGAGTCTACGACCACCCCATCTGACTTGGGCACTGCAGTGGTGATCCAATCCACTCCATCTGACCTGCTCACTGGAGTTGTGCTGGCACCCACCCCATCTGACTTGTGCCCCACAGTTGTGACAGCACCCACCACTTCATTCAGCTCCACTGCAGTTGCAAGTGTCTCGCCTGCATCCACCACCTCTTCACTGCCTCCTTCAGCTGCGCCCTGATCTTGTCCCTGCGGTGCCTGGCCTGCCCCCATGTATGCCCCTCCGACGGGATGACCCCGGCCCTTAGCAGTGCAGGCAAGCAAGGTGTGACAGTTGTCACTCTAGTTCACTCCTTGGCATTTGGACATGGACTGGCCATTGGCCTTTTGTTTGCACAGACGTTTAGATTTTCATATACTGAATTTGTCACTCTAGTTCACTCCTTGGCATTTGGACATGGACAGGCCATTGGCCTTTTGTTAGAACAGACGTTTCACTTTTAATATGCTGAATAAAGCTTTTTTCTTTATCCCTGTGAACTTGATTTAGCTGTACATTATGTTGATGTTATTTTACATGCCCTTGCACCTGTAAAGCTTGGTTTACAATGTTGAATACTGATGTGTTGATGTGAGGTACTCCTTGTGGTCCATGAGATATGTATCCTATTCTGGTGGGTATCCATGTCATCCTTTACAGCTACCTGGGTGTGTCAGGATCAACTATTTGTGGACATCTCTCTGTGAGCATTTTATTGGCATGGTCACATCTGTGGCTTGCACCCCTGCACATATGATGTTGATGTGCTTCCCATTGTCCAATTTGTCACTTCCACATACTTTGTGCTCATCAACACTGGACCTACAGGTGTGGGCATCATTGTAAAAGGAGCAACTGGGGCCTCTATGCAATTTGCTAGACATATGTTTTGGGTATGTGCTGTTGTGACCAGAGCCTTCATTGTGTGGTAACTGATGGCTGACTGACCAAGTGTTGTGCAGACATGAGTAGGACTTGCGGTGAATATATTTGGCACAGCTGGGCTCCCACAGGAGTTGTGTCCCCTCAAGTTAGTGTATTGTCCAGTGACATGGCCTGGGCCCATGGTGTGTGTTGTATGAGCATGTTTGTGTGTCCACATCCCTGTTCATACACAGACAGTGTTCCCTTGATATGTTCCTGTTGTTGATGCTTGCTGAGTGGTACTGGGTTCATCCCACTACTTTTCCAATGGGCTACAAGATGTGTGGGTGCATGACACACTACTGTTAATTGGTGTATCATCATTGGGATTTGTCAGTTCTGAGTGGTGATGATGTTATCAGACACAGATGGGACACAGTCAGGGTTCCTCAAGGCACGGCTGCGATGCTGGCAGGTGTCAGCATGTGTGACTCGTGTTTCTCCTTGGCATCGGCATTGTCCTGGGACTGTGGCAGGGATTCTGAAGGTTACATGAGCTTTGAGGTCATGGCCATGTACCACATACTGTGCAGTATGTCTGTCATTCCCCAGGGTTGTAAACTGTCCTTGTGTGATGTGTCTGTGCACCTTAGTTCATCCCAACATTCCTGTGTTTGTCATGGGTGCATGTGCAATGTCACCTGTCCATGTGGGCTTCACAGATACACATTGTTGCAGTTCAGGGTGTGTGGTGTTGAGGGTGGACTGATGTGAATGTTTGCATGGATGGTCCCCTAGCTCTCGTTTGTCCATGGATGAGGGGCCATGCTGAGTGATTTGTGTTTGTGTATGTGTGATGTACGTTTGTGGCACAGGACACATGTCTGGGTTTCCCAGTTTGTACGACATCTACCTTTGTCATCACAGTGGTGGTGTCATGCATGCTTGTGTCACCCCACTGTCTGGTCCCTGGGGGTAGTGGTGTTGTGTGTCAGTCTCTTGCTGTGTTAGTTGGTGTTCATTCCAGCTTGTGTCACATGTGTCTGTTGTGCTCCCTCTCATCTCCCAATGCCTGATTGCCCACTGAGGTTGTCCCAGTGATGGTTTACTTTTGTATGGCACTGTGACCACATCTGTGTCACTGTGGTTCAGCCCCCCTCATGTGTTGTGTAGTTGCCTGGAAATACTGTGACACACAAACACATGTTGTGTCAGATGTGCAGTGTGAGTTTGCCTGTTTGTGTTTGTGCATCTGCACCAGTGCATTGGTATTGCTGTTGTGGGCCTTTGTCTGGATGCTGTTTCTTAGATTTTGCATGCTGTCCCTGTGAGTCATTTCACATCATTGTGCACATTCATCCTGGTTGTTGGGTGCCATTGCTGGCATTAAATGTGAGATTGTGAGCTGGAACCTACAGTCTACACATGTTGTTTTGATTGGTGTGTCTATTTTCGAGATGTGTGCATGCTTGGTGATGGTCACTTCTGCTGTTGTGTCATTGTATGCTGATTGCATTGTCAGCCCCCATGTGTGGTGCTTGTCTGCACATGGCCGAGAGTGTTATGTTTTCACAGCACTGTTAGCCTCACCACATCTCTGTGTGTATGGGACACAGCCATTAGTTTGCCCCAGAAGTGTTTGATGTGTTGGGAGCAGGGATCATACATTCTGTTTGTTATTTGCAGCTTTGACCATGATGACACTTACCTTTTGGTCACTGTGATGAAGGGGGTTTGGTCCCCATCACCACAATGCTCCATATCTGCTGCAATTTGTGAGCCCCCACTTAACTTCTGTTCTACACAGTGAGGGGGTGTTCTTTTTACATTGCCACAATGCTGTGGTGATGCTTGCTTTGTGTGTGTCACACTCATGTGTTGGTCACACATGTGCTGTTACTTACATTGTATGCTCGTAGCCATATTCACTGGTGTGGGCATTTGTCACAGACTACACACTGTTGTCATGATGTTGTGGGGATGTATTTGTCGACATACCTGATGTTGGAGTATGCTGGATGTGTTGCGCATCGCCCATCCTATGGTTGAGGGTGGCAGGGGTGATGGGCAACATAAGCCCTATGGCTGGGGGTGGCAGGGGTGATGGGCAACATAAGCCCTATGGGTGGGGGTGGCAGGGGTGATGGGCAACATCAGCCCTATGGCTGGGGGTGGCAGGGGTGATGGGCAACATAAGCCCTATAGGTGGGGGTGGCAGGGGTGATGGGCAACAGGTCCCCTGTGAGTGGGGGTGGCAGGGGTGCTGGGCAACAGGTCCCCTATTGGTGGGGGTGGCAGGGGTGATGGGCAACAGGTCCCCTGTGAGTGGGGGTGGCAGAGGTGATGGGCAACATCAGCCCTATGGCTGTGGGTGTCAGGGGTGATGGGCAACAGGTCCCCTGTGAGTGGGGGTGGCAGGGGTAATGGGCAACAGGTCCCCTGTGAGTGGGGGTTGGCAACGGTGGTGGGCAACAGGTCCCCTATTGGTGGGGGTGGCAGGGGTGATGGGCAACAGGTCCCCTGTGAGTGGGGGTGGCAGGGGTGATGGGCAACAGGTCCCCTATAGGTGGGGGTGGCAGGGGTGATGGGCAACAGGTCCCCTGTGAGTGGGGGTGGCAGAGGTGATGGGCAACATCAGCCCTATGGCTGGGTTTGGCAGGGGTGATGGGCAACATCAGCCCTATGGCTGGGGATGGCAGGGGTGATGGGCAACATAAGCCCTATGGGTGGGGGTGGCAGGGGTGATGGGCCACATCAGCCCTATGGCTGGGGTGGCAGGGGTGATGGGCAACATAAGCCCTATGGCTGGGGGTGGCAGGGGTGATGGGCAACAGGTCCCCTGTGAGTGGGGGTGGCAGGGGTGCTGGGCAACAGGTCCCCTATGGGTGGGGGTGGCAGGGGTGATGGGCAACAGGTCCCCTGTGATTGGGGGTGGCAGAGGTGATGGGCAACATCTGCCCTGTGGCTGGGGGTAGCAGGGGTGATGGGCAACATAAGCCCTATGGGTGGGGGTGGCAGGGGTGATGGGCAACATCAGCCCTATGGCTGGGGGTGGCAGGGGTGATGGGCAACATAAGCCCTATGGGTGGGGGTGGCAGGGGTGATGGACAACATCAGCCCTATGGCTGGGGGTGGCAGGGGTGATGGGCAACATAAGCCCTATGGGTGGGGGTGGCAGGGGTGATGGGCAACAGGTCCCCTGTGAGTGGGGGTGGCAGAGGTGATGGGCAACATCAGCCCTATGTCTGTGGGTGGCAGAGGTGATGGTCAACAGGTCCCCTGTGAGTGGGGGTGGCAGGGGTGCTGGGCAACAGGTCCCCTATGGGTGGGGGTGGCAGGGGTGATGGGCAACAGGTCCCCTGTGAGTGGGGGTGGCAGAGGTGATGGGCAACATCAGCCCTGTGGGTGGCAGGGGTGATGGGCAACAGGTCCCCTGTGAGTGGGGGTGGCAGGGGTGATGGGCAACAGGTCCCCTGTGAGTGGGGGTGACAGGGGTGCTGGGCAACAGGTTCCCTATGGGTGGGGGTGGCAGGGATGATGGGCAACAGGTCCCCCATAGGTGGGGGTGGCAGGGGTGATGGGCAACAGGTCCGTCTGGCGCGTCTGCCGTCGTACTTGTCATGACGGAAACTGCTATGGATACTGCTTCCGGGCGACTCGGTTCATCTTTAGGAGTTACGGCTCGGACAGAGAATGGGGCCTGATTCACAGCCTACGTGTCGGTCGTGTTTTTGGCAGTTATGCGCATCGTACTTACTCGACAGGACGGACCGGCTCCGGGTACGTGTCAGTCGCACGGTAAGGCAAAGGACAGCTGTCCGACCGCCCATCGGAATCGGCCCCCAAGTGTCGGTTTGGATTTCCACGTCCAGTAATTTCTAAAGGAAGAGTAAATTCTTTTAAATTCTTTTTTTTCTTCTGTAAGGCACACAATAACTCACAAATCTCCAAAGAATACCTACAAATTGAAAAGAACAGAATTGTCAAAGTATATTAATGACTACAATCCGGTTATTTTAAAAATGTGGAATGCAAACATGGACATTCAGTATGTTGCAGACAACTCAATTGCTGTTGCACGCTACGTAACATCATACATAATGAAATCAGAAAAAAAAGAGATGAAACAATTGTGGGAAGAAATTGCACAAGAGAAGAGCCTGAGCAAAAAATTGTACAGCTTTACTGTGAAAATGCTTTCACACAGAGAAATTGGATCCTATGAATGTTCAGACCGCTTGTCCTCTTCAAGTTTATATTCAAAATCATGAGGGATCATTTGGGTAAGTTTAGGAAATAGTGTTGAAATCATTAGAAGAAATTGAATACTTAGCATCAAATGAACCAGACAGTACAGAAATGTTTAAAACTAATATGTTGGATAAATACTATCTGAAAAGGAGTCGACATCTGGAACAGCTATGTCTGTATGAAGTACTTCAACATTACAGCTTCAAAAGCAGAATTTAAAAGAAGGAAAATATGCAGTAGTTGGATGTCATGGATGTTTAATAAAACACACAAAAGGTAATCTTATCAACCACAAGAAACTCAGTTGTAAAACTGCAGATAAGCGAGAATTTTAGTATTTAGCATTTCTCCAACTGTTCAAACTATGGCGTAGCAAAAGTGATTTACTTGGAGATTTTGACTGCAACGAAGATTCTTTTAATTCATGTAAAGATAGCATTGCATGTTCAATTTCCCCTACATATTTAAAAATGTTGAATGATGAAGTTGAACAGGAAAAGACTATTACAGCTGAAGTTGCTAATGAAAGTTCCCAAGAAAGTCAAAGTTCTGGTCCATATAGTCAAGATCCACTTGGACAACCAATAGTGGAAAATGAAGCAGCAATTGCTATGCATGAAGTTGAAATTTCAATGCAACAAGTACAAGACGAGAATATTACATTGGAAAAGGTTGAAGAACAAGTAAATATTGAACAGAAACAAATATATATACAAGTGAGAGAACAGATAGAACATGGTTTGTTACATGAAAAGAAAGAATGTGTATGTTCATCGTTTAAACCTATTCTGATGTACTTCAGTGGTCAAGCTGGAATGGGTAAAAGTTTCTTTATTAAAGTTTTGACAAGTTACCTTAAAAAAACTACTGGTTCACATTTATCTTGTGTAGTAAAAGCTCCAACTGGATTAGCTGCCCACAATGTTAAAGGAATTACTTTGCATATATTACTGATGATACCAGTAGAGCATGATAATAAATTAGAATAGCAGAAGTTATCTGGAGAAGCTTCTTATGAAGTGTCAAGAGTGCTGAAGAAGATGAAACTTTTAATTATTGATGAGGTGAGTATGGTCTCAAACTTAATGCTTGCTTTTGTGCATTTAACAATGCAACAGGTATTAAAAACAGAATACGACGTTCTCTTTGGAGGAAAACATTGTATTTGGAGATCTGCTACAACTAACTCCTGTAAAAGGAGAACCAGTCTTTAAAACTCTTCTACAATGAGACACTAGGAAATCTTTAGAAAGTATTGGAAATGTGAATCTCTGGTTAAATTTTGAATATAAAGAACTGACTCGGAATATGTGACAAGCACGTGATGAAGATTATGGAAATCTTCTGAAAGATGTAAGAATTGGTGTTCTAAGCAAACATGGTAAACAAGCTTTACAAGGTTGTCTACTAAAGAACTTGTTTACAACTGAAAACACACCAGTAGCAGTACTCTACAAGAACATTGCAGAAAAAAATCTATAGTTTGCTTAATGCCATGAAAGAATGTTATACATTTATTCAAGAGCTTCTGAAATTGGAAAATCAAGAAATAGTTCACATTGAAGCTATTGATAAAATCGAGCATCAAGGAATAACAATTCTTCTTTCAAATAAACTACAGATTAAATTGGATTCTTTGGAGAAGTCTATATCAAAAAATGCTGATTTAGAATTTTTTTTCAAATGTGTGGTAATTCTGAGGCGTAATTTGAATATAGAACAAGGTTTAGTGAATGGAGCAATAGGGAAAGTTGTTGAATTTGTAAAATATCAAAACAAAAATGCAATCGAATTTTTGAAAATTAAATTTGATCAGATTACAGAGGTAAAACAGATTGGGCGTTGTGCTGTACATTTTCTGCTGGTAAACGACTTGTATGTCGGTTCAAAACAGTTTCCTTTCTGTTTAGCATATGCAATAACCATTCATAAATCTCAAGTTTTAAGTGAAGACAATGCTTTAGTAAATGTTGGAAGCACTGTGTTTTAAGAGGGTATGGCACATGTTGCATTATCTCGAGTTAGAACATTGTCTGGTTTGTATTTAATTGATTTCGATGAAAACAAGGTTAGTGCTGATGTAAATTGTGTAAGAGAATATAATCGTTTAAGAAGACTTTATGCACCAACTTTAGGTGAATATCCTATTTATGAAAAATGGTTGTGTGTTCAAAACAGAAACATGTTGATGAATCGAGTGTCGTTGAAAAGCAGAAAAAAAGAGAATAGAAAAGTTGCAAAGAAACAGAAAATACAAAGAAGTGATGATGTTGTGGGATATGAACTAGATAATAAAATTATATTTTATCTAGAAGATCTTTATGGTGTAATTATGGAATGTCAGGAAAAAAGATTATGTTTTGCACTTTTTACTGTATTTGAACAATTGAGAACTGACAGAAGTAAGATCCATACTGCTTCTGGTATTCGCCAACTCTTTTATACATGTACTGGATCTTTAACGTTCAGCCCTAATTTACAGCAAGTTGCACAAGAGTTCCTGATGGTTATGCTTGGAGAATTAGAAGATGAAGGAATCCAGATTGAGAGTTTCTTTGGAGTCAGTTACAAATAGAATCACAAATGGACTTCAAACACTATAGTTGACAGAGAACGATTTGTATATTTAACAATACCTGACTGCAAATCTGTACCTTTTCCGAAATTAGTAAAAGAAGCAAATCATGATATGAAATGATCTTGTTGTCAATCAGTAATGTTATCTACATTATGCCTACAAAGATATGGAAAATATCTCATTTTAATGCTAAAACGCTGTAGACCAAATGGAAGAAAAGTGAAAACGAAAATTAAAAATGTTGTTGCTAGTCAAGTATCTATTTCTGGAAGAACTTTTCCAACACTGGCTATTGTTTTCCATGCTGGAGCTACTAACACATGTGGACATTATACTGTATATTTAAAATGCAAAAATGGTTGGAATCACTGTAACAATACACACTTGGAAATAAAACTGAGATTGCCTTATAAATTACCCAACTCGTATTTAATATTTCTTCAACAAAATTTTTAGATACATTATTCGGCCTAGAGGGAAAATTGGAAGATGCTTAAAGGAATTCATACTGGATGATTTAAAAAAAAATTCAACACATTATTTTTACTTGAGGAAAAATGTGAACAGAAACTACAGAGTAAAGGTAAGATTTGAAAATTAGAAATAGTATTGAACGTGTTATTTGTTTTGATTCCGTATTGTGCTTGCAAGAATTAGTCATTTGTTTTTTTTTAACATTCTATTCGATTGTTTTTTTTCCCAGGCTCTATGTGATGATACTGCACTGACATCACTGTGAATAGTGAAGTTAAGTAGAATCTGAAAACAGCAGAAAAAAGGGAGAAAAATATGTTTTCAAAATGTTACATTATGTTGTATTATTTGATAAGTAAAACTGTAATTAGTGAAATGTAATATATTACACAACAGTTTTACAGTTTATTTGCTTTTATGTAGTGAAAAAGTTAGAAAAAACAGTACTAATGACAAATATCAAAATAGTAGTTTACTAATTAAAAAACCTTTGAAATTCACTGAAAAAACCATAGGTTTCAGGGACATTATAGTTAGAAATTAGCATTTAAAAAACCTTAGAAATTCACTGAAAAAACCATAGGTTTCAGGGACGTTATAGTTAGTTGGACATTTCACTCGTACAAAACCAGAGAAATTTGGCTGTTATAGTTAATTCAGCTAACTATAACTCGCTACCCCGCAATGCACTGCTGATGATGTCACATATTACATCATTCATGACAGCCGAATTTCTTTCGTTTTGTACGAGTGAGATGTCCAACTAGCTATAACGTCCCTGAAACCTATGGTTTTTTCAGTGAATATTTATATATACTGTGAAATCTTTTTTTTCATTTAGGTTATATAAGAAATTGCATTACTGTTTGGGGGTGAAACCCTACTCAAGCAGCAACTACAGTCCTTTTCAGGGTGAAGTCACAAGCAAACCGCAAACCTGTGCTCAACGATCTGGTAACTTGGCACAGAGCAATCTGGCTTAACTAAGATGCTATGAATAAAATGTTTGTGGAACACTTCAAACAGTAACACAATAAAAATACTACAAAAAAAGGATCCACCGCCAAATTAAACAAATAGAGCAGATTTTAATCAATTAAACAAGACCAAAACAACAAATATCCAAGCAGTGGAACTGGAGATGTCCAATTCTTAAGATTTAAGTTAAATAGCACTAAAAAGCACAAACCACCAACTGTGGTATCTGGTCGCACCAGACTGGGATAAATTCAGTTTTGTCCGACCATCATGTAGCACATGCCAGCTACAGGGACCTAGTTAGGCCTGCTGAACAAGAGTACCTTAAATTCTGGTTGCTGAGCATTGCATGATCCTGCCTCAGGGATGTTTTGCGCAGCCAACGTGGTGCACGGTTCGAGTTGGAGAGGAGGCCATCGAAAGGGTGGCTTGTATTAGTAAAGGTAAGATTTGAAAATTAGAAATAGTATTGAACGTGTTATTTGTTTTGATTCCGTATTGTGCTTGCAAGAATTAGTCATTTGTTTTTTTTTAACATTCTATTCGATTGTTTTTTTTCCCAGGCTCTATGTGATGATACTGCACTGACATCACTGTGAATAGTGAAGTTAAGTAGAATCTGAAAACAGCAGAAAAAAGGGAGAAAAATATGTTTTCAAAATGTTACATTATGTTGTATTATTTGATAAGTAAAACTGTAATTAGTGAAATGTAATATATTACACAACAGTTTTACAGTTTATTTGCTTTTATGTAGTGAAAAAGTTAGAAAAAACAGTACTAATGACAAATATCAAAATAGTAGTTTACTAATTAAAAAACCTTTGAAATTCACTGAAAAAACCATAGGTTTCAGGGACGTTATAGTTAGAAATTAGCATTTAAAAAACCTTAGAAATTCACTGAAAAAACCATAGGTTTCAGGGACGTTATAGTTAGTTGGACATTTCACTCGTACAAAACCAGAGAAATTTGGCTGTTATAGTTAATTCAGCTAACTATAACTCGCTACCCCGCAATGCACTGCTGATGATGTCACATATTACATCATTCATGACAGCCGAATTTCTTTCGTTTTGTACGAGTGAGATGTCCAACTAGCTATAACGTCCCTGAAACCTATGGTTTTTTCAGTGAATATTTATATATACTGTGAAATCTTTTTTTTCATTTAGGTTATATAAGAAATTGCATTACTGTTTGGGGGTGAAACCCTACTCAAGCAGCAACTACAGTCCTTTTCAGGGTGAAGTCACAAGCAAACCGCAAACCTGTGCTCAACGATCTGGTAACTTGGCACAGAGCAATCTGGCTTAACTAAGATGCTATGAATAAAATGTTTGTGGAACACTTCAAACAGTAACACAATAAAAATACTACAAAAAAAGGATCCACCGCCAAATTAAACAAATAGAGCAGATTTTAATCAATTAAACAAGACCAAAACAACAAATATCCAAGCAGTGGAACTGGAGATGTCCAATTCTTAAGATTTAAGTTAAATAGCACTAAAAAGCACAAACCACCAACTGTGGTATCTGGTCGCACCAGACTGGGATAAATTCAGTTTTGTCCGACCATCATGTAGCACATGCCAGCTACAGGGACCTAGTTAGGCCTGCTGAACAAGAGTACCTTAAATTCTGGTTGCTGAGCATTGCATGATCCTGCCTCAGGGATGTTTTGCGCAGCCAACGTGGTGCACGGTTCGAGTTGGAGAGGAGGCCATCGAAAGGGTGGCTTGTATTGAGAAGTCTTGCGTCAAGGATGTGTTGCGCATTGGCTGGTTCCGAAGAAGTTGTCAACTTGTGATGCCAAGTCCTGTGTCATAGTTGAGGCTGCTGTCAAGGAGGGGCTTACGATGTGAGGGCCTGTGTTGAGGATGCAGTACACAGCAGCAGTTCCAATGAGGCTGTGGGCTGTGATGCGAAGTCCTGGTGCCTGGAAAGTCCAAGCTGTAGAGACAATGAATCAGTTCTACTCTGAGCTACAATGCACAGCAGAGGAGATGCGTTGGTTCTGTTGGTTCCACAGATGGGCTGGCAGAGCACCTTCAGACCTACTGTCAAGGGTCCAGGACTGGGTGGTACCACTTGGCAGGGTAGGACTCCAGACTAACTACAGGGGGGATGCAGCTCTTTTTTTTAATGCTATACACAACAAGGGAGCCCAAGTAAGGTCACCCAGGGACCTTGGGAGATTAGCTTTTCTAAAGACAGTGGTACCTAGGCAAAAGTCAATGAAGGCAGGGAATGAATATAGACCCGGTGAGTGCTATATTTAGAATGCTGTCCAGCCAGAGAGGTGTTTAATGTTGAATATTTTAATCATACATAAATTACACAGAAAAACAATTTAAGTGGGACACAAGCCTGCATCCAACTTTGATGAGGAAGTCACACAATGAGGGACAGAGAAAGGTTCAGGCAGAACTCATTGTTTGTAAGAGACACATTTTTTATATAACAAACACATTAAATAGCAAGTTGAGGGAGTGTATAAGGTGTATAACAAGTCGACGGCGTTTCGAGCCCTAAAGAACATACTAAGATCATCATCAGGACATTAGAAATAGCATGCCTGTATACATATGCCTGTAATAACTTAAAACCATAAAAACAGTGGGAAGAAACACATAACGAAAAAAATAGGGGAAAAAAGATTTAAAGAGTTAAAATGGGCGGAATGTAAAGTACGTACAATAAAGAAAGGGAGAGGCTAGTCTCCTGTGTGGTACTGGGCGTGAATCACTTACAAGAGTATTACATTAAGACATGCATGCATTAGGCGGTTGGAAGTAATCTTGAAAAACAGGGAACGCGTGGAGTGACGTGGAAAGAGGGAACCTATTAGGAAAATGGGGTTTGGTGAAAATACTGCAGAGAGAACAGCAAATTATGCCTGAACACAGAGATGGTGATGAAAAATTGGGTGTGAGGCGTACTGTGAAAATTTGGACAGGACAAACAATGTCAAGTGCTTTGCAAAGATGAGAAAAGGTGAGACTTACACAAAATCTGATCTAGCGTGGGTATGAGGGGGAGCAACAATGGTGCAACCACCTCTGTACACAATGGAAAGATTAAGGACCTGGGGGAGAGATAAGGCATCTTATTGAAGTGAGAATAAGGTGGAACAAGGACAGACAAGCGCATTGTGACTCGAAGCGGCCTTACCAAGATTGGAACGGAGAGGGAGCCAAGGGCGAAACTGACCGCTTTGTAGGTATGCAGGGGAGTGATGGAATTCCCGGAATCTTTATGGAAGATCTATGTACAAAATAAATTGATCACAGGATTGAGTATCCTGGTGCGAGGTACGGGTGAGAACCATAAGTAAAATGAGAGGATGCTTACCCATGTGATATGGGCAAGCAACAGGGCTAATTTACGTTCAGGTGTGACACCGCAGTGGTGGTGGAGATTTGTCATTGGCGGTGTCCGAAGTCCAGGTGTTACATCTGCAGATTGTGAATCTGTGCAGGAAGAAAGGGAGCAGGAGTTAAAAGAGCTCGAAGTAGTCTCCATGTTAAGGGAGGGGTTGGTGAAGGGTGCAGGGGCGCTTACCTATGTCCGGCTCCTCTGGGGGCATAAAACGTCTACTCTCGGTTGCGGCGTGGGGAGAACTGAATCCCTGGTGGCGGGTATATAAAGGGGGGAAAGCGTGATTGGGCAACAAGCATCAGATGGCCTGGTGGTGGAAACAGATGACGGACCGAGCTGGAGACCAAAACGGCGGCCATTTTAGCATGGAGCTAGGATGGGAGATAACGGCTGCCATCTTAAAGCGGAGCTGTGTGTGGGGAAGTGATGCAGGAAGGGGGTGAAAAAAATGTAAGTGAACCCAAGGAGACAGGGAGGAGAGAAGAAATTACAAATAATAAAGAGAGGACTATACGAAATATCTTTGGCCACAAGGTAGACACAAGGTTTAAAGATTCTGTATTAGGTGGAAATCATATCTGGTTATATTAGCGTAGTCCAGTCTTCCAGGCTGTTTAGGCCAGTGTGTATACTGTTAGTCTTTAGGATACACTTGAGCTCCTCCTTGTTGAGGAGTTTGGAGATGTCTCCACCCCTAGGGGGGGCTTAATCACACTGATAATTGTCCAACGTATGTTGTTCTCAGTGTGGCCTGTTTCCTGGAAGTTGTTCCACAAGGGGGGCGTTTGGTGTCCTGCAGCGTAACCTGCTGCGGTGTTGGCAAATCCTTATGCGTGCTTTTTGAGTAGTTTGTCCTATATAGATTTTGTTGCAGGGACATAAGATTGCATAAACAACATTGCAGGTGTTACAGTTTGAGAATGTTTCCAATTCAATTTAGATTTTTCCCAAAACAAATTCTATACATTCAATAGTAAATTCGCATACAATGCAGGTCCCACATTTCCCATGCCCAGTGAGAGGGGCTAGCCCCCAGTGTTCATCGAGGGTTCCTGTTGTCTTGGTATTTGGCAGGGCTGCGCTCACTAGATGATCCATTATGTTTTTATTTTTCTTAAAGGCAAACATAGGGCGTTCAATATGCCCGCATTCAAGACATCCCAGTGTTTTAGGATACTTTTACGTATGGTGTTTGGCACAGGAGAAAATGTGGTGACTAGACAATTTTGTGAGGGTTTCGCTCAGGGTTCTAAAAGGGCGTCTCTGGGGCAATACCAGGCTCTTTTCATGGAGTCACGGACTAACCTGTGTGGATAGCCTCTAGTTGTCAGTTTGTTGCTAAGCACTTTGGCTTAGTGAAAATAATCCTCTTTGTGTAAACAATTTCTTCTAATCCATAGGAACTGCAAGTAGGGTAGAGAATCTTTAAGGGCACGTGGGTGGTGGCTGTCGTATCTCAATAGCGTGATGCGCTCAGTCGGTTTGCGAAAGAGGCTTGTGATAAGTGCACAGTCCTTGTGATGGACGTTGAGGTCTAGGAATGGGATAGTCGCCTTGTTGTGTTTCAGTGTGAAGTTAAGGCCCTCACAGTTGTTGTTTAGCCAGTGGAGGAACTGAAGTAAGGTGGTTTCTGTATCTTGCCAAATCATAAAGATGACATCTATGTATCTCTTCCACACTGAAATGCCAGTGTGGAAAGGATTCAGAGGTGGCAGAACACGGTTGATCTCAAGGTTATCCATGTATAATATGGCCATCTTGGGGGCAAAAACAGCCCCCATCGATGTTCCTTTAACCTGCTGGTAATACTCATCCTCAAAGAGTAAAAAATTCCTAGTGAGGCAGATCACTAAGAGCTGGTGTATGAAGATTGCAGGCACTGCGTGGGAATGGAGATGGTTGTTGAGTACAGTTTCGATCACCAGTAGTGAGTCAATTTGGGGGATGTTGGTGTACAGAGACTCAACGTCCAAGGTGCATAGGGTAGCGGAGGAGGGATTGAAGGGATGGTTTTCTATGATATCAATCATAGCCATGCTGTCACGAATGTAGAAGTTAGTTTGGGGGACGAAATCTTTGATGAAAAAATCAACATATTGCCTGAGTGGTTCTAAAATAGAACCACATCCCGAAACTATAGGGCGGCCGGGTGGATTGTCTTGATTTTTGTGCATTTTGGGCAGGGTATAGATTACAGGAGTATGGGGTGATTTGGTGTTGAGAAACTGATGTTCGAGTTTGCTCAGGAAGCCTAGCATCAGACCTTCATTGGTAACTTTTAGGATCACTTTCTGGAGTTCCCTTGTGGGGTTGGTGGGCCATTTGCAATAGTGGTCAGTATTTGCCAATTGTCTGTTTATTTCGTTTTCATATGTGTTGATCTCCTGGATGACTATACCGCCCCCTTTGTCAGCAGGTTTGATAACAAGGGCTTCATTTTCTTTCAGAATGGCTATGGCTGTTTTCTCCTCTTGTGTGATGTTGTAGGGAATGAAACGCCGTGTGGTCTCCAGGTGTGTGACCTCATTAAGAACCATTTTCTCAAATGTAAGGATTTCTTTGGGGATCATGCTTGCGAAAGGTGAAAAGGTGGTTGGTGGACGTAGTGGTGTATTAGGAGTGTTGCCGGGTTTGGGATCAAGCAAAAAATAGCTGTGTAATCTTATTTTGCAAAAGAACCGTAATAGTTCAGTCTGCAGATCCAGAAAGTTAGGATGGGTAGCGGGCACAAATGATAGACCTTTACTCAACAATGATTGTTCGTGGTTGGACAGATGGTGTTTGGAGAGGTTAAAGATGGGGATGGCTAGATTGTTATTCATAATGGATGGTTCTACTGTGTTGGTTACCCTTGATAGTGTTTCTGGCGTGTCTGCTATTCCCCTGGTGGGTTGAACCAACGTTGTTGTTGCTTGACCTGACCTCTCTTTGGGGGGTCACACCGGCCTCATCCTAAAAAAGGGTTGTTAGGGTTTCTACTCAAGGTGCTAGCACCTTCTCCCTGGTCAGAACTGTCTGAGGAGTCGGCGGACGTATCGGAAAATCCAACCAAATTGTTCCGTCTGTGGAAATATGGATTTTTATGGTCAGTTATGTCCCCTATCTTGGACCCCAACGGTTTCATGTATAAACCATAAGTACATGTATGTTTCCTCCAGCTCCAGTTATGAAGACGCAAACACATGTGCGTCCACCGTCAACATGTCCTCTTTCAGATCCGCCATGAATGGGTCTGATATTCCATTCCTAAGTATGAAAGGCCACCGGCTTTATATGGTTCATTTATGCCATTTTACAGTCCAGGCGAGTAGGCCCTGATTCTGCCATCAAGCCTTTTCTTGCCTTCTCCCTCTGAAAGCTCCAGTTTGAGCTCGCATCTGTATCCATGAACTTTGTCCTACTCCCTGCGCGGCTAACGGTGCCTGACTCCAGCCTGTTGCCTGCCAAAAACTGTATTTCACCTTCGAAATTATCTGCTCCGCTCCCTATCCAATGCATTCCTGTCTAGTAGTTTAAGTAAACATTCTTCCAGCTACCGAGCGAAAGGCCCGGCTTCTCTGTCTTTATGCAAGTAATTCATAGCCCTGTTACTATGGAAGATTTCTGCCCTCGCATCTAGTGTAGACACTTAGACGCTTGTACACGCACTAACAGTCAGTATAGTCAGTATAGAATAAGATTCTATCCTAAGAGACCTCTCTTTTTGGATAACATAGTTCTTTAAACATAGGATGTTAGGTATGATTTGGGATTAGGTTGACATAACCCCAGACTTCTGTCTCCACATGTAGAGCTAAATGTCAAGTCCCCTTCACCCCCTAGTTACACGTCAATCACGCGTCATGCTGCTGCGCGCGCATCTCTGCCAAGTATTTCTGCTGACATTGCGAAATTCTTTCATGGAACCACCCTATTGTGACATCATACCTGATGACGTTCTTTAAGTTACGCCCAGTTACACCCACTTTAACTACGCATGTATGTTTTTATCTTAGTTATCAATTGTTACGCCTCCTGCATCTGTTTCACTGTAATGCCTATTGTATAAAAATGATTACTTGTCAATAAAGTTGGCCCCTTCACTTCCTGAACCTTCGTGGTGATGGAATATGGAGTCCTCAATTCGAATTGATTTTGGAATAAAGCCCGTTCCGAACCTCTAATACCACGGATTCTGCCTCTTATTTTACTGAGCTATTGTTATAGATTTTCCGCATCAAATTAAGTACCGGTAATTAAATTATTTACCACATATATGGCGCCCGAATAGGGACACTTTCTCATCTCACGCGCCGGAGGTACGTTGCAGGCCCGGTCTCCTGTCACAGCTGGACGGACAACAACGCGTACCCACAGGATTTCCTGTATCTCCCTCCTGCCGAGCGGGGGTAACTGAGGCTGCGATCAACACCCAGACGAGGCGGTGAGAAGTGCGAAGTATCCCGACCAGAGCCTAGCTGAGAGAGCAAGATCCGAGGTATACAGAGGCCCACCAGTTCCGAAGTTCCGAAGTATCGAGTCGAGTCCAGTCCGGTCCGAGTCCAGTTCAGTTCAGTTCCGAGGCCTTCCGTTCCGAGCTACCCGGTGAGTACCATTGTCGGGGAGGCGTTCTGACGTGCACATAGTTTGTGCCGGTCAAGACGGGTTTGGGTACACAAATCCGGTCTGCACTGTTTCAGCAGTGTATCTGTACTGTTTAGCAGTATATCAAGTATGTCTAGTATATAATTCAGAATTACCTAGTTAGTATCGAGTATTATGCTTAGTGACTAGTTCCCTAAATGGCCATCATTGTTGTTTATTAAATGTTAAATGATAAAATGTTTTAAATACGTTCTGTATATTGTGGTGTGAATGACTGTTCATTATTGTGTTTTATGGTCTTAAACGTGTTCAAAATTAGGTAACAGATCAGTTCTCAATATGCCGCTCTTTTCGAAATTAAGACAGATCAAAACCAGAAAAGGGGTACTCGAAGAAGCTGTTCCCATTCCTCCTAGGGACACTCCAGGGTACTTCATGTATCATAAACATGGCCTAGACGCCATATTATTTCTTGATTTATGGGTAGACTACACCAAGGAATTACTAGAAAGTCAGAGGTGGCCCGCAGCGGGGACCTGGGATGCAGATTGCATCATGAAAGTAGAGGAAGAATTATGGAAAAAGAAAGCTAGACAGTCACAGAAAGATGCCATTGAATTATGGCGTAAAGAATCGTATAGACGTACAGAGAAAGCGCTCAGACAGGAAGAGAAAAGTAAGGAGAATTCAAATAAAGTTCGAGAAAATCTATTAATTGAAGAAGGTACTCGAGTAAAGTCAGAACAAACAGACAGACAAAGAAATGCCCTTATGAATGGTATGTATCCCCTTCTGGCCGAAGGATTACCTAAGGCTACTCCGGAGATACCAAAAGACTTGCCACCCCCATTGTTTCCGATAAAAGTACATCCCAAAGGGCATCCCAGAACCGCAGAAGATGTTTTCCTTTCCTCTTATTTAGACGACGCAGCTCCCGAGTATGCAAATGCTGCGCCACATAGACCGCCTGCCGAGGGGGTTCAACGCCAAGACCCTCTTCCGTCTGTACCTCCGCAACAGCAAACTCCGACACAAGTTCCGGCAAGCACATCTGCTTCTACATCTGTATCCACACCTATGGTTGCTATATCACGTTCAACGAATCCTTTCACATCCAGCACCCCAGGTGGTGCTACCGGAGGTACATCAAACATTTCTTCCATGCCACCCAGAGTAAATAAACTTTCCTTTCAAGAATTAGCCCACCAACGTACGCCCAAACTAGTAACTCCCAACACGCTCAAGGAACTTTTAATAGATTGTAGATATGACCCTGTGCCCGGAAAGGGGGACGAAATGATGCTGGCATCATTACGTATCCGACGAGCTGCAATATATTTAGGGAAACTACCAGGAATGACTGCACATTTAGAGAATATATATCACTTTGTCCAGTCAGGGCGAGATTCTGAGAGTATTAACAGAGCCATGGAGTACCAAAAGGTGGAAATACAGGGGGAACTGTTACGTTTCCTCATAAACTGTGTGATCAGAAATCAAGACCGACCAGGGGTAAATCCGGAAGAAATGCAAATTCTTACCACATGGAGTCAGAATATATCAGAGGGGAGACATGATAAACGATCATGTATAGTAGCTATGTGCCGAAAGATCCGCAAAGAAATAGAACGAATACACGAAGAAAGATTAGCAGTAGACGAACCTGAACAAACCGAGGACGAGGAAGAATTAGAACTGCCCACAGGACAGTTAGAAACGATGGCCTATGTAGGTAGAGGAAGATCTTGCAATAATACTAGATGCCTTACTGATCCGATACGTCCGATACGTCCAGATAATAGCAGAATTTTCCAGACTCCTATAATAAATATAAGGTCCCCCGAACATTCATTCCAAGCCGCTGACAATTTACTCCGAGAACGAAGGGGTTATCATATACTCGATTCTATGGACGAGCAAGAATTAGCCAGGTCAGCCGTTCAGTGGGTTGATAGTCCCGGAAAATATAGTGATGATACATTAGCGCACACGTTTTTGAACCTCGCCCCAGATGAACAGCGTTTAGCTGGTATCTATATGATTCAACAACTCCTTATATTGTATAAAAGCCAACACTCCGATCCTGGCCCCTTACCTGACATTTTGACTAAATTGATCACGAATAAATGGAGAGGTTCAGGTACTGAGTTAATTAGAGAAATACTAGAATCCAGAAAGCAGTACATTCTTTTTGTATGTCCTGAACATGTCTCACTGCCCATCAAGGAAAGAACGATGTATTATATGGATAGACAGAATCCCTTACGCGAAGTCCACCCGATAAAGGGTGAGGACAATCAGTTTAAACGTGTGTTTGTATACACACCCATATCTAAAATAGAACTATTAGAAATGAAGAAAGTGGTACCCAGTCATGACAAAGACCCAGCGGGTTTCCACCGTGAAATTAAAGACATGTTGCTCATGGGAGAGTATACCTATCCCGACATTATGACAATATTGAAGGTATTAATGCCTGCGGGCATTTACGAAAAACTCAAGGAAAAGGATTGGGAGGTGGGAGACCAAAAAATAGATTGGACAGCATTAGAAAACGAAGAAAAAGCTCGAGGTCCAGGTGCAGGGCTTGGGGAAAAGACCAAAACACTACCAGGTTTACTAGTACAGGTACTGCCACGTTTATTAACTACGAAAAAGGAAGACTGGGGTGCAATCTCAGCATGTAAACAAAAACCAGATGAAGACACTAGTGATTTCTATGCCCGATTCGAAAAATGTTTTGGTATAAATAGTGGGATAAAAGCAAGTAGCGAATCTTATCCACATCTGTTTGTGACAAAGTTAGTTGAAAATTCTTTGCCCCAAGTTAAGAATAGAGTATTGAAATTCGAGAGTACCTGGCAAGGTAACACTCCGTCACAAATGTTACAAATGTTACAGTATCATCACAATAGAATTAGAGAGGAACAAGAACATGAACAAAGACGTATGAAAGACACGAAAATGAAAATGCTAGTTTCTCAGACAGTTCCAGCTGACGGTCATAAAAAGGGTACGACACAGTCCAGTGTTTCAACAGGTCCTGTAAAAGGGACATGCAACTATTGTAAACAGCCAGGTCATTATGTACACGATTGCCCAGTTTTAAAACATAATATCGCCATAGGGAATACAAAAGAAAGACCACGGCCACTTAGACAGGATCAGAACCAACAAGGAGCTCCGCAGCACGCACAGTCCATGCCAGCTCCGCAACAGTCTATGCCAGCTCCACCACCGCAGCCTATTGCTGCCACACAAACAACGACACGACAGATGTACCAGACCGCACAGTATGACTATCCTGATTATCAACGATACTCATGAAACAGCCTAGAGAGGGAAGTTGGCTTACCCCTTATCGAGGTCCCTGTAGATCAAGAAGGACCTTATGTACACAGTGAACTATTAGGCCAAGATAGAAAATTTTTACTTGATACAGGGGCAAGCCGAACAACAATAAAACGTAGTGAAGTTCCAGGGGCACCCCTCTCAGGCTCACAGAATATTTCCCTTGGTTTTTCAGGAAAACCTATCATTAACGAAGTATCACAGCTGCTTCCACTTACGATTGGTCCCTTGACACGAACTACAGATTTATTGCTTACTGAGTCATGTCCAGAAAACCTGTTAGGCATAAAAACATTGAAAGCTCTAGGAGCTATAATATGTTGTTCTCCGGAAGGAGTAAGATTGTTTTTACGTGATTTCAAAGGACACTATGTGTCCCGAGACATGGATGACCGACTACAGACTTTACCCACACATTTATGGGCACAAGGCCCTACAGATGTTGGTTGCATGAACATCACACCATATCGAGTCACACTAAAGGCAGGAGTGGTACTACCACGAATGCGACAATACAAGTTACCGTCCGATGCTGTAGTGGCTTTAATGCAAATCATTGACGAGCTTATTACCCAAGGAGTGGTTGTGGAAACAGACTCCAATGTATGTAATTCACCGATAATTCCGATTCTTAAACGAACTGATCGAAAAGCCCCGCCAGTATATCGACTGGTTATTGATCTGCGTGAATTAAATAAATGTATTGTACCACAATACCCCGTAGTCCCAGACATTTCTTCATTACTGACAGCCATTGATTCCGAAGCAACATTCTTCACTGTAATTGATCTCAAGAATGCCTTTTTCAGCGTCCCAATAGATCCGGAAAGCCAATACTTATTCGGATTTAGTTTAAATGGACGAAGCTTTAAATTCACACGCGCACCTCAAGGATTCACAGAAAGCCCCAGCATCTATAGCCAAGCACTAAAACGAGAACTTGACAGTATCCACATGCCAGTCAACACTGCTCTGCTTCAATATGTCGATGATCTGCTGATCACCGCTAGAAGCGAACCTGAATGTGAAAAAGCCTCACTGACGGTTTTACAATTTTTGGCCGAAAAGGGGCACAAGGTGTCCCCTTCTAAGCTGCAATTCTGTGTCCAGCGAGTTGTTTACCTTGGTCACTCGCTGTCCAAGGAGGGAAGGCAGCTTACACCAGATCGCATCCAGTTAATTGCTAACATGCCAATACCCAAGACACAAAAGGAGGTGCGAGCTTTCATAGGCCTCACTTCATATTGTAGGCAGTGGATCCCGCAGTATGCATTTCTAGCAAAACCACTCATTCAGTTGACAACACAGGAGGCAGCCACATCGACTGTTCTCCCTTGGACTCAGGAACATACACAAGCTTTTGAAAGCCTAAAGAAAGCCTTATGTCAAGCGCCTGTTTTAGCAACACCATGTTACAATAAACATTTTACACTCTTTGTTACAGAACGCGAAGGTACTGCCTTGTCAGTACTCACACAGGAACAAGCAGGATCATACAAACCGTGTGCTTATTTTTCTAGTACATTAGATCCCGTAGCTCAGGCTCTGCCTGCGTGCCTGAAATCAGTGGCAGCGACAGCTTTAGCAATACGACAAAGCGATGCCATAGTGTTAGGACACCAATTGACAGTACAAGTACCACATGCAGTAGAGGTTCTCTTGAACCGCACACAAACACAACACTTGACTATAGCACGACTCACTGGTTACGAATTAACATTGTTTCAGCCACATATAGAAATCAGACGTTGCAGTACATTGAATCCTGCCACACTGTTACCAGTAAACGGAACAGACCCACTTGCACATGATTGTATTGAAGTTATCACTATCACGACGAAACCTAGACAAGACTTGACAGACGTCCCATTGTTAGACCCAGGCCTGACGTTGTATGTAGATGGTTCATGTATGAGAACAAGTACAGGAGAGCTAGTGGCCGCTTACGCAGTCACAACAGACACTGAAATCATTGAAACAAATCGCATAAATACCTTGTCCGCTCAAGCAGCAGAGCTCGTCGCTCTGACACAAGCCTGTACTCAAGCTACGAATAAAAAAGTCAACATATATACTGATTCACGTTATGCATTCGGAGTTGTACATGACTTCGGCGTGCTGTGGCGAGAGAGAGGTTATTTAACTTCTCACGGTGCCCACATTCAGCACGGACCCCTCATTCATGCCTTATTAGATGCAATACATCTACCCACTGCGATATCAATTATGAAATGTAAAGCTCATACGAAAGTTACTGATATCATTTCCCAAGGCAATGACCTAGCTGACAGAACAGCTAAACAGACTGCTCAAACTCAAATATCTGACATGACAAAGACAATAGTCCCGACACCAGCACATTGCATGACGGTTAAGGATCCCGCTCTTGACGTAATTGACATACAGACACATGCTACACCGGATGAAATAAAGAAATGGACTGAATTAGGAGGGATCCAAACGGATCAAGGATGGATGACGAAGGAAAAATCTGTGTGGTTCCTTCCTGATTCAATGGTCCAAGTTATCATTAACACTGTACATAGTCCAGCGCACCTAGGAGAAAAAGCTATGCTTGACAGCATTCAACACATTTGGTTCAACAAACATTTACGAACAGCAGCTAAACAAAAAGTTCGTACCTGTATGATCTGTTGTCAGTTTAACCCAGGTAAAAGCATTTCCGTAGAACAGGGTGGATTTCAGCCTCCTGATCACTCTTTTGAAGTCCTCCAGATGGATTATATCCAGATGGAACGATGTCGAGGATTCAAATATGTTCTCGTAGTTGTCTGTGCCCTTTCCCGTTGGACAGAGGCATACCCGGTTTCAGATTACACTGCCCCGACTACTGCCAAACAGTTGGTTCGAGAATTCTTCCCACGGTACGGTTTACCACGTGCTGTCTACTCAGATAACGGCCAGCCGTTCTCATCCGAACTAATGAAACACGTTTCACTTTTGTTAGGCTATCAGTGGAAATTTCACTGTGTCCGACACCCAGAGGCAGCAGGTCTCGTGGAACGACATAATCAAACTCTGAAAATTAGATTGTCCAAAATATGTAGAGAGAAAGGTGTCGACTGGGTAGTAGCCTTACCAGTTGCACTCTTTTACATGAGAATGGTAGCGCACTCTCGAACAGGGCTATCCCCTTATGAGGTGGTCTTTGGTAGACCACCAAATATGTGGGGGACGCCTATACCACGCAAAATAACTGATGTTGACTGTAACATGCTGACAGATTACTTGGCTTCCTTGATGTCTGCACTACAATCTTGTCGTTCACAGGTAGCTGCAGCCTTTCTCGACAACACCGAGGTGAAACCCCATGACGTAATTCCAGGGGACTTGGTGTTAGTGAGGAACTTTGACCGGAAGTCTCAGCTGGATCCTAGGTGGAAATCGCCTCAACTCGTCCTGTTAACCACGAGGACAGCCGTGAAGATCGAAGGTCGAAAAGGCTGGATACATTCAAGTCATATCAAGAAATTTCATGGACTATCGTCAGATGTAAATGACACACCTTGCGTGTCTTCACCGATTGACTCAAAGCTTCCTTTGGTTGAACTGAATGACAAGGAACAATACAGACTAAAACTAAGGTCTAAGAAGTCGGACAATTTGATTGTTTAAGTCCTCTCCAAGGTGAATCGGTCGAATTTGTCCCTGACATGAATCCCCTAGACCTGAATAGAGAGAGACACCGAAGGAAGCGAATGAAACAACATGCGTACTATAAATCACTGCGTAGTCATTGCACAGTGACGTTATTAATTTTGTTTTTCTTATGTCTTTTAATAGTAGCTGCAAGTATATTGTTGCACATATATTATCCTATTTCTAAACAAGTTTACAATGTTACTGCTGAACATTCTTTTAGTGAATTACCCCCGCATGAGTTGTCCTATAGATTTGCGCTGCGCAATAACACTTTTATTAGTATGTTACATCATTCCCATCAGGTTAGCAATGCTACAAATTGTTGGATATGTGGCCGACTCCCTCCCTATCAGAACTATAAGGGAATTCTGCCTCTCTTTCCATACCCGTTCACACACAATGGTTCCTGTGGAGCATGGTTTAGTCTAATTAATTCCCTAGATTCGAATTCTGCAGTTGATAAAGATAACTGGGTATGGGGAAACCTGAACTTAGTTTTACTCAAAGTCTGCTACCCTGACAAGAAGGGACTTCCCAAAAGAACAGGAACTGATCTAGAAAATGAAGTATATGGATTAGGGAATTTCACGCTCAATATCATGATCCTGAATATTGAATCCGAAGCTGCACCAATTTTGCCCGCTATGTCAGTATTTCCAGTTAAAGGTGAATTATGTGTAAGAAAGAATGGTTCCATACATATGGGCCATAGTAGATGTACCACTGTAATAGAATTCAGTGATCAAGGCAAGTCTACATTCAGAGCTTCTCGCCATTCCTACTTCATATGTGGTCAGACTGCATATATACGTCTGCCTCTAGATTGGGATGGTACCTGCTACATCGGATTCCTTTTGCCACCTGTTTTCCTAGCTCCTCCTGATTATCACAGAAATACTCATTTAGTACACAATAGAGAACGGAGAGATCTCCCAATAGTCGACTATACTGAGACAGCATGGGAAAAATACACAGATTTCAATAAAGGTCTCTTTCCCTATATAGGTACAGTTACCAATAGTAAGCTGATACGTAGATTAACCAGAACCCTTGAAGCAGTAGTGAACGAAACTATTTCCGCCTTAGGCAATTTAACAGAAGAGCAGTCTGCTATGCGGATTGTTGTACTTCAAAATCGTCTTGTCCTTGACGTCATCCTGGCCGATAGGGGCGGAGCTTGTAGGGTCATCGGATCAAGCTGTTGCATTTTCATACCAGAAAATTCGCCATCTGTATATAAAGCCATAACTCACCTTCATAAGATTGTAAGCCAGATACACCAGAATCCAGGCACCTGGACTTGGTCCGGTTGGTTTTGGAGTGTATTATCTACCTTTGGATGGAGGGTCCTATCCTTCCTAGGTATTGGCTTTCTCATACTATTCAGTTGCTGTTTATGCCTACAATGTGGACCAGCGATCTGTGGTCTGTGTGCCACATCGTGTATTCCACCACCAAGATTTCATTCATCCCGGAAGAAGAAAGAAGAACAAATGATGCTATATGAACAGATCAACGGATTGATGAAGATTGATATCTCTTAAGGGCAAGTAGGGGACAAGGAGGGAATGTGGAAATATGGATTTTTATGGTCAGTTATGTCCCCTATCTTGGACCCCAACGGTTTCATGTATAAACCATAAGTACATGTATGTTTCCTCCAGCTCCAGTTATGAAGACGCAAACACATGTGCGTCCACCGTCAACATGTCCTCTTTCAGATCCGCCATGAATGGGTCTGATATTCCATTCCTAAGTATGAAAGGCCACCGGCTTTATATGGTTCATTTATGCCATTTTACAGTCCAGGCGAGTAGGCCCTGATTCTGCCATCAAGCCTTTTCTTGCCTTCTCCCTCTGAAAGCTCCAGTTTGAGCTCGCATCTGTATCCATGAACTTTGTCCTACTCCCTGCGCGGCTAACGGTGCCTGACTCCAGCCTGTTGCCTGCCAAAAACTGTATTTCACCTTCGAAATTATCTGCTCTGCTCCCTATCCAATGCATTCCTGTCTAGTAGTTTAAGTAAACATTCTTCCAGCTACCGAGCGAAAGGCCCGGCTTCTCTGTCTTTATGCAAGTAATTCATAGCCCTGTTACTATGGAAGATTTCTGCCCTCGCATCTAGTGTAGACACTTAGACGCTTGTACACGCACTAACAGTCAGTATAGTCAGTATAGAATAAGATTCTATCCTAAGAGACCTCTCTTTTTGGATAACATAGTTCTTTAAACATAGGATGTTAGATATGATTTGGGATTAGGTTGACATAACCCCAGACTTCTGTCTCCACATGTAGAGCTAAATGTCAAGTCCCCTTCACCCCCTAGTTACACGTCAATCACGCGTCATGCTGCTGCGCGCGCATCTCTGCCAAGTATTTCTGCTGACATTGCGAAATTCTTTCATGGAACCACCCTATTGTGACATCATACCTGATGACGTTCTTTAAGTTACGCCCAGTTACACCCACTTTAACGACGCATGTATGTTTTTATCTTAGTTATCAATTGTTACGCCTCCTGCATCTGTTTCACTGTAATGCCTATTGTATAAAAATGATTACTTGTCAATAAAGTTGGCCCCTTCACTTCCTGAACCTTCGTGGTGATGGAATATGGAGTCCTCAATTCGAATTGATTTTGGAATAAAGCCCGTTCCGAACCTCTAATACCACGGATTCTGCCTCTTATTTTACTGAGCTATTGTTATAGATTTTCCGCATCAAATTAAGAACCGGTAATTAAATTATTTACCACACGTCTATTAAAATGACCCCAAGGTCTAGTGTTTTGAGGATTTTACTTTTAGTTCTCACCCTTACCTCGCCCTGTGATACTCAATCCCGTGATTAATGTATTTTATACACAGATCTTCCATAAAGATTCCGGGCATTCCATCACTCCCCCGCATACATCCAAAGCGGTCTGGTTCCCCCTTGGGTCCCTCTCTGTTCCAATCTTGGTAAGGCCGCTTCGTGTCGCAATGAGATTGCCTGTCCTTGTTCCACCTTATTCTCCCTTCAATAAGAGGCCTTATCTCTCCCCCAGGCCCCTTCATCCTGCCATTGTACACTGAGGTGGTTGCACCATTGCTGCTCCCCCTCATACCCATGCTGGATATGATTTTGTGTAGGTCTCACCTCTTCTCTTCTTTGCTGAACGCTTGTCATTGTTTGTTCTCTCTAGATTTTCACAGTTCCCAAATTGTCATCACCATCTCTGCGTTCAGGTGTAACTTGCTGTTATCTCTGCACTATTTTCACCAAACGCCATGTACCTAATAGGTTCCCTCTTTCAACGTCACTCCACACGTTCCCCGTTTTTCAAGATTACTTCAACCACCTAATGCATACATGTCTTAATGTAATACTCTTGTTAGTGACTCACATCCGGTACCACATAGGAGACTATTCTCACCATTTTTTTTATTGTACGTACTTTACCTTCCGCCTATCTTAACTCTTTAAACCTTTTTTCCCCTATTTTTTCCCTATGTGTTTCTTCCCACTGTTTTTATGGTTTTGAGTTATTGCAGGCATATGTATACAGGCATGCAATTTCTAATGTCCTGATGATGATTCTAGTATGTTCTTTATGGATGGAAACGCTGTTGACTTGTTATACACCTTATACACTCCCTTAACTTGCTATTTATGTGTAAAGGTGTTTCCTTTATAATTTGTTTGTTATATCAAAAACGTGTCTCTTTCGAACAATTAGTTCTGCTTGAGCCTTTCTCTATGTCCCTAATTTTGTGCCTTTCTCGTCAAAGTTGGATGCAGGCTTGTGTCCCACCTAAATAGTTTTTTCTGTGTAATTTATGTATGATTAAAATATTCAACATTAAACACCTGTCCGGCTGGACAGCGTTCTAAATATAGCACTGACCGGGTCTATATTCATTCCCTGCATTCATTGACTTTTGCCTAGGAAGCTCTTTTTTTGAATGCAGGACACAGGCTGTTCAATTGCATTTAGGGCTGTGCCCTGCTCCACCCTCCCATTCTACCAGTGATGGCACATCTAGGGACACCTAAGCTTGCTTTTGTGTGTGGCTATGTAGGAGAACTATACAAATCCCAACTGTCAGCTACACTCAATCATGTGACCCAGAGACAGGCTGCAGGCACTAAATGGGTAAGGCAGGAAAATGGAAACTTTCAAAATTGGCATTTTCAAAATTGTAATTTAAAATCCGACTGTACCATAAGAGAGGATTTTTCATTGTAGTTCCAAATACACCAAACATGAACCAGTCACCTGTCCCTATTTAGAAGTTACAGCTTATTAAATGTAGCAAGTTAACTCCAATGTTATTTTATGGGAGCGAAGGCCTTGCTGTGGTGAAAAACAAATGTGTGACTTTTTAACTACCAGGATATGTGAAACGTAAAAGTACACGGCCCACTTTTTAAATACACTGCACTCTGACATCTGTGCTGGCCAGAGCCTACCCTAGGGTGACTTATATGTATTAAAAAGGAAGGGTTGTGCCTGATAAATGATCTATTTTGCCAGGTTGAAATGGCAGCTTAAAAATGCACCCGCAGGCTATAATGGCAGGCCTGAGATGTGTCTAAAGTGCTACGTAGGTGGGTGGCACAAAAAGTGCTGTAGTCCCACTAGTGTCTCAATACAATGGGAAAACCCAATCTACCCTTGAGGGCCTGGGCAAAATTAGATAAATGGGTAAAGTTGCCGTCAAGGGATTTATTCAGAGTACACAGTAATATATTTTAAAATTCTTAATAAAGTATCAGCTTTTATCAAATGTTTATTAGTAAATTAATTCTTACATTTCATTTTAAACAATATCAATCAGAACTAAGAAATTTAAATCGAAAAATATATACAAACACGGGTGTATATAGAAGAGAATTTATATTTTTCAAAATAATTGTATGGGTACTGACAACATACACAAGCAATGTAACAAGAGGAAATACAATAAGATTCAATGATCCTACAATGTCACATTCATCTACACTTTTCCTTATATAGATGAATTTTCGAAAAAGTGTCTTAAGTCGACGTTTCGGTCTCTTATGTAATCATCCATGAGACCATCTTCAGGACTATTGTGTGTTAAATAGATGACCCCTATTAAAACATGGAATAGACAAAAAATGACTATCCTGTATTAAAATGAAAGAACAATTATAACACCCGTGATCATATTTTAAGAAAATATCATGTTAACATACATACAATATCATCCTATTCAAGGTCTGATTTCATATAGAATAATTTACAAGACTAGATAATTCTTTTTCAAATATTGTTCAGCAATAAATTCAACAATAGAGTCAATCCAAATATCTTTTTGCATTATTTCTGACATATCAATGTATTCACTTAAACATAACTCCATCATCAAGTCTCACTCAACAATATCCATATTTCATTTAAATATAGAGCTTTTACATATAGGCTATATCGTTTCTCAACTGTAGAGTATTTTGTAGAGCTTATCTGATAGGTACCACTTAACATCATAAATTTAAAGAAGCATGGCAACACAACAAACGTTCATTAGGCTTGATTGTAATTTACCAATGATAATCATAATATAACTACTCAGTTCTAACCAAAACACAGAGAAGTATTTCCTTATGTAGGAAGAAGACATACAGGAATAGTGGTCACCTTTAGGGAGTTCTACCTCGAGTCACACTATAAATCCAGTATGATATGTATTCCATTTTTTGTCATACGAGTTAATCTAGAAAGGTGATTTATGGCAAACACATTTACAGAAAGTTATTAAATTATATCGGAAATAAATACAACATTAGGTTCCATCAACAATTTAACCCTATCGTTAACTTCAAGGGAATCAATCTCTACAATTATTAAATTACCTGAGGTCAATTGGAGTAATCTTAATCGCTGCTACACACTATTAGTGGTGGATCGCGATGTAAATGTTCTTTTGGTAAGTATCTAATTAAAGAAATAAATGTTTCTTGTTTATATATACACACATTTAAGAGTTGAGATATAGAAGACAACTTGTTTAAGTCAAGATACCTGTTTTCGAGGATGTCTAAATGGCCATCACAGACCAATAGTGTTGGGAGAACCGTATTATCACTGAAGGTCCTCAAAAAGAGTGTCACAACGTAAAGCTTCAGTTATGAATGAATCTAAAAAATATGTAAGAGTAATTTTGAAATAGCAGGCATGGCACAATATTCACATTGTAGCCTGTTAATTAATTCAATAGCCGTTGCGTTTAGTTTCATGGCATACCTGATAGTTAAAGCCTGGTCGTGAGATTTATACGATGTAAATCTGCGTCCTGGTCGTGAAACTCAAGCGTTCTCAAAACATACGAGTTATGTGTGCATCTAGAAAATATTTACAGACAGCTTGTAAAAGCGGTTTTAAGATAACAGGCATTACACAATATTTGCAGTGTAGCCTGATAATCAATTTAAAAATCACTATGATTGTTACTATAGCATACCTGATAATTCAAGCCTGGGAACAGAGTTATCACAAAGCGCATCTGCATCCTAATCGCGAAACTTTAATGCTCTCGAGACAAATCGGCATCAACCTAGATGTATAATCGTTTGCCTTTTATAGCTTATTGAAGATGTGCGTCGCACGTTTGTTTAGAGCTCAATAGAGGACTGTATTTTGGTTTCATTGGCGGCGCATTGACAAATGCAGCAAGAAGGAGAGTACATGTAATATTGTCAGCCATCTTGGAATGGTGTATATATGGTTACATCTAATCATTTATTCACGCATTCACCGTCTATCGACGATACTTTACAAAATATATTGTCATATTTTGTTATAAAACATGACAGCTCTGATAATCATATATCTTATTTTCAATATTTATCGTTGTTGTGACATAACGCTAAATTCCGGAATCAATCGATATGTAATATGATGATTACGAATTAGAGTAAAAATAAATATACGTCAGTGTATAACTGTCAACCTTCATACACTGATGTTGATATGAAGGTGCCCAACCTGTTGATGTCGTGTATGTCATGTCAGAGGTCCATATTATGTGAATATTGGGACGCAAACTGTCAACATTTGAAATACTAGAATTAGTATTAGTTCTAATCACCCTGAGGGCATTCTCCAACTCTAATACTACGAATGTGGTATACTGTATTCGTTACCCATGTGGCTTACACTACATTGGGAAAACAGTCCAAGCAGTTAAGAAACGCATCTTACAAAATCAATCACGTATTAGATGCAGAGTGGAAAATGCTCCTCTGGTTGAACACTGTGTAAGCCTTGGTCACACAGAGAAAGAAATGTTATGGTGGGTGATTGAAGTCATTAAACCTACTAAAAGGCAAAATAATGTGGAGCAGATACTTTCCCTGAAAGAAGGAAGGTTAATCTGCCGCACTGATCTAATGAATAGAGGTCTTAATTCGTCTGCAAAATTAGCATGCTCACGTTAGACTTCTCTATTTAAAAGAAGGAGGTTTCTTTTTACCTGAATCTCATTCCTTTCAGTAATGTTAACACCATGTAAGCTTTGGTCACAGATAGAAAGATATGTTGTGATGGGTGATTGAAGTCACTAAACCCACTATAAAGTGAAATAATGTGAAGCAGGTACCCTCCCTGACAAAAGGAAGGATAATCTGCTGCTCTGATTTAGAGGATCGAGGTCTAAATTTGGCTATAGAATGGCAAACACTAGCATGCTTACGTCACACTTGTTCTTTTTAAAGAACAAGGTTTCGTTTTCCTTTCAGTAATGTATAAAAAGTGAAAACTTAGATCTGGAGAAATACATACTAATTCTAGTATTTCAAATATTAACAGTTTGTGTCCCAATATTCATATAATATGGACCTCTGACATGACATACACGACATCAACAGGTTGGGCACCTTCATATCAACATCAGTGTATGAAGGTTGACAGTTATACACTGACGTATATTTGTTTTTACTCTAATTCGTAATCATCATATTACATATCGATTGATTCCGGAATTTAGCGTTATGTCACAACAACGATAAATATTGAAAATAAGATATATGATTATCAGAGCTGTCATGTTTTATAACAAAATATGACAATATATTTTGTAAAGTATCGTCGATAGACGGTGAATGCGTGAATAAATGATTAGATGTAACCATATATACACCATTCCAAGATGGCCGACACTATTACATGGACTCCCCTTCTTGCTGCATTTGACAATGCACAGCCAATGAAATCAAAATTAAGTCCTCTATTGAGCTCTAAACAAACGTGCGACACACATCTTCAATAAGCTATAAAAGGCAAACGATTACACATCTAGGTTGATGCCGATTTGTCTCGAGAGCATTAAAGTTTCGCGATTAGGACGCAGATGCACCTCGTGATAACTCTTTTACCAGGATTGAATTATCAGGTATGCTATAGTAACAATCGTAGCGATTTTTAAATTGATTATCAGGCTACACTGCAAATATTGTGTGATGCCTGTTATCTTAAAACCGCTTTTACAAGCTGTCTGTAAATATTTTCTAGATGCACACATAACTCGTATGTTTTGAGAACGCTTGAGTTTCACGATCAGGATGCAGACGTACCTTGTATAAATCTCGTGACCAGGCTTCAACTATCAGGTAAGCCATGAAACTAAACGCAACGGCTATTGAATTAATTAACAGGCTACAATGTGAATATTGTGCCATGCCCGCTATTTCAAAATTACTCTTACATATTTTTTAGATTCATTCATAACTGAAGCTTTACGTTGTGACACTCTTTTTGAGGACCTTCAGTGATAATACGGTTCTCCCAACACTATTGGTCTGTGATGGCCATTTAGACATCCGCGAAAACAGGTATCTTGACTTAAACAAGTTGTCTTCTATACCTCAACTCTGACATTTGTGAATATATAAACAAGAAACATTTATTTCTTTAATTAGATACTTACCAAAAGAACATTTACATCGCGATCCACCACTAATAGTGTGCAGCAGCGATTAAGATTACTCCAATTGACCTCAGGTAATTTAATAATTGTAGAGATTGATTCCCTTGAAGTTAAAGATAGGGTTAAATTGCTGATGGAACCTAATGTTGTATTTATTTCCGATATAATTTAATAACTTTCTGTAAATGTGTTTGCCATAAGTCACCACTCTAGATTAACTCGTATGACAAAAAATTGAATACATATCATACTGGATTTATAGTGTGACTCGAGGTAGAATTCCCTAAAGGTGACCACTATTCCTGTATGTCTTCTTCCTACAATAAGAAATACTTCTCTGTGTTTTGGTTAGAACTGAGTAGTAATATTATAATTATCGTTGGTAAATTACAATCAAGCCTAATGAACGTTTGTTGTGTTGCCACGCTTCTTTAAATTTATGATGTTAAGTGGTACCTATCAGATAAGCTCTACAAAATACTCTACAGTTGAGAAACGATATAGCCTATATGTGAAAGCTCTATATTTATATGAAATATGGATATTGTCGAGTGAGACTTGATGATGGAGTTATGTTTAAGTGAATAAATTGATATGTCTTAAACAACAGAAATAATGCAAAAAAGATATTTGGATTGACTGTATTGTTGAATTTATTGCTGAACAATATTTGAAAAAGAATTATGTAGTCTTGTAAATTATTCTATATGAAATGAGACCTTGAATAGGATGATGTTGTATATATGTTAACACGATATTTTCTTAAATTATGATCACGGGTGTTATAATTGTTCTTTCATTTTAATACAGGGATAGTAATTTTTTGTTTATTCCATGTTTTAATAGGGGTCATCTATTTAATACACAATAGTCCTGAAAATGGTCTCATGGATGATTACATAAGAGACCGAAACATCGACTTAAGACACTTTTTCGAAAATTCATCTATATAAGGAAAAGTGTAGATAAATGTGACATTGTAGGATCATTGAATCTTATTGTATTTCCTCTTGTTACATTGCTTGTGTATGTTGTCAGTAACCATACAATTATTTTGAAAAATATAAATTCTTTTCTATATACACCCGTGTTTGTATATCTTTTTCGATTTAAATTTCTTAGTTGTGATTGATATTGTTTAAAATGAAATTTAAGAATTAATTTACTAATAAGCAATTGATAAAAGCTTATACTTTATTAAGAATTTTAAAATATATTACTGTGTACTTTGAATAAATCTCTTGACGGCACCTTTACCCAGTAGTCCCACTAGTAGCATTTAATTTACAGGTCCTGGGTAAAGGTAGTACCACTTTACTAGGGACTGATAAGTAAAGTGGTACTACCACTTTACTTATAAAGAGATAACCTGGTAATACCAAGGTATTTTTAATAAGATCTGGATCCTGCCTTTATCCAGTTAGTCTTACCCAAGAGCACCCTCATACCCTACAGGTTCTTGAGGAGGTTGAGTCTGCCCTGGTGGTATTTACCTACCAAGGTTGGGAGAGGATACTGATAATAAAGCATGACACTATTATGTGTGTGAGGTTTCCTCTTCCATGAAGTATGACTCCTTCTGAAAATTACAGCTTAAGCCCAAATAAATAAGACAATAAAGTCTGTTGGTTTCTACCCCATTTCTTACAACGTGTAAACAATTGGTTGGAGAGATCTGTGATAGCATCAAACTCTTCTTGATGCCACCGTACTCACTTTTTGTGGTAGGTCTGATTTTGGAGCACCCATTTATTTGCTCCACTTGACTAGAGGAAACCTTAAGCATTGCTTTGGTCACTCAGAGCTCAACAATTAGTCCCTGGCAAAGGGAGCAAGTGGGCTTGGCACAGTGGCAGTGGCTCTATGACAAACAGTTAGGTGTTGAAGAGGCTTCCCAGGGCTTTGCGAGTATGTTATATGAAGTATTAAAAGAGGTTAAATCAATCAAGGCTGCACAGGAAAAAATGGTGGATGGAGTAAAAGAATGGTTAGACTCAGTGTGTGCACATTTGGGTAGCCTTTCTACCAGGCTAAATGAGATGGAACTAAAAGAGTGTCTGAATGTGAGGATAAGATACAAGATTTGGAAAAAGCTAATGAACAGTTGGAGAAGGAGACATCATGGCTCAAGGAGAAGCAGGAGCAGATGGAAAACTATAAAAGGAGGTCTCACCTTAAGCTCAAGGGAATCCTAGAGCACAGTAGGATGCCGCAGGATTTATGCAGTTTGTGGAAAATCTGATTACGTGTTTGGTGATTCCAGACCATAAGCATAATTTAACAATTATGAGGGCTCATTGAGTACCATCACAAATTGTTGGCCGAGCCAAGAATCCTAAGACTGTATTGATGAACTTTGCTAATTACAGAATTAAAGAGAGGAAACTGGCCAAGGTGATAAGGGAGGAGTCGTTTAAGTCTGCAGGCAACTTTCAGTTTCGTCAATTTTCAGATATGGCAGTTGAATTTGCCCGGAGGTGTAAAGAGTTCAGAAGTTTGATCCCAAAGTTTCAGGCAGACGGGGCACAGGCTTCAATAATTAAATTTATGGAACTCAAAGTCCTATTTAAAGACAGATTTCAAATATTTGGCAATGTTAAAGAGGCGGTTATGTTCCTAAAGTCAATGTCCCAGTATGGGAAAGTAGGATTTTAATTGTAAAACTGAGGCGGCTAAAGGGGATAAGTAATGGGATCCTGGCGCTCCAGTTTGGTGGTCTTGCCTACTAGGACTGGGTCTAAAATATTGTGCGATGTTAAAGAAGCTACTAGGTTTCAATGTCTTTATAATCCATGTCCAGTGTGGGAAAGCAGGCTTCATGGGTCTAAGAAAGAGGGGAGAGAAGGTGGATCCTGGCACTGTGTCATAGTGCCAATGTCCATGTGGGTGGGGAGGACTGTAAGGTGAGGAAGTGTTGTATTTCATATCGGTACCCTAATATAGGTCCAGGGAACTTCGTACACTTTCCCTACATCAGCTCCCGCTATTTCATATGATCGAGCCTTATAAGGACATAACTCCAAATAAGGACAGAATGCCTTATAGGGACATCACGACTTTTAAGGACTGTAGCTTTTTATGGACTAAACCTTTCACCTAGTTCCATGATGAGGGTGGGTTTTTTCCCAATTGATTGCTAAGACGTCATCCTTAGCACATATGAATAATTGATGAGTACACTCTCCAGGAGGCATACTTCACCTCTCCCATCGAAGCACAAGGTTTAATCCCCAACGTCATACCTCATACTGAACAATGGGTAACACACGTACATAGACTGTATAAATACAGCACCTCTTGCGATCAGAAAGCAGGAGGGAACCGAAACTTCAAGACCGACACACTGACCAAAGGCGTTGCAGCTCCGGCATACCATCGCTCCAGCTGACAGTGGTCTGACGATCCCTTGTGGGGTGTCCAGCTCAAGTCCAGGACGAAGTCCCACACTCTCACTATTCAGGTATGGGGGTTCGACTCAATCCTAGCGGGATTCTTGGCTCTTAGACATTAGGCTCTCAGGCTTATTACCTCTTTCGCACCTACTTACATGCTGGGTACACTCAGCTACATCTAGTCAGGCATATTAGGAGTATGCACTTTATTTTTTAAATGCATTTCATATTTATGTATATGTTCATGACTACTGCACAATGGTAGAACAATACTATTCCTTTTTATTGACTGTACTGCTGGTTCTATATCTCTGCTACTGTGTTACAGTTGTAACAGCGCACTTATTTTACATGAGAAGAACTATGGTACAATAAACTCTTATTGTAAAAACGCTCGACTGTTTCTTCTCTGTATCTCTCTGAGAGTAAAACAAGCAAGAACGAGTGACTGGGTAGTATATTGTTTCCACAAGTCTGACGTTATTTTGTTCTGAGGTTGCCAAAAACGAATCTCTCTGAAAGCAGGAGATTCTAGTGGCAGTGCGAGCTAGCTAATGCAAACCATAGGCTAACATATGCGGTGGGGGTGCACGGAGTCAGTCTGCCACCAGACCCCCAGTATATGTTATCCGTAAACAGCGTAGGTCCTGCATGACAGGGTATTATTAAGACTACACTACAGAAGGAAGCGTAGGACTCCCACAGATGCAAGGATGAAAGAGGGGACAAGGAATAGTGGGGCGAGGGAGGTTCAGGGGTGCAGTATAAAATGAGATCCAGGACAAGAAATATATAAAAGTGATATATCAGGACAAGAACGGTTTTATCAATGGACATCAGATGGGGACCAATGCACATTATTTAGCAGAGGTGTTGGATTACCTCTCTGGTAATAATATCCCCGCTTCAGTCTTTCTATTAGATGTGAAAAAGGGCTTCGACCTCGTGATTTGGGAAAATCAAATGAATAGTCATCGGATGATGACTATTCATTTCACAGCAGAAGCACCATCACTAGCATATAGGATGATGAGCAGAAGGTGCGTATGGTAGGTTATATCAGCACTGGCACACAACCAGATTTCTTCTCTGCTAAAATCTCCACCTGCTGAGTATTTTCATCTATAGAAATCAAGTAGCCTAATGGAACTTCCCTTCAATGGATATTGATATGTACTACTAACTTCATGTAACAACAAAACTTACTTTTTTAGAAGGCAAACTCCAAGCACAAACCTTTTTAAGCAAATAATGTTAATTTATTTCATGTGAAATGTACTCAAAGCGTGCACACTTCAGGCTAAACTTATTCTAAACTTTCATATTTGGAAGCATTTTGGATTCGCAGTTGTAAATGTATTGAGCATATTAGTTTTCGAAGGCAATGGAAAAGAACACAGCACTTCATCAATATGTGAGTAATTTGATGTAAAACTAACATTAATAGATTCTCCATTCTTAACCCTATCCGAATAAACCACAGAGGCAGTGGAATGAAAAAGCTAACAAATACTCCGCTGTAACTTCATTCTAAAACTTATGTCTTTATTCTCGCCTGACCCCATGAAGTAAATGTTTTTCTTGAACTGATTGTAATTTGTTCGAATGAAGGGAGGCACCAATCAGGTATGTCTGCTCTCCCCACTGTTCTTTCTCCTGCAGTTGGAATCATAGGCTGCCATCTTCACCGTTTCTAAATCTTTAAAGCGTATCCAAACATCCGCTGCTTTAATCTACGCCTGCTGATGGAAAAAACTAAGACAAGTGCTTAAGACAGCTGTTATATTTCATCACCAAACAAATCTCGTTTCTGCAGCATTTGCAAACTCCAATTGGCGTTCACTTAATATATCCATTTCAAGAATGAAATCATCTAGATACCAATGAACCCATTGATGTGGTGCTCTATTTTTGTACCATCCCAGGAAATCTTTCAGCTAAATCCTGAACTCAATAAGGTATGACAGGGCACCTTCCCACCGAAGAATGAAAGATTCCGCATTGATTTATGCAGATGCTCCCATTTGGAACAATGGCAAAGTTGTCTGAGTCATCTCAAGACTCAATGATTTGTTCATAGAATTACACTCCGAATTCACTATCAACACAACACAAAAATGGAATTACTTCCGACTTGAATACAACAAAAAAGTTAACTTGTCCCCACACCATATGCTCTACAGACTTGCCAATGCTCACCTGATTGGATACTTAGGACTATTATGAAGGACTGATGTCCTGCCTCATTGTAACATTTATCTCTGAGTTTTGCTCAAAGTCTGCGGAACATGTCCCCATGGTAAAGACAACTTTCTTGAGGCTGGGATAAAGAACGCAGTCTTTCCCACATCCCTACTCACTACAGGGGACTTTGTGAAGCAAGCTTTATTATAGCCCTGTTGATAGTGAATCCTGTCAATTTGAAAGATACCAGTTAATTCCCAGATTCATTTTGTTGGAGACACTGTGACAAGAAATTGCTCTTGACTGTAACAGGACTCCTCTTGGCCATCAATATGCTTATGCATGGCTGTGTTTATGTGTTTGAAGCCATCTCTAAACTAATGCTTTTGCATGGTACATCAGAGATACTAGGGGTGAATTATCTGTGGCACATATGGATCACCACCTCTCTTGCAGTATAAAACATTGCATATTGAGACCTCGCATATAGACATTCGTCAAGAATGTTTGTACAAGCGGGTGAGAATGGCATCACTTGAGAACATAGTACACAGAATGCAAGATCAGCTTCCTATACTTTGTTAGTTCTGGAGTGGAGCCATACAACTCGAGATCCAGAATATTCATGACTGGTGGACCCTGCATCCTTTTATCTATGCTGGTTCTTACTTTACTTGTTATATGATGATTTCCCATCTGCACACTTGGATGTTGCCCAGAATGGCCACCCAATGACCTAGTGCTGAATCCCTTGACGTTCTATCTAATGTGTCATGATGTGGTTTTCATTTTATTTCCAGAGAAGGCACCCTGTTCCATGTCAGTGCCCTTATACCAGTCATTCCTCTCCTCTTCACCCACTCTCCTAGTCTTTCTAACCCTCCACTCCCGCTCAAATAATTGTTCGCTTTTGAGATGTCGCTGGAAGCAGTATGTACCTTTTTAGGTTTCTTTAGTTAGAGAGGAATTTTGTTTCTTATTAAGACTAGTTATATAGTTGTATATTGGTCAGTTTCTTTTTTTATATTTATTAAAAAAGAAATTGATCAAAAAGCTAATAGATGCCTCTAATGCGTCACAGTGCAAAACAGTGACGGGGTCAAAGTGAATCCTCTTGATTTTCTCAAACTAGCACATTGTTGCTAAACATCCTATTGTCACTGACAACAACAGTTTAAATACGCTGAAGCCTCAAACTAATTTCAAATATTTAAATGCTAAGAATAAAAAGTCATGAAGTTGCTATAATATAGTTTGTAAGAGAAGGCCATGCATCTGCCATGTGCTCAGTGTTCAGCTGCAGAATAAAGACAATGTTATGCCATGAATTCAGTGAAACTCTAGCAAATAAAATAATTAATTACATGTGTAGGAAATTCAGATTTCCAGACAAGCAAAAAGAAATTAAGAAATGTAATATCCCAGGTTGTGCGATTATAAATTGGCCGCAGTGGTAAGCCCGGGTAGGAGACTGCCAAACTATAACTTGCCCATTGTTTCTGTACAAGGATTTCCCAGGTGAGGGAATAGTGGACCTGATTGTACCGGCTGCAAAAACCAACCGATAAAATGTGTACAGGATTGGGCTGTAAGTGCTGACCCACACCCTGAAGTCCCCCCACCGCCACCAATGGCACATTTGGAGCATGCTTCCCCAATTTATTTTATTTATTTATTTTAAAGGTTTTATATAGTGCTGGCTAGACCCGGAGGTATCAGAGCGCTTTACATGAGTATAAGATCATAGTTGCAGGTTACATCGTTACAAAGGTTACACAGTTATTAGAGCATGGCAACATAGTTACTTGTAAGGTCGAGATAAACAATAAGCACAGATACGTAAGGGAAAAAGCAGGCAAGGGGAGAGATTCAGGGGAGCGGGTTAGGAGCAGGGGAAGTAGACAGAGAATGAAGGAGGGAAAGAGGAGGGGAGGGGGAGAGACACAGCGTGGAAAGAGGAGGGGGAGGGTGATGGGGACACAAACCGGTAGACGAGTCAAAGCTGCGTCCAAAGTCCAGTAAGCTGTGATCATAGGGGAAGTGGTATCATTTCCTCATCTCTATTGCGAGAGGCTCCCTTTATGCAGTGGACTCTCTCAGAGGGGTCTCTGAGACTCCAAGGCCTACATACTGGATCCTTCCCCAAAAAGGGGAGAGGGAGTGCTTTGGCAAGGGGGGCCATACCATACCTCAGTTGTGAGTGGCTCCCTTGGTACTGTGGACTCTCTCAGCGGGTTGGCTGAGATTCCAGAGTATAAATATTGGATCTTTCCCCAACAAGGGGAGAAGGAGAACAGGGGGCTAGGCGGTGTAGCAGGTAAGGGGAGAGATACGGGGGAGAGGGGATAGGAGCGAGCATTTTACATGAGGAACACTAATGTTACAAATTTACATCAGTGACAAGTTACATAAGTATCAAGAAAAGCATTTAAAGAACATAGGGGACAGGGTTAATGGAGCAAGGAAGGGTAAGGGGATAGGGTAAAGGGGTAGGAGGAAGAAAGGAAGTAGAGACGAGGGGAAAATCTGCCCAAGGTCCAGCTCGGGGGGGATGAGTCCACAACCAGTCTCCTCTTTAGCTATGTGGTAGCTCCACCGGGCATCGGTCAATTTGCTTGGTCTCTACAGTATGGGGTAAGTTCCGCAGGCTCCAAGTCCTGATGTGTAAGCAAGTTAGGTGATAGGTTCATGGTCTGGTCAATGTCCAATTATTGTCCCAGGGAAGTAAAACAATGTGGAGGGGAGCATTATGGCAGACATCTTTGGGTCAGGCAGGGGACCATTGACCTTAGTGTTACATTCAGCCATCCCCGATATAAATCTGTCATTCGAGGGGAGGTGATTGAAGAACGAGGAGCAGCTAGAGGCCAGAGTCCGCTAGTCTCTCATGGAGGAGAGTATTGTCGCGAGGAGGCAACAAAGGAGAGACAGCCGCCATTATCAGATCAGGCGGGGCGTCTCCTATATCCCTCTCTTTTGCAATAGGAACTAGTTGATCTATATAATGATGAAGCCATGAAAACGAGGTAAGTATCAAACATGTCGGATACCCTACACGCCATTAAGATTGCTGAGACAAGTGTGGTAGAACTGGCGGACAACTTCATACTTTGTAGGACTAGTAAATTAACGCAGAGGCAGTAGGAGGGTGAGAAATGACTCACCATGACATCTGCTGAGGAGCTCTTGCCAGAAGAAGCTGTGTAGATGAGGGAGGATCCCCGGGTGCAGCGTTAGATCGCCCGGGTCAGCTTGAATGTCGATTTGTTTTGGCCCTGGGTGCCATTTTGGGGTCAGGCGTCGGTCCCCATGAACACCAAGGGTCCTGCAGCATTCTGTACGAGGTGTACGCGCCCCTCTAGGTGGAAGCCCGAAAGGGCCCAGAGAAATTTGTGCCAGGTAAGATCAAGAATCGCTATGCGATTGCGGACACTTAGAAGGCTTAAGGACTAAGACGGACGCAATCCGCCATATTGAGGTCAGGCAGCATTCGGGAGAAAAAGCTCCGGTACAGCAGGGGACTCTATTTCGGGGTGTAAATACCTTGTTGCGTGCAGGACAAAGATCGAGCATTCACATACTAGCGCTATCCGGGATCTTCAACGGCATATCAGCGTGCTCGGAGGTCAGAAGTAGAAGCGCTCGCTGGCTCCGTTCGTGGCAGAGAGACACGATCAACCAGCCATCGGCTGCACCACGGGTGCAGTGCAGGCCGCCCCCCCACCCCCAGGAACCGGAGCAGTGGCGGAAGGCTTTCGGGCACCGCGAAACCAGCGGAGCGCAGCTCGTCAGGCAGGTGAGCTCCGGTGCCGAGTCACAAGGCACTTAGCTTGGTGGGCGGTTGTTGCGCATAGGGCTCAGGCTGCAGGTCGTTCTGGGTTTTAGGTTGAGAGCGATTCAATTGGAGCAGGTTCAGCAGGAGTAGAAATGGTTACTTTGCGGTCCATTCCAGTGCCAGGATTACACCAGCAAGTTAGTTCTGACTACTAACACCCACCCCACGCCACACCGGTCCCTCTGCTGTCATTTACCGCTTGCGGAGATATCCCATCCACCATGAAAGTGATCAAAATTCAGCTTGACAGATGGATACGTGAAGATGTACATTCGTGGGCATGTTCACTGGAACTTATGCAGTGAAAGATGAGCCACAAATACAGTAGAATCTGCAACTGGAGGCTCACTGGGGCAATATTACATGACTAAACGATGGTCAGTAATTTGGCCCCAAGCGATCGCCACTGACTGAGATTCTTTCAAGCATTCCTTACATCAACTTGTTGTGTTTTGCAGGTGTATATTCTTCTGTTCTATTTTGTCTCGTTTAGTTGATATAATTATGATTTTTTTATGTTTTACAGTTGTGTGCAATCATGCAGGCATCTCTGTGTACATATTTGAAATTCTGTTTGTACTGAGCTGGGTGGAGCACAGGTGTGTGAGCGATTGTTTTATATACACCTGTTGGTAATTCCTCTGAAAAAGGACACGGAGCTGACGTAAACACGTCAGGCCAAATCATGTACTTTCAATAATTATCACTTTTTTGCACTTGCACATATAATGATCTGTTTGCATTGAGCAACTAAAATGACAGAGATAAACTGAAGCATATTTTTTACCTACAGATTTGCGTGATTCCTTAATTTCCATGGAACCCCCGGCATTTCCCTCACATTTGACCCTTTTTTCGATATTGCCATTTATATTTGCTGTTTTGTGTACTTGGGGTGTTGTATTTCTGTGGCAAGAAGTTCCACTCTCTCAGGCAGGAATAAAAAAAAGCTCCAAAATAGGTTTATGAATAAATCCTGACAGTCTTATTCAAACAAATACTTTGAATTATCTATCCCTGAATATCTATTTGCAGAAAATGGGTCATTGTCGACTAATGAACCTCAGGAATAAGTGCTTGTATTCTTTGGATCATTTTGTCCTTTTACCGTTAATTCCCTTTCATGATTCTCTTCCCTTTATTTAATTTCTCCGAGTCTTTTGAGTGTGGGAAGCAGTTATACAATTGCTACACCTACGCATATAAATTTCAGTCTGTTCAAGACAAAAATAATAGATATGAACCCTATAAACCGTAGTGCATTTTTACTCAAAAGTAAAATATTCTCAAACGGGGTTCAGTATGCTCAAAGCTAGTTTTTATATGGGATTTAATACCACAGTCCGACCACTTCTGAGCACTGCATAATTTGTTACATTACTCAATACAATTGTACTCAATTTACCATTCTCAGAAGGATGAAAAGCAGAACTGTCCTGACCAGATTTGGAATGGATGACATGTAGACCTCTGAAGATGGCAGCCACCATTCACCTCACTGAGCTTCCTTGCCCAGCCCAAAGGATGGTGTAAAGGGGAGGGAGAAAAATAATATTTTTACAAAACTGCATGCATGGAATAATAGGGCAATATTGAAACAACAGTTTCCCTCCCTTCTTTCCTTCACTTGGCATAATTTTACCCAGTTAGTTTAGTGTGGGAGGCACTTATATAATTGCTCAAACCCACGCATGAAATAATCGCTCTGTTCAAGAAGTCAAGAATAGATGTGCACAATGCAAGGCATCTTTAAGCAACAGTAAAATAGCCTAAAGCAAGTTTTGAAATGTCTTTGAGCTCTACATCATAAATGAGTTTTATATAGGGTTGCATGCCAAGCCTGCCTTTTCTAAGCACTGTTAATAACGTGTTACATTTACGCACTGTAATTGTACTTGATTCATAATTCAGAGAAAGATGAAAGCAAGGCTCTGCCAGAACGAGAGTGTACGTCATCATTATCACTGCAAATGTCAGAGGTGAGCATATATCTGCCTAAGCAATTTTATCAGCCTGAGGGAGGTAATATAATCAGGTAACTGGGAAAATGTCTATAAAAAGACATTTACTATGGTGTTTGTGGGGGGGCTGCACTGGTGGTGAAGGGGCCCACTGAGTGAGGCTTACAGGTGAAGTAGGAGGCACACAACAGAAAGACCAGTGACACAGTGGTATAAGTGTATGGGCTGGAAGGACCCTGAGGGGGAACAACCTTTACAACGCAACTTTTACAACGCAGTACCGTTACAACGCATTTTTTACAACGCATAATCCATTACAACGCATGACATTACAACGCATGACACTACAACGCATTTTTAAAAACTACCTTTACAACGCATTCCATTACAACGCATACTACCATTACAACGCATACCATTACAACGCATAATATTACACTACACTATCCAACACTTACCCTACTGTTGCACCCCCTGGAGTTAGAATAGTAATTTTTACCCCTATACTATCCAACACTTACCCTACTGTTGCACCCCCTGGAGTTAGAATAGTAATTTTTACCCCTATACTATCCAACACTTACCCTACTGTTGCACCCCCTGGAGTTAGAATAGTAATTTTTACCCCTATACTATCCAACACTTACCCTACTGTTGCACCCCCTGGAGTTAGAATAGTAATTTTTACCCCTATACTATCCAACACTTACCCTACTGTTGCACCCCCTGGAGTTTGAATAGTAATTTTTACCCCTATACTATCCAACACTTACCCTACTGTTGCACCCCCTGGAGTTAGAATAGTAATTTTTACCCCTATACTATCCAACACTTACCCTACTGTTGCACCCCCTGGAGTTAGAATAGTAATTTTTACCCCTATACTATCCAACACTTACCCTACTGATGCACCCCCTGGAGTTAGAATAGTAATTTTTACCCCTATACTATCCAACACTTATCCCACTGTTGCACCCCCTGGAGTTAGAAAAGTAACTTTTACCCCTATACTATCTAATACTTACCTTAAATGCAATTTAATATTATGCGTTGTAATGGTATGCGTTGTAAAGGTATTATGCGTTGTAATGGAAATGCGTTGTAAAGGTAGTTTTTAAAAATGCGTTGTAGTGTCATGCGTTGTAATGTCATGCGTTGTAATGGATTATGCGTTGTAAAAAATGCGTTGTAAGTGCATGCGTTGTAAAAGTGTGCATTGTAACGTCATACATCCACCCTGAGTGGTCTCTACCCTTTCATTATATAGCCTCTAGCCACGCCTGGCCAGAGGATGGACAAGGTGCATTTACGGGGCATAGTCTCCACATGAGAGGGGTTAGTGGGCTATTACATCCCTTCCCAACTTGGCAATGAACTCAACACGCAAAGTCTCTGAGCCTCTGGCTCGGTGGCGGGTAGATGTGATATCGGTGTTGCTGAGAATGTCCTATCATTTCCTCCAGCCTCTGGTAACTGCCAGAGTCAGCTTCAGCATTGAGCTCTTTTTGGGCCTGGCTGAGAGTTTCATTGCTAGAGCCAAATTCTTCTTCCTTTCAGCTTTCTGATCCTGGGGGGGCTCTCCCATGTTGTATCATTCTCTCCCTCCTCTGCTTCAGGTGACTGGGTGAAGTCTACTACTTAGAACCAAGAGATGTTCCTTGTGACCAGTTTGTGATCATGGTCCTGTTCACCAGGGTGACGTTCCACAACTCTGGTTCAAAGTATGTTCGGAACTTCCATCCTGGGCGGCAGTCTCTGAGCAGCACTTTGTTACCTGGTGAGATCACTCATGAAGTGGCACGCCACTTGAGGCTTGCACACACGTTGGTTTGAGTGTGTCGAACTTTGGCGTTCATCAGGTCATATCATGGGGGAGACCACTCTGAGTGTACAGGGATTGTGTCCCCGCGGTGGCCATTGAGCATCAGTGACAACAAAGAGCACTGGGTGGCACAATGTGGTACTCTATGAAACTTCTGGAGTGCGACTTCAGGGTTGGTCCCGCAACCACAGCAATTCTGAAGGTCTTAATCAGTGTCCGCATGAACTGCTCCACTTCTCTGTTTGCCTGCGATCATTGGGGCGTGATTCACTGGTGGCAAATTTGTAACTGTTCTAGCAGGTCCTGGATTTCAGCACCTTAAAAAGACAGTCCATTGTCCTTCTTTACCTCTTCACGTAGGCCAAAGAGTGCAAAAGCTTTTCCCAGTGCTGGTGCTACATTGCAGAAGACTGTAGAGTCAACAACTTCGATGATAGGATACTTGGAGCAGCCTTCAACTATGACTACGGCTGTTCTCCCGTCCAGGAAACTTCATAGGTCAAGACTCAGTCTGGACCATGGCACAGGACATGGCTCTTCTGCTATGATGGGTGCAGATACTTCTTGAGAACTGGTAAGCTGGCACAAAGAGCATTGTCTCACCATGTCATCGATGGCGGCCTCTAGACCTGGAAACCAGACTTTCTCTCTCATGCAGGACTTCATTTTTGCTGTCCCCTGATGCCCCCCATGAGCCAGTTCTGTTACTTGATGCTGCAATATCTCTGGTATTACTAGGCATTGTCCCCTCAGGATGCGCCCATCCATTGTGGCACTTAATTCATTTTTCAATCACCACATTTTTGTGGGTCGTTCTCTTTCCAAGCCTTGCCACCCATTTGCGTTGCATGGGAAGAACTACCATGAGCCACTCTTCAGAGCATTCAGCACTCTTCATAGCACTGGGTCTGTCACCGAGGCATCTCGGATTTCGGCTAGACTGAGTGCTTGGGGGCATGCTCTTTTGAAGACTAAGTTGGTATAGACTTTGATGTCATGCGTGTTTTCATCAGGTTCTCTGACCCGTGATGGTGGATGGCATGAAAGGAAATCCCCCGGGTTCTTGGACGCTTGTCAGTATATGACTTCCATGTGGTAGTGCTGCAGTTGGATAGCCCAGCGTTCAATCCATGGCAGCGGATTTGTTGCAGAACAATGGAAAAGGGGAATGAGAGGTTGGTGGTCAGCAACAACTCTGAATGGTCTTCCACAGAGGTACAGGTGGAAGTGTCCGCAGGCCCATTTCATTGCTAGGGCTTCTCTCTCGAATTCCGAGAAATGTGACTCGGTCAGTGTCAGTGCATTGCTGGAGAAAGCTAGTGGAGCCCACCTCCCGGTTCTGCTGCCTGGGTGAGCAGCGCACCTAGTCCAATTGGGCTGGCATCAACCAGTAGTTTGGTCCATTTCTTTTGATCAAAGTAAGCCATGGTGGTCTTGCTTAATAAGGCTGTTTTTATTGCTTCAAACGCCCTCTTTTAAGATGAGCTCCACTTCCAGGGGATGTCAACTTTGGTAAGAGCTTTTGGGGTTAGGCAATGGTGGCCAGATTGGGTATGAATCTGCAACAATTGGTGGCCATCCCTAAAAAACCTCTGACTTCCGAGATGGCCACTGGGGCATGGTCCTGTTGTATTGCCTGCCGGTGATCGACTTGCACCCATCTTGGTTGAACACATAACCGAAGAACTCAATAGAGTTTTAAAACAAGGAACATTTTTCCCTGGGCAAGGTGACACTGTGCTCTGATCATCATAGTGTGGCTTGCAAATGCCCGTGGTGTTCTTCTGCTTTGGCAGAGTATATTAGGATGTTGCCATTAACGTTCATGACGCCCTGGAGGCCGTACAGTGTCTCCTGGATGGCATCCTGGAAAACCTCTTCTGTAGAGGAAATGTCAAAGTTCAACCTTTTATACCGGTGCAGCCCCAGGTGCATTGAACACGTGGTGATACACTTGTTCTTCTAAGGAGTGAAGTAGTTGGTGCTATCATCCTTTGAGGTCTAATTTGGAGAACCACTGTGATCCATTAAGGTCAGCGACCTTTTTGGGTGTTATGTGTCTTTCCTGTTTGATGGCCTGATTGAGCAAGCACATGTCGATGCAGAGGAATATTTTTTCTGGTTGCTTCAGTTTTTCTGTGATTACCATGTGGGAGACCCATGGCATTGGTCTGGACACTTTTTCAATAACACCTTGGTTCTCCAACTTGTCCAGTTCTTCCTCGACGAGTGGTCACAGATGGAACAGCACACATTGGTGGTGAAGCGTGACTGGCTTCACAGACCTGTCAATGTGTAGTTTGATTGGTTGGGCTTTTAGGCATCCCAATCCCATGAACAGCTCTGGGAACTGGTTAAGGAGTTTGTCTACTTGGCAGACTGTAACTTTTTGTGCAAAAGAAATTAGCCCTAGATCCTCTGCAGTGTGGCTTCCGATGAGTGTGTCCGCTCCTTGGTTGACTACGTGGAATGTGTCATAATTTCCTGGCCTTTTGAGCATACCTGGACTGTCATTCACCCTTTCAGAGGCATCAGGGACTGTCTGCTGCAGATAAAGATTTTGGTGTTTGTTGGCGATAGAGGGGTTCTTGGATGGAGGCATCCGTGTTGTTGGACTCCCACCACATTTACCGATGCACGGGTGTCGATGAGGGCCTTGACGTCGGAGCCGGTGATTTGGACCATGCAGGGGGGCTGCGGCCGTCTGTGGCACTTCAGGTCATTCGTGAAAGAGATGAGGATCTCTTCCTCCTCATCATCGTCTGGTGATAAATCTTCCAGTTGCTGTCGGTGTTGTTGCGACAACCTGGTGGACTTTTGTGACTCAGGCTCATCTAGGGTCAGCTATCACTGGGCTTTGGTGGGGGTCCACCTGCCTCTTGTGCCCCTTCTTTGGGGCCCTCCTCTACATACATTTGCAAAGTGGTTTAACTTGCCACAGTTGGAACATGTGCGTTCTTGTGCTGGCCAGTCCTCAATGGGGTGTTCCTCTCACCCACAGTATCCGTATTGGTGTCCTTGTTGGGAGGAAGTGTGGGTCCTGGGCTTGTTTAGGCTCATTTTAGTGCTGATAGTGTTAGCATGCTCTGTTTTTACTATGGGGACCTTTTTGGGTTGTTGCATAATGGCGACATCCATCTCGGCTGGTCTAGCCATGGCCAGATCATGGGACCTGGCTATGATGAGGATATTATCAATGTTGATTTCGGGCTACCGAAGGATGGGACCTTTGAAGGTTTTGTTTCTGCATCCTTGGATTTTTTTTGCCCTTATTTAGTTGTGCTGGCCGTCCATTGTGCATGAGCTGACAAGTGCACGTGGGCACGTGTTACAGGTAACTATGGATTCTTCTTCTTGCTGTCTAGCTTGACGAAGTTTAAATCACTCAAAATCTGGGTTTAGTTGTGGATCAAAAAGAGCACTAAGCCCCCGCACTGCAGCGTACTTTGAAGCACCTGTATTTGGCAGGTTTTCAAACAGCTTATGGATTTTCCCACCTGTGTAGTGGAGCAGGAGAGATTGTTTGATAGTCCCATCAGTCTCACGGGTTGCGACAAATCGTTTTCTAGCCTATCAACCCACATCTTCTCAATGGCTGTAGCACTCCCACAAGTGTGTGTAGTGGGATCGGCTGTACTCTTGGTGGGCCCTGCTGGGGTTCAGCATTGGCATCGTCCGCATTGCGAGTCAGCCTAGTGTTTGTGACCTTGGGCATGGGGACCAAGGCTAAGGATGGTTTTCAGGTGGTATTGCCTTCTGGTGTGTAGGAATCGAAAGCTCTTTTCCTGCCTCATTTTTGTGGTGTGTTAACACTCTACTGCATGCTGTTCGGGTCTTAGGGCCTGCTTTTGCCAATTTTGGATGGTGTCCTTTATTATTTATTTATTTATGTATTGTCTTTTCCCAATTTGCTGTATCCAGTGCTTGTTGTGATGTCCCCTTTATAATTAAACCCTCCTGTTTTCATTCCTTTTCCGTTTCTCTATTGCCTGCTCGGTTGCAGCCTTGTGAGAGCTACGGTAGCTGTACCCCTCCATCTGGAGAGCGCAATGCCCAGTCGGATACCTAAAGGTTGCAGACAGCAGTCTGCAGCAGCTCGTTGTCTCATTTGCAGGGCGAGGGTTGCACCCAGGGTCAGGGTGGGGTCGGAGTGTGGTCCAGCAGCCGGTAATCTCTGGCAGCAGGGCTGGAAACGCAGGGAATAGTCGGCAGTGTAGCGTGTCACAAGCCCTGAGATCAAAGCATGTGCTGGCTGCATGTCGGAGATGAGCACTCCCAATCAGGACCGGACTGGCCGTAGCGGGTACTGGGCAATCCCCCGATGCGCCCCACGGGTTGGGGCCGGTTTTGGGCCCCTGGGGGCCGTTTTTGTTAGAGGGTGTTTTTGCAGCATAGCTGCATAATCGGCCCTGTAACAACATCGGCCGAACACCGGCCCTGGCAAAGAGCTCGGCGGTACACCCAAACCCCAGGGGGGCCGGCCGAGCACTTTGCCAGGGCTGGTTTTGGTTCCCAGTCCGGCCCTGCTCCCAATGCTCGGTGTGCAGGACTGCTGAGAGGAGGCACATATGGGAGACCCTCATCGTCAGTGTTCCGGGGGGCCACCCTGGTGGTGAAGGGGTCCACTGAGTGAGGCCTACAGGCAAGGTAGGAGGCACCAACAGAAAGAAGAGTGACACAGTGGTATAAGTGTATGGGCTGGAAAGACCCCGAGCGGTCTCCAACTTTGAGGATGTGCAAGGTGCATTTCCGAGGCATAGTTTCTGCGAGGGAGGGGCTAGTGGACTATTACAGTGTTGATATAATCAGAGAAAGAAATAATTTCAAAGGACATACTTCAAAGCCCATAAGATATATATATAAGGAAGGCGATGGCCCGGAGTTCAAAGGGTTCACTTATTAAGAGCACCCACATCATTAACACTGTTAAATCATGAGTTCATATATTAGACTCAATTGTTACAAATGCATAGATTATTTTTTTTTATCTGTTGATTATTAGCACCTATTTCACCATTTGCCCGTTTGGATTCCATTTTCACTGCATAGAGTAATCCTCATTGTAAACTTTACAACTTGGGTTCTCTTCAGTGTGACAATGTCCTTCACTGTAAGCATCACTAGTGAACTTGTGATGGAGTAGTGTGGCTCACTGGTTAGAGGCGGCAGACCCGGAAGCAGAGGACGGCCCGGGACCAGGGTTCAATTCCCGACGCGGCAGGGTCGTGGACCAGGGCCAGCGGACCGATAATTCTCGCTTCGGTGCCTACTCTAACCAGGGATCACACTCGGCAACTCTGGGCATTAGCTTGCCTCATCTCCACAACGGCCCCCCACATTCGCCGGGGATGCCTGGTTTCACCTTGGAGATACCAAGGAGGGACCATCTCACAGGGATAGCCAGGACGGGTTCCCCAGCGGTCTACAGCGCCACGAAACCTCTGCAGCAGTGCGCTTTACAAAAAAACACATACACAACTCTCAAATGTAGTAAACCATCATATGGTGGATGATGTACTTGTGCATACTTTACATCATGATGTTATTTTATGGTGGCAATCATCTTTTCATTTAAATAAATAAATATAGTTGTAACAATGAATATAAGCGTTTACCTGAAAGGCCATTGTTTCTTCATTTTTTTCTTCGGAGAACTAGCAAACGTCCGGGGCTATGTTTATCAACTACGTTCTGATGTACACTTGCCCTTTTTGTGGGCTGTCCATTCAGTTTTATTCAGGCCTAGTGAGCCTCATTTTATACAACTCCATAATATTATAAGTAATCTCCCACCTGGTGATCCAAGGGATTTCCGATATGACATGCATTCTTTCTTAAGACTTTTATTGTCCCTTGATTCGTCCATTGACCAAAACTGCTTTGCGAATTCACAAAGCAGCACCTCAAATTTGTTCCTAGCATGCAACAGTTAAAATCCCAACAGAACATGGTCTGTTTGAGCTAATGAGTCCAGGAGAGCTACATTAGGGATTTATTTTTTGAGGAAAATTGTATTGCCATCTACATTTTAATAATAGTTCAAAATTAATAGAGTATCAAGGTTCGCAGATAGAATTTGAACATTTGAAAAGTGTAGCTCCGCTTTTAATACATATCTGGAAGTTTAAAAAAGTGTATTCTTTGGGGAAATATTGAAGTGAAAAAGAAATAGTTCATACAATACCGTCAATCGCGAATGGCTTTGTATTTTACAATAAGGGTTCATTCTAAAAATGTTGAAAGACGCTATTACAGAATTAGGTGTAAAAGAGATAATGCAATTGAAGAAGCACAAAAGTAAAAGACATGAGAACAAGGCAACATCTGGAGATAAAAGACAGCTTTGAAAAAAGTGTTCCAAAGTTACACTTCGTAGAAGTCTAAATGTGGAAGATATATAAAGAAACTCCAGTTCGAGGAAACAGATTGTGAAGAAACACAGCAGCTTCCATTAGGAAATAAAAGCGTAAACCGTACCTGCATTTTTAGTTCAAGTCTTGATAATGATAATAATAATGGAAATTGTAAATCTTATCTGTGATTTTATAATGCAGTACAAGCAACCGCATACCTGTTGCAGAGCGCTAGTTAGGCTGGTTGAGAGTCTGAGAACTCCCAGAAGAGGTTAGGATAGTTCAGAGTGCCACTAAATGCAAGGTTGGGACCTCTGTTTAGTATTTATTATTTGCTAACCTACTCTTAACAAGTTTCAACAGAACGCTAGTCTAAAGAGTTCTGTTTTTGAGAGTTTCCTGAGTAGCTTCTCTCAAGTTGGGGTTCAAAGTATTTCATGGCCTTGTCCCCTGAACACCCAGTGACCTGTCTCCATATTGCTGAAGTTTGAAAGTTCATTGGTGAATCAGACAGAAATGACTCTCAGGGTTCTTACATTGTGTGATGTTGTTGGATGCAGTCAGTGGCTTGCAGGCCACTTTAGGAGTTTCGTTTTCTCTCATTTCAGGCAGAGAAAGTTTTTTTCCGTCCAGTAATGTGCGTGGTCTAAGCATTCTCCTAGTATCGATCAGGTTTCCAGGTTCATTGACGAGGCAGAAACGAATTTATTTTCCATCTGTTGACATTTTAAAGTTGCCCTGATGGCTTTAAAATGGATGTATGACGTAACAACGCGAGTCTTTACAACGCGTGCAGTTACATCGCGGTTTTTACAACGAACGCGATGTAACCACGCGATGCCATTACAACGCAAGTCTTTACATCGACTTGCGCTAGATGGCGTGCTAACATTAGAAAAGCGTAATTTACTATTCCAACTCCAGTCCACTTAACAGTAGGGAAGGTGTGGGGATAGTAAACTACACTATTTGTAATGTTAGCACGCCATCTAGCGCAAGTCAATGTAAAGACTTGCGTTGTAATGGCATCGCGTGGTTACATGGCGTTCGTTGTAAAAGTTTATTTGTAATGGTAGTGCGTTGTAAAGTTGCGTTGTAAAGGTTGTTTACCCTTTAAAATACGTGTGACCACAGTTCTGTGCACACATTCATCGGCAAGCGTGACAGGGTGAAGATTCAGATGCCCCGATGCATACTTGTTTGGGTAGGTTGAAGGTGAAAAACCAAATACATTTAAATGTCTTACAGGACAGGCCTGTTGATTCGTGGAGTTTTTTCATTAGACATTCATAATGTATGGCGGCATAGGTTACAAGGTGTCTTTCAGTGGCTTACTTAGTTTTATATAGGAAGCCGATGGCCTCTTGTCTGAAGTTAACGGCTCCTTCTTTTCTTCTCAGGGGCCTCAACGTGATTGTATTACTGAATTTGCCATGTTACTACTTATACAAGTATTTGGGGGATGTAGCAGATTAGAAATTGGATAATATCTGCTAAGGTCTTGAGTGTCAGCTGTTGATCTCATCAAGAGTAGGGTGATTGTTGGAAGAAACAAGAAATTAGGGCCTGCTGCATTTAGAACAAAGTTGAAACATTATTTTGAGGTCTTAAAAATTAATTTAAAATGAGCTCTTTGGATAATCTAGGCGTGGTCCTGGATATGCTTGCAGAAGCAATTTCCCATTGTTAAGAACTGACTATAGGGACTTAATGGAAACAAATTATTCTGAGTGCTTTGACCCTTATGTTTCACTGGCATGTTATTTTGCCAAAATGTAGAGGGAAATCTGAGGCAATTCATATTACTTAATGAGAAAAAAGAGTTACAAAACAAGCAGGAACTTGCCTTCACTGTCTCTTGGAGCGCATAGATGAAGCGCCTGCAGCACCCTTTAGGACTGATTCATATGTTAAATAGTTGAATAGCTGCTGTATTGCTATTTAACCATCTTAGACAGAAGTAAATGGTTGCTTGTCCTGGGAACCTTGAAGGAATGTGCTTCTTTTGGTTAGAAATGTTATAGCATTTGAGGACATGTTGGACAGCCAAAATAGTTTGAAGTCCAATATACAAAATACTACTGGCATCAGAAGGGCTAATGTGTCCAGAAATAGTCCACAGAGTGAATGTAAGGCACACACTGGAGTAAATTAGTATTGGGATTCCTTGCTGGTGGTGGCAGAGGTCTTGCCATACTCACTTCCTGGAAATATATGTGGATGCCTCCTTCGGTGGGTGAGGGGGGAACCACAGTTGCAGTGGCTGGGGGGGGGTGGTTGCAGGTCATTTTCCAGTGGCAGGGCTTCCATTCCTATGGCTGTGGCAGATGTCTATGACCTAGATGTTGTACGACCACAGGAGAAGATAGATGGTGTTGGGAAAGCCCTGCACATATGGGTGTAAATGTCCTGCAGCAACCCAATGAGGGAGCCCATATTTGAGTTGCGGGCCTCCACCTGATGATGGCGCTCCCTCTGCAACTGCTTCATCTCCCGGAGCTCGGTAAGTGACTGGCCCATCATGTCTTGGAACTGGTGGTAGGCTTCCAAAATTTACTAAGATGTTAAACTACAAACCTTTATTTACATAATATTTCAAATTATAAAATCAATATTTTAATTACTATTAACAAATAATATAGTGTTAAAAATGTTTACTACCATTTTTAAACTTTTAAAAATAAAAACAAAAAATCATAATACAAAATTGACACTCAAAAATGTCAAAAACATTTATGTCTATTTTATATTTTAATATTTAAAAAAATTAACTTTGAATTAAAATGAAATTTTTTATTAAAGACATTTTAAAATGTATACACTTTTAAATACATTTTGAAACAAATGTAATTCATTTTTTTAAAATGAAAGCCATCCTGAATATTTTACTTAATTAAAATTGTTTACATTTTTTAATATTGTATCATATTTATTTGTTTCTTATTAAAAAAAATAATCCCATTAACATATACTTTAATTAACATCAAATATTAATATATTAAAATAATAATATGATAAAAGTAATTTAAACATTCTACATCATTGATTTGCATATCTTTAAAATCAATGTAAATTTTAAACATCATTTTGTTTTACATCTCCCCACCCTCTTTCCCTAAACACCAAACATCCCGCTACTAAAAAAAAATTCAGCAATCAATTACAGACATAATTACAATTAAAAATACAAATGTCAACAATTGCATAAAAAAAATAATATATTACTTACAACACAAATAACCAAATAATAAACACATACAATCAAGCACACTGCAATACATTACATAGTAATTACCCTTTACAAACAATATTACATAATATTTTTCCAATATTTTGTGCAAAACACCTGATAGGTTTTTTGTAGTTATTTGGTTTCCAGTCATCACACTGATTATAACCTCTTTTCTGGTAGGAATTAAAGACTCCACAAAATGTATACTTTAACTCTCAAAAAACAAAGGACAGAATATGAAATCAGTGGTTTAGTCACTAGATAGAATAATAAGATTGAGTTTATTCGCATAGTAGTGAGCAAAGTAAATAGGGATGAAAGTTCAATGCCTTCTTACTCTAATTTTGTTACTTCGCAGGAATCCATTCCCCATTTTGGGCTTGAGCACAACATTCCTGAGGCCTGTCACGTAGTATGGGGATATGTAAAACATCCATGTTTGACATTGCGGCCACAATGTAAAAGGTGGCCAATGCGATTGCTGCCTTGTAATGACCTCCATAGTACTAAGTGAGCAACATCCCTGACACAATGGACACTTCGGGCCACTACTTAATACAAAATTATCTGAGTGCACACTATATTAATGCCATGTTCAGGAAAACAAACCTCTACGTTTGTAGTGGCCTACTATGTTCCTGGTCACAAACACAATAGGCAAAGCATCATGAGGCATCTACTTCCAGGTATATACAACCAAAATATTTGTATGCGTGTCACACATGGGAAACCCTCGATTTTTCTGCACAAATGCCTGCCTGTTACACATAAATTAGCCAATGTCACATTAAGGGATCTGGCTAGCACTCACCCCCTTGTAGCTGCCGTTGGGCCCTCAACTGCCCATTTAGCTCAGGATAGGCCACCACGATAAATGTGGCCCATTTATCAGGGTCAGGGTCTGTACACATGTTTGGATAGTAGGACTGGCCATGCTGTCCTTCAGCACTCTTGTGGGTAATGTGTCTTAGTTCCTCCCACCTCTTTTTTGCAGTGGATACTGCACTGGTTTAGATCCCCCAAAGGTCCACACCTTCGGAGCGACGACTTTCCACACACCTTGATTTTGATGGGCGTTGACCTATATGAATGAGAAAGATGATGAAACAGATCTGGACAGCCGGTGTTAGGACAACTTCTTGGTCCAAAAACATCTTGTAGGCAGCTACGACATACATTCATTACCACTTAACACACTCTACATGTATCATTTTCACAGGCTACGCACCATTATAACATTGATTCTCAAATTCTTATGCACATGTTGACTGTGCTCAACCATACTTAGTTGCTGAATTGACTAATGATCCCAAAAACAATTATGTAGGCCAGGGAAAATCTAACATTAATGTCAGGTGATGATGTATAGAAAACACTACACCATTGTTCCCTTATGAAGGCCAAGGTACTTGTGCATCACTGTACAGTTACCTTTAGCAATAGGCCGATATACTACATGCATATGGACCATTGTGAGAAGTTGGCCTATTATATGCTGTCTGCTAATTAAAGTTGGCATAATGTACCAGTCCAAACAACCCTTATGGCGGATAGGTCAAAGACAAACCTTTATTGAAAGCTATCCTAGTGGTAGCTAGGGAGAGCAGCCTTCAGGCTAAGTCTTGAAGGAATGTTAAGCACATTGATTTACCAGAATGCAACCTTATAGTATTGGTTAAATGAAAGGGACACCACAAAGTTGTCATAAAAATATGTATTTATTATCTATAACAATCTCTAGTATCCCCTACATGAGGATAGAAGACAAATCAAATAATACAGTTGCAAAGAATCAAACGTAAGTAGCACAATACACAGTGGGCTCCAGGGGGAGACCAAACCATATACAAAATAAGTGGTATAATAACTACGACTCGGGACAGGACATAGTCTAGGAGGTGTAGAATTGCAGGGACCCCAAAGAACCACCCAAGGTGTGTGAGTAGGGACCCCACAGAGGACGTGTGCAGAGTGAGAACACGACTGCATGCTCCATTAAAATTCAATGGGAAAGTCGCGGTTATAAAATTAGAGATTAAGGAACCTTCCCAGCAGATTACAGAGACAACCCTTGGAACTTAAAAGTTTGAAGAGCCACCCCACCCATGGATACCTTTGTACCAGAGTTACCTATCCCAGAGGAGCCAGGTGCATAGGCACAAAGTGACTTCGGAAACCCTTGTTGTTCTCTATGGATGTCAATAAAGAAATACTGCTGCTGGAAGTATGAAAAGTATCCAGCGGAATCCAAACATGGATTCCAGATGAGAAGAACCTGAAAGCAGAGGGGACACAGTCTGGGTCACTTTGGAGTGACCAGGGGCTCTGTAGACGAATGCCCACCGATGTTGGGTGCTTCAGGTGTGTTGACAGTGATCTTGACTCTTCAGCTGTGCAGACCAGGCAATGTCTTGGATGACCAGGAGCCGGATATGAGCTGTCCCATGAAAGAAGTCGAGTGCTGAGGGGCCGGTGTCCGGCGGGAGTACCAACAAGCCTTGGCAGTGGCAAACAACGTAGATTGTCAAATTCGGTGTCGATCTGGCCCAGCAAGGACCAGGAGACTCACCACTATGTAACATGAATAGGACACATGGACTTATATGCGCATGCAATTCAAGTCACACATACAGCTTCTCACCTATAATACATCACAAAGGTGATGTAAGCCTCACACAGAGCAGTACTCGACAATCCATCACACATTTACCCTACGTGGGAATGACAAGTTGTTACTAGACGATTATGATTACACTCTGGAACTCTGAGACACATTGTAGCGTGGGGAGAAGTGAGTGAGGCAGTTAAACAGAGTTACATTTGTAAGTCAGATATTTACCTGTTCCTCTGTTGACCCCAGAACTAGCCATACGGTGGAAGGACTCCATTCACCAGTGTCTACAGCTCTCTCACCTGTTTGGCCTTGCATGACTGTTTCCGGAGGTGACAAACACCAGCTAAATTTGAGAAGTTGTTGTTCGCAGCAGCGTCAGGAGGCAAGCGAGTTATTTTTCACAGGCTACTGGGGAGGAGAAGAAGCAGATTTCCACCACTGGCATGCTGACCACAATCTTTTTTGGCAAAGTTGTGCCTGCTGCACGGCCTCCAGCGAGCAAGCTGAGAGCAGCCCAGCTGCATCAACAGCACCACCCCCAACCTAAGCACAGGATCGTGTATGTCAGTGAGGTAGCCAGTGCAAACATGTCGATGCCGATGAGTCGTGATGTTGAATTGAATTTGTCCCTTTCACAAAGTTGTGCACAATCGTTTTAGGAAACTGATCACAGTGGACAACAGCAGCAGCCAGCAATTGTGCATTCGCCTGATGTTGTAGCAGAACATGAGGTTGAGCTTTCTTCTGAGCAAAAAGTTGAATCTCCTCTTGCAGAATTATTGGCTCCCAGATCTCCGGCAAGTAAAAAGGAAGGGTACTACTGCACCATCTTCTCCAAGCACCACTTCTGATGATGATGATAGGGACTTGGAGTGGACCATGGCAGAGACCAGAAAACAGCAGGAGAGGCAGGGGAGAAAAAAGTTTCTGAAAGACTTAGACTTATGGAAGGGGATGATGAGAAGGATGATGATGACAAGGTAGTCATGGTGGAAGGTGACACAGAGGAGTCTGACATTGCTATTCAACCTGCTCCTTGGAATGTGAAACAGGAAACACCGCCACCAGCTCCCATATTTTCAAAGCCCCAGCAGAGACCTGCACCAAACCCTGCCTCAGGAGAAGCAGAGAGGCAGTTGACTGCACACCCACCTACCTCCAGTTCTTCTTCAGGCATTGGCTGTAGCACAGTAAAAAAGTACTCCTCCTCAGTTTGGGACATGTTTACAGTTAGCAAAGAGGGGGAGCACATTGCAGTATGCACCATTTGCTGCATGAATGTTTGTCGAGGTAAGCCTGGTACACATTATGGTACTGGAGGCTACACGACCCATATGAAAAATCACCATGCAATCAAGTGGGAGGAGCACCTTAAAAAATTGCTGAACGTGCTTGTGATGGTGGGGAGAGCCAGGAAACATCAGCTGCAAGTCCATTTACGGTGAAAGGTGATGATGATGAGGAACAAGAGGGTGACATTTTCACGCAAAGCAGCCCAGTCTCCAGCACTGCACCAGCAGATTCACCTCTGCGACTTCACAATGGCACAAGATTCGGAGTGAGATGGAGACACCTCTGCATAGAGTGACTGCGCCAACACAACGCACATTTAATCTACCACTACCATCTACTTCTCAAAAGCCACCTGTGTCTTTGCCCCCCAAAAAAGAAGAAGATCCAGACTACTATTATGAGCATGTTTAGGTAGGAGGGGCCCTATGAGTGATACCACCCAACTGCATGTTTGTACAATGGGAAGCTGGCAAAAATGTTAGTGCTGGACCGCTTCCCTTTTTCTTTTGTAGAAAGAGTGGGTTTGTTAGCAATCTGTCCAAAATGGAAGGTACCAAGTAGGACCTATTTTGCTAGAAGTGCTATTCCGGCGCTGTATCACAATGTGCTGCAGTTGATTGGACAAGCCGTGCAGCAAAGTGTTGTTCACACCACCCCCCTGATGACAGACATATTGGCCAGTTATCAGGCGACTGATTTCATGTGCATCACTGTACACTGGATCTCTTGCGACAGTGACATGGAGAAATCACATACAGCTGTAAACATCTTGGAGGAATTTAACAGCAAGGTGTATGAATGACTGCGCCCCAGATGCCTCAGCATTGGATTTATTGCCAAGGAAAATGGTAATAAAATAGTCAAGGCCATGTCAGATGGAGGCTATTTCAGGGTCCTGTGTTTGGCCCCTTCATCAACCTGGTGGTGCACGATTTCCTCAAAATGGAAGACATAGTCAGAAACATACTGCCACCTGCAGAAGAATCTGAATTCATTTCAGCCATTCTTTTAAAGCCTGAAGCAGGTGTGATTTATTCAGCATAATAATAGAGCACCAGTTAGAGCTCTGATACAGGAGGTGCCAACGCATTGGAACTCAACCTTTTACATGTTGTAAAGTCTGTTTGAGTAGTTCAAACAGATCAATGACTATGTAATTGAAAGATGAAGGGGGGCAGTTGGGAAAGCTGTGGCCATGGATGAAGACAAATTGGGCCTAGTCAAATGCCTGACACAGATGCTGCTCCTTTTTGAGGTTTTCACACTGGAAATTAGCAAGGAGGACAGTACGATGGGACAAGCTATCCCATTGTTGCATTTCCTTCAAGACCAGGCAAAGAAGGTTCTGAAAGGTTTGCGCCTGCGGGTGTGAATGAAAACAGAGGAGTGCATGACTTGGTTGAGAACTTAGACCTTTGCTTGGCTTGTATACAAGGCTGCAGCATGAAATCATTGAGTCCAAAGAATAAATCTGCCATACAACACTATTCATGATACAAAAAAATTCTGCCCACTTGCATTCCATTTTCTGAAGGGGATGTTGTAAAATACAAGAGGGGTATTGTTGAGCAAACCGGAGACTTGGAAGAAGAACAGCTGGAACTCTGAGTACCATGCTGCAGTTCTGGGGTGCCACCTTCAATTTCCAGAGACGGGGGTCTTGTCTCACAGCAGCCAACAACACTATCAACCAGACACTGACAACAACAGCAACAGAAGGACTGGACACAACCTCTGCATTGTATTGGTTATAATTGGAAAATCTCAAGTCCATTACACAAGGCGATGGCAAAACAGGTTGAGCAAGTGGCAGCACCAATGACGATCCACAGTATGTTCCAGGAGTATCTGGTTGATCCAAAAGATGTCAATGTGGATCAAAATCTATTGATGTATTGGTATGGTAAGATTAGCCATTGAGCAGGGCTCAGCAGGCTGGCAATAAAGTATCTGGCTTGTCATCAATGTATTGGCTGAACGTGTGTTCAGTGCAGCTGATGTGGTTGTTACAGTGAGAAGAAACTGCCTCAAAATGTGGTGAGATTGACTATGATTAGAATGAACCAACATTTTATACCACACCATTACACTGTTCCTGAAACAGCAACACAGGAGGAGGAGGGTGATAGGTCCAAAATGGAATCAAATGTGTTAGCTGACCAACGTTTGGGTGAATCACCTGAGTTTGAGGAAGACCTCTACTTCCCTAACTAAGTACACCACCCCATCATTTGTTTTTCTTCTCATTGACCCTAGTCCTTTTTTAGTATAAAAAACAAAAAAAGTAGCTAGAGGAACAATATTATTTTTTGTCAGATTTATGCTTTTCCACCTTTTTTATTGGTCACATATATTGCCGGATTACAGTCGGACCAGTGTGCATTGAAGAAGCCTGCACAATTCATTCATGATATTGGGGACAATGCCATCCTCCCTCACATGCCTATTGCCTAATGCCCATACCTTTTTGCATCACTTAGCACTAATAGCAAAACTACCAGTGCTTGGATTGGAAGAGGTAACTTCAACTATTGCAACGGTGAGTGACTGATTGCGTGAATGATGATGATGAATAAAGATTCATGTGGTCCCAGATAGTGAGAGAGGGTGTTGAACTGTTGTTGGAACTTGCCTGAGATGACTGATTTGCATTGTTTGGGGCCTTAGTGATGGGTGATCATGTTTTTCCTGGAGGTGATTGGCCTTCGCAAACTTACTTAGCAAAAATGAATTAACCTGTCTGGTCCATTCCTATGATCCTTTTGTATTTTTTCATCATCTAGGATGGCTGCCCCAGACAATCATTTACTTTGCAAGACTGCCACCACTGTGCTTGGATTGAAATATGTAACCATTGCACTAAGTGATCAGAATATCGAGTGCCTGTGAGTGATGATTGATCTGGAGGCTGAGAGTGAGGTAGGGTGTGTAGAAGTCTAATATGGTATATTTCTTGAGATGATGATTGATTTGCAATGTTTGGGGCTTGAATAATTGGTGATCATTTTTTTCCCCTGGAGGTGATCGGCCCTTTCAAACTCAGCCATATTTAATTGCAGGGTGCTCTCCTTTTTCTGGTTCTTCAGAGGACAGAACAGTCACTTTAGTTAACAAACAAAAAGCTATGCAAAATACTGCAGTTCTGGTTCTCTACTTGTTCTTCACAGCAGTGCGATCCACGTCCATCTTACTTTGGTCATCATGAGGACAGAGTTACTTGGAGTCAGGAGGAGGATCAAGGAAGAACTCAGGGTGGGAGCTGCTGGACTGCCTCATCAACAGCTATAAGCAAGAAGTTATTAAGCATTGACTTCAGTTCAAAGGTAAACCAAGAGACTGAAGCTTAGTACTCAGCTATGTGGGATAGATAGAGGTGTTTTAGTGAGACGCTGCTGTGTGTGCGTTGGACTTGTGGCAAAAGCGAAACTCTGAGTCCCCCTCTTGTTTTTTTTTTAGCTTTGCCAATGTTTTTTCTTGATACACTCCTCATGATCCTTACCTTCCTTCTGTCCCTCTCTTTGACTCTAAAATACAGTTTCTCTTTTACAATCCGCAGGCCTTCTTCTAGTCTCCTGCACAAGCAAAAGGTGAAAGCTAGATGAGCTCAACAACACTCCTGCTTACCTACCGGACCAGTCCAAACAGGCACCAATAAATGGACATTCCTGAGGAGAATGCAGATGTACCACCTCATTTTGCAATACAGTATCATTTTTCTTTTAACAATCATATTAAGAGAAGTGGGTGGGTAGGTTCACTCTTCAACCTAGAAGACAGAACACATAGATATCTGATAACTTGGGCTTAGGGGGCAGAAGGACTGTTTGCAATGCATTTATCTGTACTGTGTCATACTAATTCATTTGTTACCTTCCCACAACAGATTGATGGCAAATAATGTGCTGCTCCTTTTTGTACAGATGAATTTAGTCCTTCTGTTGTAGTGTATATCTTTAACAAACCTTTCCCCAAATCCCCTTTCCCATCCATTCATCAAACCCCTAACCTCTTCCCCAAGGCTGTGTGATTTATTGAGGTGTGGCTTAATTTACACCATAATTGGGTCACACACTTGGTGGGGTGGATGTGGTGAAAGCAACACCAAATTACTGTAGAATCTTCATCCCTGATAGTCCAGTAGGAGAGCACTCTGCTCTTCTACTGTTCAACCAAGCTTCGCTTTCTTCTGTGCCTCTTTTTTTCTTTTGGCTCTGTTTGCTTTCTGATCTCTCTCTGCGTTTTGTGCTCTCTTTGCTTCTTGCTCTCTGTTTACTTTCTAATCTCTCTTTTGCTCTACCTCTGCTTTTTTTCCCTTTCTCCTCTTTTTTTTGCACTCTCCTGCCACTAACAGGAATTTCCCAAACTCTGCAGCGAAACAACAGACGACTCTCCCTCTCTAGATCTCTGCAAAAGACTAAACACCTTTTTCACCTCAATATTAAGACACTCTTTGACAACTTCGACAACTTGGACCTCTGCATCACTCCTTCACTCGCACCCAGCGACACCACCCACCAGACCCTACTGGACCCCGCTCACGACAGGAGACAACTTAAAGACCATTAAGAGCATTCACTCCGGAGCACCATCAGACCCTTAACCACCCCACATCTTGCACAGAGCCGCCAGGGCCATCGCACCCGAACTTTGCTGGACAATCAACTCCTCCTTCGAGACCGCCACATTCATCATGACTGGAAACCTGCCAAAGTCAACCCCCTCATGAAGAAACTCTCCGCAGACCTGACAGACCTTCAGGCCCATCTCGCAGCCAAGGTAATCGAAAAGGCTGTCAACACCCAGCTAGCAAACCTCATCGAAGCCAATAACATCCTGGACATCTCCCAATCTGGCTTGAGCAGCATCCGAGACCTCCCTACTCACTGCCACTGACAACATCTGCTCCCTCCTCAACCAAGGCCAAACGGTAGCCTCTTGGACCTCTCTGCTGCCTTCCACACCATCTCCCACCACACGCTATTCATCAGACTGCACGACGCCGGCATCTGAGGAAAGGCCCTTGATTGGATATGATCATTTTTCACAGGCAGAACTCAGCGAGTCAGATTCCTGTCCTACCTCTCAGAGCCAACAAAGACCAGATGTGGAGTACCCCAGGGATTCTCCCACAGCCCCACCGTCTTCAACATCTGCATGGCCCCCTCGCTACCATCTTCAGAGACCACAGGCTCAACATCATCTCATACCCTGACAAAACCCAGCTAATCCTTTCCCTCACCAAGGAATCCAACATCACCAGGCACAACTTCTACGAAGGGATGAAAGCCGCCGCCACCTGGATGAAGGACAGTTGCCGGAAACTCAACTCCAAGAAAACAGAAGTCCTCTTCCTTAGCTCCACCCCCTCTGCATGGGACTACTCATGGTGGCCCCCACCCTTGGCAACCCCCCACCCCGACAGACCATACATGAAACCTCGGATTCATACTGGAATCATTGCTCACTATGGACCGCCAGATCTACACCATATCCTCGGCCTGCTTCAAATCCCTCTCCATACTCCACAAACTGTTCAGATCTCCTTTGAATGCAGAAAAATGGTAACACACACCCTCATCACTAGCAGACTGGACTACGGCAATGCCCTCTACACCGGAATCAACTAAAAACTCCTTTGCAAGCTCCAGACCATCCAGAATGCCGCAGCCCGACTGATCCTAGACATCCTTTGCCACAACCACATCACCAAACACCTCACCGAACTCCACTGGCTCACCATCAAAAGAAGAATAACCTTCAAGCTCCTCATGCACGCATACAAGGCCCTCCACAACATCGGACCAACATACCTAAACAACCGCCTCTCCTTCCACCCACCCAAGAGAAACCTTCGATCAGCTGACTGCTCTCTTGCAACAAGACCAGAACAGGTGGCAAGTCCTTCTACCTCACAGCCAAGACCTAGAACGACCTCCCCACCCACCTCTGGAAAAGCCCTACACTGCTCCATTTTAGGAGGGACCTCAAGACCTGGCTCTTCAGATCACTCCAGCACCCTACGGAGTTGCCCCTCCAGTGTCTTGAGACCCTCGCTTGTGTGTAGCTGTGCTATACAAGCCCTTGATTGATTGATTGATTGATTGATTGATTGATTGATTGATTGATTGATTGATGCAATAGCCCACACCGGCTCATTACCAACCTGCGCATTAAAAATGAGTCACATTTTAGATAAAGAATGAAGAACATCAGTCTTCAGCATCATCAGTAAGGCCGTGTTCTGTAAGCGTAAACGCCAAACCTAAGCTTGTCCACTCTAGACTTTGAGCCCATTTTTTATAACTTGAGGATTTCAAAAGTTATACTACCACCTCTACATTAGCCAAAACTTACTAGCATTGCTATTTTTTGTAATTTAGCACAATCAGGCATTCTCATTGTGTCATCATGTAGTACTCCGGTAGTATCAAATCTTTGTAAATCTTTGATAAATATATAACCTACTAGCTTAGTAGTTCTACTTCCATTTAGTTGCCTATTTTGGATAGCAATGCAATGCATGGAGCTCACCTGGGTGGAAATAGAAGTGGGACCTCTCTTGTGAAGTTGTGATGCCTCACCTGTTATTGCTGCATCTATATTCAGGCATGACTACTAGTATGGATGAAATGTAACTTAGTGAGTAAGTAACTAACTGCTACTGTTGTTTTTCTAGATTGTTGCACATAATATAGATCATGGCAGTATTCCCACTAATGCTCAAGATAGTTAGAGAAGTGTAACTTTATACCTAAGCGTTATACTCTCTCTTAAGTTACAAGCACGTTAACAGGCTGCGTAAAACTACTTGAAGATAGCAGTGCAAAGTAAAATTAAAAGAAACTAATTCAGGCATACATTTAGAAAATAGTTCGCCCCTTTATTTATTCAAAAAGAACTCCCCCTCTCCACCCAAACAACATTCCCACCCCTCTCCCGAAAACAAAACTGACCCAAACCCCTAAACTCTAAATATCCAAGAAAAAAGTCTCTTCAGTCCTAACTCCCTTCCCACGCTCTCCACCCAGCCCCAGCAAACAAGTACCCCCCAGCAAACAATTTTTTTAGAAAAGGCTAGAATAGGGCATTATGGATATCAGTCCAGGGCTGGGCCAGGCGCTGCTCCATGGTGGTGAGCCGGCCTTCGATGGTGTTTAGTTACTGCTGGATGCGGCACAGCAATGACCTGTTATCAGTGTGATAAGGGGTGACAACAGTTGACTGGTGGTAGTGCCGGCAATGGGATGCCCGGGAGGCTGGAGGCTGAGGGGAACCATCTGTACTGAGGCCGGCTGTTTTGATTAATTTCATCCTCCACTTCCAGGTCCAATAGCTGCCGGTATTCCAGCTGGATATGCTACAGTCTCTGCCACCGCAAATGGGCCACTATCTCCTGGCTGGTGGGTGGTCCAACTGGTCCAGCAGGAGCATCTATATTGAGAAAAACAAAAAATAATTTTTTTTAAAAATGCACAGTGGCAGTAAATTGCTGTTCCCTCAGGGCCATTGGAATTTCTTTGATGTGATCATGATTAGGAGAGTCGCAAGGCCAAATCTAATGGACTGCAATACAGGGAAAGGAGTGGGCTATATAGATTTTATTTGGCACACTCTTCACTGCGTCTTCCATATGCCAAACTTGGCATCAAATCATGCACTTACTCAAACTTTACTCCGTGGCCTCGCCCACCACCACATATTTCCAACAGATTCATTCACTGGGCAGTAAGCAAGGAAATGAAAATTGATTTACTGTTCTGCAGGGGGTAGTGTAGAGGAATTAGACAGGTAGGGTAAAGCTTTTTTGATAAATGAGGAGCCACTACAATATATTCAGAAATCCCTACACTTCACATGGTTATAGAATTAAGTGTGGCACTTGCCAAGTACAGATTTTCCAATTTGGTAGGCTGGGATGGAAGAACCTAGGAAAAAATATAGGAGTGAAGTCCTAAGAGGTGACTGGGGAGTGTGGGCGAAGGGAAACAACACACCTTGAATGATCGGTTTGCAAATTTGCAATGCATTTAAAACATTGTAAATGCCGCATTAACTGAAGTAGACGTACGTTACACAGCCAACACTGCAGTCACACTTTGACCCATACTGCACCCTTTCCAAAGGGGTGGTAAACCATTCGCAAACAGGAAGGGGTCTTCAGGGCACCCCTTCCCCTTTGTGAATGAGTGTGAAAATATTTTTTAAGAGCAGACAGTGGTCTCAGGCCACCATCCCTATGAGTGCTAGTCATTCCCAATGGATTCGCAAATTGCGTTTGCCTCATTAATATTGATTAGCATGCAATTTGCAACCTTATTGGGAATCGCAAACAGTGTCTGAGACACTATTGTACATTACATTCTGCGCCCGCATATTGCGAGTTGCAAAGCGACACAATTTGCGAGTCTCAAAATGCATGCTTCGTACATCTGGCCCCATATTTCAAAAAGAACATGGACCAGGACATGTGACGTAGATTAGGTTGATTTTACAAAGGTAAAATGTGTTTATTCGTGAAGTCAGGTTCCTTAGCATGGAGAATACAAGACCTCTATTATTATTTAAATGGCAGTTTACTAATGACTAACTCATTTTCTGAAATTGGATCGTTTAAGTGTACTGATTTGAATTTTTTTGATAAATAAGCAATTGGCTATAACTGTCTCATTGTGGGATGTTGTTGTGATAATATGGTAAATAGAATGATCTTTTCCACTCATTACTTTCCCTGAAATTTTACCAGGTATTACTCTCCCCCTTTAAATAATTTAGTGAATATAGTTGTTCCTTTCACTTAATCTAGCAGTACTGGAATTAACTGAATTAGATATCTGTTATTCATGGAAATTGCATTTAAAGTGTAATCATTGATACACATTATTTTGCTAATGTCTTTCCTGGCCAAAAATAAAGCAATTATAGAACTAGAGGGTTTTACAAAACCATTAGCTAAACATGCATCTAAGTATGTATGCAAGTAATCAGTTTATTTCTCATCTAAGGCAAACAGATTCTGAAGTAACATAAACAGCAAAAGGCGCACCACAACCTCAAATTAAGTCAAAATCAGTCCATGTACATCCAATTTTTCTTTTCCAAAATGATCTTCTTTATTTTTCATATATAAAAATGACATTTAAGAACAGCCAGAGCTGGCTGTTCTTAAATGTCATTTTTATATATGAAAAATAAAGAAGATCATTTTGGAAAAGAAAAATTGGATGTACATGGACTGATTTTGACTTAATTTGAGGTTGTGGTGCGCCTTTTGCTGTTTATGTTCCTATCTCGCCCCAGTGGTTGGGGAGGTATTGTGTTAGCGGGTACCAGTCGAGAGCGCACACATAGGGTGAATCTGAACTTATCACCTATTAATACAAAGGGTAACTGATAATCCGGTGCTGTCCCAGAGGGTTACCGCTAGCTTCGTTCCTTCAGATTCTGAAGTAACCTCAAACTTCACCCCTCATATTAAGTCAATATGACAATCACATTGTCATTGTGGTGGTAAGGTTTCAGCTCTCTTCTTACCAAACACATCAATCAACTCATAATATGACAATTGCATCATGACAGATAGCTTCCTTATTTTGTGCATGTGTTTCAGCAAACAATTTTACTTTGTCATACCCTTCTGTATAAGAAATAGTCACAAGAGATCGATACCACATTCATACTAACTAGACTGTTGTAATTCGATGTATATGTGCAAATATATGCCGTGTTCATTTTACACCAATTGATGAAAACAGCAGCTATCATTTATGTCCATGAATTGTGATGTAACCTTGTCATTACTGATGCAGTCAAAATTTGTTTCTTAATCGTAAAAAAAATTCTTTGGTACTCAATCACATGTACAATAGGATAATTGGTAAATATATTGCAAAGTATGAATTTCAGTAACTTGATAGCGGAACAGAGCTGCGAACAGTATTTCGTCTATTTCCATAATGACGAGGTTGTGTATAAAATGGCGATCAGAGAAATGTATAAGCAACTTGACAAAGGCCGCTTGCGGCTGAAACGTGTTGTTGCTTGTAGCTGAATAAAAGTACCTGAAACCACGGATGGTTGTGCCGCCTTCTTCCTGACCTTGTGGAAGCAAACCCTTTGATTTACGTGGCTGCCTGCCGCCGCGGCTGGCACCTGCGCTTTGGGCAGGCGAACGGCGTTAACGGCAGTACTACCTTGGAGGAAATATATATAATATATATATATATACATATATACATATCTATATATATATATATATTCACTGAAAAAACCACAGGTTTCAGGGATGTTAGAGTTAGTTGGTCATTTCACCAGTACAAAACCAGAGAAATTCGAACGTTATAGTTAGTAGAGCTAACTATAACTTGCACCCCCGCAATGCACTGCTGATGACATCACATATTACATCACTCATGACATGGCCAGTGACATCACTCATGACATCACTGATGACATCTCAAATGACATCACTGATGACATCATCCACATGATAATCTGATGCACCTCTTCACACCCTAATATAACTTTTGATACACCCACTCTAAAATACTGACTACCATTTTCTAAACCATAGACAAATCAATAGCAGTTACTATATACCCACTGCCTACTTCCTAGTTATACACACACATTCATTCACCCATACAGTAACTCATACATGCAGTCACTCATCAATACAGCACTATTATATATACTCATAGATCTATACAAACACTCATACACCGTCACTCATCCATAGAGTTATTGACACACCTAGCTAGTCATGTAAAGAATCTGTAACACTGTTGTTTACTCACCTATACAGTTATACATTCACTATCTAACTTATTCATACAGATACTAACATACACTTACTCTCTTATACAATCACTGACACAAGCACACACTCATTTATACAGCCACTCTCACAATTATTCACTATCACATAGAGTCATTTATATACTCCAACACTCACATATACTGCCTTTCACATAGGTAGTTACTCACACATATACCAGTGAGATATACATTCACTCACCAACACACTAATACACACACTCACTCACCGAAACAGCTATTTCCACATGCACTATTGAACCCATACACCCAGTAAATTAGCTACTCACACATGTTGGCAGAAAGTGACACGCCGCCCACCCACCTACACACACAAACACTGAGCCACGCATACAAATACTTATGCTACCAATAAGTAACCCATATAGACAGTCATATACCTAACCATCAACCCATGCAGCAGCTTATACAGACATTCACACAGTTTAGTCACTAACCATGCATTCAGTAAGAGACATTTAATCACTAACTTATACAGTCAGTCATACATTTATATAAATCCTCCACCCAGACACATATACACCAACTCATTCTTCAATACACCTTGATATTAACATATATAAAATATATTTAAACTTTACAAAAACAACATTCACTGGATGATGTCATGAGTGATGTCATCTGAGATGTCATCAGTGATGTCACTGACCATGTCTTGAGTGATGTAATATGTGACGTCATCAGCAGTGCATTGCTGGGGCGCGAGTTATAGTTAGCTCTACTAACTATAACGTTCGAATTTCTCTGTTTTTGGTACGAGTGAAATGACCAACTAACTATAACGTCCCTGACACCTATGTTTTTTTCAGTGAATTTCTAAGGTTTTTTAAATGCTAATTTCTAACTATAACGTCCCTGAAATCTATGGTCTATATATATATATATTCAGTGAAAAAACCATAGGTTTCACACATGTTATAGTTAGCTGGACATTTTACTGATAAAAAACCATTGAAATTCCCCCGTTATAATTAGTGCAGGCAACTATAACTCACGCGACCGCAATCCTCTGCTGATGCTAATACTGTATTTAGACACTTATTTGCCCATGTCTTCTTCCATTAAATTTTAGCTATACATATATTACAAATATTTTTTTTTCATAAAGACACATATGTCATCAGCAGAGGATTGCGGTCGCGTGAGTTATAGTTGCCTGCACTAACTATAACGGGGGAATTTCAATGGTTTTTTATCAGTAAAATGTCCAGCTAACTATAACATGTGTGAAACCTATGGTTTTTTCACTGAATTTGCAAGGTTTTTTAAATGCTAATTCCTAACTATAACGTGTGTGAAACCTATGGTTTTTTCAGTGAATTTGTACGGTTTTTTAAATGCTAAGTTACTTTACGCCATTCGTGGCGTGCACGCCCACTTAACGCAGTTCGTTCCGTGCGCGCACGGTGCGCGAAAGGTGCGATTCGCGCTCCGCGCGCCCACTTTACGCAGTTAGTGCAGTGCACGCACGGTGGGCACGCGGTGCGCTACGCGCACCGCGTGCCCACGTTACGCTAGATGGGCCATGTACGCACGATGCACTTCGCGCACCGTGCGCAAATGGAGGACATATTATGCGCTTCGTTGTGAAAGGAAATCTTTAAATTTTTCATGTTGTAAAATATGCCATGCACAAATGGTGCACTACGGGCACAATTTGCACACGGGGTGGGGAGATTATGGATATTTTTTTTTTTTTTTAAATTTTTAAGCGTAATCGGCGAAATTTTCGAAAAAATTAAAATTGCCTTTTTGGCCTTGGGGGATCTTTTTGGACTCCCTCAACATGGCTAGGTGCTTAGGAGCTGTCTAAACAGCCCCTTTACATGTTTTTGGCCTTTGTTTTTCAACCCCCCTCAGAGTGCGAGAGAGAAAATGGCGGCCGCCACTTCCTGGTTTCGACCGATTAGTATGTTTACTAAGATCTAACAGCCAATCAGATTCGCGCTCGCGCACGGCACCGTACGCGTACGGTAAGCTTACCGTAAGCGCACCGTAAGCGCACCGTAAGCTGCCACAGATATATATATTGATTTAAATGCTATTTTCTCAGGAACTACTGAACAGATTTACACCAGACCTACAAAAGGCACTTCCTTGACCTCAGGACTACCTCTCTGCCAAATTTCAAGTAACTCTGTTCAGCCGTTCGGGCTGTAGCTGTGTCTAAAGGTCCTATGGAAAAATGCATGGGAAAAACGCGTTTTGGGACCCCCCTTTTTTCTCAGCCCCCGCTTGACGAATCCCCCCGAGACTTTCAGGGTAGGAGCGGAGCGTAGCGCCCCACCTATTTTGAAAATTTCGTGAGGATTCGTCGACCGGCGCCAAAGTTATTCCAAATAGAATGTTGCGGTTTTCCTATGGAAACAGGGTCCTAACTATAACTACCTACTGGCGACCGCCAGTAGGTAATACATATATATATATATATATATATACACATAGGTATTCATGCACACACAAATTCAGTACTCATACCTCACCCAAAACAGGTGCAATTACAAATGAGATTACATATTGCTTTCTAACTTACCACTGCGAATGAGATGACTATGAAAGACGTATACTTTATTGGTTTGAGTATGTGTTGTTGTTTAATTACATTTTACTTCTACGTGTTGTTATTTAATGGCATAAATATTGTGATGTAATAAGCACTTTATCTGGTGTGCGAATTATGGTTTGCGTGTCTGTTGTGTGAGTTGTGGGTTGTGATCCTAACCATAATTTAACAAATTTCAGTGGATCACTGACAGAATATCGGAAACAGAAATATCGTGTGGACAGAATATTGTGTCAGAAATATCAAGAACCAAAATATTGAGAAGATAGGTGCACATTTATGTACCTTGAAGATATATAGATTGTCAAGGTACATATATGTGTTTATATATAGTAAATTTTGCCTACCTATAGAAACGTACCTTCACAATATTTGTGTCCTCGATATTCTTAACACGATAATTTGGTCCAAGGTTCTTCTGTTTCCGATATTCTGTCTAAATAGACATTTGAGTGTTTTTTGTTTTTTAATTTATATACACAACAGCACCTTAATTGTGTTTTGTAAGTGCATTTGTGAGGTTTCTTAACCCCTTGCATGCGCAGGACGGCCTGGTACATGGCACCGGAAATCCCTCTGGTGTAGGCACCAGAAGGATTTCTTATTCTCCCCTGAAGCCTCGGGAGCTTCCCCAGCTCCCGAGGACCCCCCCCCCTGTTTCTGTGAAATAACGATCAGCTCTCACGTTGCGCTGACGTCATTTCACAGAAACCAAAACTGAAATGAGCCTTCACTTTCTATGTGCTCAGGGGGCTATCTCAACCCCCTGAGCACGTAGAAAGACGGGAGGGGTATCATTGGAAAGGGGAGAATGGTTCCCCAGTGGATCCCTGCTTAGGGATCGCCCCATGAGGGTGATCCCCAAGCAGGGATCCAACCACTAGACACCAGGGAGGGGGGGAGCGGCCCCTTGGGCAAGGGCTTTTGCTCCCCCCAAACAATTAGGCATATTCAGCCTTTCTGCCCCCCCTGGGGAGAAGATGGGGGCAGTAGCCCCCAATCTGCCCCCCTGGGGGGCTGAAAGCCCACTTGACGCCAGGGATTTTTTTGTTGCCATATTTAATTAGGGTGGGGCATGCCAATGCCCCCACCCCCCTGCCAAAATGACAGCCTTTCTGCCCACCCTAGGGGGCAGAAAGCCCACTAGACGCCAGGGATTTTTTGGGGGGGAATTTTAATTAGGGTGGGGGCTGCCCAAAACGGGCATGCCAATGCTCCCACCCCCCCGCCACAATTACAGCCTTTCTGCCACCCCTGGGGGGGCAGAAAGCCCACTAGATGCCAGCAATTGTTTGGGGGGCAATTTAATTAGGGTGGGGAATGCCCACCCCGCATTCCCAAAAGTCTTCCGAGAAAAATGGTACCTCACTTGTGTGGGTAGGCCTAGTGCCCACAACAGGAAATGGCCCAAACCTCAACGTGGACACACCACATATTCACAGTGAAAACTGACCCTCGGTTGCAAAGACTTTGGGGGACACAGGGCGGGTGGAATTCTGTGGATCCACGCAGATTCCAGAACTTTCCACCACAGAAATGTGAGGAAAATGTGTTTTTAGACACATTTTGAGGTTTGCACGGGGCTCTGGGTAACAGAACCTGGTGAGAGCCAGACAAGTCACCCCATCCTGGATATCTATGGGTGTCTAGTTTTCAAAAATGTATAGGTTTGCCAGGTTTCATTAGGTGCCGGCAGAGCTAGGGCTCAAAATCTACAGCTAGGCACTTTGCAAAAAAAGGATCAGTTTTCACTTTTAAAAATAAAGTGTGACCACGTTGCGTTTTGAGCCGTTTTCAGTCGCGGGCACGAGGCCTACCCACACAAGTGAAGTACCATTTTTATCAGGAGACTTAGGGTAACACAGAATTGAAGAGCAACTGTTATTACCTATTGACTTTTGATGCATTTCTGCCTTCCAAATGAAGGACAATGTGTTAAAAAGAAGTTATTTTGAAAAATATCCTATAATTCTCATGCTAGTATGGGTACTCACAATTTTGAAAATATGCAAATATCTACTGTTTCTAAACTCTATATTTTGTTTCAATTTCAGAAATACATAGGTGTCTTTCATACCGATTTTTCCATGTATATATTTTCCCAAATTAATTGCTATATACCCAGTATGTAATAAAAAACCATTGCAAGACACTGCTCAGTTATTGGCTCTGGGTATGTCGGGTTCTTGGTGTACCTACAAGTCCGATATATCCCCCACAACTACAAAGGTCCAGCGGATGTAACGGTATATTGCTTTTAAACAGCTTTTATAATAAGAAGAAGTTACAGGTGAAAATGTTGACACAAATTGCTGTTATTTTCAACTAATTTTCAATTTTTCCTACATTCAACTGTTAGTTTCTATAAAAAAACCTTAAAGGATCTACACAAATGACCCCTTGCTGAATTCAAAATTGTGTCTACTTTTCAAAAATGTATAACTTTCCAGGATCCATTATTGCTTTCATACCCATTTCTACCATTTACTGGAAGGAGATTGAAAGCACAAAAAATAGCAAAAATAGGCTATGTCCCAGAAAAATGCCAAAACTGTGTAAAAAAATGTGGGTTTCTGACAAACGTCTGCTTGTCCCTGAAAGCTGGGAAAATGGTGATTTCAGCCCCACAACCCCTTTGTTGATACCATTTGCAGGGAAAGCTTACAACTATAGCCCTTTTTCCCATTTTTCCCCAAAAAAACAAAATGTAGCTATATTTTGGCCAGTTTCTGGGTCACCTCCAGGGGAATCCACAAACCTGGTGTATCTTTAGAATCCCCATGATTTTGGAAGAAAAGGATGCAAATTTGGCGTGGATACCTTCTGTGGTCAAAAAGTTACAGGGGCATAAGCGCAAACTACCCCAAAGAGCCAAAAAAAGGCTTAGCGCAGGAAGTGGGGGGGGGGGGATTAAGGCCTAGCAGCGAAGGGGTTAATATTCACATGTTATAACCAAAGCTAACCATAACTTCACTTTAACCTTTTCAATTTTTTCGGTGGATTTTGTTTTTTTTTATCATATACTACATGAAACAGTTTGCCTGACCAACCATGGGTAGCCAGCCCCCACTGTACTTGGTCCTAGGCAAAGTGGGGATTGGTAACAGAGACTTGCCTGCGTTGAGTCTTTGCATCCAATTCTCAACCGGTCAGCACTCTCCATACCTTTGTTTCCTCCCAACTGGCTTGGCTTCTTAGTTTTTTTGAACAGCAATATGTTACAAATAAGCTTTTCCTAACCTCTAGCCACCGTCACCATTCCACTGTTCACTGGCCACTTTCCAGTAGGGCCCTGAATTTCCAAATAGGATGATCACTAGGGGTGTGCAAAATTTGCGTAATTTGCTTTTACATAATAAGATGAAATTTCAGAAAAATTACTCGAAATGCAAAGCCATCTTTCAGCGCTATATTCTAGTGCAAAATGTGTCCTTGCATCAATTTTTGACTTGAATACACAATTTGTGCTAAGAAAATGTACAAAAACTATAATTGCAACTATTCATGTTCTGGTTGCTTGCATTGTTCCTGCACTCCTGTGTTATATTTTTACTGTGGATAGGGGAATAAATAAATGATTGGCGTACATTCAGGAATTTTCCATTACAAGCGCAACATGGAATGCCCAAACTTACACAACAGGCTCCAGTGTCATTTAAATTTCGCCCAGGCCTACTTAATCACCTACACTGATAATCAACGGTTTGGCCCTTCGCCTCGTGCTGGCTTGCATATATTGGTCTTCTCCCTACTTTCTTGCTGCCTGTCTATCTTGGGCAGTAGATCCCTACGGAACCACTTTAGGGATGGTGTCCTTCACATGTCAGCCATAGAGGAGCCGAAGCATGTTGCGTGGTGCAGTACGATTTTTTGCAGTGTATTCTCAGAAAATGTGCATTGTCCACTCAATATACTCATCCTGCTACACCCCAATTTGTAAAATGTTATTGAAGGTCCTTCTGAATCTCTCCACTTCCAGGTTGGCCTGAGGCCACTGAGGAGTGATCTCAAGATGCAAATTTCCTTGGCCTTTGAGGCATAGGTGGAAATAATTGCCCTGGAAAGGGGGGTAGTTTTCATTCTTAAGTTCTGCATGGATGCCAAAGGCTGCAATGATATTCTCTAATTTTGAGCGGACATGGTAAAAACTCAAATTTAGCAATCCCAGCAGGATACTTCATGCATGAAAAAACACCAGTTGTCTTCCACCCATGAAGAGGTAGAAGTCAGCGCTGTCCCTGTCCCAAGGAATTGCACAGCCTAACTCCATGAGCACTGTACTAGACGGTTCAACTTCTTCTGCTACTTGGCACAGCTGGCATTCAGGAACAAGTTTCAATCATGTGTGGGATCCAGACTTTTTCCCTGAGTGGGGATTGTGTCTTTGCTGTTCCATGATGGCCCTGATGAGCAAGCTTGATTGCTTTGTTTTTGAGGGTTTGATGAACTGCTATCTTGCAGCCCCATATAATCAGGCTGTTGTCAGAGATGCTGAGCCATGAGACCTTCCATAGTGCCTGTCAGGTGTATTGACTGTCAGATCTTCTGGTTCTGACACCATTAACAAACGTCTTCATTGAGTTGTATCTGGATGTCATATTTTGTAGGCAACCATTGTTCTTGGTGTGTGTCACCATTATTAGTATTGACATTGTCGCTGGGCTTGTCACTTGGATCACAAAGTATGAGGCTACAGCCTCTCTATCTTATTAGGTGCTGGTGGGTGTGTTGACAGATAATTTGCAAAGTTATGAAATAGATATGTTTGCAGCTGCAGTGACCACTTTTCAATTTACAGTGAGGGCATGCTTATGGTAAAGTACAGAAAAATTAAAAAAAAATATTTAACTCAAAAATTAATATGAAACATATTTTTATATTGCAAATGAATGCAAAATCATTTTATATATATATATATATATATATATATATATATTCAGTCGCTTCACAAGAGGATTCGTTTCCGGGATCCATATCCCATTGTCAGGTGGCGTGTTGCACTCGGCCAATCCCACCGCCGAGTTAAAGTCAATAAGGTTTCCTGCTACGATAAGCAAAAACACGCTCTCAGAAAGGTACAGCTAGTGGGAGTTTATTCACAAGATAACGCTACGCGTTTCAGCACAGAAGTGCCTTGATCACACGTTGATATATATATATATATATATATGATGATGATTTTATACATTATGGGGCAGATTTACAAGCCCCTTGTGACCCTTTTGCGTCGCTGGTGCGTCACTTTTTGCGACACAGCGGCGACGTAAACAGTGCACCACATTGCGGCCCATTTACAATGGGATGCATCTAGAAAGATGCGTCACGTTGTAAAGCTTTGCGTCACATTATACCTGCGCCAGGTATAATATATGCAGGGTGGGCGTTCCCACGCCAGAAAGCCTCGTAGAAGTGATGCAGTGAAATCTACAAGATTTCAATGCGCCACTTCCAGGATGTCACTGCGTCAACCCTACGCCTGCTTGGAGCAGGCATAAGGAGTGACGCAGTCTATTAGGAATAGGCCTCCCCATGCATTGCTGGAGATGCATTGTGCTTGCAACACAACTCCTGCAATGCATGACTTTTGCACCGACAGATGCGTCAGAATTTCTGATGCATCTGTCAATCCTTGCGCCATGCTGCAATGTACTGTAAATACGGCACATCCATGGTGGCACAAGGGTTTCACAGGGTGGAGCTGGGAAACTGATGCATCTACACATATGTGTCAGTATCTTGTAAATAAGCCTATATATATATATATATATATATATATGTATATATATATAAACATATATATATATATTATATATTCACTGAAAAAACCATAGGTTTCACACATGTTATAGTTTGCGGAAATTTTACTGATAAAAAACCAATGAAATTCCCCCGTTATAGTTAGTGCAGGCAACTATAACTCACGCGACCGCAATCCTCTGCTGATGCTAATACTGTATTTAGACACTTATTTGCCCATGTCTTCTTCCATACATTTTTAGCTATACATATATTACAAATATTTTTTTTTCATAAAGACACATATGTCATCAGCAGAAGATTGCGGTCGCGTGAGTTATAGCTGCCTGCACTAACTATAACGGGGGAATTTCATTGGTTTTTTATCAGTAAAATTTCCGCTAACTATAACATGTGTGAAACCTATGGTTTTTTCAGTGAATTTGCAAGGTTTTTTAAATGCTAATTCCTAACTATAACGTGTGTGAAACCTATGGTTTTTTCAGTGAATTTGTACGGTTTTTTAAATGCTAAGTTACTTTACGCCATTCGTGGCGTGCGCGCCCACTTAACGCAGTTCGTTCCGTGCGCGCACGGTGCGCTTCGCGCACCCTGCGCGCACAGTGAGCACGCGGTGCGCTTCGCGCACCGCGCGCCCACTTTACGCAGTTAGTGCCGTGCACGCACGGTTGGCACGCGGTGCGATGACAAAGCAAGAAAGCACGTCAACAAATCTGTTTCTGCTTTCCTCCGTGACTATGGTATGGGTGCCATTTACCACAACAACTTGCGTTATGACATGCAAGACATTTATAGACGAGATGGTGTGCACTTCAATGATGAAGGGAACAGAGTCTTCCTCTTGAACCTTAGACTCTGCATCGGTACTTACTTGTAGGTACCACTAAAAAATCATTTCATAAACACAACGGCTCTTTTTAGAGCCCCCTAATATCTAAACACTTAAATCTGATTTTCATTTTTTTTTTTTTTTTCTACCGTACGCTTACCGTAAGCTTACCGTACGCGTACCCCGTGATTTTTTTTAAAATCAAGAAATGTTTTCTTTGTACTTTACAGTCCTTCTTTGACCCCCTCACAAATGTAAGGGGGTCTGTAACTCTCCTCATTGCCCCCTTTCTTGTTTTCACTCTTTTTTTTCTGAGTGAAATACACAAAATGGCGGCCGCCGCTTCCTGGTTTCGGCCGATTCGAATGTTTACTAAGATCTAAGAGCCAATCAGAATCGCGCTCGCGCACGCCACCGTACGCTTACGGTAAGCGTACCGTAAGCGTACCGTAAGCGGGCTCAGATATATATATTGATTTAAAGGCTATTTTCTCAGAATCTACTGAACAGATTTACACCAAACCTACAAAAGGCACTTCCTTGACCTAGGGACTACCTCTCTGCCAAATTTCGAGTACTTCTGTTCAGCCGTTCGGGCTGTAGCTCGTTCTAAAGGTCCTATGGAAAAATGCATGGGGAAAACGCGTTTTGGGACCCCCCTTTTATCTCAGCCCCCGCTTGACGGATCCCCCCGAGACTTTCAGGGTAGGAGCGGAGTGTAGCGCCCCACCTATTTTGAGAAATTCGCGAGGATTCATCGACCGGCGCCAAAGTTATTCAAAATAGAATGTTGAGGTTTTCCTATGGAAAGGGGTCCTAACTATAACTACCTACTGGCGACCGCCAGTAGGTAATATATATATATATATATATATATATATATATATATATATATATATATATATATATATATATATATTACCTACTGGCAGTCGTCAGTAGGTAGTTATAGTTAGGACCACGTTTCCATAGGAAATCCGCAACATTCTATTTTGAATAACTTTGGCGCCGGTCGACGAATCCTCGCGAATTTTTCAAAATAGGTGGGGGGCTACGCTCCGCTCCTTCCCTGAAAGTCTCGGGGGGATTCGTCAAGCGGGGGCTGAGATAAAAGGGGGGTCCCAAAACGCGTTTTTCCCATGCATTTTTCCATAGGACCTTTAGACAGGGCTACAGCCCGAACGGCTGAACAGAATTACTAGAAATTTGGCAGAGAGGTAGTCCTCAGGTCAAGGAAGTGCCTTTTGTAGGTTTGGTGTAAATCTGTTCAGTAGATTCTGAGAAAATAGCCTTTAAATCAATATATATATCTGAGCCAGCTTACGGTGCGCTTACGGTGCGCTTACCGTACGCGTACGGTGACGTGCGCGAGCGCGATTCTGATTGGCTCTTAGATCTTAGTAAACATTCGAATCGGCCGAAACCAGGAAGCGGCGGCCGCCATTTCGTGTGTTTCACTCAGAAAAAAAAGAGTGATAACAAGAAAAGGGGGCAAGGAGGAGAGTTACAGACCCCCTAACATTTGTAAGGGGGTCAAAGAAGGACAGAAAAGTACAAAGAAAACATTTATTGATTTTAAAAAAAATCGCGGGGTACGCGTACGGTAAGCGTACGGTAAAAAAAAATTTTTTAAAAAAAATGAAATGCAGATTTAAGTGTTTAGATATTAGGGGGCTCTAAAAAGAGCCGTTGTGTTTATGAAGTGATTTTTAAGTGGTACCTACAAGTAAGTACCGATGCAGAGTCTAAGGTTCAAGAGGAAGACTCTGTTCCCTTCATCATTGAAGTGCACACCATCTCCTCTATAAATGTCTTGCATGTCGTAACGCAAGTTGTTGTGGTAAATGGAACCCATACCATAGTCACGGAGGAAAGCAGAAACAGATTTGTTGACGTGCTTTCTTGCTTTGTCAATTTGTGGACAGAAATGATTGGACCAGTTCCATTTTTGCCTTTGGCATATGTTAGAAAACACAAAGGCAGTTTTAGGGAAAAGTGAAAACAGTTGTGCAAAGGTGTCCTTCATAAGCATTTCCAGACCTACCCCAGTCAAAGTGCCTAGGTCATTGCCACCACAGTGCACTATTATGAGGTCAGGGTGTTGGTTTTGCATGAAGGATTTCACCAATGGCATCAATTGGTGCCACTTTAACCCTCTCTGACCAATCCATTTAATGTCTACATTTGTCAAAGCAAGGTCTCTCACCATACCTGTTTTCTCTGCAAACTTTTCACTCCAGAAGACATAGCTGTGTCCTACAATCCACACTGTGAACATCTTCAAAGGAGATCTGGATGCACTCAGGAGGTGTATTTCAGTAGAATGGTAAAAAGAAATGAAAGACAGTTTGGAAATGGAGGCATACATATTTTTTTTAAAAAAAAGAACTGATTGGCTGTTTCATACCATTCTACACTAAAAACTAGGCTGTATGTGTAAATTTATAGAAGCATGTTTTGTATTGGTACAGAAAAATGTGTTACCAAAGAACAGTACTATGGATTTGCTGTTAGGTTAGAAAAGTCAAGCACTCTTGCTCTGTGGAATTGAAACATTGTTTGGCGAACTTCTGACCTAACTCCACACAGCAGTGTTCCATGAGCTGTTGCTATGGTAGCAGGCAGAAGTCAAGTTGGGGGAAGGGTACTAGGCAGAAGTCAAGTTGGGGGAAGGGTACTTTTGGAAAAGGGTTGGTTTTCAACCAATAGAAATGTGTGATTACATTTGAAAAAAAGGGGGAAGCACTGAGATTTGAAATTAACATGTATATATGTGGAAAAAGAGAGGGAAAGTTTGCCATTATCTGGTTCTGCTGAGAGGAGAGAGGTGTAAAGAACAGAGATCCTGGCTCTGATAATCTGCTGTTTGAGTGCCACATTTCTTTCACAACTAACTAATTTTAAAGGTGAGTTTAGAGTTTGAGAGGGGATGTATATGGTAAATTAAGAAATGAATAATAGAAATGCAATTCTTTTTGTTGAAGTTGTGTTTATTATTTTCTGTTTTGGGAGAAATTTAAATGTGAGGAACATGTAAAATAATATGGACTATGTTTTCACGATAAATTAAGGTGTACTGGTATAAAAAAAGAATAGTTTAAGGGTTTGAGGTTGGACTCAGTAATGCAAATACATTCAGCATCACTGAGGCTGGTTGCCCTTGCTGGAGTGTAGGCAGTCACCCAGGTTACAAATGGTGCTGGTCTGAAAAAGCAGTTTGGACATGTGCTTTTTAAAAAATCTGAAAAGTGGATTCATAATGTGTCAGTCTGTAAAAGTGATTATCACTTGCCAAAAAAAAGAGCAGTAAGTGTGCTTTCAAATTGGCAAAGAAATTTCGTTTTGTGACTAATGTGAAAACATGACTCTGTGTGCAAAGAGGATGTATAGACAGAGATTTATTGCGTATTGCTCTGGTGATTTCACAGTTGCATTAGATGGAAAGGGGGAGCCATTTTTTGGTGCAGAAGCAGACTCTTAGCACATACCCAGCTGCTTACCATGTGGAATCATGCACAGTATTCACAAGCGAGTGGGGTTTGAGGTTTCAGTCAGTAATGCAAATACATTCAGCATCACTAAGGCTGGTTGCCCTTGCTGGAGTGTAGGCAGTCATCCAGGTTACAAATGGTGCTGGTCTGAAAAAGCAGTTTGGACATGTGCTTTTTTAAGAATCTGAAAAGTGGATTCATAATGTGTCAGTCTGTAAAAGTGTTTATCACTTGCCAAAAAAAAGAGTAGTATGTGTGCTTTCAAATTGGCAAAGAAATTTCGTTTAAGGGCCTAATGTGATAACATGACTCTGTGTGCAAATAGGAATTACAGGCAGAGATTTATTGCGTATTGCTCTGGTGATTTCACAGTTGCATTAGATGGAAAGGGGGAGCCATTTTTTGGTGCAGAAGCAGACTCTTAGCACACACCCAGCTGCTTACCATGTGGAATCATGCACAGTATTCACAAGCGAGTGGGGTTTGAGGTTTCAGTCAGTAATGCAAATACATTCAGCATCACTAAGGCTGGTTGCCCTTGCTGGAGTGTAGGCAGTCACCCAGGTTACAAATGGTGCTGGTCTGAAAAAGCAGTTTGGACATGTGCTTTTTTAAGAATCTGAAAAGTGGATTCATAATGTGTCAGTCTGTAAAAGTGATTATCACTTGCCAAAAAAAAGAGTAGTAAGTGTGCTTTCAAATTGGCAAAGAAATTTCGTTTTGTGACTAATGTGAAAACATGACTCTGTGTGCAAAGAGGAATTATAGACAGAGATTTATTGCGTATTACTCTGGTGATTTCACAGTTGCATTAGATGGAAAGGGGGAGCCATTTTTTGGTGCAGAAGCAGACTCTTAGCACATAACCAGCTGCTTACCATGTGGAATCATGCACAGTATTCACAAGCGAGTGGGGTTTGAGGTTTCAGTCAGTAATGCAAATACATTCAGCATCACTAAGGCTGGTTGCCCTTGCTGGAGTGTAGGCAGTCACCCAGGTTACAAATGGTGCTGGTCTGAAAAAGCAGTTTGGACATGTGCTTTTTAAAAAATCTGAAAAGTGGATTCATAATGTGTCAGCCTGTAAAAGTGATTATCACTTGCCACAAAAAAGAGTAGTAAGTGTGCTTTAAAATTGGCAAAGAAATTTCGTTTTGTGACTAATGTGAAAACATGACTCTGTGTGCAAAGAGGAATTATAGACAGAGATTTATTGCGTATTGCTCTGGTGATTTCACAGTTGCATTAGATGGAAAGGGGGAGCCATTTTTTGGTGCAGAAGCAGACTCTTAGCTCACACCCAGCTGCTTACCATGTGGAATCATGCACAGTATTCACAAGCGAGTGGGGTTTGAGGTTTCAGTCAGTAATGCAAATACATTCAGCATCACTAAGGCTGGTTACCCTTGCTGGAGTGTAGGCAGTCACCCAGGTTACAAATGGTGCTAGACTGAAAAAGCAGTTTGGACATGTGCTTTTTAAAAAATCTGAAAAGTGGATTCATAATGTGTCAGTCTGTAAAAGTGATTATCACTTGCCAAAAAAAAGAGTAGTAAGTGTGCTTTCAAATTGGCAAAGAAATTTCGTTTAAGGGCCTAATGTGAAAACATGACTCTGTGTGCAAATAGGAATTACAGGCAGAGATTTATTGCGTATTGCTCTGGTGATTTCACAGTTGCATTAGAAGGAAAGGGGGAGCCATTTTTTGGTGCAGAAGCAGACTCTTAGCACACACGCAGCTGCTTACCATGTGGAATCATGCACAGTATTCACAAGCGAGTGGGGTTTGAGGTTACAGTCAGTAATGCAAATACATTCAGCATCACTAAGGCTGGTTGCCCTTGCTGGAGTGTAGGCAGTCACCCAGGTTACAAATGGTGCTGGTCTGAAAAAGCAGTTTGGACATGTGCTTTTTAAAAAATATGAAAAGTGGATTCATAATGTGTCAGTCTGTAAAAGTGATTATCACTTGCCAAAAAAAAGAGTAGTAAGTGTGCTTTCAAATTGGCAAAGAAATTTCGTTTAAGGGCCTAATGTGAAAACATGACTCTGTGTGCAAATAGGAATTACAGGCAGAGATTTATTGCGTATTGCTCTGGTGATTTCACAGTTGCATTAGATGGAAAGGGGGAGCCATTTTTTGGTGCAGAAGCAGACTCTTAGCACACACCCAGCTGCTTACCATGTGGAATCATGCACAGTATTCACAAGCGAGTGGGGTTTGAGGTTTCAGTCAGTAATGCAAATACATTCAGTATCACTAAGGCTGGTTGCCCTTGCTGGAGTGTAGGCAGTCACCCAGGTTACAAATGGTGCTGGTCTGAAAAAGCAGTTTGGACATGTGCTTTTTAAAAAATCTGAAAAGTGGATTCATAATGTGTCAGTCTGTAAAAGTGATTATCACTTGCCAAAAAAAAGAGTAGTAAGTGTGCTTTCAAATTGGCAAATAAATTTCGTTTTGTGACTAATGTGAAAACATGACTCTGTGTGCAAAGAGGAATTACAGGCAGAGATTTATTGCGTATTGCTCTGGTGATTTCACAGTTGCATTAGATGGAAAGGGGGAGCCATTTTTTGGTGCAGAAGCAGACTCTTAGTACACACCCAGCTGCTTACCATGTGGAATCATGCACAGTATTCACAAGCGAGTGGGGTTTGAGGTTACAGTCAGTAATGCAAATACATTCAGCATCACTAAGGCTGGTTGCCCTTGCTGGAGTGTAGGCAGTTACACAGGTTACAAATGGTGCTGGTCTGAAAAAGCAGTTTGGACATGTGCTTTTTAAAAAATCTGAAAAGTGGATTCATAATGTGTCAGTCTGTAAAAGTGATTATCACTTGCCAAAAAAAAGAGTAGTAAGTGTGCTTTCAAATTGGCAAATAAATTTCGTTTTGTGACTAATGTGAAAACATGACTCTGTGTGCAAAGAGGAATTACAGGCAGAGATTTATTGCGTATTGCTCTGGTGATTTCACAGTTGCATTAGATGGAAAGGGGGAGCCATTTTTTGGTGCAGAAGCAGACTCTTAGTACACACCCAGCTGCTTACCATGTGGAATCATGCACAGTATTCACAAGCGAGTGGGGTTTGAGGTTTCAGTCAGTAATGCAAATACATTCAGCATCACTAAGGCTGGTTGCCCTTGCTGGAGTGTAGGCAGTCACCCAGGTTACAAATGGTGCTGGTCTGAAAAAGCAGTTTGGACATGTGCTTTTTAAAAAATCTGAAAAGTGGATTCATAATGTGTCAGTCTGTAAAAGTGATTATCACTTGCCAAAAAAAAGAGTAGTAAGTGTGCTTTCAAATTGGCAAAGAAATTTCGTTTTGTGACTAATGTGAAAACATGACTCTGTGTGCAAATAGGAATTACAGGCAGAGATTTATTGCGTATTGCTCTGGTGATTTCACAGTTGCATTAGATGGAAAGGGGGAGCCATTTTTTGGTGCAGAAGCAGACTCTTAGCACACACCCAGCTGCTTACCATGTGGAATCATGCACAGTATTCACAAGCGAGTGGGGTTTGAGGTTTCAGTCAGTAATGCAAATACATTCAGCATCACTAAGGCTGGTTGCCCTTGCTTGAGTGTAGGCAGTCACCCAGGTTACAAATGGTGCTGGTCTGAAAAAGCAGTTTGGACATGTGCTTTTTAAAAAATCTGAAAAGTGGATTCATAATGTGTCAGTCTGTAAAAGTGATTATCACTTGCCAAAAAAAAGAGTAGTAAGTGTGCTTTCAAATTGGCAAAGAAATTTCGTTTTGTGACTAATGTGAAAACAAATGTAGTAATATATTTAAATAAAATAATGGAATTTTTTTTTAGTTTTTTTCAGGTATTGCTGAAGACCAGTGAACAAAATTTAAGATGCCTACAAAATCCAGAGTAAAAAAAGACCACATAAAAAACCTATATTTGAAGACAACTGGAGGACCTAAGTTAGTTGAAGATGCTCATGTTGGGAAAAAGAAAAAATCTTCTGGTAAGCAGACACAAAATTTTCTAAAGAACATATTCAAAAAAAGGAAAAATGTACAAAATGTCTGTACTGGAAAGAATGTTTTCAATAGAAAAGGACAGGAAAAAATTGAGAATTTAGTTAATGCAAATATACCTTCTGCAACTAAAAAGATTAACTTAAACAGAAAAACAGCGTTTAAAGAGATACGTAGAAAAATGTTTCAGAGAAGAGTTATGTCCAATTTGATAAAGGATGTAAAGAAATATAAGCAAAAGGCTAAGTTTTATAAGAGAAAAAAAGAAATTGAAGCCATTGCAGCAAAGGCATTAGAATTAAAAAGGAAACTATTCATTTTAATTTTGAATAGGATGCGTACATTAGACAAAATGGTTAATGTACTGAAATCACATAGCAAAAGGAAAAGAGTAGTGAACAGAACAAACTTTTCTAAAGTGTTTTTAGGAAAATGGATGCATAGTTCAAGTAGTGAACCTTTTTTTAATGAAGAGAGTTATTTTCAAAGTAATAGTTTGCTGCATGCAGTTGACACCAGAGGTCGTGCTTATGAAGTGAAAAATGGTTGCATAATGGAGAAGGAGATAATGGTTCCAAGAGATGAGGTACAAGTGATGGCGGATGAGGCTATGGGGAGACGTCCTAAAGCCCCAGTGTACACTTGGAATTGTAGTAGTATTTGCACTGTGCGTCAGGAATCTATTGATAAATTTCGTGAGTTTCTAAGAGAATATAGTAAAAAAAGTGTAAAACAGAAGATTAAGGTGCTTCAAAGTCTGGATCCATGCAGAGTGAGAGAGAATACTGGTTTGCAGGGTCATTCTCTGGCTTGTCTATCTAGAAAAGTGTGTAATAGTGTTTTCCATCATTTTAGGATGCTGGCTGTTCATCATACTGAAATGAGAAAGTTTGTGAGACGGTTGTATTTTGCTAAAAGTCCAGCAATAAAGTCAGATGAATTGAATAGGGCTCTGTTCCGTGGAACGGTATCAGATGTAGAGAAGGTTGTTGATGAAATTCAGTTTTGTTACTTTGGTCCTGAACAAAACAGTGCAGAGAAGGACACAGTAAATGAGGAAGAAGTGGAAGAGAATGTAGAACCCTCTGTAAGTAAGACATTTAATGATCACATAACAAAATTTGCAATAATCTCTAATGAAAGACCAAATATTACTTGTATTTGTTGCCGCAGAACTCATTATAGAAAACAAACTAGGAATGTTGATCTCTACAGAAAGAGTGAAAATGAAGATAATTATAAGTGGAAGTATTTTGCCACATATACATTTCTTGAAAATTGTTTTGAATTGGGTGAAGATCAGCGTATTTGTAAATACTGTTACAACAAGTTAGAGGAAAATAGAATGCCGACCAGAGCTGTACATAATAATTTAGAATTGGATGCTATTCCTGCTGAACTTTCTGAATTAAATACATATGAGTCTATACTCATTCAATGTGTTCATCCGTTCCAGACCATAGTACGTATGGAGCCCAAAACTGGTAAATTACCTCCTTCAGATTTACTGAGAGGTTTAAAAGGTAGAGTGGTGTATTTGCCCTTGGATTTGAAAAAAAATATGGAAACTATTGATGCGGATACTTTGGAAACTGAACCATTAATTATTCTGGTTAATGGTGTACCTACAAAGAATAAGAAGATTTGGCAGGAGCTGGTAGATGTACGGAAAGTACAAAGAGCAAATTTGTATTTGAAAAGGAATAACAAATGGTATGAATCAATTTATATAGAAGAAGAAGAAGAAGAAGATTTACAAGAAGACACAGAAACACCAACTGGACAAATTGAAAAAGTGGACAAGTCAAAGGAAGAAGAAATTTATGAACATTTTAGCATACATCCTCTTCATTCAAAAGAAGTTATGGGAGACAATATTGATCTATTTCAGATGAAGAAAGCAAAAGGAACTCCCGTGAGTGTATGGGAGGAGAGCTTGGAAGCTCGATGTTTTCCCCAGCTGTTTCCTAAAGGAAAAGGAGGACGATACGATGAACGTCCGGAACAGATTCCAGCTTCTGAGTATCGGACTACAAGACTATATGCTGAAGATCCCAGATTTCGACAAAGTATTCCTTATTTGTTCCATCTTTTATTTGAAAGCGACTTGTCTGCATTGTCTTATGCAGTAAATCACATTTTAAAAAGTGGAGTACATTTACAAAATGTGTCTGCTAAGGATTTTATGGAGAAAGTGCAGCACCGAGATGATCATTTGGAAACACAACTGATCAATCTGATGGCTTGTCAGCGTGGGACAAATGAATATTGGTACCGACGCCATGGTGAATTAAAATGCATGTTACGGAATTTAGGAACACCAACATGGTTCGTTACCCTAAGCCACAGGTCTTCAAACTGTGGGGCGCGCCCCCATGGGGGGGCGTGGATGGGTTCCCAGGGGGGCGCAAAGGCCTCTGCAAGGATATGTAAATGAAGGCGCCTGGAAGTGCCGCGCAGCGATGTTTATTTGCTGCATTTCCAGGCTGTCTTCATTTTCTCCGAAGCCTTACCGTGGGGCCCGGGGTCAGTGGGTGTGCTGCTGGGGGCTCGGCTGGGCAGTGTCTGGAGTTTTATTAAGACTCCAGCAGGCCCGAGTTTTTCACAGGTCTTTAAAGACCATTTGCATACCTTTGGAAACTGGTTACGGAGGCTTAGTTTTATTATTTTTCCAGTACCCCTGGTCCCCTACTCTGCCTATTCCTTACATTTATATTTTAAATTTACTGCTGTAGTGTGAAAAGGAATATAAAAAAGGGTTGCCAATAGAACAAATGTCAGCCATGTATGTTTAAAGAGCCTGCAAAGACCTTGCTTTGATACTAAATAGGGTCTTAAATAAGGAAGTATGTATTCATTTGTAATTTGACTTTCTGTCTGTTCCTTTTATTTTCAGTCATGAAACATTCAGGCAGCCCTAGAACACATTTAAAAGTGCTTTATATTTGTACGCACAGATAAGTGCTGAAAATAGGGCTTTAGGTGACTGTTTATTTTTGTACCGTCTGCAACATCAAAATAATGAGCTGGCAACCCTAATCATAAGACTGGAAGTTTGTTGCAGGATCAGCACATTATTTATTTCCTTCACCCTCGACTTCCCTGATTAATTCCATAATAGCAATAGTTTAACTTATATCTGAAACCCTACGCCCCGTCAATAACATGCTGATTAACTTCAAGTGTCTGGCAATTCACCCTGCATTCAGACAACTCACTCCTCATTCTCACCCTTCACTTTCACGCTCACCCTGCACTCACAGCGCATAGTTGTGATTTTCCCGCATTTGCCACATAATCTATCGTCTGCTGCATAATTTGCAGATTAAAAAATGCAGCAACATATGTCACCTCACAGTGGAAGGCCCTTTCTAAAGGTTGACTGGTCACCTTTCTGTTGCTTGTTGCTATATATTGGGTGTTAATGTGGTACTTATGAGGGGCAATATAGGCCAGGACAATGTTAACAAGGGTCAAAATAGTGCAGTAATGCTATCACAAAATATGCAGCATAATTCGCCTTTGCTTGCTGCAGAATTTAGTCAACCATGCTGCATAATTTGGCCTTCTCCTGCCGCATGATTCCAATGGCCCTGTTTCTAGTGCTATGAGGTCCCATCCTGTGGCAGAAAGCACTGTGAATATGTCATTATTTTAAAACAGTATTTACATACTCTAAGCTAGGCCGTTGCAAAAGGATGCAGTGATTGAGATAAAACAAGTTCTTACAAAACATACTTTTTAGTAATAAGTAATCAAGCTGTATCTAATGCAGACATTTTTGTAAGTGTCTCCACTAGTCCAGATCCCAGCTGATAACTCCATTACATTAAATCTTAAAAAGAATAGATCTTTGCCACCATAAATCTGTAAGCAGATCCACTGGAATTATTCAGCTGAAGAGGACAACATTATGCGGCAGGTTTGACTAAATTATGCAGCTAGAAAAGGTAAATTATGCGGCACACTGCCCCACTTTTTGCGGTTAGCATTACTTCATTATTTTGTCATTTTAACTCACGGTAACGCTGTCAGGGGAAATATTTCACCTCATTAGTACCAGTGTAGCACCCAAATACAGCAGTAAGCAACTACAAGATTTCCAGTCAATCTTTGCAAAGGGCCTTCCACTGCTCCGGAACACTTTGTCACACTTTAAGTAACTTTTGTTCCGTTTGAGGTAGAATCAAGATTTTTTTGTTGAAATCTGCAGATTATGTAGCAAATGCAGTACACTGATAATTATGTGGAAAACTGTGCTGCTGCTGCAGAAACTCATAATTCCATGGTTTCTTTTTGAACTTTGTGCACTACCACCCACACTTCGATTTCAGGCAGAAGTATCTCAAAGTCAGTATTAACCATTCAGGGGCAGTTTCTTTGTGAAAGCTGGGTCCATGGGGTGGCAGGTAGAAGGCCAGCAGGGTTGCATTCAGATGCATAGCCCTAATCTTCTCTATCCCTGGGGCCTCACAGTAATGGTCTAGGAGACAGAGGAAAGGAGCGAGATTCATAGATATTGTCAAAGAGAAGGCCCAGAATAGGGAGCACTGTATGCAGACTTATTTTTATGTTTACAAATGGTCAGAGACCCCTTCTTCAGAGAGATACCCCAAAGAAGGGGACAATATAAGTGTTTTTTTTTTTAAAGGACAGTCATTAGTGAAGCTGGTACTGCTGCCAAGTGTGTAAGTGGCCACTGCTGGTTATCATAAAGGAGCAGATGCAGCAGGACTGGGGCCCAGGGATTTGGGGGGCCCACTGCATCACAATTATGACTGTCTACCTTTAAAAAAGGGGCATCAGAGCTTATTGTCCTTTCAAGCATTAGGACAGAGGTGATGATCCATCATGGAGGGGAAGAGGTAAAAAAGGCAAAGGAGATAGCCTGCTACTCAGGACTGCAGTTATCATTAGTGCAGCAGGTATAGTTGCATTGGAGTCAGAGTTTGGGGGGCTCATAACACCCCAATTATGTGGAGCAGTTTGTTTGGGATATCAGTTTTTGTTTGATGCTTTTGCTGTTTTATAAGTCTCATATTTGGTGCAATTCATAAGCTATAGAAAAAATATTCCTGAAATCATCTAAACCCTGCTCCTTGCACGCAGCCATGTCCCTCCCGCTCCCTCAATCCTTGTCATAAAGTTTTGGAGGGGGGCCCGACCTCAAAACATTTTGCTTAGGGGGGGCTCAGAGTAAAAAAGTTTGAAGACCTCTGCCCTAAGCTGTGCCGAGTACGCTTGGGATGATTTACTGGATTTTCTACGAGAGGCAAATTCAAACATTAAAAACATCGAATACAAGACAGCAGGAGAACTGTGCTCATTGGATCCGGTTAATGTTTGCAGATATTTCAATCATAGATTTGAGGCTATGATGTCCTTCATCTGCAATAAAAAAAATCCACCTCTAGGAGAAGTAGTGGATTTCTTTTGGAGAAAAGAGTACCAGGCAAGAGGTGCTCCTCATATTCATATGCTGTTGTGGATCAAGGATGCCCCAAAGTTTGGAACAGATACTGATGAAGCAGTGTTATCTTACATTGAAGAATATGCAACATGTGATATACCAAAAAGCACAGAAGAGAAAAAGTTAAAGGAGCAAGTTTTACGTTTCCAAAGTCATCGGTGTGGAAAATACTGTCGACGGAAATACAAGAGCAAAGATAAATACTACACTAAATGTCGATTTGGATTTCCTAGACCTGTTCTTTCAAATGGAAGAGTTAACAGTTTTATGTCATCTGTGAGACATACTATCACAAGAAAATCACCTAAGAATACCTACAACCTTAAAAGAAAAGAAGAATCAAAAAATATAAATGACTACAACCCAGTGATTTTATCCATGTGGAACGCTAACATGGATATACAGTATGTAGCTGACAATTCCATTGCTGTTGCTCGATATGTAACGTCTTACATTACGAAATCAGAAAAAACAGAATTGAAGGAAATGTGGGAAGAGATTTCTCACGAGAAAACTGTCAGTAAGAAGCTGTACAGTTTCAGTTTGAAGATGTTATCGCATCGAGAAATTGGATCCTACGAATGTTCAGATAGGTTATCTTCTGCAAGTCTCTACTCGAAATCAAGAAGAATAATTTGGGCAAGTTTAGGCCTTGCAGCAATGAGAAATCGGGTACTGAAATCTGTTGGAGAAATTGAATATTTGGCCGAGAATGACCCAGAAAGTACAGATATTTTGAAATCAAACATGTTGGACACATATTATCCCAAGAGAAGTCATCATCTGGAGAACATGTGTCTCTATGAAGTGCTGCAGAACTACATTTATTCACGGAAAGCCACAGAAGACATCAACAATGGAAAATATAAAGTCATTGGTGAAGAAGGATGTTTGGTGAAGCAAACAAAAGGAAGTTTGATAAATCACAGGAAGCTGAGTTGCGACACTACTGACAAAAAGGATTTTTACTACTTGGCTCTTTTACAGCTGTTTAAACCATGGCGTACAGAGGATGAACTACTGGGAGAATTTCAAAGCTATGAAGATTTTTTTAATGCTTGCAAAGACAGCATACAATGCAGTACATTCTCAAGTTATCTGCAAATGTTAAATGAAGAAATTGAACAGGAAACTACAATTGCAGCAGAAATAGCTAGAGACAGTTCTCAGGACAGCCAAAGTTCAGGAACACTCAGTCAAGATCCCCTAGGACAACCAATCGTTGAAAATGAAGCATCAATAGCCATGAATGAAGTGGAAACGGCTATGAATCAAGCTCAAGAAGAATTTATAGACTTACAAAATTTGGAAAGACAACTGAACGAAGAGCAGCAACAAATTTATGAAGAGATCAGAAACAAAATTGATCACGGATTTCTACATGAAAAAAAAGAGTGCTCATGCACATCATTTCATCCAATCAGGATGTATGTAAGCGGACAAGCTGGAACTGGAAAAAGTTTCCTAATAAAAGTCATCAGAAGCTACCTACAGCAAAAAACGGATTCTACTTTGTCTTGTGTGGTTACTGCTCCAACTGGGTTAGCAGCATATAACATAAAAGGAATCACTTTACATCGTTTGCTAATGTTACCAGTGGAGCATGAGAACAAAATACAATACAACAAGCTAACTGGAGAAGCATGCTTGGAAGTTTCAAGAGTATTGAAGAAGATGCAAGTTCTCATTATTGATGAGGTGAGCATGGTATCAAACTTAATGCATGCCTTTGTGCATTTAAGAATGCAGCAAATTCTGAAGACAGACTATGACGTGTTATTTGGAGGAAAACACGTCATAGTTTTTGGAGATCTTTTGCAACTTACTCCAGTTAAAGGACAACCAGTGTTTAATACTGTGACACATGAAGACACGAAGAAGTCATTGGGAAGCATCGGTAATACAAATATTTGGTCCTTCTTTGAGTACAAGGAACTTACTACTAATATGAGGCAAGCAAACGATGAAGAATATGGAAGTATTCTGAAAGATATCAGAATTGGACTACTCACTGAAGCTGGCAAAAAAGCATTACAGAGTCGGCTGCTACATAATTTATTTCCAAAGGAAGAAATAGTTGCAGAGAAGATATACAAGAACATTGCAGAAAAGAAAAGTGTCATCTGCTTAATGCCAACTCTGCGTGAATGCTCAATATTCAATGAGGAGCTTTTGAAATTGGAAAAGGAAGATATCAGGAAATTGGAAGCAGTGGACAAAATTGAGGATGGAAGAATTACTGTCACATTAACAGGCACACTGAAAAATAAATTGGATTCACTAGAGAAGAACATTTCCAAAACAGCTGGATTAGAAAAAAATCTATATGTTTGCATGAACTGTAGAGTATTTTTAAGGAGAAATTTGGATGTTGAAAAAGGTTTAGTTAATTGAGCTATGGGAAGAGTTGTGGGTTTTATTAATTATCAGAAAAAAGATGGAATTGAATGTTTAAAAATAAAATTTGATCAGATAGAAGAAGTTAAAGACATTTGTCGTTGTTCAGTTCGTTTCATGCTTGTGAAAGACTTATATGTACGTAGGAAGCAGTTTCCGTTTTCGCTAGCATATGCTGTAACTATTCACAAGTCTCAAGGATTGACTGTAGATTGTGCATTTGTGAACATTGGTTCAATTGTGTTCAAAGAAGGTATGGCATATGTTGCTTTGTCACGAGTGAAAACATTATCAGGTTTATTCATGATAGACTTTGATGATTCAAAAGTTAGTGCTGATACAAATTGTGTAAAGGAGTATAATAGATTAAGAAGAAGCTATGCTCCTCATTTAGGTCAGTATCCTGTGTTGGAGAAACGTGTAGTTTCTCGTAAAAGGAGAAATGAGAATATCTGTAATGAAGATGTAGAGAGGAGGAAAAAAAGAGGAGTGATGTAATTGCAAGCAAAAAGAATAAGGAAAATGAAGAACAGGTTGTAGGATGTCATTTTGAAAATAGCTCCTGGTGTCAACTGCTACGCTAATGTAGTGCTGAATGTTGCATTTTATCTGGAAAGTTTGCAAGAGCAGATAATAGTAAATCAGGGAAAAAGATTCTGTTCTGTGCTGAGTCTCCTTTTTGAAAAGCTGAGTAATGATAAAACTCAAATAGAAAGTGCTACTGAAATTAGAAAAGTTTTAGATGTATGTTCAGGACGAACACAGTTTTCTCAAAATGTACAGCAAGACGCACAGGAATTCTTGATGTATTTTCTTCAGGTACTAGAAGAAGAAGGGGTTCCCATTGAAAATTTATTTGGTCTCTCTTATAAATGGGAACATAGTTGTGAAAACTGTTATAATATATGTGGCTCTAATGTTGATAATGAAAGGTTTATTTATTTAACATTGCCAGAGAGTAAAACAGTCACTTTTGCTAAATTAGTTAAAGATGCTAATCATAGCATGCAATGCGGTGAGTGTAAATCTGACATGTTTTCAACGTTAATTTTAAAGGAATACGGACAGTATGTAATTTTAATGATGCAACGATGTAGAGCTGATGGTTCAAAATTGGATACTTTAATAAAGAAGTTTACAGGACAGCAATTATCAATTTCAGGAAAAACTTTTGTAACAGTTGCAATAATTTTCCATGATGGACCTACTGTAACTTCTGGTCATTACACAGTTTATCTTAAATGTGAAAAAGGCCGGACACTGTGTAATGATTCCCAATTGATTTTTAAGCAACGTTTGCCTTTTGATTTAGCAAATTTCTATCTAATCTTCCTGAAACCTAAATTTTAGAGAGATTTGGCAACATCTGGACAAAACAATTTTACCATTTTATTGGATTACCATTTGGAATTTACAAATAAAAATATTTAACAAATTATCATTTGGCCTAATGGAAAGGTAACCAATTGTAATGTGGAATTTTTCCATTTTTTAAGGAAACTTTGGAAAACCAAAAATTTAGAAAAAATCGGTAACATCTGCACAATTTAAATTTTGGAATGTTATTGGATTGCCACTGGAAATTTTTTCAAAAAAGATTTTTAAAATTACTATTTGGCCATGCGGAAAGGTAAACAATTCTATTGTGGACTTATTTAATTATTAATAAATCTTTCGGTAACCAAAATGTTACAGAGAATCGGTGAGATCTGTACAATTTAAACTTTAGATTTTTATTGGATTACCATTGGAAATTTAACCAAAAAAGAATTTTAAAATTACTATTTGGCCTAAAGGAAATGGAACCAGATGTATTGTGGAGTTATTTGAGATATATTATTGTGATTATACTTCTGAAACAAAAATATCAGACGGTATTTTAAAGAAATAAGTATTGATATTAGATGATATTTTTTAAGAATATTATGCATTTCTATAAAGTTATGTTTATGCAAAAAGAGATTGTGGGCTTTTTTAAAACAATCTTTGAGATTGTTAATTTTTTTTTTGCCCGCTGTTAAATGATGAATGCAATTGCTTTCACAATTTATAGTGAAATGCAATATATTCTGAAAACAGCAAAAAAAAGGCAAAAATATTTTTTGAAAAATATGTAAATATGTGTACTGTATTATAAAATGTTTTATTAAATATTAATACTTTTTTCTTTTTTTTCAGATTGAGATAGAAAACTAGAACCATTTTTAAAGCAATTAAAAAAAATTTAAATGAATAAATATTTTTTTGAGTGTGTATGGTAAGTCAATAATATCATGGTCCCTTTTTTCCACTTCTCTACAATCACATTTTCAGTTTTTAATTGTAGTCTCTCAAGGACCTTGTAATGTGATAATTGATTTTTAGTGTTTTTAAAAAAAAAAAAAAAAAAATTACGCGTACCGTACGCGTGCGGTAACAAAAAAATAAAAAAAGTTTTTAAAAACATATATAAAAAAAAGATGAAAGGTAAGGTTGGCTCTTAAAAGAGCCGTTGTGTTCATGCAGGGACAGAGGAAAGAAAGATTGGGAATATTAGATGGTATGACAAGTGTGCTGATCTATTTTATTGTTCACTAGGGAAATACTGGTCTCCCTATAACTAATTAGATCATGACAAGTGGCGCACTGTACTTCAACCCTCGCAAACCGAGGGTTAATTTCCAGAGGACCAGAAAAAGGAGATGCTCCCCCCACAGATGAAGGGCTCACCTGACCTGCAGAAGAAGGACTCAGCACTGCAGATGATGGTCCAGGCTGAGCTGCTGTGGATGTGCTTGGTTGATTTACTGAAGGGTTACCTTCAGTAAGTCGAGCATGTGTCCTTCTGTGTACATCCTTAAGGTGTCTCATCATGGTGTGATTCCCAAAGGAATACTTCCTGTCGGGATTCCCTCTTGAAAGTACACGCTTACACAGCTTACAAGTCACTAAGGGTGCATTTACCTTTTGCTGGCCTTCTGGAAAAGAAAAATACTCCCATATGTAAGAGGTCTTTTGTTTCCTCGCTCTCTGCCTCAAGGTAGTGCTGCTAGCCTCACTCTCAGAAGAGCTCTGCTGTTCTGCCATCGTATCACAAAGACAACCCAGCTCCTTCTCCTAAAGGATCACAAGCAGAAATGAGGGGAATGGGTGTGGTGTAGGAGAGCTCTAGAACTGAAAGTAGTTTCAACCAATCAAAAGTTGTGTTTCATGATCACATGACCTACCGTACGCTTACGGTACGCTTACGGTGCGCTTACGGCAAAAGTACGCATGCGCGTAAAAAAGACACGCGCACGCGCGCATGTGCAAAACAGGCACGCCCCTTCACTTCCGCGTAACGTGCGCGTGCAGCGTACGCGTTACGCGCTATGCGCGCGTGACGTGCATCTACGCAAATTGCGTAAATGAACGCAAACAGCGTAGAAATCTAACGTAATTACAGCAAGACGTGCGCTTACCGTACGCGCACGGTAAAAAAAATAAAAAAATAAAAAAATGTATTGCTAATAAATTTTACCTGTTTATTTTAAAAAAATTGTAAAATAAAAACATATTGTAGAATTTTTAAAATTTAACCATAGTCTTTAAAAAAGGATAGACAATTAAAATAAAAATATGTAAAAAAAAAAAAAGAAGAAAAAAAAAATTAGCATTTAAAAAACCTTGCAAATTCACTGAAAAAAACATGGGTTTCACTCACGTTATAGTTAGGAATTAGCATTTAAAAAACCTTGCAAATTCACTGAAAAAACCATGGGTTTCACACACGTTATAGTTAGGAATTAGCATTTAAAAAACCTTAGAAATTCAATGAAAAAACCAAAGGTTTCACACATGTTATAGTTAGCTGGACATTTCACTCGTAAAAAACCATTGAAATTCCCCCGTTATAGTTAGTTCAGCTAACTATAACTCGCGCGCCCGCAATGCACTACTGATGACATCACATATTACATCACTCATGACATGGTCAGTGACATCACTCATGACATCACTGATGACATCTCAAATGACATCACTGATGACATTATCCTTGTGACAGAGTGGTAGACCTCCTCTCACCCTAATATAACCTTTGATACACACATTTAAAAATAGAGACTGAAATTTTCAAAAAAATGGACATACCAATAACAGTTACAACAACCTCTTCAGTAATTCTAAGATCCACATACACATCCACTCATCCACCAACAGTCCTATACAGTCACTCATACATGTACTCACACATCATATGTACTCATACACCTAAACATCCTGTAACACAATGCCACTCATTCATAGAGTTACTCACACATAGTCACTCATGCTAATAAAGAATCAAACATCCATTTACTTGCATATACAGTTATACACACACCACCACACTTACTTTTACAGAAACTTACACATACTTAGTCTTTTAAACAATCACTTATAGAAACACATACTTATTCATACAGGAAGTCTACCAATCTCTCACTCTCACATATACTCACTTATAAACACCTATACTCACATATACTAGTTTAAAACATATGTAGTTACTCATAAAGACACTATTGAGACAGTCATTCACTCACTAACACACCCATACACACACTCATCCACCCATACGGTCCTGCACACATGCTGTCTTCAACACATACAAACAGTGAGTCACTCATTCATGCACCTATGCACTACGTAATAACCCCCACCGAACCATGAAGACACTCAGACACTCATACTGATACTCAAAAAACCAACTAATAACCTATATAGACACTCATGTAGCTACTCACTAACCCATGCAGCCACTTATATACAAAGTGAGAGACTGATACAGGTATTTACACATTTAAACATTACTCACTTAGCCATGTATTCATAAAGATACACTTAATCAGTCAGTAATACAATCAATTTTTCAAAAACAAATCATCAATTTAGACACTTATATACTCATTTATTCTTCCATCGACCTTGAGATATACATATATTAAACATATTTAATTTTCAGAAAAACACACATTCACTGGATGATGTCATCAGTGATGTCATTTGAGATGTCATCTGTGATGTCATGAGTGATGTCACTGACCATGTCATGAGTGATGTAATATGTGACGTCATCAGTAGTGCATTGCGGGCGCGCGAGTTATAGTTAGCTGAACTAACTATAACAGGGGAATTTCAATGGTTTTTTACGAGTGAAATGTCCAGCTAACTATAACATGTGTGAAACCTTTGGTTTTTTCATTGAATTTCTAAGGTTTTTTAAATGCTAATTCCTAACTATAACGTGTGTGAAACCCATGGTTTTTTCAGTGAATATATATATATATATATATATATATATATATATATATATATATATATATATATATATTATCTACTGGCGATCGCCAGTAGATAGTTATAGTTACAACCTAGTTTCCCTAGGAAATCTCAAAATTCTATTTTGAATAACTTTGGCGCCGGTCGACGAATCCTCGCGAAATTTTCAAAACAAATGGGGCGCTACGTTCAGCTCCTACCCTGAAAGTCTCGGGGTGATTCGTCAAGCGGGGGCCGAGAAAAAGGGGGGGTCCCAAAACGCATTTTCCCCATGCATTTTTGCATAGGACCTTTAGTCGCAGCTTCAGCCCGAACGGCTGAACAGAATTACGTGAAATTTGGCAGAGAGGTAGCCATAAGGTCAAGGAAGTGCCTTTTGCAGGTCTGGTGTAAATCTGTTCAGTATTTCCTGAGAAAATAGCATTTAAAAGCATATCAATATCTATACGCGCGCACCGTGCGCGGACTGTGCGCGCACCCTGCCGTGCGAGAGCGCAATTCTGATTGGTTGTTAGATGTCGGTAAACATTCGAATCGGTCAAAACCAGGAAGTGTCGGCCGCCATTTTGTCTCTCGCAGTCTGAGGGGGTGTAAAAAAAAGGTGGAGAACGTGAAAAGGGGGCAGAGTGGACAGTTCCAGACCCCCTAGCCTTGGTCAGGGGGTCACCGAAGGACTCCCAAGGGAGAAAAAAACATTTTGTTTTTTTTTTAAATCGCGAGGTGCGCGCACTGCGCGCGCACGGCACGCACTGCGAACCGTGGGTGCTCGGTGCACGAAGTGCACCGAGCGCCCACTGCGCACGCACGGTACGCGCACAGTGAAAAACCTGAAATTTTTTTTTTTTTATAAATACATAACTTAGCATTTAAAAAAACGCACAAATTCACTGAAAAAAACATAGGTTTCACACACGTTATAGTTACGAATTAGCATTTAAAAAACCTTGCAAATTCACTGAAAAAAACCATAGGTTTCACACACGTTATAGTTACGAATTAGCATTTAAAAAACCTTGCAAATTCACTTAAAAAACCATATTTTTCACACATGTTATAGTTAGCTGGACATTTCACTCGTAAAAAACCAATGAAATTCCCCCGTTATAGTTAGTGCAGGCAACTATAACTCACGCGACCGCAATCCTCTGCTGATGACGTCAGATATTACATCACTGATGACATATGTGTCTTTATGAAAAATAAATATTTGTAATATATGTATAGCTAAAGATTAATGGAAGAAGACATGGGTAAATAAGTGTCTAAATACAGTGATGTAATATCTGACGTCATCAGCAGAGAATTGCGGTCGCGTGAGTTATAGTTGCCTGCACTAACTATAACGGGGGAATTTCATTGGTTTTTTACGAGTAAAATGTCCAGCTAACTATAACATGTGTGAAACCTATGGTTTTTTAAGTGAATTTGCAAGGTTTTTTAAATGCTAATTCGTAACTTTAACGTGTGAGAAACCTATGGTTTTTTCAGTGAATATATATATATATATATATATATATATATATGTATATACATGTATGTTGCTTCTTCGCCTGGTATCGCTGATATACCATTCAAATGATGATCGCAGACCCAAATTCGGTGCAATATTTAATTTATTTGTAATAAACGCCCTGCACCACCGCCATGACGCGTTTCGGGCAGCAAAGTGCCCTTGATCACATGACGCGCATGTGGAGTGCTTCCCCAAATTTAAAGTGACAGTGCATATGCATGGTTTCTCACGTCATAAGGCATAGATATAGAAAACATCTGCAATCTTTTTTTTACAAATAAGAAAGAGAACAAGTTTACAATTCTTTGAATAATGCTCAATAAAATAGACGGCAATAAGTAAATGTTATTAGCCATTCTATAGTATTAAAAGCAGTATATGTGGTAAAAACATTCAAAACACATGTAATATGTTTCAAACATTTAAAACCTCAACCCATAACACAAACCATACAAAATTTCATTTTAGATCTGGTTCATAAATATGTGCAAGATAGCAAACGGGCGATGTAAACAAAGTATTGACTCTCGATTATATTGCCCAAGTGGGTCATAATTGCAGGTGTTTTATATATATATATATATATATCAAAGCTCCAACTTGCCCACAAGTTTAGGCCACACTCTCCATCAACCATTAAGGGTAAAGTTCGCTTCACGCTTCTGTGTCCTTTCAGCTTTCATGTCGTTCATTACTGCCTGATGCGTTTCTGGGCCTGCGCCCTCATCAGAGGCACGACAGAATAAGTGCAATGAAACACGCCCACATTTATTCAGAATTGTTCGCCTCCAGATAGGCTTGTTCAGATGAACCAAAACGCAAAGCCTTATGGGCTTTGTGGTGCGTGTTCCAAAACTCAGTCCATAATGGTTGCACAAATATTATTGTTCATTAAGGCCCTCAATGGGCCCCGAATCTTAAATGAGCCATAAATCACTTAGTTGCTGGTCCACTTACGAGGCTCCAAAAATTCCAGACCCCATGGCCCCCAAACTTCGCAGGGTGGTGCGAACCTACGCGGCTGGGCAGCCGCGATTTAACATCAAAGATCTAATTTGCCCACAAGTTTAGGCCGCACTCTCCATCAACCATTACGGGTAAAGTTTGCTTCACACTTCTGTGTCCTTTCAGCTTTCATGTCGTTCATTACCTCCTGACACATTTCTGGGCCTACGCCCTCATCAGAGGCACGACAGAATAAGTGCAATGAAACACGCCCACATTTATTCAGAATTGTCTGCCTCCAGATAGGCTTGTTCAGATGAACCAAAACGCAATGCCTTATGGGCTTTGTGGTGTGTGTTCCAAAATTAAGTCCATAATGGTTGCACAAATATTACTGTTCATTAAGACCCTCAATGGGCCCCGAAGCGTGAATGAGCCATAAATCCCTTAGTTGCTAGTCCACTTACGAGGCTCCGAAAATTCCAGGACCCATGGCCCCCAAACTTCGCGGGGTGGTGCGAACCTACGCTTCTGGGCCGCTACGATTTAACATCAAAGCTTCCAATTTGCCCACAAGTTTAGGCCGCACTCTCCATCAACCATTACGGGTAAAGTTCGCTTCACGCTTCTGTGTCCAATCAGATTTCATGTTGTTCATTACTGCCTAACGCATTTCTCGGCCTACGCCCTCATCAGAGGCACGCCTGGTATCGCTGATACACCATTCAAATGACGATCACAGACCCAAATTCGGTGCAATATTTAATTTATTTGTAATAACGCCCTGCACCACTGCCATGACGCGTTTCGGGCAGCAAAGTGCCCTTGATCACATGACGCGCATTTGGAGTGCTTCCCCAAATTTAAAGCGACAGTGCATATGCATGGTTTCTCACGTCATAAGGCATAGATATAGAAAACATCTGCAATCTTTTTTTTATAAATAAGAAAGAGAACATGTTTACAATTCTTTAAATAATGCTCAATAAAATAGACGACAATAAATATATGTTATTAGCCATTCTATAGTATTAAAAGCAGTATATGTGGTAAAAAAATTCACAACAAATGTAATATGTTTCAAACATTTAAAACCTCAACCCATAACACAAACCGTACAAAATTTCATTTTAGGTCTGGTTCATAAATATGTGCAATATAGCAAACGGGCGATGTAAACAAAGTATTGACTCTTGATAATATTGCCCAAGTGGGCCATAATTGCAGGTGCTTTATATATAGATATATATATCAAAGCTCCAACTTGCCCACAAGTTTAGCCCACACTCTCCAGCAACCATTACGGGTAAAGTTCGCTTCACGCTTCTGTGTCCTTTCAGCTTTCATGTCGTTCATTACTGCCTGATGTGTTTCTGGGCCTGCGCCCTCATCAGAGGCACGACAGAATAAGTGCAATGAAACACGCCCACATTTATTCAGAATTGTCCGCCTCCAGATAGGCTTGTTCAGATGAACCAAAACGCGAAGCCTGATGGGCTTTGTGGTGCGTGTTCCAAAATTCAGTCCATAATGGTTGCACAAATATTATTGTTCATTAAGGCCCTCAATGGGCCCCGAATTGTGAATGAGCCATAAATCACTTTGTTGCTGGTCCACTTACGAGGCTCCGACAATTCCAGGACCCATGGCCCCCAAACTTCGCGGGGTGGTGCAAACCTACGCGGCTGGGCCGCCACGATTTAACATCAAAGCTCCAACTTGCCACAAGTTTAGGCCGCACTCTCCATCAATCATTACTGGTAAAGTTTGCTTCACGATTCTGTGTCCTTTCAGCTTTCATGTAGTTCATTACTGCCTGACACGTTCCTGGGCCTACGCCCTCATCAGAGGCATGACAGAATAAGTGCAATGAAACACTCCCACATTTATTCAGAATTGTCCGCCTCCAGATAGGCTTGTTCAGATGATCCAAAACGCAATGCGAACTTTACCCGTAATGGTTGATGGAGAGTGCGGCCTAAACTTGTGGGCAAGCTGGAGCTTTGATATATATATATATATATTATCTACTGGCGGTCGCCAGTAGATAGTTATAGTTAGGACCTATTTTCCATAGCAAATCCGCAACATTCTATTCCCAATGAGTCTGGCGCCGGTTGACGAATCTTCGTGAAATTTTCTAAACTTTTGGCCAGCTCCGCTCCGCTCCTACCCTGAAAGTTTCGTGGTGATTCGTCAAGCGGGGGCCGAGAAAAAAAGGGGTCCCAAAATGCATTTTCCCCATGCAATTTCCCGTAGGATCTGTTGTCGCAGCTACAGCCCGAACCGCTGAACGGAATTACACCAAATTTGGCAAAGAGCTAGTCCTCAGTTCAGACTCATGCCTTTTGCATAAATGGTGTGAATCCGTTCAGTAGTTCCTGAGAAAATTAGAGTTAAAAGTACATATATATCTATGGCCGGGAGGATCCGCGGACCCTACCCGCACCGTAAGTGCACCCTCCCCGAACCGAGCGCGCACCCTCCCGATCGCATGCTGAATGCTAATTGGCTGTCGAGTGTCTGTCTACATTCGAAACCAGGAACTGTTGGCGGCCATTTTCTGCCTCGGTAGAAGCTAGGCTGAAGAAGCAAGGGGAATAAGTGTGTAAAACATATAAAGGGGGCAGAGTGGAAATACTCTGACCCTCTAGAGGTGCTTAGGGGGTCCCAGAGGACCCCCTGGGGCCCCCGTTTTAAAAAGTGATGTCACTGACCATGTCATGAGTGATGTAATATGTGACGTCATCAGCAGTGCATTGCGGGGGCGCAAGTTATAGTTAGCTGAACTAACTATAACAGGGGAATTTCTAGGGTTTGTACGAGGGAAATGTAACTATAACACCCCTGAAACCTATGGTTTTTTCAGTGAATATATATATATATATATATTGATGTGAAGTAACTCATCAATAAATGAAGCCGTGAAAGAAAACCCCTTGGAGTGCAGCGTGGTTACTGTAAAGCTGGGCGTAACCCTATGCTGAATATATATATATATATACACACACACACACACACTCACAACACATAAACTGCATAAATTAAAAAATATATACATATATGTTTTACTAAAAATATCTTAAAAATTGCATAAACATATATACATGTAAAAATAACTTACATTAAAAACACACAATAATAATATATATGTAACCAATATTAATATCAAAATAAAACTCCATAAATAATAAATAAACTATTCCCACTACAAATGTATACAACAGTATAGAAACTCAGGAGGGGTAAACATTACTATTACCACTCCAGTCAGTGCAACAGTAGGGAAAGCTTTGAATTGCAGAGGGATAAAATGTCCTATTCCCACTACAGTCTTTGCAAAAGTAGGGCAAGCGCTGGACTCAGGAGGGGTAAACTACTTTTCACACTCCAGTCAGTAGTTAGAGAGTAGTTCAATTCAAACAAATAACATATTTTAACTACTCTATTAAATAACACAAAAAATAATATTTACATGTAAAAATCATATTTTTTAAATTAACATATAAACATTTATTACAATGTTTAATAATTAATACAAATATAAATGATAAATTAAAACAAATGATATTAACGTAATTAAAATACCACACTGCATTCTCTCAATCATAACAGCCAACAAATAAAATGGAATTTAGATTAAAAACCATAACACAATAAATGTATTATTACTCAAGCAACTTCCCACCCTTAACCTCTTCCATGTGTATGACAAAATGGTTCCACATATGACCATGTGCTGAGAATGGAACCATTCCGTCCTTTACTCACGAGCACCAAATCCTTCCCCTGTAAACAGCAGAGGGATTTACTTTTATTTTTTTTTACAGCCTCGGGAGCTGGGGAAGAGCTTCCTCAATCTCCTGAGGCATTTTTTTTTCAGTGTAATGACAATCGGCGCATGGCGTACCAATATCATTACATTGAAAGTGAAAGAGAAATGAGCCATTCCATTTTCACTGCCTACATGCTCTCAGACCCTGAGCATGTAGGCAGACGGGAGAGGTATCACTGGAAACTGGATAATCTCTCCTTTCCAATGGTACCCATGCCTAGTGGATCTCTGCTTGGGGATTGCTAAAGGAGGGCAATTCCCAAGCAAGGATCTACCCTCTAGACACCAGGGAGGGGGAAGTGGCCCCTTGGGCATGGGGTTTTGCTCCCCCTGTATATTTTGGCCTTATTCAGTCTTTTGCCCTTCCCCTGGGGGGCAGAAAGCACACTTGACACCAGGCATTTTTTTTAATAATAGGTCTGGGGCTGCCCTAAAAGGGCATTATAAGGCCCCAGCCCTCACAAAAATTCCCACAGTCTTTCTGCCCCCCTGGGTTGCAAATGGGGGCAATAGCCCCCTATCTGCCCCCGGGGTACAGAAAGCCCTTGAGGCACCAGGGATTATTGTTGTTTTTTTATAAAAGAGGGGTGAGAGCTGCCCACAATGGGCATGCGAATGCCCCCACCCCCAATTTAAAAGGGACAGTCTTTCTGCACCACCACAAGGCAGATGGGGGTATTACCTGTGATCTGCCCCCCAAACCCACTAGACAGCAAGTTTTTTTTTCTTTCTAATGGAGGGGTTTGGATTGCCTAGTATGGGCATGCTAATGCCCCATCCCAAAAAAGGACAGTCTTTAGGGGGAGGTGAGGGTTATTACCTCTGATCTGCCTTCAATGGGGGGCAGAAAGCACAATCGGCACAAGGGATTATTGTTATTTGATAGGTGGGGCTGCCCAAAGTGGGCATGCCAATGCCCCCACCCCTTGGTAATAGCAGTCTTTCTGCCCCCGTTGGGGATGATGGTGGTTATTACCCATGATCTGCCCACCAGGGGGACAGAAAGCTCACTAGACACCATGTTTTTTTTTAATAAAAGAGGGGTGGGGGCATGCCAATGCCCCCACCACCCCACAAAATGGGCACTGTCTTTCTGCACCCAGGGGCATATGGGGCAATAATCCCTGATCTAGCCCTTGGGGGGGGAAGGCCACTAGGCACCAGGGACTGGTTTATTTTCTCAGTGTAGTGGTGGGATCTGCCCAGAATAGGCATGCCAATTCCCCCACCCCTCCATAAAAATGGGCACAGTTTTACTGCCCCCCTGGGTAGCATATCACTAGCAATAGCCCCTGATCTGCCCTCCAAGGGGACAGAGAGACCACTAGGCACCACAAACTAACTATTTCCTTGTGCTGGGGTGGGGGCTGTCCTGAAGGTGCATGCTGATGCCTCCACCCCCTCAAAAAGTGGGCACAGTCTTTATGCCCCCCTGGGGGGCAGAAAGCCCACCAGACACCAGAGACTATTATTACTCTGTGTAGGGGTGAGATGGCCCACAACTGGCATGCCGATGCCCCCATCCCTCAAAAGTAATGGGCACAGTCTTAATGCCCCCAGAGGCAGATGGTAGTTATTACACCCGATCTGCCCTCCTAGGTAGGGGCAGAAGCCCACTAGGTGCCAGGGATATGTTTATGGGCATGTCAGGGAGCGGCCCCCTAGTGAAGAATCGCTCCCCTTTTTTTTGGCACACATTTTATTGGGGCAGCTCAGCAATATGTTTAAGCTCATCTGCCCCCAAGGAAGGCTGATAACCACTAGATACCTGGAACATTTTATTTTTGTGTGTTTGAACTGGAGTTCGGCTGGCTGTGTGTGTACTGGCAATTTTCTGGCAATGTGGACTCATGTTTGGCTGGTGTTGTGTGTGGACTGGTGCTTGGTAGCAGTATGTGTGGACTAGCTCTTGCCTGGCAGTGTGTGTGGACTGACGCTCAGCTGGCAGTGTGTGTTGGATGGTGCTTGGCTGGTGGTGTGCGTTGACTGGCACTTGGCTGACGGGGTGGGCAGACTGTTGCTTGGATGGTGGTGTGGCTTGCATGTATCCCCCAGCATTTTCTTTCCCACAACTCACTGCAAATCTCAAATTTAGCTAAAAAGTCACATTTTCCTTACATGTTTGTGTCTGAAAGTTGAAGGATCACAGCACCAGCACAAATTTCCTACTACCCAGGATTCCCCTCAACCTCCTGATAAAAATGATACCTCAGTTGTGTGGGTGCCAAATCAGAGTCAGCCTTAAATATATTTAAAAACTGCCCTCATGGACACACTTTGGTCCCCCCACCCCCAGTTTTTCATTGTAGGCATTTTTAGCCTGACTCTGGTTTGGGCACCCACACAAGTGAGGTATCGGTTTTATAGAGAGACTAAGAGGAATCCATGCAAGCCACACCTCCCTGGACTTCCCCAGGTGTCTAGTATTCAGAGATGTCTGAGTTCAGTGGACTTATCTTGATGGCCCCCAAGCCCTGGACCAAAACGCAGGTGCCCCCTTGCAAAACTAGGTCCTTTTGTGAAAGATAATTCTGATGCCTCCACAACATGTTTTGGGCCCTTCCCTGTTGTGGGTACTTGGCCCACCCACACAAGTGAGGTAGCATTTTTATCGGGCACACAGGGAGAATGATTCGTGGTGAGAAATTTGTGTTGGCCTGGTGATCCCACAACTTTCCCACATAGAAAAGTGAGGCAAATTTGTTTTTTCTGATAAATTTGAGGTTTGCAGGGGATTCTGAGTAGGAAACAGTTTGGAGATCCATCCAAGACACACCTCCCTGCACTTTCCTGGGTGTCTAGTTTTCAGAAATGTCTATGTTTTGTAGCTTACCCTAGATGCCTGCGGGACCAAAAACGCAGGTGACTCCCTCGCATACTCAAAATCAAAAGGGAATGGATAACTCAACCTGAGTAAACAGGGTTTGCAGTGTTCGTCTGGGTTGTCAATAAAAAACCCTCATTCACGTACTCAAATCGTAAGGTGGTATATCTTGGTTCTCCGCCCTGTGTTAGAAACGTGACAGCAGTATCTTTGGGTTTAATTTTTGTCGTATGCTTCCTCCATCTGGAGGAGAACCACTGGTTATTGCAGTAGGGATCAGCGAAAAAAGGGTTAGAGAACAGTGCTCAAGTAAAGTGAAAGTTGGTGGTGATGTTAAAAAACTTGTATACCTAGATTAGAACTTTTAATCAGTCTAGGTTCAAGATTGTTTAAAAACCGTGTGTTGCGTGTGTGGACTTGTTATTAGTTTGACGCACTATAGTGTCCATAAAAAGGTCGACATGTTTCAGCCCTTGGGTTTGCCCAGAAGGGTCAAGGGGGCTTTCTTCAGGACCTATGAAGAGTGTGGGGTCTGTGTATTGTCACAGTATTAATGAAAACTTTATTAATGGTTTTAGTGACAGTGGTCAGGTCGCATACCGAGTAGGAACCGCAAGGATAGTGTCCAACAATTGGAGGTAGGTCCCATAATCTTGGGATAGGTTCATTTCTTGTTGGTTGTGGTGGTCTTGTATGTACCAAGATGTCTTTTAGGTTTCTTGTTCTTTTGTTAGCGAATCTTGGTTTTGGCCAATTTAGTGAGCCTATCCCAAGACTATGGGACCTAACTCCAATCGTGGGACACTATCCTTGCTCAGTATGCGACCTGACCACTGTCACTAAAACCATCCAACTGCTATTGAATCTAAATTGGACCATGAAACACCATATCATCTGCAATTCAAGACATGTAATCTATATGATTACATGTCCGTGTACCCTACGTTATATAGGGATGACATGCCGAAAAATAAAACAGAGGATATGCGAACATAGGAGCAATGTCAAGTGCAAAAAGAGTACAACAATGATGATTAATCATTTTATAGAGTCACAACACTCCATCAATGACCTAAAATGGATAATTCTGGAAACCTTACAGAACAAGAGTCACACTGCAGAAAAGATACTTTTTGAAAAAGAGCAGTGGTGGGTTCCCCGCCTCAAAACGAACACACTTGGCCTTAATGATAATATTCCGTGGCTAAACTTGGGATGCTAATACCAAAAATATGGACTGCAAGAAAAAATTGCCACATGAACATAGGGTCATACGTGAATAAAGCCCCACCAGAATCCACCTAGAATGATCAATCTGAATATCAATTTGCTAATTATACATAGCCATCACATTTGTTGCGATAATAATAACCCATTCGCAAAACAACTGAATTATCAAACAAGAAAAACTGCCATCCACTAAAACCACATAGACGAAACCAGAGGTTTTTTTCTCTTTCTTTCCCCTGATACAAGTTCACTGCCAGTTCCCAAGCCAATTACTTCCCACCCTGTACCCCTACACCACAACCAGCTACAGCACAAAAAAATACAATAAACAATTAAATAATATTTTAAACAACTAAACATTTACAAACTGTATTAAAAAACATTAACATTAATTATAAAAATAATTTATAACATATACAATTAAAATATATTCTAAAATACATTAAAATAACCAAAAAACTAACAACGATATTTTTGCTAATGATATGAACAACATAGATAGTTTTAACATCAATATTAACAACATAGATAGGTTTGTAAACAATATTAACAACATAGATAGTTTTAACATCAATATTAACAACATAGATATGTTTGTAAACAATATTAACAACATAGATATTTTTAACATACTTACCTAAGAAAATCGATATTCTTGTCAGCGATATTCCTGCATCACGATATTTGTGGATCACGATATTAAAAACACAACATTTCTACATATCAATATAATTACTTAATATTTTGTCTGAATACCAATTGATCATGTTATATTCTATACTCCATTCCATCTATTATATGGAGCTAAGTGTACAAGAACACTTCGTATATCCTATTGTGTACTATCCCAGAGCCTTTGCACTTGCTATGTGCTTTACAGTAGCATTTATTTCCTCAACCAAAAAGAGTTGGAAAACATTTGAGGTTTCCTGAGCTATCAAACTTAACCCTTCTTTTGACAAGAATTACTTTACATTTGATTTTAATTTTAATGGATGTATCCTTTCCTGCAGTAAATCCTCGTAATAGTCCAGAATAATATTTGTTCCAACCCTGTCAGCAAATCACTTTTGTCAGAATCCCTTACACCAATTAGTTGGTTTACAATGAATCAAGGTTTAGTTTTCTGAGTCCCTAAATATATCTACATTATTATTTTCCTCGACTGCAAACCGTAACACAGTTGGTCATTTACTATGTTCATCTTTGTGTTATACTCTTCCAAACATACTTTGTGAATGAAATTTTTATCTGGCAAAGTTACACCAGCAACTTGATCATTTTCAGTTCCATTTTTTATTTTTAGAAATGTTGATTGTACCTTGCCTTAGCCTGCCCTTTTATGGAGATTAGACTACCCCTTGGGTAAGTGTTAATTGACTGTCAAACCAATAACTCACACTCAGTTCCTTTACTGAATAGAATACTAGTTGTGAAGATCCTTTGTGGATCCTGTCCTATGCCTACCTGCCAACATTGGTGAGCATTGTTGTATGACAAGGCTCCAAGGCATTTAAATGACTTACCGATTTGGATAAAAGTCATGACCTGTCCCGATGAAGCATGGCACCTGGTTCTGCCCAGTGGTGGGAGTGAGATACTTAGAAAAGTTTCAGGTAGTGATTCTTTGTCTCCACTAACTATTTAACATGGTCTGTGCCCAGTTAACATGGACACAGAGTGAGTCTATTTGGCACTGAGTACTGCATCACATGGCCTAATTATGACTTTGGCAATGTGGCAGTGGGCCGCCATTCCAGCACCCCACTTCCCCACTGCCAAAGCTGTCCGCTCGCCTGTCAGATCAGGAATTTTCTCCTTGTCTCTCGGGTTTTGCTTTGACAGTCCCAGGCGGTGAGACTTAGATAGGCACCGCAATGGGAATGCCAAAGCACATTCCTGCATTGGCCGAAATGCATAATGTTGTGCATTTCCTCCATGTTGGAACATGGGGCTTCCTACAGACAGGGGGGCACACAATGTGCCCGCTGCATGCAGCCATGTGCACAGAGGAACCAGGGGCCCCTGTGGGCCCCCCATAGTTTCCACACCATCACCCTTTTCATGGCAGGCTCACTGCCATGAAAAGAGAAGCAGTGAGAAAACTGATATTATGCTTGACGGTGCAGCAGCTGCACCACCAGCATATATGACTTCTGTCTGCTCTGCCACCACCACCACAGATTCAAGGATTATTAATACGGTGGGTGGACGCCCAGTCTGGCAGTCCAGGGACTGCCACCACAAGACTGATAAACTCGTAATTAGACCCTGAGACCATTCCTAGAAGATAATACTGGTGCTGGGTGCTCTGGGTGTAAAACATGAAAAATTGTATTTCCAATGTCAAGTACTTACTTGGTACAATGACAAGCTATACCCAACAGCATGCTAGAGGCAAGTGAAACCGGGCATAAGGTGTCATTAAAGGACATATCTTGAGCCCAATATTTTCAGGACAGTCAAAGTGAAACTCAAAAAATTGTCATCAAATTATGCCACAACAATTAAAACATTGACATTTACAATATATAATAAAATGTTCACTATTCATAATGGCTTAAAACACCTTGGACACAGATCATACAATGCTACTCTTTGTGCATCATCCATGATCTACTTACTATTTAATAGTATAAAGTGCAAGTGCACATGGATGCCATGCAACACTTTTAAAACCAATTAAATAAATAAAAATGAAGTGGTTGTTAGGTCTTACATGGGGTATCAGCTAGCAAACGTGTGCCTAGGTGCAAATGCCTAAATCTGACTAAACTATTTACCTACTCAGAACAAATATACCTTATAGAAATGTGATAATTGTCTTGGTCATCATAAATAGAATAGGCACAAGCCAACTGCAAAACATGAAACTAAAATGTTAAAAACAACATTATATATCCAAAGAATTACAATTTGAAGACAACCCAAAGGATTAACTCTGAGATGTGTGCCAAATAGGAAGCTGTTAGACCTGCCTTAGGGTGGACTTCTCCCAAATTGTTTGCCTTCCTCTTTCATTTTCTTCTGACATCATTTTTGCTGGCCTTAGATCACTGAGCACTTTACTACTGCTAACCAGTGGTAAGGTGTAAATGCTCTCTCCTGAAGACATGGTACCATTGGCTCATACCCAATTGGCATATTTAATTTACATATAAGTCTCCAGTAAAGTGCCAGCCGTAAAAATAAAGATGACTAGTAGGCCTGCAGCACTGATTATGCCACCCACTTCAGTTCCTCTTTAAACATGTCTCAAGCCTGCCATTGCACAGCCTGTGTGTGCAGATTAAACTTCCATTTCAACCTGGCAAAATAAACCATTTGCCCGGCCCAAACCTTCCTTTTTAATACATATAAGTCATCTCTAGGGTACGCCCTGAACAGCCCCAAGGGCAAGGTACAATGTATTTAACATGTTTAAAGTTTTACATATACTAGTAGTGAAAAACTCTAAAATTGATTTTTCAATACTGCAAGGACTATATCTCCTGTAGGATAACAATAAAGATGACTAGTAGGCCTGCAGCACTGATTATGCCACCCACTTCAGTAGCTCTTTAAACATGTCTCAAGCCTGCCATTGCACAGCCTGTGTGCAGATTAAACTTCCATTTCAACCTGGCAAAATAAACCATTTGCCCGGCCCAAACCTTCCTTTTTAATACATATAAGTCATCTCTAGGGTACGCCCTGAACAGCCCCAAGGGCAAGGTACAATGTATTTAACATGTTTTAAGTTTTACATATCCTAGTAGTGAGAAACTCTAAAATTGATTTTTCAATACTGCAAGGACTATATCTCCTGTAGGATAACATTAGGATAACCTTATGTCATTTCAATTGGGAAGATATAACAGGTTCAAGTTTGGTGTGACTGGAATCCTAATTTAACTTCCTAACTTATGCTGAAGTCGGATTTTAAATCACAATTCTGGAAATGCCACTGATATTGTCTTGCATTAGCCATTTGGTACCTGCAGACTGTCTCTGGTCACATGAGTGGGTGTAGATGGCAGTTGGGCTTTGTGTATCCTCCTCAACAGTGAAAACACAGTGGGAGCTTTGGTGTGATTGAGTGGGACGTCCCTGGCTAGAAGGGGGGATGACCTGGGCCCAGACTCACTTACACCTGAATAGGCTGTGCCCTGTCTCCACACAACAGGCTTCATAGTCACCCGCTGTAGTTACTCTGGAGGCAGTGCGGAGGCAGGGCATCTGGGCACGTCAAAGACATACCATTAAAAGCATCTACTTTAAAAACTCAATTATGTATAAAAGATGACACTCAGACACCACCACTTCAGTATTCTTCTGGACCTGTGGATACTCTGCCAGGAAGAAGGACTGCTGTGCTGCTGATGGATTGTCACACTACTGGGCTATACTCTTCTGGACTCCAGATGCTGATCTACTGTTTACTGCCATCCTGCCTTGGTGGGAAGGCCTGTACTTGCATTTCTTCAACCAAGAACCCAGAGTTACTCCAAGGGCTAGTTGGCTCTCCTCCTGATCTGACGCCTCAGAGATATAACAAGCTTCCATCCTCCTTGCCCTGTAGATGGACTCTGCCATCTGTGAGTCTACCCTGCCAAGTGATACCACCCCAGTCCTGGACTTTTGGAAGTGGGCCTAAGTTGCTTGTCAGGAGGACTGACACATCTTCCTGCTGAGCAATGTATCTCTGAGCAGAACCAGTGCATCTCCTGGCATGAACGATAAGTGAGTAAGGCGTCTACTCCAATATCTACGGATACCACAGGAAGATAATAAGGTTGTGTCCTGTTTTTTCTTGGTCCAATTGCTCATATGTGAGTGAGTAATTGTTTCTGAGAGGATGCAACTGGATGAAAAATCTCCTGCTCTCTGCAAGTGAGACAAGTAATAGGACCTCAGACTGCCGAATCGCAGCATTTTGGAACTGACAGATCGATTTGGCTGCTGCAGCACATCTTCGATACGGATCCATGCAACACTCTACAATCAGCATTTAGGTGTCTCTTGTCGGTGAGCCTAACTGGTCTCTTTAGCAGCCCACACTCCATCGAGTTCAGCCTAAACTTGTGACTTTGTCCTGGTCTGGCATGACCAGATATCCTTAGTAGCGATTTGTGCCTTTTGGTGCAATTTTCTCCACAAACTTCAAAAATTCTATATTTCCAGTTCTACTATTTGGAGTTTTGGTCTTGTTTCATTCATTAAAACCTACTCTATTATTCTAAACCTGCTGTGGGCCCTTTTTGTGGTGTGGTTTCACTGTTTTACTCTTTGAAGTGTTACACAAATACTTTACACATTGCCTCTATGTTAGGCTTGACTGCTCTGTGCCAAGCTACCAAGGGGATGAGAACAGGTTTATTTGAGGTTTGCTGGTGGCTTACCCTGAGAAGAATTGTGGTTTCTGCTTGACCAGGGCTTACACCCTAGTCAACCAACAATCCAATTTCTTACAGAAGCTGATACATATGCAAACTTTTATGAAGTGAAGGTGCACATAGATATGTGCAATAATGTCTCTGACCCCCTATCTAGCGAGTAAGGTGCTATGGGTAGACCATAATGCCATACGTTCCTTTGACACCAGAGTCAAGCCAAGTTCCATTTTACAAGAGTAGATATATCAGATGGCAGACACATCTTCCAGAGCCGAACAAGGAGTTTATGATTATTACCCACTTCCTTCTCCTCTGACTCTAGCAGATTATATGACCTTCCAAGCAGCATATATATATGAATAAACTGCCTGGTAAATCTCTGTTCAATCAGATCTATAACATAATAGAAGTGTTGCTCTGCAGCATGTCAGATTATGTTTTAGAAAGAGAGGATTTAGGTAGAATCTTCGGATTTGCAATGAGATATCACACAGCACCATAAAATGCATGATTGTCTCAGGGCCCTCAAATTGTTCAGGGACACATTTCAGATTCACCTCCAGTGGCTTTGTCCCATGATTTAGTAAAGGGCTGCAACAGTAGAAATCCTAGTCTGAGCATAAGATATAAAGCCCTTTTCCCATGGGGGAGCAAAAGATCCAAAAATGTCTCCAACATAGATCAGATTTTGCTTCCAAGTAATTAGTCAGGAGAATACGTTTCCTTGCTACTTGTTTGCAGCACATGTACGCCTAATATTTCTTTTGAACCATTTGTAAGGTTGCCCTATTCATCTGTTCCTGGTGATTCTCAACGCAACCAGCGGATATTAAGATATTCTTAACGTAAACTTTTATATTGTTGAATTTTCGCAGTTTCTGGAGGGCAATTATATATGTGGCAAGAGATGTATTGGACCACATTCGCACCCAGTATCTTAGAGGACAAAATGATATGAAATGCTCCAAAGTGTTCAATCCCAGCTTATCGCATAATTGGGTCATTGGGTTATCAGAACCCAGGTTTAATAAACATCGCAAGAAGATGTTTTGCAGCTTTTGGAGCACCTGAACTTTCATAAAACCCCTGATTTCAGCACCATAGGAGCAGGCAACCTCTGCTTTTGTCTTGAATTTAGTGAGGTCTGCTTCAATTAGTCGCTTGCTGCATGAGTTCGCAAGATGTAATATTGTGTCAGAGTTTTTTGTCAATGTTGTTTTCGAGTACTCCAGATGAGCTATCCAGTGTAAATGATCATCCATTCCTATGCCTAATAGTCATACGTTTTGACTCGCTCAATTGGTTTACAACAGACCCTGAATTCAACAATAATTTGGACTTGGGATTAATCATAACATATTTGTTTTTTCCATATTGATTGTTAGCTTCTGTTCCTTACAAAATAACTCAAAGCCTTCCAAAGTTCGAAGCATTGATTTTTTGGTATACACTAAAATGACTGCATCATCTGCAAACAGCAGGATTGGAATATGCTCCTTCTCCATTCATGGAATGTCAAGGCCAAGATTCCTGAGAGACTGCCCAATTCCATTGATGTAAAAGTTTCATAAAGCTGTGGAAAGTACGCCGCACTGCCTGACTCCGATGTTTATTTCAAACTTCTCCATGCAGTCACCTTTTACACCAGGTCTTGCTCCGGAATTATTGCCACAGTGCAGATCCTTTGGAATATATAGATAGTTGCTTGGGAAGCCTCCTTCTTCCACAATACTCCAGAGGACCGAGGGGTCTACAAAATCAAATGCAGTTTTTAGGTCTTTAAAGAACAAGGCCACGTAATTCATACAGATCACATAGATCCTCAGAGCCTAGTCTATTGTACTTTGGCCTTTTCATGACCTGTCTGAAGATGGGATAAAATGATGTTCTTCTCCATCCAGGTCTCAAGTCTGGAGAGTGATAGTTCCCCAAAGATTTTTCTGACTCTCACTAAAAGAGAAATAAGCCGATAATCGGAGGAGTCATCACGTCCCTCTTTCTTGTGGATCAACATATTTATGGAAGACTTTCATAATTCTGGAACCAAACCAAGAGTCATTAATGTATTAAATAACCCTGTTATAAGACGGTCCATAAGTCCTGTTTGTTTTTATACTCGTTGACCAGGGTTTTATCAGGGCCTGGTGCTTTGTCTGGTTTCTGATTCTGAATAGCTTCGGCTATCTCCATCTGATTAAAGATATCTCCTGCATGCTGCAGCTATAGACTACAGCTTCTACTATTTGCTTGCCCTTTGTACTCCTCCAACTGGTCCTTCCTTATGTCATTTAGATCAATAGACTTATGGTACAGAGAGAAGTGCTCAAGCCAACTGTCAGGCCTTATATTAACATCTGTAACATCTAGATTCTCGGCAGGCCCTTTGCATTCCCTGAGCATGATTTCCCAATACTTTTTTGTATTTTTATGGTCTCTTGCAGCCTGAAGTGCCTGCCATATCTTTTCTTATATATTTCTTTTCTTGTATTAGATATGAGGTGTTCATAAGACCTGCTTGTTTCAGATAGCTGGATTCACCCTTGAACTTATTCTTATTTCTCTGTGCGTCCATAAGGGCTCTCTTCAGCTTATGACTATTTATACCAATCATAATAAGGGGAAGCATATAATGTTGTTCCATGGATGCCTTTATGAGCCCTCAACCCATCATAGGTGACTACAACCAACTGCTCAAAACTACCTAAGGTAGTTCCTAAACAGTCCAAAGGGCAGGGTGCATTTTAAATAAAACGTTGCACATGTACTTTAACATTTTATATGTTCTAGTAGTGAAAAACTCCTAAATTACTTTTTCACTACTATGAGGCCTACCTCTCCAATAGGATAACATTGGGTTAACACAAAACATTTAATGAGTGGTAACTTTCAATTGGGAGCAGGTAGTAATATCAGGTTTGGTGTCTAAAGAAATGCAATGTAAAGCCCTCTTTAATGGTGAAGTAGGATTTTAAGTCACAACTCTGAAAATGCCTCCTGTCCTAACCATTTGGTGCCTGCAGCCTATTCACCTGGCAAATGACTAGGTGTAGCTGGCAATTGGTCTTTGTGCTTTGCTCCCAGACAGTGAAACAAATGGACATAAATGATGGCAGGATAGGCCATCTCTGACTTAATGAAGGGAGGAGGAGGTGTCACCTACCACACTTACACATACCAAAGGCTCTGCCTCAGCACACTCATAAAGGATTCAACACTAGTCTATTGCAATTCCAGTCAATCTGAAGGCAGGGAAGCAGAAAACCTCCAGAACTATCTCCTACTTCAAAGTGGGCACCAGGTATAAATATTGTATAATTAGACCAAACTTTTCAGTACACCGCTGGGCCTGTGGAAGACTCAGTAGGACTGCTGTGCTGTTCTGCATGAAGGACTGCTACTCTGTCGCTCTGCTTCCCTGCTGCCTGCTGCCCGCTGCCTGAGTGACCTACATCTTGAACCCGGGACTACCAGAGTGACTCCAAAGCTAATTGGCTGGCCTCCTGACCAGAGCCAATCACAAAGAAGGGACTCTGGGCTTTTTGGACAGGTCCAGCATATGTGCCCAAACTTAGTAAAGATACAGAAAGTATGCTGTTCCTAATTGAGAGACAAGGGAAAACTAGGGGAACCGGTTTTGCATGGGCATGAGAAGTAGGAGGATGGGGATTCCTCCTCCTGGAATTTGGGGCCCTCACACACCCAGCTGGGTGTCATGCTTCATCATAGGGCTGCGCCTCGTTAGGTCGGTGCTGCAATACCTGACATGCTCCCTATGAGGGGCTCTTTGGCGGAGTTCTTTTAGTCCAAATTGCCGTTTGGTGCCGTGTGGGTGTCAGGTATTGCAGCGCCAACCTGACGAAGAGCAGGCGTATGATGAAGCATGACACCCAGCCACTACTAACGAGAGCCTCAGGAACAGAAGGCTCCATCCACCTTGAACCCAGCACCTGGACTCTGTTCACTGTGAGTTCTACCCTTTCAAGTGGTGCCAATCCAGTCCTGGACCCTTAGAAGTGGGCCAGAGGGTGCTCTGCCAGCCCATCTGTGGTACCAGCTGTATCGACGCAGCACAATGCATCAGCTCACAAAAATCTGCATTGGAACCGCTGCATGACTGGTCTCGGGTCCTCTTGCATCACAGCTTCACAATTTCTCAGAACCGCCGCTGTGCTACGTATTTCTACACCAGTACCTTGCATCATCTCTACTGCGTGATGTATCCTCGATGCAGGATCTAACAACACTATGCAACAATGATTTAAAGTACTCTTCTTCATTGGACTTAACTTGGTCCCCGTTTACGGCCCAAGCTCGATCACGTTCAGCCTGAACTTGTGACTTTGTCCCGGTCCAGCGCAACCAGATAACCACAGTTGCAGCTTGGAACTTCTAAGCACTGCTTTAACTTAATCTTTAAAATTGCATATCTCTGGTTCTAATGATTGGATGTTTGTTGTTGTGGTCTCAAATAATGTATTACCTTTTATTCTATCTTTCTAAATTGGTGTGGGGTTTTTCTTGTGTTGTGTTTATTACTGTTTGATGTGCTGCATAAACACTTTACACTTTGCCTCTAAGTTAGGACTGAATGCTCTGTGCCAAGTTACCAGCGCTTTCACCCCCTCAACCAATAAACCAATTTCTTACAAATATCAATCAGTCACCCTAAGTAGGCCTTAATGCTCACAAGGCAGTGTGAATGGTATTTAAAAGTAGGACTTGTAAAGGTTTAATGTTAAACGTGTCCTTACAGTGAAAATGCCCTAAAAGCCATTTTCACTGTAGCAGGGTTGACTGTTCTATAGGAATGCATTGGGATACAATATTACATTTATTAATGTTATCTTATGACTGGAAAGCAGCTACCAATATAATTCTGGAATTGTTTTACTGAATACCGACCTTGATGAAGTGTGAACTTTCTCCCAGAGCAGAGAGAAAGGCCTTGGGTGTTGGGAAATATGCCCTTGGCTCTGGCAGGACAACCATCTGGGAAGTGCCATGAACTTGATTAACTTCAAAGAGGCCTATGTTAGCTGACACCTGGGTGGGAGTTTCTTTTGTTCTCCCATTTGGGCAGGCAACACTCCCAGTGTGAAAGGTGCTTCCTCAGAACTGGTTTGGAGTGAACACAGGGGAGGGAATGATAATTTTTGTGATCACACCCCTGGAATGGGCATAAAATCCCTGCACAAGGGAATAAGAGTTTCACCATCTTGAATTTTTGCAGATAAGGGCACTGTGGTATTGTTTGCAGTGGCCACACAGGAAGTGCTGGAAACGAGGGTAGGATTGCTCCAGGGAAGTTCTGCCATTTTTTAAAGGAGGGGTCAGGAATATTCCCTACCCACAGGCTGGTACCAGGCAAAAATGTGTCACGCACAGTACTCTCTTCTTAAAACTTTCTGGACTTGTGGAAAAACAATGAAGCGGGCAAGACCTCCTATCTGTGACCTGAGAAGATCCTTTGAAGACTGGACCTCCTGTTCCTCTTGTATCCAGGACAAAGAGGTAGATTCCAAGAGCCATACGGCTGAGGGCCTGTTCAAGCTACAGGGCATCATCAAGCTGCAGGTGTCCTTTACTGCATCCTCCCAGCTAACCAGTTCCAAATTGACCTGCCCTGGACCCTTCTGCTGTTCTCTACTGGAGTGAGTCATGAATCTCAAGTTCTGTCCCGAAGGTCCTGGACCTGTGGCTGGTGTCAAAGTGAACTCCTCCTAACTTTTTCAGATACTTTCTTTTTGCCTCCAAAGACCTCTGGGGGACTATGAGCAACCTGCCAAGCCAATCCGACGAAGGTTGTTCTCATGCTGAGGTTTTTCCAGAGCAGCACATCAGATTCAGCAGGACTTTGCAGAGAAGGCATCTAGCCTTGATGTCTCCTCTTTTGCTACAGCCTGCGGCCTAGCCCTGCTGGAAGAATTCGAGCATCAAAATGTCCAAATGTAGAAATCTTCACTGGGAGAAGGGGCCAAAAGTATCCGGCAGCAAGGCACCATCTTTGGGTGGAAATAAAAGTTTACCCTGCTGTGAACTATCCCGCCAAAATGTCAGCTGCTCCAGCAAGACCTTGTCTTGTGGAAATTCAATGATGTGGAGCCCTCTTTGGTCAGAGTCTGCTGCATTGCCCTGCTGAGTATTTTATGACTTCCATTTCCCAGATTAAGGGGGTCATTAGGCTGTCGGCCCGCCACCCAAGCGGTAATGGGACCGCCCGCCTGCTAAGCGGCGGTCCCGCCACACCAATCATGTTGCGACCGCCACCGCAACGGTCGCATCTGGTGATTTAACTTTGTGGCGGGTGCTGCTGGCTGCAGCACCCACCGCAATGCTTAAATACCATGTTCTGCATTTCCATGCACAATGTGGCAGGCACCGCGCGGTGCCTGCCACCTTGTGCATGGACATAAGTGCACCACCCAGGGGCCCACAACGTGCCCCCTAGGCAAGTTCCCGCCAGCCTTTCCATGGCAGCATCGCCACCATGGAAAGGCCTTTAAAACCCAACATCATAATATGGATGGTGGTGACTGCTAGGCACCGTCACCATATACGTGCCCCAGCTCTGCCTGGCCGGCAATCGTAATGATTGCCGACCGGAGGAAAAGCAGCGGACGGACTTTCCGTCCACCGCGATACCCACCACCATCTTAATATGGCGGTAGGTAATTCATGTTACAATGGCTGGCGGATCGCCACCGCCGGCCCGGCGGTGGGAATCGCCCACCATCGTAATCAGCCCCTAAGTCTAAAGGTTAAACTTCCAACCTGGTCAAACATGGACTCTGTATCTGACCAGCTGTCCATCACAGTTGGACTTAACTTGCCACTAGGTAACAGTCAAGCCTAGCCAAATGACTGCAGTTAGCTTATAATGCTTGGTGCTAGTTTGAACCTTAAACTCTAATTTCTCCCATTGCTTTTAGTTGTTATGGCATCATTTTATTTTACCGACATGAACTCTAGTTTTCTAAATTGGTTTGGGTTTTTTCTTGTGTTGTGTTTTGTGACTCCATAAATACTTTATATTTTCTCTTTAAGTTAAGTCTGTCTGTTCTGTACCATAGCTACTAGAGGTTTGAGCTCAGGTATATTTAGTGACATTGATGGTTCACCCTGACAAAGCTTGTGGTTATTACTTGAGGTGGGTACTCACTCCCCATAACTAATACCCAAATTTCTTATGATAATATTAAAAATAAATAAGAGACAAGACCCATAGCATTTCTTAGCAGGTCACTGCTGCTGGTGCCACGCATTGCACATGTAAGAGTGAAAATGCCATTGCCAGGCCAATCCTCATGAGATATTCAGTTTAATCGACATGAATGTCCTGTACAGGCTCTAGGTCCGGCAAAGAACACTTGTTCTTACTTTTAGGGCATCTGCTCTGCAATACCATCTCGCATTTCATAAAAGTCAATTAAAATACTAAAATAATTATGTGTGTACTATTCTAACTACTTTTAGTCCAGTACAAGGTGAAACAAAAAATACACCCGCTAATTTGACAGCCTTTCTTGTTTTCGTCCTACAATCACTTTGTCAAGCCTCAGAATTGAGTGGTTGGGCAGGGATGTCATTGTCACCTGTTCCCTCTGTAATACAGCTGATGGTCTTTTTACAAGGCTGGAAGCTAAAGAATGTATAATATTGAGTGATGTCGGACAAGGACTTTGCTGCATGTATTGTTGTGGAGTATGTATTTCCTCTAGGCAGAGTTTATTGGTTTATACATTAGGATCACATCCTTCTTGGCAAAATTTAGTCATGGCTGCACTATGTTCCAGAACTCCCAAGCAGTTTGCACCAATCCTCCTCCTCTCTTCTTTAGACATGCAATTGCAGGGAGAACAAAATGCCAACACCTCACCATCCAATACCCATCTCACTCTTCTCCTCAGGGGGTCGCAAATTGAAATGTAAAAGTTGCGTAGGACTCGTGTCTACACATGAGGTAAAAACCAGTGATTAAATGAAGCTCTGGATAGCCTACCCTTTGCATTATGGTCAGGGCATCCAAACATTTCTTTGTAGGGGCGGGTGAATCAGTAATCTGATTGCCTCATGTACTGTCTGCCCTAGTGCATGGAAAGCTGCAGAAGGAGCAGCTAATCTGAGCACAGCAGCACAAACAGTGCCACAATGAAGTGAGTTTAAGTGTTAGTACACCTCCATTTGGCAGACATAAATTAGTGTTGACGCCTAGAAATAAGTGCCAATAACTGACACAAAATAAGCATTGGTCCCAAGCCCCTATGCCCATTGACCCCTATCCCCAACCCACAACCACTAATTTATTGCCAGTTAAAGGTGTCCTAGATGCAAGGTAGACTTTCTTGTTCCTGGCCCTTCAATTACATTCTCCTTCCACAAACGTTCAAGATCTCAGCCAGGCTGTGAATGTCAGCTGTTCCCTCTGCAGCTCAACATTAGTTTCCCTCTCCTCTGAGGCTCGGATTGAGGAGCTGCATGACTTGGTGCGATAGCAAACTGGATCTTTGGTGCTTCTGCGAGTGTGCAGCACAAGTATGCAATGAGGAGAGATTTTTATGAATTTGCACCAGCACCAAACACCAGAATTCTACTTAAAATGTAGACTTTTGCTACAAGCTGACCACGAACTACCATGCCATTCACACCCGTGACTCACCGCCAGCCATGCAGTATGAGGAGGAACAAAAAGCAAACTACATTTTAACATTATCACCCAGGTATTCTTTACTGAATTTGAATCTTTGCTATGGGGCCCAATTTGTCACTTGAAGCAGCAGCTCAATCTCACTTCCCTTCAAATGGGCTGCTGTTGTTTTTTATTATATTTTTGTGTATTCTTATTTTTGTGTGCATTTATAACAGCATTCGGAATGTAATTTTACATTTGATTACACACGTACACACTGATATAATACAGTTGATTATATACTGGATTTTCTATGACTTGTAGAAGAATATTTTCCTGACCCTTGATAACTAGGCCTCATTTAGGGCCTAGAAGCCATACTTTTCAAAAGAGATGTCTCTCTTGACCTCACACTGCACATTTAACTGCTCATTATTTCTGCAGCAAACAATCAAGCATATCAATGTGTTTATTTCCATTGTTATTGCTTATGCTGTTCTTGGTGAATCTTCCCTGGCTCAGTTACAAAACTGTAACTTCTTTCAAGGAGTTTCCGCTAGCTCACTGGACCCTATTCATTCATAATAGCTTACATGCATCTAGTATGTTCTACCATCTGAGGATAACATTAGCATAGGGTGGGAAGAATCAATATTCATGTAGTGGGATAGTGCTTAGGTGTTAAGGCAATATAATGCTGAAGAGAACTATGTTATGAATGTAACATATTTGATCATACCCCATGCTGTAGAGCAGAGAACGATAGAGCGATAGAGAGTCTGCAGAGTCTGCTGAGAGCCGCTGAGCCGCTGGTCAGAGCCGCCGCCGCCACCACAACCCATGAGCAGATTCTCCGCGGGTCATCTCTCCCCTGGAAAAGGACGTAGACTGGCGGCGGACGCAGCCGCGATCGTGGTCACAGCCATAGGTCGATGGATTGTAGCGACACAGGCGGGAGTGTACAGCAAGTACAGTAACTGTGGAGTACGAAGCACGGAGAGCAGGACAGGCACGGTAGAAGCGGTAGAAGCTGTAGACGCTCCCGCTCCCGCCCGTCCCTCCCTCATAGTATTGCTGATTGCTGATTTTCTGTGCTCCCGCTTCCTCCTACCAGGAAAAAAACCCATCAGGAAAGAGGTACGAGGCAGGAAGTATTAGCGGTGGTGCCCGGAGCCGGAGCCAGAGCCGGGAGAGAGCCGAGAGCCTGCCCCCGCCTGCCTCCATCTACCTCCACGCCAGCTTTACCTTTGCCCTAACCTCTCCTTCCTCCCCTTCCCTGGACTCGGACGCAGGGTTGAGCACTCCATTGCACCCGACTGGAGACAGGTGAGGAGGTGTTGGAGTGTTTGCACGGGCTCTAGGGGACTTACTGGAATTGTTTTCCTGAGAAGTTTAAAATCAATTGCAAAAGCTTAAAACTGTATCTGAGGAATCTGACGAATCATTGGTCCTTGTACTAGGAATAAATCCCTAGGGAGGGATACAAGATAACAAGGAGCAACTAAGTAACCAAGTATTACAAGCCCTCAACCGGTTCCTCAACAGGCTCCTGTGCATAGATTAAAAATTGCAGTTTATACATTAACATCTTTATTAAATTGCAACTATGTGATCAGGGAGGGTAAGGAAAACGACAGTAAAGGCAAAGTCAAAAGCCCAACTCAAAGCTGAGAAAAGAAAAGCGGAGAATGAAAATAATGGCCCTTCCCAGGAGCCGAACCTTAATGAATCCTACGTGGACTTTTTAAAGATTAAGCGCGAAAAACTGGACATAACGGAGACAAAAGGGAGTGATAACAACAAATATAAGGTTACTACCATAACAAACTCAAAATTAGAAAAAAGGAAGTTCCAACTTACCGCTCCATCTATAGCTCCTACATGGGAAATAAATAAACCTTCACCAATTAATCCAATTGTCACAATTGGCACACCAAAAAATACAATTAACGGAAACAAGGGAAATAACCCTTGTATTTACCAGCCCAAGATATACACAAAATTCTCTTTTTTGAAAGATCCAACAACAGCAATTGTTTCAAAAACAAGTCTGTTAGAAGGCTTGCAAACCCCTCTTTTGCCTCTGGAATCAAATTGTTTCAATTGGATACCTCAAAGTAACCCAGAAATACATCAACAATCTATTCCAGTTCAGCAAGGATTTAACGTGAAAATGGATATCAGGGATAACGAACCAGCTAGGTCGACCCTTCAAACAAACAATGATGAACCAACAAATTTAATGGAGACCGCCTGTGTGAAAGGACCTCAAACAAATAATGCTATCACACCATACAACAATCATCTCGAAACGGAAAGTATCATAAACCTGGGACATAAAATCCAACTGTCAAAACCGTCTACTTTCGCACCCATTGACGATTTTAGTGGACTTATTCATCAACCACTAAGCGAAGAGCATGATAACATCAATAAAAATACACAAAGCCCAAAAATTTTACAGGGTCTGGTAGCTGATATTTCATCTATGGCAAATAAAAAACCACTTGGTAACACGAATACACAGGAAGAAACAATAACTGGGGAGCTCGGGGAGCTCGGGGAGCTAGAGGCAAAACATCTAAACGAGAAAACAGTAAAAGATAAAAATCCAAAGGAAGGAGAGATGAAAGACATGGAAACAAAAGAATCACGACTTAAATTTGAACAAAATAGGGGTATAAGTACAGATTTGAACCAACTGTTACCAAACCAGACGGAACTAATATCATCAAAAAATGTTCATTCAGATAGCACCCACCAGATCACACTTGTGGACAAATCAGATAAAAGCGACATGTCCTTTCTAGCTACGCAAGAATGGGAAGAAATGGTCACTTCTTACAATCAAGATACAATACCAGAAACAATATTAGATAAAAACTTCCTGGAAGACAAAACATATTTAAACAATAAAATAATCTGGGAGGCAATGCTAAGCACAATGCAATACTCAACAGCAGCATTGCAGTACCAATCACACAAAATGGATCTTCAGTTGACTATTTTACAGGCACTTGCTGATTCAACAGCGGGGATAGATAAGAAATTAGCTGGCCTGAATGATTTAATAAAGAAGGGCCAGGAAGGTACTTATGCAATACAACAAGTTAACCAAGAATGCACATGCGCACCAATAATTGACAAATTGTCTATATTACCAAGTATATTAGGCGACTTATTACTCGACATAAAAAAAGTTCTTGTAAACCAAACACAAACAAAAACCACAGGCATGACGGACAAAAAAGTACTACTCCTATCAACAGATAAAATGGAAATAATTGCAGATAATAACTCTCCGCAAAAACAAAACGAATTCCAAGAGGAAAGTGGGAAAGTAGATGCCGAGGGAAATACTACTTTTGGAGAAAAAAATGTCCGTAAAACCAAAAGGAAAGGAAGGAAAAACAAACAGATAAGTAGAGGATGCCATCCTTTTTCCAATTCCAAAAGTGACCAACAGTTAACACCTCAAAAAAAACCCCCACATGTTTTGATGTCAAATGAGAATAAACAACTACAAACAGTAATACGGAAGGATAGCAGTTCAGGTAAATCCAAAGTGGTATTAGAGAAGCAAGATCCCTCACCAATTATTCAAAATCTAAAAGAAAGGTTCGAAGAAACTAAACACAATCAAGATACTAGCCCCCAAGAAAGCCCGCCCCTCCATAAGGAGGATATAACCCAGAGCTCAAACATTCAATCTATCCCTTATGAATTTACCACTACGATCCACAGGAGTAAAATCGATATGAACCCTCGGGCAATCAAACAACAAGTAGGGTCTAAAGACCTAGAAAGGATAAGGTCAGCTCTGAACTCACGGGAAAACACTAGCCACACGACTGACAGTCGACTCCACGATAATTACCAACAGGAAAATAAAACAGAATCAAACATCATTATATTTCATCCGTTATATGAATCGAGAGGGCCTATGGACATACTAAATAGACAGAACATCTTACAACTCTTACACTCTAATAAAAAATTAGAAAACATCATGTCCTCTGACCTACGATCAATCGAATTTTTACGAAAAAATAACCAAAAATCTGAATCTACTAGAGCGACATGGCAAAACTCTGAGATTTCTAGAAGAATTTACCAAGAAAAGGATTGCTTTAAAAACTGGGGAATAGAACTGGAGCTTGTTATAATAACATCATATCCGACTCCTTTCCTAACAAAAAAATTAACTAACCCAGAAAAATCAATCAGTTCAGTATTAAGAGGTGCCAAAAGTAGAAGCCCTGGAGCCAATAGAGAAGCGAACTTGTTAACCACAATAGTGACCGATGCCCCTCAATTAACACAATCACAACTCTTAATTAACAAAAATTGGCAAGGAAACCATCGTACGATTACATTAGAGGCCAATATATGACCTGACCGGATAATTACTCACTCACCTCAATCTAAACAAAGTGGGATAAAAATATGTACATGGAACATCAATGGATTAGCGGCTAAAATGTCAGAGCAAGAATTTTTGAGCTATATAGAAAAATTCGACATAATACTCTTGGAAGAGGCATGGAAAGATAAATCATTCAGTTTGAAAGGATTTACATCACTGTCGATTGTAGCTACTAAGACCTCAAATCTAGGCCGTAGCTCAGGAGGCTTATCGATATTAACTTCTGCATCAACTATTGGAGAAACTATACCATTAACCATTAAATTTCTCCTCCAAACAGCGTGCAAGCCATAAAAATAAAGCTGAAAATAGATAAACAAACACAATCAGTAATAATAATAAACACCTATTTACACCCAAAAGGGAAGAAAAAAGCGATTATGGAATTACCAGCCGAATTAGACAGGTTGATGGAAGAGGAAAAATCGGACCATATTATACTGGCAGGAGATTTTAATATGCATCTTATAGAACCGGGTCAAACCTCAGATTTCATACAAGAGATATCAGACGCCTGGGAAATACCAACCCAGATCCTTGGACCAAAAATTAAAATGTCCAATGGTGCAAAAAAATTTCTACAGGAATTAGAACATCGTAATTTGAGGGCTCTGAATCGCCGCTTTAGCGAGGACCAACCTCCGGCGGCAACTTTCCACACGACTAAAACCTCAACCCACTTAGATTATACCTTCGTGAGCCTAGATTTTTTTAGCAAGATAACATCTTTTGAAATTGGTAACATTGACCTTAGTGACCATTTTCCTCAAGAACTAACCCTGAGAGCATACCCAGTAGAGATATTTCCAGCAGCCACAGAAATAGTCCAAACGAATACTATCAATCTTAAGCGAATAAGATGCAGCTCGGAAAGCATAGAGACAATAGCTGCAACTGCAAAACAACTCTATGCACAAATGGACAAAAAGGGCGGCAACCCCTTAGAATGCTGGACTAATTTCACCAAAACTCTCAGTGAGACATTTCCGAGCAAATCAAATAAGGAGGCAAAATCAGCCTTGTATAATTCCAACAAAATAGTGAAATGCCCTGAGATTAAGAGATTGACCCGTATTACAAATCAAACATTGAGATTGGTACGTAAATATCCATTTAATTGGCAATTGCATTATACTTTGCGACAAACAAGGAAAATACTAAAACAAAAAAGATGGAGAGCTAAACAAGAGAAAAACCATAAAGCCTGGTCATTGTTGTATTATGAGGCAAAGCAAAAAAACAGTGCTAAATTTTGGAAAAAGGTGTCAATGATGTTGAGACCAGGACATCATGGGATAAGCTCTAATGTCACCGAAGCAAAATGGTATACTTATTTACATAACCACTTTAATGACTCGGAACCAGTTGTGAACACCAAGATAATAGATGCATCAACAACAGTCTCTGCCCTCAACTCAGTCCCAGAGAGTAGTAAAATAGCGATAAGCGAGGCAAGACAAAAAATATCTTTCTTGCCATCAATGAACAAAGATCGGTTGACTGAATCAAACCTAATGAGTTTATCAGAAGAGAACCCAGATAGAGAAACACAACTCATCAGGAAACTAATTGCAAAAGGCAGGAGAGCAGGTGCACCGGGGCCCAATGGAATTCCCCTAATGCTATTTAAGCAAAATCCCATTTTCTGGAGTAAAATCTTGGAGCCAGTCTACAGATATGCCCTAACACACCTGCAACTACCAGACTCATGGAGAGGCTCAATTGTAAGCCCGATATACAAACAAGGTGGACGTGACAATCCAAACAATTATCGGTTAATTGCCCTAATAGATATAGAGGCCAAATATTATGCAGGGATCCTACTGGAAGAACTTACAAGATGGACAGCCGAAACTAACATCATTCCCATAACACAGACCGGTTTCCAAAAAGGCCAAGGAAAAACAACGAACATCCTGGCCCTGTCCTTACTTATGGATGCTGCAAGAGAGAAAACACATGCACTATACCTCTGTTTTATAGATTACGCAGCAGCATTTGATCATGTGGACCGAGATATGCTTTGGTATAAACTGGCAAAATAGGAGATATCTTCTTTACTGCTGAACCAACTCAGACACCTATATACAGACACTTGGATTAGGATAAAACTGGGGGATGGTTCGCGATTATCGAGAAAAATTCCAACTAGCAAGGGCCTCAAACAAGGCTGCGTCCTTTCACCAATATTATTTAACCTTTTCATGGCTGATCTGCCAGAAGAACTGGATAAATGTTCATCTCATAGTCCATCATTAGGAGGAAAAACCTTGACAAACCTGCTTTATGCCGATGACCTAGTTTTAATTAGCCGCACCCCTATTGGCTTACAACGCCTTTTGGACACAACTAATAGATTTTCAAAAAGAAATATCTTAAATATAAATAATTCAAAAACCAAAATTATGGTAGTGAATTACCATAAAAAATCCTCGCCAAAATGGTACCTGGATGGGCATAGAATACAACAAGCCACCACTTACAAATATCTGGGGATCCTCCTGGATCACAACAACTCGTGTAAACCACAGCTGGAGTCCCTAAAGAAAAAAGGTATGACATCCTGCCTGACACTCAAACCACTGAAGAATCAATTACCAGATCTCTCCCTTGAACCTTTCTTCAAAATTTTGAGAGCCAAATTTCAGCCTACAATCTCATACGGGAGTGAACAAATGAGAGGGAGAGACGCTTTACCGTTAAACAATATCATAACAAAAGCATATCGTGTGATATTCCAGCTTCCAAGATATGTCTCTCCAGCCCAACTTCGACTGGAATTTGGTGTACAAAACCAAAGAGTGGAGCGAATGGGATCCTACGTAAAAACATGGCACAAAATCAGACTTGCCGAAAAAGGCACTTTGAATGACCTTTTATGGATAGAACTAACTCGGAATAATAAATCCCCATTTAATAAATACCTTATAGATGCAATTAAGAAACTGAGCATAGAGAACTTATGGAACACTTCAGTATCCCACAATGTTTTTAAAAAACTAGTGACAAAAACAACAAAGAGTATCTCCCTCGCACTGGATAAGGAAACATTGTCAAAACGTACTCATGGATGGACAGTTATAAGCAATTATAAGAATAGCAACCCTCAATCCTATTTAAATGTAGGAATAAGGATACATATAAAACAAAAATTCCTGAAGTTAAGATTGGGGGTTGGACCTATAAAAGCATTATTACCCCCATGGAAACGAACCGGACATAACAATGAATGTAGATTATGTGGACTAGGTGAAGAGAACATTACCCACATCATCTGTATATGTGAAAAACTGAAGGACATAAGGGTATCCTTATTAAAACCGTTTTTTATTCAGCATGGTGTGAGGACCTGCAGACAAGCAATACTTTTATGTTTTAATCCAACTGTAACTCAATTAAACTGTCGCATTACAACATTTTTGGATATTACAGAGAAAAGATTAAATATCCAATTAGATTTGCTATCAGTTTAATGAAACAGCGATTAGTCTTCGGATGATTTGCAAATTTCTCTTACTTGCACGTTTTAAGAATTAACTGTTCCTTTTTATAATTGTATAACACTCTCTGATCTTAAGAAAAGTATTTCTTTTAATTTAAATTTACAGAAGTTTTATTACTAAGAAACTGCGCTTCTTTTTTGTATGACTACCATATGCAATGATTTTAATTAATTATGCATAATAAATTACTTAATTACTTACATACCCCAAAGAGTTTGCCGTTTTGGTGAATTAATATATGAAAATAATGTATGAAAATATAAGTTTTGAGGTTGAGCAAGAACTTCTACAGAACTTTCCTGTGTTTCTAGGGGTGCTCTTCATTCTTCTGCCTACTTAGGATATAGAGTAATATTTGATTTTGCATTTCTCTGGAATGCCTTATTTACTGGTAGCCTTCATGGAATTGAGTCTGTACTTCACTTCTGAATTTTTGTAATACATTTTTAAACTATTCCACGGAACCTCTGCTGGAATATCAGCATGCCACTTCCCTATTCTGCTGGTGAGTTGAAAGCATTTAATAATGTACCTTGTTTCAATTGCTCGCATTCTATGATTTCATGGATGCTTCCCACTGCCTGTAAATGTTGCAAAACTAGCATAGGATTTCAAGGCCGGGATGATAGTTGCAAAGAATCAAAGTCCACATACTCCTAAAGCTAATAATGTTATTTTCCTGCTGCTTAACTGCAGGTAGTTATCCAAACACAGTATTGAGATCTTTACTCTTCTTGAAGATAAAACCCCGGTTTTCTTGTTCTCACCGAGACATGGCTAAATGACATTTCGGCTCCAGATATTGTTATGTACCTTTCCCAGGGATTCCCTATCACTAGACTTGATAGGAAAGACAGAAGAGGTGGTGGATTGGCCATTATTTAAGACAAGTTAAAATGCACTTGCACCCTGATTTATATTAGAGATTGTGAAAGCCTCCTATTTTCTAAGGAGCTATCACCAAGTTTCAATTTTCAGGAATCCTCAGCTACCGTCCCCCTAGGCCAACAACTCAATTTGCATTAACTTTGCCAGAAATTGTGGACGAAACCAGCCTAACGAAGGCTGATTTCACTTTGCTTGATGACCTCAATCTCCATTTTGAGGATGATAAAGAGATAATGGCAACCAGATAAGCACAAGATATTGCAACACTACACTTAAAATTAATCATCAGATCTGCAACACATTGTCAGGGTCATTTATTGGACCCATTATTTTTCAACATTGCCTAGTTATCCAGGAAAGAGGCACTACCCATTTTATGTTCTCATATTTGTTTGTCCATTTCTGGCTTACTTTCCCCATATCAAGCATGAAAGAGCCTCTTCCTTCAAAGTCGTATGTAATAAACCCGATGTGAACAAGTGGCATAATGCCCTGAAAGAATGCCCCAAAAGAATGTATACACAATTTGAGAGATGGCTAACTGAGTCACTTGATCCTCTGATCACTTATAAATCCATGAAATCAAGGTGTATTGGTAGCCGAGCTCCAGGGTATACTCCAGAATTGGTGGAGTTTCGGAAAGAGTCAAAGAAAAAGAAAAACATTTGGAGAAAAGGATATGACCTGGGTAGCAAAACAATTTACAGACAAACTATAAAAAAATATCAACAGGCCATTGGAAAGGCTAGAGTTTCCTTTTTTCGCACTAAAATTAAAAGTGCCAGCAGTTCAGCTAGGGAATTATACAGAGTAATAAATATCCTAACGACAACTCCTCCCTGTTGGGTAGGCCCTCTACTGAGCGATGCAACTTGTTTGCTTCGGCTCTCATTAATAAAGTAAGTCTATCATGGACTTCCTGCCCAGTAGTATATGACCTTGTTTAACCTCTTGTGAAAAACTAATGACGACATCCCAGTTGCCCTAATTTCTGCTTTGAAATTTAGATGACCTGAGGATCATTTTATTTGCTATAAAATGTGGTTCCCCAACAGACCCAGCCCCACCTGGTGTCCTAGTTAAAGCAGGATACATTATTTTACCAACATTAATGAAGATTCTAAATAATTCTCTGACCTTTAGCACTGTCCCTTCTGTGTAGAAACATGTGATTGTCAAACCACTGCTTAAGAAGGCACATACAGACCCTGTGGTAGTTGAGAATTATAGAGAATTTGTTCTCTACTTCCTATATCCAGCAGAACGTTAGAGAACCATGTCAATAAACATTTCTCAAATTTTGGGGAAAATCAGTCTTTTCTTCAACCAGCATTTAGTCCGGGATGAAGCAATGAGATCACATTGTTAATGGCTGCTGAAAAGCTTCAAGCTTTTCTGGATCGATGTGGCACAGCAGCCCTGATTATGCTGGATCTCAGTGCTGGTTCCGATACTGTCTCCCATTGCATCCTGACACCAAAGCTTGAAAATTCTGGCACTTCTGATCCCGTCCTTAAATGGCTCAAGGCTTTTTTGAGCAACAGAAGCTTTCAGGTCAGCGATGATTCCTGTCTCTGAGCAACTTTTACCATCTAATGCGGAGTCCCACAGGTTTCTTCTCTAAGTCCAACCTGCTTTAATGGTTACGGCCTCCCACTGGCAAGCAGAGTACAGGCCCCTGACTCTCAGAAAGCTTCTAGTGACTCAAATGCCTCTCTTAAGGAAGTAACAACATGGATGTCAGACAGCAGCCTCAAACAGAACAGTGGGAAGACTGAGGTGTCGGTTTTCAGTAACAACATGTCCTGTTGGAAAGAACTGTTCTGGCCTCAGTGCCTTGGGGAACAACCAGTACCAGCCGCTGAAGTAAAAAAGTCTCGTTTTTGGCTGGACAGTAAACTTGAAATGCAAATCCAAGGCAAAAACACTTTCGGCAACCTGTTTTCAACTACAGCGAACATTAAGAACGGTTATACAGTGGCTGCCACCCTCATACAAAAGAGTGGCTGTACAGGGACTAATTAACTTCTGCCTTGACTTCAACAATTCCCTAATCCTGGGAAACCCTTAATATGCCCTAAAACGTTTACAAACCATTCAAAGTGCTGCAGCATGTCAACTTTTCAAGATTCCCAAATATCATTCAGCAGCTCCAGCATTAGCTGCTTTGCACTGGCTCCCAATACAAAAGCGGATCAAGTTTAAGGTCCAATGTATAGCTCAATGAGCGATGCAAGAAAAAAAACCCTATGTGATTCAAAGATAAAACTGTGTCCTTGCACGCCTAAGAGAGCTTTACGTTCTGATGACTCCTCGCTGTTGAACAGTGCTAAGGTCAAAATGGCCAGATGTGGTGGCAGCTCATTTGCGTTTTTGACTCTTAGGGTATGGAATTCCCTCTCTGTAAATATAAGGAAGATCCATCAAGAAATCTCTTTCAGGATACTCCTAAAGACTCATCTATGCTAACTTTGGCATGGTTTGCCAAGGCATGGCAGGTGTGTCTGTCTCAGGGCGGGAGGCCTTTTGGGGTAGCTGTGCACTATACAAGACATCTGCAATAGAATAAAATAGAATCTAGAACTTAGAGCCTGATTTAGCTCTTAATGGACGGGTTACTCCGTCACAAAAGTGACGGATATCCCGTCTGCTGAAATATAAATCCCATTATATCCTAAGGGATTTACATTTCAGCAGACAGAATATCTGTCACCGTTGTGATGGAGTGACCTGTCCACCATGATCAAAATCAGAGCCTTAGCTATTGAGTGGACCCTTTTACTTGACAGTATTTCTGATTTTTACTGTGTTGGGGGGTGCCTTACCTCCAGGTCACATTGCCTCGTGAAATTGAGATTTCAAACCATCTCCAATTCATTGAATTGTGGGTGTCCTGTTAAGGTAAAGTTTTTGGATGTCACCGTTGCGAAGTCCACCACACGCATACTGCGTCCCCTTAGACTTTAACAGGGGAAGTGGAAGGTTCAGGGATCCCATTGCACCTGTTCACCTATCTGCTGAACACCTTTGCAAGGCAGAGCAGCAGCTGCACAACTGAGAGGAGTGCAGCAACACAGACAGAGCAATATGGTGGGCTGAGGGCTAGTATACACCCTCCTACCTATCATAAATGAGGAGTGGCTGCAAGAAACGAGTGCTGGACTCAAGCACTAGCACAAGTTCATCAGTGGTTTTAACGATGGATCATCTCTTTTATCCAGGATTCTTGAGTCAACAATCAGTATATGGTTCACAATGCCCGAATTGTGTGCTGTGCTATGGTTTTCTATCCGCGGATATAGACCTGCAGATCCTCTGCATTGCACATTCGGTAAACATATCTGCGCCCAGGCTCTGCACATCCACTGAGCTCTTCATCCACCTCTGGTTTTTATACAAGGGCCATTTTGTGGCTTCACTAAGACATGGGACATATCACTATTTCTACACATTGTTTAGATGTTAATTTTGTTGTGGGGCTTGTTCCCATGAGCTTCAACTACAATCGTAAATATTTCTTTTCAGGTGGTTAAACTAAAGTACTGTAGCTGTTCATTTACGTTCTTTTATTTCGGATCGGACTTTCAGCACGGCGTTTGGCCTCTATGATTGAACATGTTTCTCGATGCTAGAAGGCAAAACAGAAACAAAAGAAATTAAACGTGCCGTTTACAATGAAATTTGAGCATGAATGTATACATATGCCAAACAATAGTAGGTATTAGTCATAATTAACTAGACTGCAGTGGAAACAAAAACACACTTTAACACAACTATAGCAAACCCAACAAAAGCTAACAGAAGCGCCAGGAGGCAGTGCCCGTGCTCGGTGCTAACTCAGCTAGTATTTCATAGCATGTTTACACTGAAAGTCAATTTCAAGGAAGTGGGTAGTTTGTCCTATCCTGGCCAATAAATGTGTCAGCACCACTTCCTCATCCTGCCTCCCTGGATGCAAAGTCGGTAATTCAAGGGCAAATGACATCTGTGCTATCTTTACTACCCAGGAGTGAGAGTGGCATCATTCTGGCAATTCACCTTGAGAATAAAACAGCCACTAGGTGACCCATCATAACGAGAAAATATTTCTATTTTCCATCAACATCTCCACATTAAAACAACCTTAGGCGCTTGAAGAAAGCAAGCTTCATTGGTCCTACGTTGCACGTTTTTCTAAGCAGCATTTATAAGTGACAGAGCATGGGGGCATTATTCTCAAAATCAGACAGATAAAGTCAATTTTAAAAAGAGTACAAAAGAAACAAAAACGAATACACCTGGACATTACCTGATTAAACAAAGGTGGTCTAAACGCATTATATTTAAGTGAGGAACTATTTGATTTCAGCAACTTCGAAAATAGCACCAGGGGGCGTATTACACATTATCACTGTCTGCGCCCGGTGCACCTTTCAATAGGAGCGCCGGGCGCAAACAGTGATAATACACCCCATTATGGTGTATGTGCTGCCCCCAGGGCAGCTGTTACATCGAGCTACCCCCAGAGCAGTGCATTCATGTGAAAACATGGAGCAGCCGCTCCGTTGTTTCACAGTGCAGGCAGCACCCATCTGCACTTTCAAAGGGGTTTAGAGATCCCCTTGCAGGCCGGTGCAGTCAGTGACATGTCCATGGGACCCACTTTACCCCCTGCAGAGGGCTGCTGTGAGAAGGCGCACTGGCAGAGTGCCACCTTTTAAATGGCGCACTGTCAGTGTGCCTCTTAAGGGCTTATTTGACTCTGCACCCGCGTCTCTAATATAGCTCCGATTCAAAGGAATTCCCTCATTTGCATAGAGCACGCCCCTATGCAAAAGAGGAAACACCCTCTGTTGATAGTGCTGGCATTTTAAGTGCGCCAGCGCTATCGGTATTATAAAAGGGGATGCAGAAGCATCTGCATCCCCTTCTATACTACCAAAGTGCCCCGGGGCGCACAAAGCGGGTGCAAATACCCATTGCAACCCCAGGCCACCATCTGTAATATGGCCCCAGATCGGCTCAGGGAGGTCTGTCTTTGGAGATGATAAAATTGAGTTCAAAGTGATACTGACTGTTAGGAGACTCTGGGTTCCATGAACGAATTTGTAATGGCGGCTCAGGGGCTTCTCCAGTTCATAATTTGTAAAAACATAAGTGCTAGGGCCCTACTCCGGCGGCCAATACAGCCTGCACCATTCATGGTCCTCGTTAGCTCTGCCCATGACCGTATCTACACAACTACTAACCATACCACTCCTACAAGTGTATCAATTCAGACTATGCAAGGTCACTCAAAGCTATAATAATGGCTCGAGTGGCAGGTATTGTTCTTTTTTTAAAGATGTATTGACTATTAAACAGTTTTTGTGCTCATCTCAAAATGAAACAGTCACTAGAGCAGGTGCTGACAACTAGGCACAGATACAAAACACCAGAAAAATTAAGATAAACAGTTGCAAATGTTTCTTTAGCTCATTTTCCAAGTCATTGACACATTTATTTTATATTTAGCAAGAGAAAATGCTACCTGGTAAAATCTGGTGGAAGCTGTGTCTACTAAAACTTCAGTTAGTAAAATATGTTCTTACCTCCAAATGCCCCATTATGAGTGACCTAGTGCATTCAATTCCCAAACTCCCACCCTCCTACAGTTACCTGGAATGATAAATTGGGTTGCCTGTTGAATGGGGTGTGAGCACTGGTCAAGCAGCAACCACAATCCTTGTCAGGGTAAGCCACAAGCAAACCCCAAATTAACCTGTGCTCAACCCCCTGGTAGCTTGGCACAGATCAGTCAGGCTTAACCTAGAGTCAATGTGTAAAGTTTTTGTGCAATGCTTCAAATAGTAAAACAGTGAAAACACCACATAAAAGATCCCAAACCAAATTAGAAAAATAAAGTAACACTTAAAAATAAATAATAAATAAATACAACAAGACCGAAACAACAAAAATGCAAGCAGTAGAACCAGGGATATGAGTTAATAAAGAACTTAGTAAAAATAGCACCAAAAAGCGCAAAGTTCCAACTCTGGATTTTTGGTCACCCTGGACTAGTCCAATGTTACACTTTTGGGCTATGGAACGCATGTTGGATGCAGTAACCAGGTTTGGCCCGCTGAGGTTTTACCCTCTCAGGTTTGTGCCAAGAATCCTGTTTGCAATGCAGAGAGCATGAGGAGCAAGTAGAATATAATGGGTTGCTGTCAGTGAAGCAAGAGGAGCTGGCCAGTGTTGTGGGTGGGTGTAGCGGGAGCTTCGCAGTGACAGTCTCCACGGGCGGTTGAATTTGCAGTGTGAAAAGTCGGGCTAAAGGAGCTATGTGCCAGTTTGTGGTGCAAGTGACAAGTTCTCGGTGCGAAGAGGCCTGTTTGTGGTTGCAAAGAGCCCAAAAGCTTGATTTCAGCATGTGTGAGCAACACCAAGGGTGCAGGACCTGGGAGGCACCACTTGATGGTCAGAAATTCACTGCAGATGGTTACCGGGGTTGGTGCAGGATGTTGGGGAGCCTTCTATGTCCCTAAGGATCAGATCAGTAAGCAGACTAGCTCTTGTAGTCACTCTGGGGCCCTGAATTCAAGATGAAGTTGCAGATCCAGTGCTCCATCCCCAGGCAAGAGGACAGAGGGCAGCAGGGCTGTAGTTCCTTTAGAGCAGCAGTCCAGTAGAGTGGCAGTCCTTGTAGCAGCACCACAGTCCTTCTTCCTGGCAGAGTATCCACAGGTCCATAAGTGTACTGAAGAGTCGGTGTCTTTGAAGCGGAGAGAAGCTTCTAGAGGCATGCATTTGAAGTGCACAGATGCCCAGCCTACCTGCCCCTGACTCCAAACTAACTACAGGGGATATGCAGACCTTTGTGTGGAGACTGCACACAACCTATTCAAGTGGATGTGAGGCTGGGCCCAGCTCCTCCCACCCCGTTTGCCAGGATTGGCCCATCCAGTCACACCCAAGCTCCCCCATTGTGTGTGGCTATCTAGGAGCAACACACAAAGCCCAACTGACAACTACATTCACTGATGAGATGATAGGCTGCAGGCACCAAATACCTTAGGCAAGAAAATACCAATTTTCTAAAAGTCGCAGTTTCAGAATTGCAATTTAAAATCCAACTTCACCATAAGTTAGGATTCTAAAATAGGATTACAGAGACAACAAATGTAAACTGATTACCTGTTCCCATTTGGAAATGACACATTAAACGTAATAAGGTTACTCCAATTTTATCCTTTGGGAGAGCTAAACTTTACTGTAATGAAAAACAAACTTAGGAGTTTTTCACTATAATGACATGTTAGCAGTGGTAAAGCGTGTAAAAACCTAAGACCAGCAAGTCAGAAAAACCAAGAGTTCTCAAGGCAAAAAGTTAGTGAGACACCATGCCAAAGATGCCAGGTCTAACACCTGGGAAATGGGTAACTCTGGGTGGTGGCGGGGTGGGGGTTTACCTATAATTACCAGGGGATTAACAGGGTACTTGTAATCAACCCTCTAGTGTGATCTGGTGCTGGTTCAACTCAGTCTGCTCCCATTTTAGCCCTAGCTCCCCAGATTAAATGGCTCTATGAACTTCTCAAATTTTTCTGTTGCCTGTGACTGTCTTCATGAATAATATTTGCCAACAAGATACTAAAATAGAGTTTTGGAGCAATGTGTTTGACACTCATATTTTGTATTGAAAAGATCTTCCATCAACATGTAACTCTTCCTAGGTCAATTAATGCAGTAATAAATCAAGCAATTGCAGTGTCAACTTGCATTAGGTAAAATAAATCAATTTGTAAACATGTCTAGCAGAGACTATTGCGCCAATTACTCCTTCAAAGTGGTTTAAAAATTATGGCTGTCTGCTTTAAATGAAAGTTATTTTGTTATCAATTGAATGTCGCCTTAGTTTCTAAATTTACATAAGGAACATATACTGATCCCTGATGCATTTATAAAAACTTTATTTTTAATGTACTTTCTATTACTTTCACAGGAGCATCAAGAAACAGTCCCCAGTAACATGGTGTAGTGACGCATGTGATGGGCCGGATTCCCCAAAAATTCTTTGCTTTTGTAAAGTCAATGCAAACGAGTCTAGGGATGCAAGTTCAGGACTTGCAATGCACAAAGAAATGCAAACTAAAGCAAGCAGTCACAGTGCAAATTTAGAGACTGCCTGCACTGAGACTCTTTTTTGTGATAAGTTTTGTCAGTATTGACAAAGCCACCTTACGAGTCACTATGGTTATTCATACAAAGGGGAAGTTTCTCAGGGGACAGAATATGGCATTGCAGCCAGACCTTCTGACTTTGGAACTGGAGAACCAGGTTCAGTCTCAGCATTGCCCCGATATTATATGATCCTGGGCAAATCACTTAATTCACCCATGTCTAAAAAATGAATACAGCCTTGTGTAATGTAACTGGTGCTCATGTAAAGCTCTCCAGTACCTATGGGTCACCTTTGTGGTACGTAAAAATAACAGCAAAAAAAGAAAGTCAACATAAAGTGCAAACTATCCCAAAAATGGTTTTAGCATGCCAGCCCTGGAGTATAAGAATTGTGAACCATGGATCTGAGCAACACTGAGGCTGATTGCAGCACAATTCTTTGCATTTTGCTGTGATTATCCTCATTTTTTGCAGTGCAAGGGATACTCAAATCCTTCAAAAAACAAATGGGTTTTTTGCAATAAGGTGCAAAATGCCCACCTCATTAATATTGGCAACATATGCCTTTATTGCAAACCTGTTCCCTAAAGGAATAAAAGTGACAATCCTAAAAAATAGTAGCACGTCTAAAACTGAATCTAATTTTTTTAATCTATTGAACTGATAATGCTATTTACATGAAATTCCATTTAGTTTTAATCACATTTAACTTTAGTTTTTTTTAATTGAAATTAAGTAGCTTAATTTTATATAATGTAATTTTACTTTACCCATCTTTGAACCTTAAAAACCTTTACCACCCCGAAACACTATCCATCCCTGAACTCTAAATTCTCCTTACTACCCCTAAAAACCACCCATTCTTGAACAATAGAACACTTACTAAATGTAATCTCTACCCATTCTTCTAACCTAAAAATATCTTACTATTTCAATACACTACCCATTCCTGAACCCTAAAAAGCCATACTACCCCTAAACACTACCCATGTCTGAACCCTGACAACCCTTTACTACCCCTAAATACCACCCATCAATCCACTCTAAAAACTCCTTTCTACCCCCAAAAACGACCAGTCCCTGAACCCTAAAACCATTAACCTACTTATCAAATTAAATATGTTTAACATATTAGAAAGTAATCATAATTTGAATGAATGATCATTCCTAGTTGTATGTAAAACTACATTTAATTGTAATTCCTTTTCATTCATTCAAAAAAACTAATCATTACAAAGAAATCCACTACATTTATTCCAAAATTTACTTTAATTCAGAACACAGCTACTTCTAAGAACACTACTCCTAAACATTATATTTTAAGTATGTGTGCTCACATGTACATATAGATATAAATGCAAACGTGTGTGTAGATATACTTGTACACAAAAATATGATAGATAGATAGATAGATAGATAGATAGATAGATAGATAGATAGATAGATAGATAGATAGATAGATAGATAGATAGATAGATAGATAGATAGATAGATAGATAGATAGATAGATAGATAGATAGATAGATAGATAGATAGATAGATAGATAGATAGATAGATAGATAGACAGACAGACAGACAGAGAGACAGACAGACAGACAGACAGACAGACAGACAGACAGACAGACAGACAGACAGATAGATATGGCAATGACGTAGTCTGTGTGAGTGTTGGCATAGGGAATGCCGATAACTGCAGGCACCAGCAAGCATCAAAGGGTGTCGGAGCTGTGATGCAGGCTGGGCGGTGCTTCATGCAATTCACGAGCCATGCCAATAGCCTTGGTGCAGGTAGTGGAGTCATGATGGCGTCGCTGATAGGCATCTGAGATTGCTTTTCTTGCTAATTTTAAGTTGCTTTCAGCTCCCAACAGCAGAAAAAACTTCCAGAGGACGCAAAACTGGAATAGGCACCTCCTGGCAGGTCAGAACTCTCTGCAATAGAGTTCAGGGGGGTGAAGTCTTTGTGTCTCTGAGACTTCAGAACAGTAGACCAGCACACACAGGTCCTTGGAGATTCTTCTTCAATTATGTTTCTAGGAAAAATTTCCAGTCTTTGTCCTTTTCTGGGCAGAATGGCAGCAACAGCAGGCCAACCCCAATCAGCACACAGTAAAAGGGGCATTACTCCTCCTCACAGCTCTCTAGTTCTTCTCTTTGGCAAAGGTTCTTCTTGAGTCTAGAAGTGATCTAAAGTTCTGGGGTTTAAGGTCCCTACATATACCCCATTTTTTCTTTGTTCTTCTTTGTGCAAGGATTTCTGAGCCCAGTCCAAACCAGTTCTGTCTTCACTGGTGCAGTATGACCACAGTGGGTGGAGACAGCATTGTGCAAGGGAGAAAAGTACTATTCAGTTGCAAGGAAAATCCTCCCACTACTCTAAATGCAGCCAAGGTCTATTCCTCTCAGCTCTGAGTCATCCAGGAAGGGCTAGGCACACCTCAACCGCCCCCCCCCCCCTAGCGGCTGTCTATAGTGAATGCACATCCCCTGTGCCTGTCTCTCCAAAACCAGACAGTGCCTGTCTCTCCAAAACCAGACAGTCAATCCAAATCCACAAACAGGCAGAGGTAGACAAAATGGTTAAACAAGAAAATGCCTACATTTTTAAATTCGCAAAAACAGGGGGGTAATATCTGGGGATGCAACACATTAGTTATTTCAACTAAGGAAGAAATCTATTATTCCCTAGTGTGGGAACCTAGTACCCAAGTGTAACTCCAAAAAGTTAGCCCACTCACAGAGTCTCTCTCAATTCTTTCATATGTCTTTTTAATCTGTTTTTTGTTATAAACCTATATAAATATTTTTTCCATGCAAACAACAAGACATTATACATACAAAACTCCAAGTCCAACAAAAAACTCCTAGACTTTTCTGTACCCATCCATTTCAACCTGGTTGCTATACAATCCATATATACATATATATATATATATTCACTGAAAAAACCATAGGTTTCACACATGTTATAGTTAGCTGGAAATTTTACTGATAAAAAACCAATGAAATTCCCCCGTTATAGTTACTGTAGGCAACTATAACTCACGCGACCGTAATCCTCTGCTGATGCTAATACTGTATTTAGACACTTATTTGCCCATGTCTTCTTCCATTAAATTTTAGCTATACATATATTACAAATTTTTTTTTTTCATAAAGACACATATGTCATCAGCAGAGAATTACGGTCGCGTGAGTTATAGTTGCCTACAGTAACTATAACGGGGGAATTTCATTGGTTTTTTATCAGTAAAATTTCCAGCTAACTATAACATGTGTGAAACCTATGGTTTTTTCAGTGAATTAGCAAGGTTTTTTAAATGCTAATTCCTAACTATAACGTGTGTGAAACCTATGGTTTTTTCAGTGAATTTGTACGGTTTTTTAAATGCTAAGTTACTTTACGCCATTCGTGGCGTGCGCACCCACTTAACGCAGTTCGTTCCGTGCGCGCACGGTGCGCTTCGCGCACCGTGCGCGCACAGTGAGCACGCGGTGCGCTTCGCGCACCGCGCGCCCACTTTACGCAGTTAGTGCCGTACACGCAAGGTGGGCACGTTACGCACCGTGCGCACATGGAGGACATATTATGCGCTTCCTTGTGATAGGTAATCTGTTAAATTTAATTTGTAAGTGATGACAATAATATGCCATGCACAGAGAGTGTGTTTTTTTTAAAATATTTTTTAGCGTAAGCGCACGGTACGCGTACGGTAAGCGTAATCGGCGAAATTTTCAAAAAATAAAAATTTACCGTTTTTGGCCTTGGGGGATCTTTGAGGACTCAACTAACATGGCTATGTGCATGGGCGCTGTCTAAACAGCCCCTTTATATGTTTTTTGCCTTTGTTTACAGCCCCTCCCTCACAGTGCGAGAGAGAAAATGGCGGCCGCCGCTTCCTGGTTTCGACCGATTCGAATGTTTACTTAGATGTAACAGCCAATCAGAATCGCGCTCGCGCACGTCACCGTAAGCGTACGGTAAGCGTACCGTAAGCGCACCGTAAGCTGGCTCAGATATATATATTGATTTAAAGGCTATTTTCTCAGAATCTACTGAACAGATTTACACCAAACCAACAAAAGGTACTTCCTTGACCTGAGGACTACCTCTCTGCCAAATTTCAAGTAATTCTGTTCAGCCGTTCGGGCTGTAGCTGTGTCTAAAGGTCCTATGGAAAAATGCATGGGAAAAACGCGTTTTGGGACCCCACTTTTATCTCAGCCCCCGCTTGATGAATCCCCCCGAGACTTTCAGGGTAGGAGCGGAGCGGAGCGCCCCACCTATTTTGAAAAATGTGTGAGGATTCGTCAACCGGCGCCAAAGTTATTCAAAATAGAATGTTGAGGATTTCCTATGGAAACGTGGTCCTAACTATAACTACCTACTGGCGACCGCCAGTAGGTAATATATATATATATATATATATATATATATATATATATATATATATATGCTTGATTCTCGTCCGAGTGTTCTTCACATCAAAATGACGATCACAGACCCAATTTTAGTGCAATTTCTTGATTTATTGAGTTAAGACGCCCTGCACCACCGCCATGACGCGTTTCGGGCAACTCCGTGCCCTTGATCATATATATATATATATATAGATATATAGATATATAGATATATATATATATATTATCTACTGTCGGTCGCCAGTAGATAGTTATAGTTACAACCTAGTTTCCATAGGAAATCTCAAAATTCTATTTTGAAAAACTTTGGCGCCGGTTGACAAATCCTCGCGAAATTTTCAAAACAAATGGGGCGCTTCGTTCAGCTCCTACCCTGAAAGTCTCGGGGTGATTCGTCAAGCGGGGGCCGAGAAAAAGGGGGGGTCCCAAAACGCGTTTTCCCCATGCATTTTTCCATAGGACCTTTAGTCGCAGCTACAGCCCGAACGGCTGAACAGAATTACGTGAAATTTGGCAGAGAGGTAGCCATAAGGTCAAGGAAGTGCCTTTTGCATGTCTGGTGTAAATCTGTTCAGTATTTCCTGAGAAAATAGCATTTAAAAGCATATCAATATCTATACGCGCGCACCGTGCGCGCACTGTGCGCACACCCTGCCGTGCGCGAGCGCAATTCTGATTGGTTGTTAGATGTTGGTAAACATTCAAATCGGTCGAAACCAGGAAGTGTCGGTTGCCATTTTGTCTCTCGCAGTCTGAGGGTGTGAAAAAAAAAGGTGGAGAACGTGAAAAGGGGGCAGAGTGGACAGTTCCTGACCCCCTAGCCTTGGTCAGGGGATCACAGAAGGACCGCCAAGGGAGAAAAAAACAATATATATATATTTTTTTAAATCGCGAGGTGCGTGCACCGCGCGCACACGGCACGCACTGCGAACTGTGGGAGCTCGGTGCGCGAAGTGCACCGAGCGCCCACAGCGCGCGCACGGTGCGCGCACACTGAAAAACCTGAAAAAAAAATAAATTAATAAATACGTAACTTAGCATTTAAAAAACCGTACAAATTCACTGAAAAAACCATAGATTTCACACATGTTATAGTTAGCTGGACATTTCACTCGTAAAAAAACAATGAAATTCCCCCGTTATAGTTAGTGCAGGCAACTATAACTCACGCGACCGCAATCCTCTGCTGATGATGTCAGATATTACATCACTGATGACATATGTGTCTTTATGAAAAATAAATATTTGTAATATATGTATAGCTAAAGATTAATGGAAGAAGACATGGGTAAATAAGTGTCTAAATACAGTGATGTAATATCTGACGTCATCAGCAGAGGATTGCGGTCGCGTGAGTTATAGTTGCCTGCACTAACTATAACGGGGGAATTTCATTGGTTTTTTACGAGTGAAATGTCCAGCTAACTATAACATGTGTGAAACCTATGGTTTTTTAAGTGAATATATATAAATATATACTATCTACTGGCGGTAGCCAGTAGATAGTTATAGTTAGGACCGAGTTCCCATAGAAAATCTGAAAATTCTATTTTGAATAACTTTGGCGCTGGTTGACTTACCTTCGTAAAATTTTCAAAACTAATGGGGCGCTCCGCTCAGCTCCTACCCTGAAAGTCTCGGGGTGATTCGTCAAGCGGGGGCTGAGAAAAAAGGGGGGTCCCAAAACGCGTTTTCCCCATGCATTTTCCCATAGGACCTTTAGTTGAAGGTACAGCCCGAACGGCTGAACAGAATTACTTGAAATTTGGCAAAGAGGTAGTCCTGAGGTCAGGCATGTGCCTTTTGCATATATGGTGTCAATCTGTTCAGTAGTTCCTGAGAAAATTGCAGTTAAAAGTACATAAATATCTATATGCGCACACTGTGCGCGCACCGTGCGCGCACCGTGCGCGCACCAAATGTGCGCGAGCGTAATTCTGATTGGTGGTTAGTTGTCAGTCAACATTCCAATCGGTCGAAATCAGGAAGTGTCGGACGCCATTTTGTGTGTGACAGTGAAAAAGAAAGGTGGAGAACGTGAAAAGGGGGCAGGGTAGAGAGTTCCTGACCCCCTAGCCTTTGTCAGGGGGTCCCTGAAGGACCCCGAAGGGTGAAAAAAACATTTTATTATTTTTCAAAAAACCGCCGGGAGCGCGCACGGTGCGCGCACCGTGAAAAACCCTTAAAAAAACCAAAAAAAACCCATTTTAAACTGTTTATAAGTTTATAGAAGATATTAACTATGCTGTTCAACTTTATCCAAATAAAAAAAAAAAAAGCTGAGCCATTTCATATTACAGGATACAGTCAATCTATAACTATATACATAGGTAGTTTATTGTAAAATAAATATATAAAAAATATAATAATAGATACATAACTTAGCATTTAAAAAACCTTACAAATTCACTAAAAAAACATAGGTTTCACACACGTTATAGTTAGAAATTAGCATTTAAAAAACCTTGCAAATTCACTGAAAAAACCATAGGTTTCACACATGTTATAGTTAGCTGGACATTTCACTCGTAAAAAACCATTGAAATTCCCCCGTTATAGTTAGTTCAGCTAAATATAACTCGCATGACCGCAATCCACTGCTGATGACGTCACATATTACATCACTGTATTCACTAAGATACGGTTAATAAGTCAGTTATACAATTAATTTAACAAAAAAAACATCCATTTAGACACTTATTTACCCATTTATTCTTCCATTAACCTTTAGATATACATACATAAAAAATATTTATTTTTCAGAAAGACACATATTCACTGGATGATGTCATCAGTGATGTAATATGTGACGTCATCAGCAGTGGATTGCGGTCGTGCGAGTTATATTTAGCTGAACTAACTATAACGGGGGAATTTCAATGGTTTTTTACGAGTGAAATGTCCAGCTAATTATAACATGTGTGAAACCTATGGTTTTTTCAGTGAATTTGCAAGGTTTTTTAAATGCTAATTCCTAACTATAACGTGTGTGAAACCTATGGTTTTGTAAGTGAATATATATATATATATATATATATATACATATATATATATTATATATATATATATATATATATATATATATATATATATTACCTACTGGCGGTCGCCAGTAGGTAGTTATAGTTAGGACCCTGTTTCCATAGGAAATCCGCAACATTCTATTTGGAATAACTTTGGCGCCGGTCGACGAATCCTCGCGAAATTATCAAAATAGGTGGGGCGCTCAATCCGCTCCTACCCTGAAAGTCTCGGGGGGATTCGTCAAGCGGGGGCTGAGATAAAAGGGGGGTCCCAAAACGCGTTTTTCCCATGCATTTTTCCATAGGACGTTTAGACACAGCTACAGCCCGAACGGCTGAACAGAATTACTTGAAATTTGGCAGAGAGGTAGTCCTCAGGTCAAGGAAGTGCCTTTTGTAGGTTTGGTGTAAATCTGTTCAGTAGATTCTGAGAAAATAGCCTTTAAATCAATATATATATCTGAGCCAGCTTACGGTGCGCTTACGGTGCGCTTACCGTACGCGTACGGTGACGTGCACGAGCGCGATTCTGATTGGCTCTTAGATCTTAGTAAACATTCGAATCGGTCGAAACCAGGAAGCGGCGGCCGCCATTTTGTGTATTTCACTCAGAAAAAAAAGGGTGATAACTTGAAAAGGGGGCAAGGAAGAGAGTTACAGACCCCCTAACATTTGAAAGGGGGTCAAAGAAGGACAGAAAAATACAAAAAAAACATTTATTAATTTTAAAAAAAAATCGCGGGGTACGCGTACGGTAAGCTTACGGTGAGCTTACCGTACGCGTACGCGTACGGTAAAAAATAAAATAAAAAAGAGAAATAAAATTCAGATTTAAGTGTTTAGATATTAGGGGGCTCTAAAAAGAGCCGTTGTGTTTATGAAGTGATTTGATTTTTTAGTGGTACCTACAAGTAAGTACCGATGCAGAGTCTAAGGTTCAAGAGGAAGACTCTGTTCCCTTCATCAGTGAAGTGTACACCATCTCCTCTATAAATGTCTTGCATGTCGTAACGCAAGTTGTTGTGGTAAATGGAACCCATACCATAGTCACGGAGGAAAGCAGAAACAGATTTGTTGACGTGCTTTCTTGCTTTGTCAATCTGTGGACAAAAATGATTGGACCAGTTCCATTTTTGCCTTTGGCATATGTTAGAAAACACAAAGGCAGTTTTAGGGAAAAGTGAAAACAGTTGTGCAAAGGTCTCCTTCATAAGCATTTCCAGACCTACCCCAGTCAAAGTGCCTAGGTCATTGCCACCACAGTGCACTATTATGAGGTCAGGGTGTTGGATTTGCATGAAGGATTTCACCAATGGCATCAATTGGTGCCACTTTAACCCTCTCTGACCAATCCATTTAATGTCTACATTTGGCAAAGCAAGGTCTCTCACCATATCTGTTTTCTCTGCATACTTTTCACTCCAGAAGACATAGCTGTGCCCTACAATCCACACTGTGAACATCTTCAAAGGAGAACTGGATGCACTCAGGAGGTGTAATTCAGTAGAATGGTAAAAAGAAATGAAAGACAGTTTGGAAATGGAGGCATACATATTTTTTTTATAAAAAAAAGAACTGATTGGCTGTTTCATACCATTCTACACTAAAAACTAGGCTGTATGTGTAAATTTATAGAAGCATGTTTTGTATTGGTACAGAAAAATGTGTTACCAAAGAACAGTACTATGGATTTGCTGTTAGGTTTGAAAAGTCAAGCACTCCTGCTCTTTGGAAATGAAACATTGTTTGGTGAACTTCTGACCTAACTCTGCACAGCAGTGTTTCAAGAGCTGTTGCTATGGTAGCAGGCAGAAGTCAAGTTGGGGGAAGGGTACTAGGCAGAAGTCAAGTTGGGGGAAGGGTACTTTTGGAAAAGGGTTGGTTTTCAACCAATAGAAATGTGTGATTACATTTGAAAAAAAGGGGGAAGCACTGAGATTTGAAATTAACATGTATATGTGTGGAAAAAGAGAGGGAAAGTTTGCCATTATCTGGTTCTGCTGAGAGGAGAGAGGTGAACAGAACAGAGATCCTGGCTCTGATAATCTGCTGTTTGAGTGCCACATTTCTTTTACAATTAACTAATTTTAAAGGTGAGTTTAGAGTTGGAGAGGGGATGTAAATGGTAAATTAAGAAATGAATAATAGAATTGGAATTCCTTTTGTTGAAGTTGTGTTTATTATTTTCTGTTTTGGGAGAAATTTAAATGTGAGGAACATGTAAAATAATATGGACTATGTTTTCACGAAAATTTAAGGTGTACTGGTAAAAATAAGGAATACTTTAAGGGTTTGAGGTTGCACTCAGTAATGCAAATACATTCAGCATCAGTGAGGCTGGTTGCCCTTGCTGGAGTGTAGTGAGTCACCCAGGTTACACATGTTGCTGGTCTCAGAAAGCTGTTTGGTATTGCTCTGGTGATTTTACATTTGCATTAGATGGAAAGGGGGAGGTTTTTTTTATGCAGAAGCAGACTCTTAGTACACAGGCAGCTGGTTATCCTGTGGAATCATGGATAGTATTCACAACCGAGTGGGGTTTGAGGTTTCAGTCAGTAATGCAAATACATTCAGCATCACTAAGGCTGGTTGCCCTTGCTGGAGTGTAGTCAGTCACCCAGGTTACACATGGTGCTGGTCTTAAAAAGCAGTTTGGACATGTGCTTTTATCAGAATCTGAAAAGTGGATTCATAATGTGTCAGTCTGTAAAAGTGTTTATCACTTGCCAAAAAAAAGAGTAGTAAGTGTGCTTTCAAATTGGCAAAGAAATTTCGTTTTGTGACTAATGTGAAAACATGACTCTGTGTGTAAATAGGAATTACAGGCAGAGATTTATTGCGTATTGCTCTGGTGATTTTACATTTGCATTAGATGGAAAGGGGGAGCCATTTTTTTGTGCAGAAGCAGACTCTTAGCACACACCCAGCTGCTTATCCTGTGGAATCATGCACAGTATTCACAACCGAGTGGGGTTTGAGGTTTCAGTCAGTAATGCAAATACATTCAGCATCACTAAGGCTGGTTGCCCTTGCTGGAGTGTAGTCAGTCACCCAGGTTACACATGGTGCTGGTCTGAAAAAGCAGTTTGGACATGTGCTTTTATCAGAATCTGAAAAGTGGATTCATAATGTGTCAGTCTGTAAAAGTGTTTATCACTTGCCAAAAAAAAGAGTAGTAAGTGTACTTTGAAATTGGCAAAGAAATTTCGTTTTGTGACTAATGTGAAAACATGACTCTGTGTGCAAATAGGAATTACAGGCAGAGATTTATTGCGTATTGCTCTGGTGATTTTACATTTGCATTAGATGGAAAGGGGGAGCCATTTTTTTGTGCAGAAGCAGACTCTTAGCACACACCCAGCTGCTTATCCTGTGGAATCATGCACAGTATTCACAACCGAGTGGGGTTTGAGGTTTCAGTCAGTAATGCAAATACATTCAGCATCACTAAGGCTGGTTGCCCTTGCTGGAGTGTAGTCAGTCACCCAGGTTACACATGGTGCTGGTCTGAAAAAGCAGTTTGGACATGTGCTTTTTTAAGAATCTGAAAAGTGGATTCAAAATATGTCAGTCTGTAAAAGTGTTTATCACTTGCCAAAAAAAAGAGTAGTAAGTGTGCTTTCAAATTGGCAAAGAAATTTCGTTTTGTGACTAATATGAAAACATGACTCTGTGTGCAAATAGGAATTACAGGCAGAGATTTAATGCGTATTGCTTTGGTGAATTTACATTTGCATTAGATGTAAAGGGGGAGCCATTTTTTTGTGCAGAAGCAGACTCTTAGCACACAGCCAGCTGCTTATCCTGTGGAATCATGCATAGTAATGACAACCGAGTGGGGTTTGAGGTTGCAGTCAGTAATGCAAATACATTCAGCAACACTAAGGCTGGTTGCCCTTGCTGGAGTGTAGTCAGTCTCCCAGGTTACACATGTTGCTGGTCTCAGAAAGGTGTTTGGTATTGCTCTGGTGATTTTACATTTGCAATAGATGGAAAGGGGGAGCTATTTTTTTATGCAGAAGCAGACTCTTTGCACACACCCAGCTGCTTATCCTGTGGAATCATGCACAGTATTCACATCCGAGTGGGGTTTGAGGTTGCACTTAGTAATGCAAATATATTCAGCATCACTAACGCTGGTTGCCCTTGCTGGAGTGTAGTCAGTCACCCAGGTTACACATGTTGCTGGTCAGAGAAAGCTGTTTGGTATTGCTCTGGTGATTTTACATTTGCATTAGATGGAAAGGGGGTGTTATTTTTTTATGCAGAAGCAGACTCTTAGCACACAACCAGCTGCTTATCCTGTGGAATCAAGCACAGTATTCACAACCGAGTGGGGTTTGAGGTTTTAATCAGTAATGCAAATACATTCAGCATCACTAAGGCTGGTTGCCCTTGCTGGAGTGTAGTCAGTCACCCAGGTTACACATGTTGCTGGTCTGAAAAAGCTGTTTGGACATGTGCTGTTTTCAGAATCTGAAAAGTGGATTCAAAATGTGTCAGACTGTAAAAGTACTTATCACTTGCCAAAAAAGTAGTAGAAAGTATGCTTTGCAATTGGCAAAGAAATTTCGTTTTCTGCCTAATTTCAAACCATGACTCTGTGTGCACACAGGAATTGTTTTTAGATATTTCATTTGTGATGGTGTTATTGTGATTTTCACTTGTAGGAAAGGGGTACATAGTATTTTAAGATTTGAAAAGATCATAAAAAATGTAGTAATATATTTAAATAAAATAAAGGAATTTTTTTTTTAGTTTTTTTCAGGTATTGCTGAAGAGCAGTGAACAAAATTTAAGATGCCTACAAAATCCAGACTAAAGAAAGACCACAAAAAAAATCTATATTTGAAGACAACTGGAGGACCTAAGTTAGTTGGAGATGCTCATGTTGGGAAAAAGAACAAATCTTCTGGTAAGCAGACAAAAGATTTTTTAAAGAACATCTTCAAAAAAAGGAAAAATGTACAAAATGTCTGTACTGGAAAGAATGTTTTCAATAGAAAAAAACAGGAAAAAATTGAGAATTTAGTTAATGCAAATATACCTTCTACAACAATAAAGATTAACTTAAACAGAAAAACAGCGTTTAAAGAGATACGTAGAAAAATGTTTCAGAGAAGAGTTATGTCCAATTTGATAAAGGATGTGAAGAAATATAAGCAAAAGGCAAAATATTACAAGAGAAAAAAATAAATTGAAGCCATTGCAGCAAAGGCATTAGAATTAAAAAGGAAACTATTCATTTTAATTTTGAATAGGATGCGTACATTAGATAAAATGGTTAATGTACTGAAATCACAAAGCAAAAGGAAAAGAGTAGTGAACAGAACAAACTTTTGTAAAGTGTTTTTAGGAAAATGGATGCATAGTTCAAGTAGTGAACCTTTTTTTAATGAAGAGAGTTATTTTCAAAGTAATAGTTTGCTGCATGCAGTTGACACCAGAGGTCGTGCTTATGAAGTGAAAAATGGTTGCATAATGGAGAAGGAGATAATGGTTCCAAGAGATGAGGTACAAGTGATGGCGGATGAGGCTATGGGGAGACGTCCTAAAGCCCCAGTGTACACTTGGAATTGTAGTAGTATTTGCACTGTGCGTCAGGAATCTATTGATAAATTTCGTGAGTTTCTAAGAGAATATAGTAAAAAAAAGTGTAAAACAGAAGATTAAGGTGCTTCAAAGTCTAGATCCATGCAGAGTGAGAGAGAATACTGGTTTGCAGGGTCATTCTCTGGCTTGTCTATCTAGAAAAGTGTGTAATAGTGTTTTCCATCATTTTAGGATGCTGGCTGTTCATCATACTGAAATGAGAAAGTTTGTGAGACGGTTGTATTTTGCAAAAAGTCCAGCAATAAAGTTAGATGAATTGAATAGGGCTCTGTTCCGTGGATCGGTATCAGATGTAGAGAAGGTTGTTGATGAAATTCAGTTTTGTTACTTTGGTCCTGAACAAAACAGTGCAGAAAAGGACACAGTAAATGAGGAAGAAGTGGAAGAGAATGTAGAACCCTCTGTAAGTAAGACATTTAATGATCACATAACAAAATTTGAAAAAATCTCTAATGAAAGACCAAATATTACTTGTATTTGTTGCCGCAGAACTCATTATAGAAAACAAACTAGGAATGTTGATCTCTTCAGAAAGAGTGAAAATGAAGATAATTATAAGTGGAAAGATTTTGCCACATATATATTTCTAGAAAATGTTTTTGAATTGGGTGAAGATCAGCGTATTTGTAAATACTGTTACAACAAGTTAGAGGAAAATAGAATGCCGACCAGAGCTGTACATAATAATTTAGAATTGGATGCTATTCCTGCTGAACTTTCTGAATTAAATACATATGAGTCTATACTCATTCAATGTGTTCATCCGTTCCAGACCATAGTACGTATGGAGCCCAAAACTGGTAAATTACCTCCTTCAGATTTACTGAGAGGTTTAAAAGGTAGAGTGGTGTATTTGCCCTTGGATTTGAAAAAAAATATGGAAACTATTGATGCGGATACTTTGGAAACTGAACCATTAGTTATTCTGGTTAATGGTGTACCTACAAAGAATAAGAAGATTTGGCAGGAGCTGGTAGATGTACGGAAAGTACAAAGAGCAAATTTGTATTTGAAAAGGAATAACAAATGGTATGAATCAATTTATATAGAAGAAGAAGAAGAAGATTTACAAGAGGACACAGAAACATCAACTGGACAAATTGAAAAAGTGGACAAGTCAAAGGAAGAAGAAATTTATGAACATTTTAGCATACATCCTCTTCATTCAAAAGAAGTTATGGGAGACAATATTGATCTGTTTCAGATGAAGAAAGCAAAAGGAACTCCCGTGAGTGTATGGGAGGAGAGCTTGGAAGCTCGATGTTTTCCCCAGCTGTTTCCTAAAGGAAAAGGAGGACGATACGATGAACGTCCAGAACAGATTCCAGCTTCTGAGTATCGGACTACAAGACTATATGCTGAAGATCCCAGATTTTGACAAAGTATTCCTTATTTGTTCCATCTTTTATTTGAAAGCGACTTTTCTGCACTATCTTATGCAGTAAATCACATTTTAAAAAGTGGAGTACATTTACAAAATGTGTCTGCTAAGGATTTTATGGAGAAAGTGCAGCACCGAGATGATCATTTGGAAACACAACTGATCAATCTGATGGCTTGTCAGCGTGGGACAAATGAATATTGGTACCGACGCCATGGTGAATTAAAATGCATGTTACGGAATTTAGGAACACCAACATGGTTCCTTACCCTAAGCTGTGCTGAGTACGCTTGGGATGATTTATTGGATTTTCTACGAGAGGCAAATTCAAACATTAAAAACATCGAATACAAGACAGCAGGAGAACTGTGCTCATTGGATCCGGTTAATGTTTGCAGATATTTCAATCATAGATTTGAGGCTATGATGTCCTTCATCTGCAATAAAAAAAATCCACCTCTAGGAGAAGTAGTGGATTTCTTTTGGAGAAAAGAGTACCAGGCAAGAGGTGCTCCTCATATTCATATGCTGTTGTGGATCAAGGATGCCCCAAAGTTTGGAACAGATACTGATGAAGCAGTGTTATCTTACATTGAAGAATATGCAACATGTGCTATACCAAAAAGCACAGAAGAGAAAAAGTTAAAGGAGCAAGTTTTACGTTTCCAAAGTCATCGGTGTGGAAAATACTGTCGACGGAAATACAAGAGCAAAGAAAAATACTACACTAAATGTCGATTTGGATTTCCTAGACCTGTTCTTTCAAATGGAAGAGTAAACAGTTTTATGTCATCTGTGAGACATACTATCACAAGAAAATCACCTAAGAATACCTACAACCTAAAAAGAAAAGAAGTATCAAAAAATATAAATGACTACAACCCAGTCATTTTATCCATGTGGAATGCTAACATGGATATACAGTATGTAGCTGACAATTCCATTGCTGTTGCTCGATATGTAACGTCTTACATTACTAAATCTGAAAAAACTGAATTGAAAGAAATGTGGGAAGAGATTTCTCACGAGAAGACTGTCAGTAAGAAGCTGTACAGTTTCAGTTTAAAGATGTTATCGCATCGAGAAATTGGATCCTACGAATGTTCAGATAGGTTATCTTCTGCAAGTCTCTACTCGAAATCAAGAAGAATAATTTGGGCAAGTTTAGGCCTTGCAGCAATGAGAAATCGGGTACTGAAATCTGTTGGAGAAATTGAATATTTGGCCGAGAATGACCCAGAAAGTACAGATATTTTGAAATCAAACATGTTGGACACATATTATTCAAAAAGAAGTCATCATCAGGAGAACATGTGTCTCTATGAAGTGCTGCAGAACTACATTTATTCACGGAAAGCCGCAGAAGACATCAACAATGGAAAATATAAAGTCATTGGTGAGGAAGGATGTTTGGTGAAGCAAACAAAAGGAAGTTTGATAAATCACAGGAAGCTGAGTTGCGACACTACTGACAAAAAGGAATTTTACTACTTGGCTCTTTTACAGCTGTTTAAACCATGGCGTACAGAGGATGAACTACTGGGAGAATTTCAAAGCTATGAAGATTCTTTTAATGCTTGCAAAGACAGCATACAATGCAGTACATTTTCAACTTATCTGCAAATGTTAAATGAAGAAATTGAACAGGAAACTACAATTGCAGCTGAAGTAGCTTGAGACAGTTCTCAAGACAGCCAAAGTTCAGGAACACTCAGTCAAGATCCCCTAGGACAACCAATCGTTGAAAATGAAGCATCAATAGCCATGAATGAAGTGGAAACGGCTATGAATCAAGCTCAAGAAGAATTTATAGACTTACAAAATTTGGAAAGACAACTGAATGAAGAGCAGCAACAAATTTATGAAGAGATCAGAAGCAAAATTAATCACGGATTTCTACATGAAAAAAAAGAGTGCTCATGCACATCATTTCATCCAATCAGGATGTATGTAAGTGGACAAGCTGGAACTGGAAAAAGTTTCCTAATAAAAGTCATCAGAAGCTACCTACAGCAAAAAACGGATTCTACTTTGTCTTGTGTGGTTACTGCTCCAACTGGGTTAGCAGCCTATAACATAAAAGGAATCACCTTACATCGTTTGCTAATGTTACCAGTGGAGCATGAGAACAAAATACAATACAACAAGCTAACTGGAGAAGCATGCTTGGAAGTTTCAAGAGTATTGAAGAAGATGCAAGTTCTCATTATTGATGAGGTGAGCATGGTATCAAACTTAATGCTTGCCTTTGTGCATTTAAGAATGCAGCAAATTCTAAGGACAGACTATGACGTGTTATTTGGTGGAAAACATGTCATAGTTTTTGGGGATCTTCTACAACTTACTCCAGTTAAAGGACAACCAGTGTTTAATACTGTGACACATGAAGACACAAAGAAGTCATTGGGAAGCATCAGTAATGCAAATATTTGGTCCTTCTTTGAGTACAAGGAACTTACTACTAATATGAGGCAAGCAAACGATGAAGAATATGGAAGTATTCTGAAAGATATCAGAATTGGACTACTCACAGAAGTTGGCAAAAAAGCATTACAGAGTCGGCTGCTACATAATTTATTTCCAAAGGAAGAAATAGTTGCAGAGAAGATATACAAGAACATTGCAGAAAAGAAAAGTGTCATCTGCTTAATGCCAACTCTACGTGAATGCTCAATATTCAATGAGGAGCTTTTAAAATTGGAAAAGGAAGATATCAGGAAATTGGAAGCAGTGGACAAAATTGAGGATGGGAGAATTACTATCACATTAACAGGCACACTGAAAAATAAATTGGATTCACTAGAGAAGAACATTTCCAAAACAGCTGGATTAGAAAAAAATCTATATGTTTGCATGAACTGTAGAGTATTTTTAAGGAGAAATTTGGATGTTGAAAAAGGTTTAGTTAATGGAGCTATGGGAAGAGTTGTGGGTTTTATTAATTATCAGAAAAAAGATGGAATTGAATGTTTAAAAATAAAATTTGATCAGATAGAAGAAGTTAAAGACATTTGTCGTTGTTCAGTTAGTTTCATGCTTGTGAAAGACTTATATGTACGTAGGAAGCAGTTTCCGTTTTCGCTAGCATATGCTGTAACTATTCACAAGTCTCAAGGATTGACTGTAGATTGTGCTTTTGTGAACATTGGTTCAACTGTGTTCAAAGAAGGTATGGCTTATGTAGCTTTGTCACGAGTGAAAACATTATCTGGTTTATTCATGATAGACTTTGATGACTCAAAAGTTAGTGCTGATACAAATTGTGTAAAGGAGTATAATAGATTAAGAAGAACCTATGCTCCTCATTTAGGTCAATATCCTGTGTTGGAGAAACGTGTAGTTTCTCGTAAAAGGAGAAATGAGAATATCTGTAATGAAGATGTAGAGAGGAGGAAAAAAAAGAGGAGTGATGTAATTGCAAGCAAAAAGAAAAAGGAAAATGAAGAAGAGGTTGTAGGATGTCATTTTGAAAATAGCTCTGGTGTCAACTGCTACGCTAATGTAGTGCTGAATGTTGCATTTTATCTGGAAAGTGTGCAAGAGCAGATAATAGTAAATCAGAGAAAAAGATTCTGTTATGACTTGAGTCTCCTTTTTCAAAAGCTGAGTAATGATAAAACTCAAATAGAAAGTGCTACTGAAATTAGAAAACTTTTAGATGTATGTTCAGGACGAACACAGTTTTCTCAAAATGTACAGCAAGACGCACAGGAATTCTTGATGTTTTTTCTTAAGGTACTGGAAGAAGAAGGGGTTCCCATTGAAAATTTGTTTGGTCTCTCTTATAAATGGGGACATAGTTGTGAAAACTGTTACAATACATGTGGCTCTAATGTTGATTCTGAAAGGTTTATTTATTTAACATTGCCAGAAAGTAAAACAGTCACTTTTGGTAAATTAGTTAAAGATGCTAATCATAACATGGAATGCAGTGAGTGTCAATCTGAAATGTTTTCAACGTTAATTTTAAAGGAATACGGACAATATGTAATTTTAATGATGCAACGATGTAAAGCTGATGGTTCAAAATTGGATACTTTAATAAAGAAGTTTACAGGACAGCAATTATCAATTTCAGGAAAAACTTTTGTAACAGTTGCAATAATTTTCCATGAAGGACCTACTGTTACTTCTGGACATTACACAGTTTATCTTAAATGTGAAAAAGGCTGGACACTGTGTAATGATTCCCAATTGATTTTCAAGCAACGTTTGCCTTTTGATTTAGCAAATTCCTATCTAATCTTCCTGAAACCTAAATTTTAGAGAGACTTGGCAAGATGTGTACAAAACAATTTTACCATTTTATTGGATTACCATTGGAATTTTCTAAAAAAATGATTTTTCAAATTATCATTTGGCCTAATGGAAAGGTAACCAATTGTAATGTGGACTTTTTTAATTTTTAATGAAACTTTGGAAAACCAAAAATTTAGACAAAATCGGTAACATCTGCACAATTTAAATTTTGGAATGTTATTGGATTGCCATTGGAAATGTATTCAAAAAAGATTTTTAAAATTACTATTTGGCCATGAGGAAAGGTAAACAATTGTATTGTGGACTTATTTAATTATTAATTAATCTTTCGGAAACCAAAATGTTACAGAGAATCGGTGAGATCTGTACAATTTAAACTTTAGAATTTTATTGGATTACCATTGGAAATTTAATCAAAAAAGAATTTTAAAATTACTATTTGGCCTAAAGGAAATGGAACCAGATGTATTGTGGAGTTATTTGAGATATATTTTTGTGATTATACTTCTGAAACAAAAATGTCAGACGGTATTTTAAAGAAATAAGTATTGATATTAGTTGATATTTTTTTAGAATATTATGCATTTCTATAATGTTATGTTTAAGTTAAAAGAGATTCTGGGCTTTTTTTATACAATCTTTGTGATTGTTATTTTTTTTTTTGCCCGCTGTTAAATGATGAATGCAATTGCTTTCACAATTTATAGTGAAATGCAATATATTCTGAAAACAGCAAAAAAAAGGCAAAAAATGTTTTGGGAAAAATATGTAAATACGTGTACTGTGTAATATATTGATTTATTAAATATTAATACTTTTTTCTTTTTTTTCAGATTGTGAAAGAAAATTTTCAAAACAAACCAACCATTTTTTCAAGTAATTTCAATGACATTTTAATTAAAAATTAAATTGTTGGGTGGGACAGGTAACTGAGAAATTAGAAGGTCTCTTTCTTCCACTTTATCTCAAAAAGATTTTTAGTATTTAGTTATTAATTCCTCAAGGATCTTGAGATGTGGTAATTGATTTTTAGTGTTTTTAAAAAAAAAAGCCGTTGTGTTCATGCAGGGACAGAGGAAAGGAAGTATGGGAACATTAGCTGGTTGGACATTTGTGCTGATCTATTTTGTTGTTAATGAGGGAAACACTGGTCTCCCTATGAACAATTAGATCATGGCAAAATGAACATTGCATAGTAACCCTACCAAACCGAGGGTTCGTTTCCAGAGGTTCTGAAAAAGGTGATTGTGCCCCCACAGATGAAGGGCTCAGCTAAGCTTCCGAAGAAGGACTCGGCTGAGCTGCTGTGGATGTGCTTGCTCGACTTACTGAAGGGTTGCCCCTAGTATGTCGTGCATGTGTCCTAGGATGCACATCCTCAAGGTGTCTCAACATAGTGTGATTCCCAAAGGAATACTTCTTGTTGGGATTACCTCGCGAAAGTACACGCTGGCACAGCTTGCAAGTCACCAAGGCAGCATTGACTTTTTTCTCACCCTCTTGAAAACTGAAATACTCCCATATGAAAGAGCTCTTCTGTTTCCTCTTTCTCTGCCTGATGGTGGTGCTGCTAGCCTCACTCTCAGTAGAAGAGTGCTGGTCTGCCATCGTATCACAAAGACAAGTCAGCTCCTTCTCCTAAGGGATCACAAGCAGAAATGAGGGGAATGGGTGTGGTGTAGGAGAGTTCTAGAACTGAAAGTAGTTCCCACCAATAAAAAGTTGTGTTTCATGATCACATGACCCACCGTGCGCGTACGTTACGCTTACGTTACGCTTACGGTGCGCTTACGGTGCGCTTACGGTAAAAGTGCGCATGCGCGTAAAAAAGACACGCGCTCGCGCGCATGCGCAAAACAGTCACTCCACAACACTTCCGCATAACGTGCGCGTGTAGCGTACACGCCTACGCGCCCCACGCACAGTACGCGCGGCTACGCAAATTGCGTAACTATACGCAAACAGAGTGGATAAATTACGGACATTGTATAAACCGTACGCTTACCGTACGCGAACTAAAAACAATTTTCTATGTTATACTAATATATCTTACCTGTTTGGTAAAAAAAAAAGAGAAAACTTGATATATTGCATTTTTTTTTTTAAAAAAACATAGTGTTTTAAGAGAATAAAAAGTTAAAAAAAAACTTTTTTTTTTTTTAAAAAAAACACATTTAAGATAAGAATTTATAATAAAAAAATCATACAAAATCAATAAAAAAAAATATGGGAATCACATATGTTATAGGTAAGAATTAGCATTTAAAAAACCATACAAATTCACTGAAAAAACCATGGGTTTCACACACGTTATAGTTAGAAATTAGCATTTAAAAAACCTTGCAAATTCACTGAAAAAACCATAGGTTTCACACATGTTATAGTTAGGGATTAGCATTTAAAAAACCTTGCAAATTCAGTGAAAAAACCATAGGTTTCACACACGTTATAGTTAGCTGGACATTTCACTCGTAAAAAACCAATGAAATTTCCCCGTTATAGTTAGTTCAGCTAACTATAACTCGCGCGCCCGCAATGCACTGCTGATGACGTCACATATTACATCACTCATGACATGGTCAGTGACATCACTCATGACATCACTGATGACATCTCAAATGACATATATATATATATATATATGCAATCCGAGGAGAGGTAATGCTTTCCACACACAAAAACAGAGGTAAACTCCTCCGCTGTTCCGTCCATATATTTGTGTTGTCAGGTGCCTATATACACATTTTAGTTCAATTGACTCCTCCTCTTCTTCTCGTCGACGTGTTTTGGCCCACTCAGTCGGGCCCCATCAGGACATGGGTAACACAACAAAAACCCACCTATAACACAATTATGCATCCATTAAAACCATGTAGCCTCTGCCTTTTAAACAGTGAATGCCGTGTTCATTGCCATGCAAGGGCACATGCAGGTCCTTAAAAATGCCCAATTTAGCTAGTTACCCCCACAATGAACTGTCGGATGGACAACATAGCCAGTGTGTGCCACCATGCTTTCTCATGCTAGGGGTGACAGGAACCCAGACAAACCTCTGTGGCGCACTCCGATCTTATGGGTAACAAAACATGCATTCAATGCCTTTGTTCTTGCCCTTAGCATTGTGAACCTATCCCACTGTTCATGTCATGCACTGTGTGGTCTGCATGTGGGATACACCTTATATCCTGATAAAAATAATGCCAAGCAACCTACTCACGAATAAGCTTGTCACAACCCTTGGCATGTGTCCTAAGCCTTTTCAATTTGTCTGCACCTGGAGGGGTTAAATCACCACTCTTTGTAAATTGCTGCCCTCTACCGTGTACATATACCCACCCTGTGCCACACCGGTGATAGGTCTCTGACATACCTTCAATCTATCTCCTGCAGTATGTCGCCAAATCCACACAATGTTATATTGGCTGTAAAGCACTTTGTGCTGCATCAAATAAGTACTTTTACTTTCTAATGGACAAAATGCACAAACAAACCTCTATAGCCACTATTGGCACTCGCATGAGACCCAGGGCTGGGTCACCGTCATAATAATCAGGTAGCCGCCAACTCACGCAGGCGGTAGCGCCCTCCTCACTGGGCTGGCCTGACCTTTTGGTGCATCTTCGGGATATTTTCCTTCCCTCAACTTCAACTCGGCTGCCACGCAGACTGAGTCTTCCTCGCGGCTGCTAGCGAGCGGGCCCCCTGTATTTTGAAGGTAAAAGAGCATGTCTGTATTGTATGTGTGGCATGCCCGTGACGTGCCATATGCCACACGCCCTTCTCCAGGGGGTGTCTGACAATTTCGACTTGATGCGCCTTTTCAAGGGATCACTGCCTCAGTCTGTTTTCAGATTTCAAAAACTTTATTGCGCCTTCTGTAGCACGACTGTTAACCCTTCCGTTATACATCTACCTGGATTGCTCAGGTACCATACATAACAACTCCCTACACCATGTGCTCACCCATAGCATAGCCCAATCAGAAAGGTGGTTTGCAGAGCAACTGATAATACCCAGGCTTACTCCTCATCGGGACTGTTCATACATTCTGTCCTTTGCCTCATACAGACTTAGTGGTTCTTTTTCAATCCTCACACACTCTGGGATGACCATTGTGTTGCGTTACCCATGTCCTGATGAGGCCCGACCGAGTGGGCCAAAACGCGTCGACCAGAAGAAGAGGAGGAGTCCATTGAACTAAAATGTATATACAGGCACCTGACAACACACACAATATATGGACTGAAAAGAGGAGGAGTTTCCCTCTGTTTCTGTGTGTGCAAAGGATTATCTTTCCTCGGATTGCATATATATATATGTATTTTATAGCAATCGGGTTAAAATGGATGGGTACAGAAAAGTCTAGGAGTATTTTTTTGGACTTTTGAGTTTTGTATATACAATGTCTTGTTGTTTGTATGGCAAAAATATTTATATATGTTTATAACAAAAATAGATTAAAAAGACATATGAAAGAATTGAGAGAGACTCCGTGAGTGGGCTAATTATTGGGAGTTACACTTGGGGACTAGGTTCCCACACTAGGGAATAATAGATTTCTTCCTTAGGTGAAATAACTAATGTGTATCCATCCCCAGACATCACCCCCCTGTTTTTGCGTCAGTATGCGTCTGCCCAGATGTGTTGGGGTTATTAGGGCATAACCTATATGTTTTGAATACTTTTTCAAAGTGCCATTTTCAAACATACAATTAAAAAAACATCTTTACTAAAAGATGTGTTCTTAAATTCTTAGTTCAGAGAGCCTAAACTTTATTCCACTATCATGTCCCACTGGGTAGTTATACTTGTAAGATGTTGCAAAGTATCTTCCATTCTATACTATGAGACAGATAGCCTTCCCATAGTGGAAAACAAAATTGGCTGTATTTCACTATCAGTTCATGTCACACACACCAGTACATGTCCTACCTTTTTTTTACACACACATCACCCTACCCATGAGGGTACCTTGGGCCTACCATAGGCTTGCCTTACATGTAAGAAAAGGGGAGGTTAAGGCCTGGCAAGTGAGTGCACTTGGTAGGTTGACATAGCAGTTCAAAACTGCGCACAGAAACTGCAGTGGCATGTCGGAGGAACATTTACAGGGCTACTCACATGGGTGGCACAATGAGTGCTATATTCCCACCAATGACCTGTTTTTTGCTTTGATAATATGTGTGGTATTTAAGGGTTCCATAGCACCCTCAGGCATGATGCCTACTGCCTGAAATGTAAAAATGTTTACTGATAACTATTAGCACAGACCCCCTTGAATTTAATTGTCAATGAAATGTAATGTTTGTGATTATTATATCATTGTGAACATCTGTTATGTGCAAGTGCAAATGTGTTCTTGATTGTCTCTTGCTCACTGGTGAGTGTGTGGACCTTTCTCTGACATACATGAATGCATTCACAGGTCATAGCCACAAAGAAGAAAGACAGTGAGTTACCACTTCTTCTCCAGGGTCTCCCTAGAGGGGATAGACAAGTTTATCAACAGACTTGTTCTCGCTCCTCTAACTAATTTCATAGTGGCAATGTTCTAGCAATACCAGTGTTGCAGTGTACACTGTAAATAGGACCAACCTCTCCCTTGCCAGATGTGGGAAAACTTGCTCACTTTGCCACTGGATTCAAGCAAGCCTGGCTGAAGACGGCTGAAATGCCAGAAACCGGTCCTAGGAAGCTTGTTTCCAGTCCACGGAAGGCATGGCTTGGCAGTTCGGGCTGGACTGTTCCCATGAGGCACAGGGTCAGACTGATTTGCATATGGCCATGTCTGAACTGGGGTGGCAGAGTGGGCTAAAGAACGGTGATGGATCGAACCCAGATCTGTTGACTGGGTGTGAGTGTTTGATTGGTTCTGATGCTCCATCCATCACCACCCCCTTTTGTACCGCCTACCTGAGTGGTGGGCATTTCAAACATCGAGGACTTTGAAAGGCATGTTTCAATCTCATGTTGAAGTTGCCAACATGTTGATTCATTTTAGTGTGCTTTTTTGTAACTTTGCTAGTTATTCCAAAGAGCTTGTGATCACAAAAACTTTAATAAGGGTGTTAAGATATTGGTAATTAAATCTAATATTCAGAGGTCCTTTTATGGGTAAAATGAATTCCCTATTTTGAATAAGAAGGGAAAAAAGTTTGTGAAAAAATGGTTTATTGGTTGGGGTGGATTGGTGTCTACCACAAGTAATAAAGGGTTCAGCAATTAAAATGTGAGGTCAAATTCTGGTAGCTGTGGCTCAGAGCAGATACAGTCCAATTTAGAGAAATAGAGTTAAAATTAATAAGCAAAGTGACACCAAATTACAAAAAGCCAATAAGGGGAAATGAAGATATGAATCTTTAAAGATTTAAGTGAACCTAGCGCCAAAAAGGCAAAGCGCCAGTGCTAATCAATAATCACATTAGACCGGGGCCTAAGCAACATGGGATCAGATTTCTACGTTTCTAAGTCCCTATCTGAAAAGGGACTTTGCCCTTTTTCTGAAGACAATCTCTTCTCAGAAATGGAGCGCAGGTCAGGGACACCAAGTACATTGTCCCAGCTAAGGCATAGAAGTAGGGACGTTTAAAAAGTTTTTAAGTTGCAATCTGATGAGGGGCTTTGTCATTTTTCTGAAGAGAAACTCTTCTCTGTGTGGAACAAATTCATGGAACTGCTAATCATGTACTTTTTGCAGTCTGTTCCCTTGAAGCACTAGATCTCTGGAACAATGGTTTTGAAAAAGTTCCTAAACTTGTTTTAGTATCAAATAAATAACAAAAGTACACTTCCATGGCCCCCAGGACCTCAAGTGGAGCATGTAGAGACTCTCAGAGTGTCAGGCAGAGTACAACACCAAAGTCCAGTCCAGGTTCAGTTGCCAATGGTTAGCTGGGATACTTCACAGCAATGCCCCCTTCAGCTTTTTTAAGTTCTTTTAGCTGCCCAGAAGAGCAGCCTTCAAGTAGAAGGAGATCCAACCTCCTCATGTCGTCCTCACAGGTCACAGATGCCAAGATCAGCAGGTTCAGTCCCCCTGGTATTCCTTCACAAGTTCAGTATTGTTCTAAGGAAGGCTCGGTTAGGGTCAACCTATGTGGGGTTCACCAGCCTGTGGGTGGAGGACATCTTAAGACACTCCAAGATCCTCTCTGACCAATGTAATAAATGTTTCTAGGTCCTGCCCTACCTACCTTTGCAGTAGTTCTTTTTTGCTTCACTCCGAACACCCCCAAAGTACCATGTGTTAGAGCATTTTCAAGATGGTGAAAGTTTTTTGCCACAATAATCTTGGGCTCTGAGCGCTGGGGGTGTGTATGGGGAGTGTATTATGGCAATCTCAGAGTCCTCCCACATCTATCTCCCGCATCCACATACTGCTCCACTATACCCACAGGAAACCCAGATACAGACGTCTGGTTGGACAAAAGCAGAGAGCTTCAGAAACCAAACATGGGGTAGAATTATCCTGGCATCCTGTTTTCTCCCTTTGAAGGGTGCAAAATGTTTACATGTACTTCAGACAGATTTGTCATGCAGGATTTTACACTTTTATATTATGTTATGCAGACTCGCATATTACAAACCTAGGGCCTAGTGGGACTACTTGAAAAGCCAGGTCTACAGCTTATTGCGGAATTCAAGAAGTGAAAAGGAGGCACTTATGTGTAGTGGTTGGTCATGCCATGCTTTCGGAGCGATGTATGTAAGGGAAGGCTTGACTGCTGGATCTTATGTATGAGATTCATACAGGTAATTACCTGATTGACCAGAGGTGTCTGGAAAGTTTGTGAAAGCAGATGCGATTGCTGAGGTATGTTGAGCCAGTGCTATGTGGTGCCTTGAGAGTGTGGGTGAGGAGTTTGAATTGTGCTCATTTATTTATGGGAAGCCAGTGGAGCTCCTTTAACTGTGGTGTGATGTGAGTGCAGGAGGTTGAGAGTGATTCCGGCTGCCAAGATCTGAATGGTCTGAAGCCATTGGGTGAGTTTTTTGTTGATCCCTGCATTGAGGGTTGTCGGATCTGACATACTTGTTGTGATTTCCCCCAACTTTTAGATTCAATCACCCTGTTTTTGCTGACTTTGTTTTTGCGGGGCATAGGACTATACACTTTATTACTGGCAACCAGTGGAAAAGTCCCTAAAACATGGTAACATTGGCATCCACCCAACTGGCATTTTTAATTTACTTGTAGGCCCCTAGTAATGTGGTACTATATTTACCCAGGGCCAACAGTTAAAATGTTACTGGTGGCCCTGAAGCACTGATTGTGTCACTCTCATAAGTAGCCCTTTAAACATGCCTCCGGCCTGCCATTGCAGCCTGTGTGTGCAGTTTACACTGCCATTTTGACCTAGCAAATTAAATCTTTTACCAGTCCGAAATCCTACTTTTTTAATACATATACTTCAGTCCTAGGATAGGCATTACACATCCCCAAGGGCAAGGGTCAGCGTATTTAAAATGTTAGACATGTGCTTTTAACTTTTAGCTGCCCAGGCAGTGAAAAACTCTTCAATTCATTTTTCACTACTGGAAGACCTACTTCTCTCATAGGATAACATTGGCTTACCTTAAAACATTTAATGAGTGACAACTTTCAATTGGGAGCAGATATACATTTTGAGTTTGGCGTCTAAAACCCTCTTTATAGGTAAAGGTTTTTTCGAACTCATAATTCTGAAACTGTGACTTTTAGAAAGTTGGCATAACTATTTGGTGTCTGCAGCCTGTGTCTGGGGTCACATGACTAGGTGTAGTTGGTAGTTGATCTTTGTATATAGCTCCCAGACAGTGAGGGAAAGGAGAGATAAGTGTTGGCATGATGGTCCATCTCTGACTTGATGGGGCGGTAGCCTACCACACTTGCACATAACAAAGCCTCTGCCTCAGCAAACTCTCAAACTAGTCTATAGTGTCTTCAGAAAGGCTCATGCCAGGGGAGGGTGGCAGGAAATTCCAAGCACCTCTGGGTGGTCGAAACCTTTAGAAACTTCTCCTGCTTCAAAGTTGACACCAGATATATTGGACCCTAAGACCCAACTCTTCAGTCCACTTCCAGACTTGTGGAAGATTCAGAAGGAGTGGCCTGCTGCTCTGCAATAAGGACTCTACTCTACTATCCTGCTTCCCTACTACCAGGAAGAGAATAACTGGACATACATAATGACACCTGGACCACCAGAGTGACTCCAAGGGCTAGCTGGCTGGACTCTTGATCAGAGCCTCAGGGATAGAAAAGGCTCCAACCACCTTATACCTAGCACCTGGACTCTGCCTGCTGTATGTCTTGCCCCTCCCCCAAGTGGTGCCATCCTGTTCCTCGACCCTAGGAAGTGGCTCTGAAGATTTTCTGCCAGCCTATCTGTGGTTTTGTGAGCAGAACCAGTACAGCCGATGATTTCCTCACAGTTCTGCATCACTGAACCACAGCTGCATAATGCATCTCTGAAACAGGACCTCGCATTACAGTCTGCTGCTTATCGGAACTGCCAATCTTCTCTGACACAAGACTTTGCATTGCAAGCCTTTGTTGACGACATCCTTGATGACGACACAGAACCGCGCATCGCAAGCCCTGTCAACGGCCTCTTTGGAATCACTGCTGCATGACATCTCCATCCCAGGACCTTGTATCGCCACCCGCAGATTCTCAGAACTGCCGCTGGGCGATGTATCCTTGATGTGGGATCGTGTAATGTGATGCAACCAGGATTTAAGGTACTTTGTCAACAGGCTTAACTTAGTCCCAGCAGCTGGCCTGCACTCCATTGTGACCAGCATGAATTTCTGTCTTTGCCTAGGTCGGAGCAACCCTATATCGACAGTTGGCGCTTTGCACTTCTAAGCACTGTTTTCTCTCAAATCTTTAAAACGGCATACCCCCAGTTCTACTGATTGGATTTTTGTTGTTTTGGTCCCAAATAATTTATTCAAATTTACTCTAGTTTTCTAAATTGGTGTTGGATTTTTCTTGTTTTGTGTTTTCACTTTATTACTGTTTAAAGTGCTGCATACATTTTTTACACATTGCCTCTAAATTAACCGCTTTTGTGCCAACCTACCAGATGGTTAAGCACAGATAATTTGGGGTTTGTTTGTTTTTCACCTTGACAAGAACTGTGGTTGCTGCTTGCGTAGACTTTCACCCCTTCCTCAACAGTAATCCTATTTTCTACATAGGTGTTCCCATATTCTAGATTTCTTGAGACCAGGGTGTGCTTGAAATTTTTTCCCAGGTGCTGATTGAGAATTATTTGAAAGTCTTTCTCAGCATCTTCATGGTATGGAAGCATAAGACGGTGATGGTGTTGGCTTGGGTAGTCAAGTTGAGTTTGCTGTTGATGATGTTCCCGATGTTCTTGGTGGGGGTGGATATTGGTTCAACCCACCAGATGAAGTCCCACAGTGAAGTTCCCAAAGATCATGATTGTAGTCTTGTCAATGTTCAGCTTTATACAGCTGGTAATCATCTAGTGGGTGATTTCAGTCATAAAGACATTGAACTTGATCCCGGTACTGGGTGTATTGTTCGTAAGAGAGAGAATGAGTTGCATGTCATTGGCATAGGGAGGATGGTGATGTCATGAGAGTGGATGACGCTGGCTAGAGGAATCATGTACCCATTGAAAGGGTCGAGCTCAGGTTAGATCCTTACAGAACTCCGCAGATGAGGTCATGGCTGTCCGAGGTGTATGGTGTAAGACTGAGTGACTAGGCCATTCCAGTCAGGAAGGAGCAGATCCATAGTAATGCGGGTACTGAGGTGTCAAAAGAAAGGGCACATCTCCCACCACTCATATTCTACTGAGCTCAGAACAGTCATCCATGCCCAATTTGGTCAGCCTATTTTTTGCTCTAGATAAGGAATTTCACACCTCTTCCCGAGCTAAGCCCAGGCTAGGAGAAGCTGGAGAGTTAATGCAATGTTTATAAAAAATCTGACTTCACCATTGAGATGGATTTTTAAGCACTATTAAGAATAGTTCATTAGATATTTTTCTACTTGGTCCCATTTCAGAGATAGAGTATTAGTATTTTAATCTGAACTCTGATTTTCTACACAGAACAGCTAGGCCTGTGATGATGAAAATAACTTTTAGGACCTTTTCAAAGTAGGGACTATTACTACTATTTAAAAGGAAGGTTTATACTTCAATAGGTTGCATTGCAGGTTTCAATTGCAGCAGCCAGACTACAGAAGTAGTCCTAAGGCCATATTTTCCATATCACATTAGTGGATGGAACAGTAAGTGTTGCAGTTCACAGGTTATATTTAACTTTCCATGCCATGGGTGCAGTTTCTACACTATAGCCTTGGAGGAGAGGTAAATATGCCAATGAAGAATTAACCAATTTCTACATGTTTTAGGACCAAGAGCAAATCCACTGGGCACTGGACAGCAGTGTCCCAATGTGCAGAGTCTAACAATCAGCCATGAAAGCAAATTGGGGTGACCACACAACAAGGGGCATTTTCTCACTGGTGGGAACATAGTCAAAATAATTGTATTATTTTGAGCTAATCATGCACAGTGAAAAACATTTTATTTCATTTTTAATCAGCATGTACAATTCAAAAAAAGCTTTCATGCACAGAAAAAATAATTATGAAAAAACACTCTTGTTTGGTCAGGGAAAGTTCAAAGTACTTAAAATGCCATTTCACAAGAAAAATACTAAGTTAAAGAAAGTGCCACAAGCATGCAAAAAATTTGAATTTCATCTACAACTGTTACAAACACTCATGCATAACAACAATGAGGATGAAAGAAGCTTAGGTTTAAAATAAGGAAAGAGGGATAACTAGAATAAGTGTATCTCAACTTGCAGGTTATCCATATACATTTTCTTGTATGTGAATCTACCTTGCCCCCAAGAAATCTTTGTATGGTGCCTGAAACAACACTAAATAACAAACCTTAGTCTATAAAAGTGATGGGCAAGTGTAAGGTGCCGGCCTTAGTTCTGGCCCATGTTGAAGAATATTCACATTTCTCATAATCTTTCATTTCCCTGTTAAAAACTAGGCTGTACTCTTTGTAGCATCGGGATCAATGTCTGCCAGAGGGAAAATCAGTGCTGTTTTTGTGTCTCATATGCCTGTTTCCACTAAAATGCTTTCCAGTGATGTATCTTACATTAAAATATTCTAAGCCGAAGACAGAAGCAAAAACATTTCCCACACTAGACACTGTCCTAAGTTGTGCAGCTGGAGTCCCAAACTGCAAGCAGCTGCCAACCTATGGTTTACTGGCTATAGGTGAAGGGGGCTTGTTAGACCTGTCAGTCTTAAAGTGGTCTTCCCCCAAACGTTTTGCCTCTCTTCCTTCATTTTGCAGAACCTATTTTTGTTGGCCTTCGGACTATGTGCACTTTACCACTGCTTACCAGTGCTTTTGCTCACTCCCCTTAACATGGTTTGATTGGCTTATACCCAAATGGCATATTTAATTTACTTGTAAGTCTCTTGTAGAGTGGTATACCATATACCCAGGGCCTTTAAATTGAATGCTACTAGTGATCATGCAACACCTATTGCCACTTAAAACATGTCCTAGTCCTGACACTGCAGCCTCATTGCAGTTTTAAGCTGCCACGTTGACTTGACATTGAAACTCCCTTGCCAAGTCTTAGCCTCCCCTTTCATTAAATATATACGTCACCCTTAAGGTAGGCCCTAGGTAGCCCATAGGACAAGGTGCTATGTAATTAAATGGTTGGCCATGTACTCTTAAGTTTTACGTGTCCTGATAGTGAAAAACACTTACTTTTGTTTTTCACTAGTCAGGTAGCCCTCCCATAGAATAACAATGGAGATCCCTTATTACATTTGATAAGCTGTCATTTTCAATTGGAAGCAGTTAGCTAGGTCATGTTTGGCGCAGTGCCCTTAGAATTGCAATGAAAAGTCCTATTTAATGGTAAAGTCTTGTTTTTATTACAATTTTGAACATTTTGCTTTCAGAAAGTTGCAACTTTTTCTGCCAATGGCCTTTTTGTGCCTGCAGCCTGTCTTGGGTCAGATGACTGGGTGTAAATTACCGTTAGACTTGTGAATTCCTCATAGAAAGTCACACAATGGCGGGATCAGGTGTGCCTTAATGGGCCATCTGCTAGCAGGATGAGGGGGAAGCTGAACAGAGCCCCACTTGCAACTGAAAAGGGAATGGTCTGCCCTCACACAAAGGACCTAACGCCTACCCATTGTCACTGCAGTCAGCTTCAGTACAGGGGAGTCAGGAAATTCCATGCACTTCAAAGCCACTGCCTGGAATCTTTTCTCACCTCCTAGAACCAGCGTACCAGGGTTTGAAAGTGAGCCCTTCGGCATCAAGTCTTCAGTACACTTCTGGACCTGTGGATACTCTGCCAGGAATAAGGACTACTGTGCCGTTGAAAGGACTGCCACTCTGCTACACTGCTGACCTGCTGCTGCCTTGCTGAATTGCTGCCTTTCTGCCCTGCTGCCTTCTTGCCTGGGAAAGAAGGACTGGAACTGAACATAGGGCCACCAGAGTGACTCTGAAGGGCTAGTTTGCTGGCCTCCAGATCTGAGCCTCAGGGACATAAAAGACTCCCTTCACCTTCGTCCCACACCTGAACCTAGCCTGAGTTTGTCCTGATCCTCCAAGTAGTGCCCCCCAGCCCTGGACCATTGAAAGCGATGCTGAAGGTGATCAGTTAGCTAAAATCCAAAAGTGGGGACTTAGAAATCTTTTGGCTAAAAACTGCTCTGAGAACCAGGGGGAGACTGGGACCAACCTCCTCGCCTATCCGCCTGGAGTACTTTGCCAGTCGGATTGGGTTTGTGGCTTCTCCTTATGTTCTTCTTTGCAACAGCAAATCCTTTTTGGCGTTCCTTCGCCAAAGGGGCATTGGGCCTCATAGAACTGACTTTGGCTACAGCCCTCTGCCTCATTCTGCTGGAGATTTAAGACTTCTATTTCAGAGGCTAAGTCAGAATGTAGAAATTGTCACTGCGACTTCGACCCAAGGCTGTCCAACGACTGCACTCACTCCTTGTACACCTCCTGCAGACTTGCCCCACTGACCTTTATCTTCTCAGAACATTTTTCTCCGAAGTTTTTTTTAAGTCTAAAGATAAGCACTCACCGAGCCCAATCCACTTCTTGTATTCAGCACGCGCTCCATCAGGGTCTACCATACTTTTTGACTTTGACCCAGTCTTGTGCGATTAGATGTAAGCAGCGCTTTGATCTTTGAGGTGGTAGTTTTTACTAAAAGCTTTAAAAATTCATAACTGTGGTTTTACTGTTTGTTTAGCATTTTGCTGTCAAATAATTTATTAAAATGTACTCTATTTTTCTATATTGGATTTTTCTTCTTTTGTGTTTTTATTTTATTTCAGTTTGTGTGCGGTATAAATACTTTACACTATGCCTCTAATTTAAGCCTGACTGCTTTTTATCCTAAGCTTCCCAGAGTTAAGCACAGGTTAATTTAGTGACTTTGTGTGGTTCACCCTGTAAGGGGTTGTGACTGTTGCTTGACCAGAGCTCACTCCCCAGTCAAACAACAACACAATTTCTCATAGGGTTTTATAGCAGAAATAATGGCACAAACCTTGTTGTCTAAAACATCTGCCATATTATACCATAAAGACTGGGAAGGCACAATAACTTGCTTTGTGCAATCCGGATCAGATAACTCATGTACAATTTCAAGTATCTTTTTTTTGCTATTTGAAGCCTCTAAAATAGCCTTCACAAACTATTGCTATTTTGAAGTACACATACATTTTTATAGACTTTCATTGCAGATGTTAGATGTTCCTTGTCCTATGCTAATTGTTCCTGTGCCCTTTACTTTCTAGTTTTTTAGAAACCAATTTGGCTTGTCTCAGGGACTCGGAGTAACAAGGTTCAGAGGGCATTTTATGTTTTTTTTAAATGTTTCCAAGGTAATACAATATTTAAGACACCAGGAACCCAAAGCTGATAGCTTTTGGAATTTTTATCAACTGTGAGCTTAGTGTCTAAGTGTATCACTGATTTAAAAGCCTTAGTATTGGTTAAGCGAGTTAACTTGGACCAGGCTGTTTGAGGCACCAACACTGTGGCCGCAGGTACTTGGAGTATGTCATCCAGTCGACCCATAAAGAATTACACCATTGCATGGTTGGTCCAGCTTAAGAACTGAGTGCAAACTGAGAATTGACACCCTCCGGGACAAAGATAAGGTCCAGCATGTGACTGAACATATGTGTGGTCCCTAGGACTACTTGGTTTACTAACCTTTTAGTGGACTTGCTTCTTTCACAGCGCAGCTCCGACTGGTAGCTGCTGCTGTCCCTGTTGCTGCTTCTGACCTGAAGATCAGAAGTTCAAGGCCCTCCTTCACCCACAGGCTCCTGCCTGCGCCTCATCCCTGGTGGCCCAGTGGTAGAGTGTCGCCGCTCTTCTTCTTGAATGCCTTTTTGTCTCACTTTCTGCTTTTTCTGTCTCTCTTTCTGTTTCTCTCTCTCTCTCTCTCTCTCTCTCTTTAGTTCTACCCATATGTCTCCCTTTCTGTTTTTTCTGTCTCTCTTTCTGCATTTCTCTTTGCAGCACTACTCAATGGCAGCTGCTGCGTGGTGAAAGTGCAGTCCACTAACCTTTTAGTGGACACGCTCCTTTCACAGTGCAGATCCATCTGGTAGCTGCTGCTGTCCCTGTTGCTGCTGCTGACCGAGAGGTCAGGAGTTTGATGCCCTCCTCCCACTACAGGCTCCTGCCTGCGCCTCGTCCCTGGTGATCCAGTGGAAGAGTGTCACTGCTCTGCTACTTGACTGCCATTCTGTCTCTCTTTCTGCTTTTTCAGTCTCTCTTTCTGCTTTACTCTCTCTTTTTACTTCTGGCCTTCTGTCCTTTTTCCTCCTGTTTTTTCCTTCATCACCACTGCCGCTGTGATCCCCCATGGCCTAAACCCCTCCATTTTCCCTTTCCGCTCCAGCGTTTTCCCACCTCCCAGCTGTCCAGCCTCCCCCTGCAGTACTACTCAAAGGCGGCCACTGCGCGGTGAAAGTGCAGTCCACTAACATTTTAGTGGACATGCTCCTTTCACAGCGCAGCTCCATCTGGTAGCTGCTGCTGTCCCCGTTGCTGCTGCTGACCAAGAGGTCAGGAGTTTGATGCCCTGCACCACCCACAGGCTCCTGCCTGCACCTCATCCCCGGTGATCCAGTGGAAGCTCGCCATTGCTCTGCTGCTTGACTGCCATTCAGTCTCTATTTCTGCTTTTTCTGTCTCTCTTTCTGCTTTTCTCTCTCTTTTATTTCTGCCCTTCTGTCTCTCTTTCTCCATTTCTCTCTCTCTTTTTATCTCTTCCTGCCCGTTGCCTTCTAGCTTTGCTTTTTCTTTCCTATTTCCTCCTGTTTTCTCTTTTGTTGTCCCTGCGATCCCCGCGGCTCTGCCCCCTCCAGTGTCCCTTCACACATCCTTATTTACCTGCCTCCCAGCTGCCCCCCGCAGCAATACTTAAAGGCAACCACCATGCGGCTTTCCCGCTGGCGCACTGAAGCTGTGCCACAGGCAAGTCTGTCTGCGCCCTTCCGTGCCTAGACTGCGCCCAGCGGCAGGGACCCTGACTCTCGGACCTTTCCTTGCTACAACGCAAGCAACCTCCTCATTCTAAACCCTGGATGCCACGCTGCCTGCCACCTAGCAACACCAAAGAAGACCCATAGACCCTTTGCCTACTGGAACTGCAACCACGTCTTCATACACTCCAACACACCAGCGCCTCTGACCGCCCAGCCAACCAACAGCGCACTTGACTGGCTCAACTGCATCCTTCTCAAGGTGCGATCTCACCACAAACATGCCGCAGAAATTCTGGGACCTCCTTGAAGCCACCTCTCCCGACATCACATTCCTAACTGGAACCTGGACCAACCCCAGCTGTAGACCCGACATCACTATCACCATCCACGACGGCTACAAAATCACTTGAAAGGACCACACTGTCCCTCAAGAGGAGGCATCACCATCATCCACAAGAAAACTCTCTGACTGACCACGCACGAAAACGACCCGAAGACAGCCATGGAACATCTTCACTTCCAGATTCAGACCAACTCCAAGACCTCCCTCCACAGCACACTCATCTACTGGTCCCCTGGTGCCAGCCCACTGTTCACCGACATCATCACACCTCAGGCTCTTGCATCCACGGAGTACATCCTACTCAGGGACCTCAACTTCCATCTAGACAACCCCAGTGACCAGCACACAGTCTCCATACTGAATAGCCTTGACAACATCGACATCAAGTAGCTAGTGACCGCACCAGCCCATACAGAAGGACCCACGCTCGAGCCCATTTTCTCAGCCAGCGGGAACATCATCTACAGCTACATCTCTGAGCTCCACTGGACCAAACATGACTGCGGACAACTCGCCTTCACCACACCCACCATACACCACCCACCTTATCGCCCCACCACCACAGCTGGAACAAGGCCACCGAAGAACGTCTCTATGACTTCTTCAGCACGACCACCCCGCCAATACTGAGAGATGACAACACTGCATCTCGCAACCTTCACCGATGGATCTCCAACTTTGCGGACAATCTGTCACCCCTCAAGATGACAGCAGGCAAGCACCATTCCAAGAAAGCCAACTGGTTCACTCCTGCCATCCATGAGTCCAGATGCACCTGCCAACGACTCGAGAAGAGATGGAGGAATAACATAACCCTGGAAACCCACACAACCTTTAAATCTGCAAACAACGCACACACCTTCTCCTGAAAGCCACAACGAAATTGTCCTTCCAAGATAGAGTAAACTCCAGCGCACACAACAGCAAAGAACTCTTTGGCATTGTCAAGGAGTTTGCCAGGCCCAGCAGCAGGACCACAGATTTCCCACCCTCCGAAGACTCCTGCAACAAACTCAGCACCTTCTTCCACCAGAAAATCAGGCAGATCTACAACAGCTGCGACACCCAAGACCCCGCCACCATGCCCACCACCACCGCACGCAACCATGCCACACCCCAACAGATCATGCTCAACAGGACTCCGCTCACCGCAGATGACACACTCAAGACCATGAAAAGGATCCATTTAGGAGCCCCATCAGGTCCTTGCCTGTACCACATCTTCCACAGAGCAGCTGCCTCCACCCCCCCAGCTTCGCCACACCATCAACTGCTCCATTGAAAACTAGACGACTGGAAACCCCCTGCTGAAGAAACTGTCTACTGACCTCAAGATTTTCAGACCCATCTCCCTCCTCCCCTTCCCAGCCAAGGTAATCGAGAAGGCCATCAACTCCCAACTCGCCGAGTTCATGGAAGAGAACTACATCCTGGACACTTCCCAATCAGGCTTCCGAACCAACCACAGCACTGAGACTCCGAACTCAGGAAACCACAGAACGTCCAAAATGCCGAGGACTGACTGGTCCTCGACATCCCCCAACGCTGCCACATAACACTACACATCGGACAAGTCCACTGGCTCCCAGTCAACAAGAGAACCACCTTAAAGAGCCTCACACATGCCTACAAAGCTTTCCACAGTGCATGACCAACATATCTCAACCACTGCCTCAACTTACACCCACCTGGCAGACAACTCAGCTCTGCCCAACTCGACCTCGCCTCCGTCCCACGGATCCGCAAGACCAGAACCGGTGGAAGATTCTTCTCCTACCTCACTGCTAATACCTGGAACACCCTGCCCTTCTACCTCAGGCAATCCAGGTTGTCGACACAGTTCAGGAAGGATCTCAAGAGCTCGTACTTCGACTGAACCTCCACACCCAGACAGACCAGCAACCCCCCCATTCAGCACCTTGAGACCCTCACGGGCGAGTAGCCGCGCCATACAAAAACCTGATTGATTGATAGATTGACCAGTTGCTGTAATCCTAAAGTTTTGAGTTATCCTACTAAGTTCTTAGATTACATAGACAACTATCTCTCTGCCCAAATATTAAAATCACCCAAGATGAAGAAATTGGAATGCTGAAGGGCAAGGGAGAAAGTAAAATCAGTAAATGATTGTCCAAAGACAGGTGAGGGACCAAAAGGTGATAACACAAGATCCATGAAAAAGAGTTACCAGCCAGCCCACTCAGTGAGAAGCCTAAAATATGTGCTTCCTCTTACCTATTTAATTGCAAGAGATTGAAAGCCCTAACGAGTCTTACAAATTATAGCTACACTGTCCCCTCCATGTCCCTCTTGGGGGAGGTGCATAACCATATATCCATCAGGAAATGTTGACATACTGAAACAGGACCTCGGTTTTCCCTAATAGTTAAATAAATGTCAAATGTGCAGAGGTATTTGTATACAGCAACACAGTCATTGCCAGAAGGCTTACTTCTATTTTCATCCTCCTTAGCTTTCACTTCAGCCACTCTCTGTTTACCTAGTCTAAATCTGTGTCTAAGGAAGCCACATAGAGCAGCATTGTTTCAGTGTGCTGTATTTATATTTTAGATGTAGTTGAGTAACCCCTTGTTAATTCTCAAAAAAGGGCAAAATCCTCCTGGGACAATTTTGAAAGAGTCAGGCTAAGTCCATCCGCCATCGTAATAACCCCCTAAATGTGAAGCAGCGGGGTTTCATGCCTCAGGGTAAGTAAAACGTTTATGTACCTCCACTCAAAACTGCACTTACAGCCCTGCATTTCAGAGGTATATTAAAGTTCATGGAAGAGGTGATTTTGCACTCCTTTTTGATCTGTATGTTTGTCAATTGATAGCACCGCTTTTCTGTGCTCGTGAATATTATTTTAAAACCATCATAATGAAAGCAGATTATGATATTTAAACATGATAGATAATATGCCTGATCAAAATGCAGTTGCGATTTTGCAGTGGCCTTGATTGCACACCAGCAGTGTAATATTATGCTTATTTTGATCAACCTTATATTCTGTGAAGATTGTAGAATTGCTTCACCAATTTAGTGCTTCCTCTGTGGCATGGCCTTACTGCTACAACGTGTATTTCTGATAGGCTGTGCATGTACTTATCAATCTGTTTATTTCTGTATGTCTTTTTTAATATTTTTAGGTTTTTTTAAATTTATTTTTAGGGAGGGTCTCAGAAAGTGAGTTATTAATTTGAGAAGTAGGTACCCATAACAATTCAATAAACAGTTTGCAGTGAAGTTCTCAAATCCTTGGCAGCTGTCGAACAACAGGCAATTCTCTATAGAAATTTAAGTTTATTACAAATCAAAAAAACAACACAATATAATTTCCACACCAATTTAGAAACTGGAGGAAAACTTTAAGGAGCAAAATGACACCAAATCAATCAACATTGCATAAAGAAAACAAGAGATATACATCCATGAATGTTTTAAGGGAAAATGCACTGAGAAAAAGTAAAGCACCAAAGTAAAGCATCGGTTTGCAGTTGAGTGGGACATAGGTACAATCTTAGGCCAACCGCAATGAATCAAAGATCAGATACACCCAATAGGTGGCCCTAGTTAAAGTTTTTACCTTGAGTCGCAGTCGTCCTTTTGGAACTCTTAGACTTCTAGTGCATATAGATCACAAGGCTGAAGCCAGCGAGAGTTTTTCACACTTGGATACACCATTCTTCAGCTCCAGTTGAAAGTATTGGTTTTGGCACCAAAAAGCTCCAAGAGGGACATAGCTTTATTTTATAGCTGTTGAGGTCACTTTGCCACTGGGATTGATTCACTACCACGCGCAGTCCAAGTTTTATCCTCAGATTTTGTCACTTTTTTGATTCTCTCAATCCACCACCAGGGCAATGGTGAAAGCTGTGACTGAGAAGAGCTTCAGAAGGTCAAATATCTTTTTTCAGTGATAAAAACGCTTCGAGCAGGATGATTCTGTTTTCTTGCATGCGTAAGGTGTGCTCTCCTGATGGAAAACTCAGCAACTTCTCCCGCTCCTATGGATCTAGAAACAAAAACTCACTTTTCTCCGCCTGATAGGAAAATTCCTCCTTATCAATCCTTCGGTCCATTGGTCCTCAGGGCACTCTCTTAAATACTTGGGATCAGATTTACAAAGAGTTTGTGTCAGGTTTGCGTTTCTGCTAGGATTTACAAACTTGTGTTGGCTTGTAACCCAAAGCAACACAACACAGAGGGTGTGCCCAGCCATCGTTCCCTTGCTCACTTTGCGACAGGAACTGACAAGACCTAATTAGGATGAAACTGATGTGGGGTTATTTCTGTTGTTATTAATGGTGTACTTATATTGGCAGTTTAGGTTAGTGTGTTTCTACTGGTGCAAAACCAAGGTTGATTTACATGTGGTAGCATGGTGGGCATAAAAAATGTTAGACTGCAATACGATTTTAGTAATTCAAATATTCCAACCATCATCTTTTTATTTTCTTAGAAGTATTAATCTAGCATGGGGTAAAGGTATTTTCCAAATAGCTCCCGACTGCATTAATATTCTTGAGCTGATATATTTTCGGCAAAGCCCTGTAAATGGCTACAAATGCAGGTTTACTGACCTGCCATGAACAGCAGACCTAAATCTTTGCTTTCACTTTTCTACTTCAGGAATATTACAATATCTGTCCCTTACAAGGACAGTGGTCACAGTGCCAAAAATGCACATTGCAAAAAGAATATTGGTAGATGGGACAGTTCAGCAATGTGTGGCAGTTCTGTCTTCTACCTCGATAATGGCAGCTCGTATTTGCACAATGGTGTTTGTCTGGTGAAGACAGCTTCCAGTTTGGATTTGGTAAGTGTGGGAAAAGACATCTTTTGAGTGGATACCACACTTTTGGGGGATTTTTGTGTGCTGCTATTTTATCACTACACTGTGAAACTTCATTACATGCAACCGTTCGTGTCCTCTACCTATAAATTATGAGGTAAAATTGTATACAGCCAATTGCCTTACACAGTTTTCTAGGTAGGCCATGAGAAGTTGCCATGGGAAGTGCACCAAATGGCATGGAAGTTGTATGCCGCAGATGGGCTAGCATGTACATTTATACAACCCACATATGTGACTCAAAATCTATGGCTCTAGGTTCACCATTGAGTTCTGGGTGGCTATAGCTTTTAAGCTGTTCAGTAACACACCTCAGAGAATATTGTTCTGCCATGTAGAAAAACCTAGTTTTAAACATTAGATAAGTCACCCCTGAATGTGCCTTGTAACTCACAAAATAATACTTAGTGCGGTTTTGAAACCTCGTTGTTCTACGGGTTTCCCTTCCATCTATTCAGGGCTTTAAGTGAGCCGGGTCTCACCGGTGCTGAGCACCGGCAGTTATTTAAAGGAGGCCTCGAAACGGGTCTCTATCAGGCTCTGTTTTGTGCCCTGGCACAGACGCTCTGTTTTTTTCTGTGCTGCAGTGAGAGCAGGCACATCGATGTGCGCGTGCTCACACTGCTCACTACTCACTATTGAAGAAGTTACGGCATGACTTCATGCAAGGTGAGTGTTGTAGGGGGAAGATAAATCCTTGAAAGAGAGTCATTTCTCTTTGGATTTCCCTTCTCTTTTTGAAACTCAGGAGCAGTAACATTGTTGTGGTGTCACCAGGGCTTTAAGTAGAAGCTTTTTCAATATCATATACAAGCCATAGTTGCTGCTTATTTATCTTATGCAACTAACAACCATTGACAAAGCTGATAGTCCTGACTTGTTATAGGTATGATGTTACTTGTTGTATCATATATCTAGATGCAATGACAGAAAGAGCAAAATACAAGTCGGGCGGCACACTACGCTAAGCACAGATTTTTAGCTTATGTGTTTTTAAGCCCCGCCCTTAATTATATTGGCCACACCCCCAGTTTTTTCATCCCACTTAAAGCCCTGCCTCTAATGGAAGTGATTTTCACCCTGATAAAATGTTAAAAGGTTCTGTGCCAGGAAATTACAGCCCAACTTCTAATATTGTTAGGGTTGAAGAAAGCAATCACTAAACACATATCTGCGATGCGCCCTTTAGGAGTAGAGAGGGACAGATGATATCACAAAGCTAGAGAGCTTGGCCTGGCTTTTGAGAAAAATATGCCGGGAAGGGGCTGGTGTGAATGAAGCTTCACATCAACAGAATGCTCTCGGAAATTTGTATCTGATCCCAGTTGAGGGAAACTATCCCTAGATAACTAAGTGGGGGAGGTGCCATATAACAATTGGGCTGGACCTTGATAGCTACTAGGAGCCCTGGAGAGGAGACCCTGACTCTCACTGTTTTAAAAAAGGCTGTTGGGACATATTTCTAGTACTACAAATAATGGGTGGATAGTGTTGTATAAACTGCATGTTCTAGTAACTTTACCAATCTCTAGTTTGAACATTAAACAAAAATCGTGACTCCACAACATCCTATAACAATACGCTTAGACCTGGAGGGGGCAAACCAGGAACATATTTGTGGATCATTTTAATGTGTTTTAATGAGTCTAAGATACTGCCAGCAAGAGTGGAAAAGGTGACAGATTGTGTCTACAAAAAGACTGAAAAATATGTATTGTAATAAAAGTAAGAAGATTTTCCAAAACATCGTTTAAATCAATATCAATTGTGTATATTTTTAAATAAAATTGTTCTATTTAAGAAAATTGAAGTTAAATAAGTAATTTAATTTAATTTAAAAACCTGTAATATTATCTAACATTTTGGTTAAAGTAAAAAAATAATTTACTAATAAAATAAACCTTTATATGAAGTGAAATATTTCAAATCTGTTGTTGGTGATACAAGACAAAAACCACACTCTTATTCAACTCAGTTCAATTAATTTGATGGTTCCCCGTGAGCGTGGATTGCATGTTGCATCATCAACAATTGATTTAAAATATTGAGTTGAGTGGTTCATCCACTAAATCCAGCAACCCCTCTCAAAGAGTGCTGAGAGTTCAATAGGAACTGGCTCACAGTGAATAAAATGGAATATCTGAATGTAATTTTAAAATAGTTTTTAAAAAACGTATAATAATGAATGTACCTATATTTTTAAGACATAATTTGCTTTTAATTTCATTATATTTTCACATAAATTTTACATTAACTATATATTTGTAAAAACAGTGAATAAACAGGTGTCCAAAATTATTTTTATTTAAAATAAAATTCAAAATTAAGTAGATTTACATTATCGAATATGATTACTAAAGCAAACATTTTTAAAATGTTTAAAATGTTTTAAATGTTTCTAAAATATAACACTATTTCTAAAATATATTTATTTATTTTTAAAACTTTTTAAAAAAAGGTTTCTTAATTTAATGAATTAGTTCATTATCTCAAACTCTACAAATGCTCTGAGCATTGTAGAAATATGAAGACTCACTTCTTTCAATATGACATAAAACTATAGATATTTAAAAAATCTATTTTTAACTCTTATTGACTAAAGTAACCGGATCCCCAAAAACATTTAATAAAACACATAAAGTAAATTAAAGGTACTTTTCTAACTCCATTCCCACAAACATTGGTGACATATATAGTACTCTAACTCTACTATCATTAACATTAGTGGAAAGTGCATAACTTTAAGCCTGCAAAAATGAGTGAAGGAGCAAATATTTGTGAGGTGTGGTGAACCGGATAATCTGCTGTAACACCTGTCCAAAACGTCCCAAAAACATTGGGGGAAGAGCACATATTTTTTGGAATGGGGTCAGATTTATTATTCTTATTCTGGTGCCACATTTGCTGGGGAAGGTGCATATATTGAGGGGTGGTTATAGGCTACATTCAGAAACTCTAGCCCGCAGTTATTAGGGAAAAGCAATACATTTAAGGGAAACTGCTTTAGTTTTGGTACTCCATTCGCCTAAACCTTAGAGAAATGTATTTATATGTAGGGTGGGAGGTTCATATTTACTATTCTGATTCCAGTCCTTCCAGTCCCACAAACACTGAGGAAGGTGCAATTATCTGATGGTGTAAATTAACCATTATAACTCCAGTTTCACACAAACAAATATTAAAAACATACATCATATGTATCAGATAAAAAATACATAACAAAAATATATTATAAACCAATTATTTAACATATATTTACATATGAACTTATAAGAAAAATATACACAAAACTATATTAAATGGATATTACATACCACAATATGTTATGGTACTCTAATTTAAGCATCAGTTGTAGCAAACATAACATGACAAACATTTGCTGCTATGCCAGGAAATGTGCTCCCTCCCCCCTTTTTTGATTGGCTTCATTCTAGAATTATAATGGCGTTGAAACCTAAGAAGGCATTGAATCGCTACTGCAACTACCCCCTAAACTCAAGTGGTAATCTCTTATGTAAAAGGACACCAATCCTAATGCACATTTCCAGATACTTAGCAATAGTTGCACCAACTGTACTACGGAGGATTTCAACTAAAGTGAGTGTTATTTACCACAATGAACTTGGGAAAAGTGTGTGAAAGTATGTCGGCAATGTGCTCTTTCCCTCTTTTTTGATTGACTCCAATTTATAGGTATTGAGTTGATGAACTCGTGTGAAGGCACCTGTTCTTCAATGAGTGGTACTGAAGCCTGAGATGACTCTGAGAAGCATTTCCAAGCACCCTAAAGACCCTTCTGTTACTCTCGCTGAAGAAGGGTAACAATCCTTAAACATGTGGTCAGAGGAACATAGCACTGGATGGGCCATCAATGGTAAATACTACAAAGACTTTCAACTAAAGTGAATGTTTTAATGCAAAGTAATTGGGAGAAATGTGTGCTAGTGTACCAGGCAGTGTGCTCTCTCCCCTTGTCCTTTTAAGAAAAAGGAAATCCCTACTACCAATATTATGTCCCTCTTTATTTTGGCGCTCACAATATTTTTAACCTCTGTTTTATTGTCAAATCAAACAGTATTTTGGATTCGCTCTTCAGATGCCATACCCTTTTATTTGTTTTACCGTAAAATTTGGGAGAGCACTAGAGTTCAGATGGATGTATTCCAATTTTCCATAACAAACAAGTAGAGGTGGAAAGTCTTCCTCAAAAGGATAATTTCATACATATAATCTGTGGTTTAATTAAAGTCAATGCAAGCATACCCGTACAAAGTTGATATTTGATAATACTGTTGGCCAATTCACTAAAGTAAAATTATTTGTGGAGATCTCAGGACACAATGATTTACATCTACTTTTAGGTGGTTATATCTGCATGGTTGTCCCTTCAAATGAGGGGGTGGAGACTATTACAACCACATTTATGGCTGTAAAGTTACAAAAACATGTTATATCTGTTTAGAGAGTCCTCTGCAATCATGGTGAAGATTTCCACCCTCTGGAGCCTGGATGTCTCGCTGAACCTCCGTCTGGAGCCTGGATGCCTCGCTGGACCTGCGTCTGGAGCCTGGTTGCCTTGATGGACCCGCATCCGGAGCCTGGATGCCTCGCTGGACCTGCGTCTAGATGCCTTTCTGGACCTGCGTCTGGAGCCTGGATGCCTCGCTGGACCTGCTTCTGGAGCATGGGTGCCTCGCTGGACCTGCGTCTGGAGCCGGGAGTGGGATGCGGAGGAACAGTGGAGTCGATGAGCCGTGGCAGTAGACATTGAGGTGCGGCGATTGCCGGTACCTGGTGATGAAGTCTGGCAGGTCGCATGGAGACACATTGCTGATCTGTGTGGGAAGATCACCTTGAGCCTCTTGGTGATGTGAATGGGAGAGGCGCTCCTGCGCACCAACGTAGTAGGGTCTGTATCGTATACTACGATCCACCACTACACCAGGGTGCACGGAGCAGATTACCAATGGTGGGCGGAGCCTCTCTGCATCACAGGCTGGATAATGTTGTGCTGGCCGGATGCTGTGGAGGGTGAGGCTCCTGAGCTATGCCAAACTTGTGTGGTGGTAGCATTGCAACTTCACGCCTGAGGGGGCCCTGCTGCATCAACTGCATCGGAAGGTTCACCAGCAGACTTGTCGGCGACTGCTGCACCCAGGCTTGTGAAATCGAACCTGGCTGAGGCTACTGCTGGCTGAGTCACAGATTTGGAGAGAGTGCAGCGGATTGCGCCACGCTGTCAATGTCCAGGTAAGGAGAAGGTGGGAAGCGTAGCATAGGAGGCCTGGGGTTCAAGTTGCCCTAGCCTAGCACCTGTAGAGGACGCACCCCCAGTGGTGACTCATCCACTATGGCAGAAGAGCATCGCCCCACTGCTTTCAAGCAGTGCAAGAAGAGGGAAAAACATCACATGATGATAACTTCCTGATGTAATCATGCTATGTTTTCTTTGCGGTCGGGAGGATGGGTAGGGCTGCTCCACTCATGAAGCAGGGCAGGGCCAGAGTGGCATGCCCACTCAAGTGCGCAATGACTGTTTGGTCGGCCCACTCAGGCCGCCCAAAGCAGTCATACGCACTGTCCTGTTTGCAATGCAGGCTGCATTGCAGCCTACATGAAGAAAATGCCCACCCCTCCAGCCTTGTCCCAGCGCCAATGACCAATCCCAATGCTGCATTGAGATTGGCTTAGGGGAGGGAGCCTGGCTGCCTACTTCCTGTTCCTGAAAGTAGTCTCAGGAGAGCAGAAGCAATGAAGACACAGGACCCAGCCTCAAGGTAAGATTTCTCTCATTTAAATATTTACAACACCCCTCACCCCCCCGCGTCCACGCCCCATCCAGTGTCCTTTCCGAAGTTTCTCACCTCCCAGCTGTCCATTCCCCCTGCAGTACTTCACAATGGCGGCCGCTGTGCGGCCATGCGCAGCGGGAGTACCACTGGTGTGCTAAAGGTATATATGAAGTTACGGCGCATACCATTACATCACATTCCATTACAATGCATTCTAATACTAGGCATATTGCAACAGTAGGGAAAGTGTTGGATAGCGGAGATGTAAATATTACTATTCCCACATCAGTGAGTGCAACCCTAAAACTAACCCTTGCCCCAAAGCAAACCCTGACCCTAAAATGTATCTTTGAGCCTCCAAAACACACCCTAAAAATCATATTTGTCCCAAATGCACACCCCAGTTTTAATAACTGACCCCAAAACGCACCTCTAAATTCAAATTGTACCCCTAATACACCCCAGATTTCATCTCTGACACCCGAAACCCATACCCACCCTAAAACTTAGATATCCCATTACTGACCTCACAATGCGTTGTAGTCGAATGCGATGTAAAGGCACCTGCGTTGTTGGGGTTGCGTTGTAAAGGCATTACAATGTAATGCCTGCATTGCAATGGACATCTCCCATGCCAAAGGCAAGCAATAGGCAAGCCTGTCTGCTTCCGTATGCCTCTGGAACGCACTCAGCACCAAGCACCCTTCCTCTCAGACACTCCACCGCTACGACGCCAGCACCCTCCTCGCCATCAACTCTGGACGCCAAATTCCCTACCAGGACCTACCTCTGTTCCGGGTCGGACATCCCCATCGCCATCACTGATGGCTACTAAATCACCTGCAAGGACCACCACAACAGTCCAGGAGGAGGCATTGCCATCACCTACAGATGCACATCGGATTGACCACACACTCTAATGACCCAACGGTGGCCATGGAACACCTCAACTTCCAGATCCGGACCAACCCCAAGCCCATTGTCTGCGGCACCCTCATCAGGTAGGCCCCCTGGGCCATGGACCCCCATTCTCTGTTACCATTGTAGACTTCATTGCACCCCAGGCTCTCCCATCCACTGATGACATCCTACTCGGTGAAGAAAAGTTCCACCTGGACAATCCCAGTGACCAGAACACCAACCCTCCTGGGGAAGCTCTCCAACATCAGACTCAAGTAGCTAGTCACCGCAGCAAGCCGCATAGCAGGTACATGGTCGAGCACATCTCCTTTGCCAGCGGGGACTTCAACTACAGCCACACCACAGCTACAGCCACTCTCCGGGACCGACCATTATTGTCTACATCACGTCTTCACCATGCCCACCGTACACCACCGCCATCATCGTCCCCCCTCGCAGCTGGATCAAGGCCACCGAGGAATGTATCGTCAACTCCCTCAGCACCACCACTCCCGCAACGCTTACAGACGATGACACCGCAGCACGCAACCGCCACCGATGGATCTCCAACTGCGCCGACACCCAGGCACCCCTCAAGAACAGCACTGCGTCAGTATCTTATACCTGCCTGATGGCCAGCGTAAGGGTGACGCAGTGCCACGGGGATAGGCTGGCCCCATGCATTGCTGGAGTTGTGTCATGGTTGTGACATGACTGCAGCAATTTGAGACTTTAGCGCAGACAGATACATCAAGATTCCAGATGTATCTATCATTACTTGTGTCATGGAGCGCTGTCCAGTGAATACAGCGCATCCATGGTGTTGCAAGAAGGGGGTAGTAAAAAGTGTTGCAACGCTGTCTCGTCGCAGGGCTGCAACACTTTTCATGACTGAGGCCCAGGAAAGCGCACTATCTAACTTATGGTGCGCATTCCTGCCCTGTAGTTTTGTTGCAGGGCAGCGCAGCAACATTGCTTGCAGTGCTGTCCAGCACCAAAACCTGCTGAAAAGAGGCCCCAAATGTTATCTCCATTATTAAGACCAGCTATTTTCTGGTTTAAAAAAACTGCCTCTAACTGCAGTTAGCTGCACTTTTTTTGGTCCTCCAAAGTTCATAAATCCTCTTGTAAATCTCGCGAAGTGGAGTTAGCGGCCGTTTTTGCACAGGAACGCCTCCCTTGTATGTCATTATCGCTAACAGAAGTGGCGATCTTTAGAATGGAAATTTTTGCAGGAAAACTGCCACTAACAGGTTAGCGGTGGCTTGTTTATAAGGCGATAAAAATCTTGCTTCAAAACCATCGGAAAAGTGCGGCTAAGGTCGAGTTAACTCCTTGTACATATGCCCCTGTATGTCTTTCACATTCACCAGGTAGGTAATCACAAAATGTGTGAATCCTGAAACAAATGGAGGTGCTCAGGATTTTATAATGTAGATCTGGTCAGCTGAGTTACCAGAAACGTCCAGACCAAAAGGCTAACTCTTTTCTCTAATAAGTTGTTCAAAACTATTTTCACTTTCTTGGGAATCAAATATATCTTCTAATCCATCTTGCATGACAGAATTCTATTCACGTTTCTTTTTTCTTTTAACCTTAAATCTTTATTTTACGTAAACTTAGATTATTCATCATCTTTGTGGCTAGAGAAGAAGGTGGGGCAGATTTCATGCTCGAGCTGCTGTCCTCTCACACCATGTACTATCAGTAGTTGTCATTGCACATCATATTGGTTGTATTCTATTGTAAGATTGTATAGTGGTTCACATCCAAAGGGTGGCCGCAAGTGTTTCTGGGTACTAGATTTGAGGTTATGGCATTTGGTGTTCAAGTTGGGAAGTGCGCATGCTTATAGTGCAATAGGGTGTGGCTGGGCAACCTGCGCAAACCTGGTAAGTATTCCCACAGTAACTTCACGTTTATCCAATTCTGTGGTGCTTCAAGGGAGAGAGCGGCCACCTGCGCTCTCACACTGGCTGAGAAAACCCAGTCCTCGAAAGTCCCGAGCAACAAACTCAAATAACAATTATAAGTAATAAATGGGTTTGTTTTCGGGCCGATGTATTCCTCCAATCCACATTCTTTAGTAGTCCCCTGTAGCCAACAGGTGTTTCGTCAGGTAGATGTGTGAACATCACTGACTTCATCAGGGCTCATTCAATGTATCTGCACGAGTAATTCTGAGAGGTAATACCTCAGTATGCAAATCTGGCCTCTTGTATGACCACTGTTCTCAGGCTGATCTACATTCACCTGTATGAAGGGTAGTACCCCTCGAACTATCCATCCCGGCGAGGGTTTCCCTCTGGAACGTGATGAGCAGTGCTTTAATGGTGAATGCCATCCTACCACCTGGTAGTTTCAGCATCAAACGCGTGCAGAACTTGTTTTCTAGTATTGCACGCAATCCACAAGCATTCAACCAACCAGCCCTTTTTCCAGTGGCTGGGGTAGGCTAGACATATACCAGCTGAGGTGCACATTATTAATGATAATTTATGATGGACAAATGTGCGTCCCAATGCGTCTTTTTCTATTGTGACACTATACATTCATAACCTCTGCAATACTATTCTTCCCCAATCATAGCAAACCAATATATAACCCGTAGGAAGTAGAATTCTGTACTTACTTACGGCCAACCTAGTTGCTTCCTCCTGCCTTAAGTGCACGTTTCTTCCTAGATCAGGAAAGTCAGCACCGGCAGGCAGCCGCTATACGCATTGATTTGGCACACTGCTATAGGGTACTGGCGAAAATGGAAATCCACATATATATGTTACAGGTCGTCCTACTTTTGAGTTGCATTAATGAGCGATGCTAGTAGTGACATCAGATCTTACATGGGTGGTAACTTAGTGGCAGTGGTCGAAGTGGGGGGAAAAAAGGAGGGGAACTGTGGGCGGAGAATCAGAGGGTGGGAATAACCCAAGGATTGGATCAGTGGGCGGAGCCAGAGGTGTGGCCAGAATTCGCAAACATCCCAATTTTTAGTATTTGTGTAATGGAATTTCACTGCCCAGTTTAATCAATCAATGGATACACATGATTATTTAAGGTTATAATGAGTTATTGACATTAAAATACATTCACAAAGTGGGATATGCTTCTAATCACTGAATGTCCCAAATACGATAAAATTTGGAAGCACAAGCCGTTTGTCGCCGAGCCATGGTGTTTCTATCATGAGCACTTCTCCCTTTTTCCACAACAGTAGTTCAAACATGAATGGCAAAATATCCTAGTTTGCAACTGTTTACTATATAATTATGACTCTGCCATATTTGCCTCATAATGCAAAATCTGCTGCAAGATCTGACCATTTAAACTAATAAATAGTTTCTAGCTCAAATGTATCAAAAGTTAATAAAAAATGTGACTTGTGTTGCTGCGGAGTAGATGGCTTATTGCAAAGGTTGACTGATCACCTTTCTCACTGCTGCATTTGTATGTTACACTGGTACTAATAAGGTAAAATCTTTCCAGAGACTGTTAGCACGCGTACACATGTCAGAATAATAAAATATCAGAAATATACTGCATTACGCTGCAGCCGTGTTTTTTAATGCAGAATTTAGTCAACACTGCCGCATGAATTTGTCCTCCTTTGCTGCATAATTAAATCTAGTGGCCCCACAGCAGGCAGCACATGTTAAAAGTGCTTCTGAATGAAGCAGAGAGACTGTGAAGTTTGCGAACTTAGTTTGGTGTGTGTGCAAATTCTGCATTGCCAATCTCTGGTGAGTTGCAGTTTCTACTTCTGAAACAAGGCCAATGGAGGTACCTATGGGTGAGGCAGACTGGCCTCAAGGGCAGGGCCAGCCTTAGCACTGGTGGTGCCTTGTGCATTAATGTTTTCTATTGTCCCCCAATGACCAACTCTGCCATGGATTCCCTCACTACCACCCTTTAACAGTGCCCCTCAAGTCTCCATAACCACACTCTCTCTTAGATGCATTTAATTTGATTTACAGCTCCACTCAGTTCAGTTCAAAAGCTTTATTCGGTATGTAAGAATACAACCATATAAGCAGAACAAAACACATAAAATACATAATAGACTAAAATATCTTATACACTGAACATGACAAAAAAAAACTATGTTTAAAACATTGTTAAAGTGCATAGTGCTTCCTTGAGTAGTTCAGACTTAAACTTAGTTTTCAACAAAGCATCCACATTATATTTATAACAAAGTGCAGATCCCAAATAATGTATCTAGTATGTGCAAATATGCAAAAGATGCTAAGTATAGTAACAATCCCATAAATACAATATTCATCCAGAATTCGCTCAGACTACAGAGTTCATATCAAAGTCTCGGCGGTACCTAAATGTGCAAAGTACATAACAAAAATAGAACTAAACAACACAGACTATGGACTTCCTTATATTCATACATTTTAGCACATAGGATGCCACAAAAAAACAGGTATCAGGGCTTTCTAGAGTTGTTAGGAACTTCATTGCTGATTTAGTGGAGCGTATCTTATATTTTAAAAGGATAGGTTTTAAATAAAATTTCCTAAAATGACAATAAAATTTGCAGAACAATAAAAAGTGACAGCAGCTTTGTTTTGAAATATTATCACAGGGACACAGCATATTAGATTTGATCTTTATATCCGGGAATGAGACTAGATGATGCACAATCCCAAGCCTTAGTCGGGTTAGGACAAATCTGTGCGAGTTGTAAGTCACAAACGCAAGGTATGTCTGAAAACCTCTCCTTAAATTCAAATCAAGGTAAGAAGCAACTGTTGTTAAATTGTTAGACTGATTCTCTCTAGCCGCATTCTTAAATGCTAGAAACTTCGATTTTATATCTTTCTTTGATATCAGTGCAGCTGCTTCGGGGTTCAGACGAATATTACAGTCAAACAGAAGGTTAAACCAGTAGTAAATATAGCTCAGCCATGGTATACGAGACAAATTATCAAGTTTCAAACAATCCTTGATAATTGTTTGTGTAAATGCTGTCTCAGTTTTGGACCAGATGGAGCGCCAAAGTAGCAATGGGCGTAATGCGGCTAAGTCCATGATAAAGTCGATACCGGCTTCCATATGAGTTAAGATATTGGGAACTGAGGAGGGGGCACATAGCAGTTTCTTCAAAAACTTGTTTTCATCATTCTGTAAACCATTAACAGGATGGTGGCCCCAAACTCCTGCTCCATACAAAGCGGATGAGATACACCTGGCTTTGTAGATAGCCAGCATGTCTTTCATTCTCCTTTGCCCTAATTTAGCCGCAAATCTAAAAATACTACTGGTATTTCTGTTCATCTTTAACCTCACATTCTCGTCCTCTTTTGTCCATTTCCCATCACCTGAAAATGTTATCCCCAAATAACAGAAACTATTGACCGATTGTATCTTCACTTTATCAATAAAGAAGGATGAATTGGATTTCACCCTCTTTCCGCAGGTCATAACAAAAGTCTTGGTCTTATTGATTATCAGTTTCCTCTCTTTGGTAAATAACACAAATCTATCTATAAGGCGTTGCAAACCATTCTGTGTTCGTGATAAAAGAACTGCATCATCTGCGTATAATAAGATAGGGGTAACGCTTCCATCAATCAAAGGGGCGTCTGAAGATAATTTGCTTAAAATCAAATCAATTTAATTTATAAATAATGAGAATAAAAACGGGGCCAAGACGCACCCCTGGCGAATTCCTCTTGCGACTTTAAAAAAGGGCGTGCATTCTCCCATGGGACCATAACGTACTTTACATGAAAGGCCGGAGTATAGCCGGGCCAGAAAGTAAACACACTCTTTAGGGGCACCCAGATCTAACAGGGTGTCCCAAAGGATGTTGTGGTCTACAAGATCAAAGGCACTACTTAGGTCTGCGAAACAAAGGAAAAGATTACCATCCTTAGCAACGGTATATTTATGTATAAGGAGGTCTAAATTAACACACTGTTCCATCGTCCCCAGACCTTTCCTAAATCCGTATTGTGCCTTTGAAATTATCATGTTATCCTCGGCCCAAGTCTCGAGTCTATTTAAAATTATTCTACTCATAATTTTTATAGATGCATCTAATAGAGAAATGGGACGGTAATTACTTGCCTCAGACCTGGATCCCTTCTTAAAAAGAGGAATGATTATGGACTGGCCCCAGGAAATTGGCATCTGACCCTCCACTGTTGCATTAAAGAACCTGGTCAGAATGGGGGCCCACAGATCTAACTCGGACTTATATAAATCCAGCGGGACTCCATCCGGGCCAGGCGCCTTTCCACCTTTACTGTTACTTAGGCCCTCATAAACCTCATCAAGGCCAATAGCCAAGGGCAATCTTGGCCAAGTAAACTCGTTGTCCAAATGGGAATCTAAAATTAACCTATCCGGATTAAAAATATTTAAAAAGTGATGCATCCACGAATGACAGTCGACATGAGAGGTTATTTCAGGCACTAAATCATTTTTTAAAAAAGGACTATTTATAGTCTGCCAGTATAATTTACTATCATTTGTTTCAGCCGCACAGCTGAGATTGTACCAGGCCTCCTCTTGGAGAGCTTTTTTCCTTTTAATAAGTAATGTTTTATAAACAAAACGGCAGTTTTTAATTGTTGTGCAGTTTCGTGGTTTGGAGCTCAACGCGTGTTTTAAAGCATGGAGAGCCTGAGTACAGCTTTTATCAAACCAACCAATGTTGATTACTTTTTTCCCCTTATGTGGTTTTGTGAGTAGGTTGTCGATTGTTTCATTGATAATACATTGGTGGTTTAGTATAACATGCGAGTTTACCTCATTGCCGATACAATAGTTTACCTCCGTGTTACATTTTCTTAAAACCTCCTCCAATAACTCGTGTGGGACAACCTTTGTCCATTTAATCCTAAACCCATTAGGTCTTACAGCCTCGATATGGTTAATACGATCGTTAGCATCCATATTTTTGTAACCCCAACAATGCAATGATAAAGAGATACTGTTATGATCACTTAAAATTTGCTCATTAACACACAAGTTGGAGTATGCACAATCATTAGACAGTAAAATGTGGTCAATATATGAATTAGCTCCTCTACCAGTAAAAGTTGGACAGTTTTCGTTAATGCTGTTCTTCGTACAACTTAACATATCCAAGTCAAACTTAGCTAGCATCATATTAAGGGCAGTGCCATACGTACAATGTGAGAAGTGTAAACAATCGTTTTCCTTCATGTTACCACTTTCCCTTCTTAGACCACATAAATTAATCGAAGCAAAAGGACAGGGACTTATATTGAAATCACCCAACCAAAGGACTATAGATTGGTGGCCTGTAACTGCCTGTGACCTCTCAATTTCTTTTTCAAGATGAATCAGGATTTTACCTCTGTCAGCAGTGAATACATTATTATAAAAATTTATCAGCAACAAATCTTTCCCTTTATCAAACTCTAGACATAATACCTGAGAATAGACATCCACTGAAACACAACTTTTAATTTTGCAGGAATTTAGTTTAGTCGATATTAAAAACAAGAGACCTCCTTTAGCTCTTCCAGCAATCGAACTCACTGCATTCAAACTATGTGAGACATAACCATCAATAAAGATAGGTTCCTCGCACCACGTTTCCTGAAGACATATTATATCGTACCCTATGTTAATAAAATCCTTCCACAAAGGGGAATCTAATTTCCTTTTCAAACCAGCAATATATCCACGTAACAACGCGGTAACCTGTATCAGGATCACACTTTGCCACTGTACAATCATTAACTGGATCTACGAAGGAAGAATCTGGATTTAAAAGGGAGTCTGCAATGGTACAATAGTTCTGAGTCTTTTTAATTCCTATGTTCTCCATAACAGCATCCACTTTATAGGGTTCAGGTGGAGGGGGCGAAGGAACAGTCACTGCTTTATCAAGAATGCCACAAATAACTAATTTCTCATTCGAGTTCCTGGTATTATCGGACAGTCAGTCGTTTTCCTCCAATGAGGACAGGGCAGAGTATCGGTTAGAAAGGGGGAGGGTATAATCCCTTTGCCTGCTGAGTTCCTCATTATTGTGTATATTCCCTCTATTAAAGTACACCGGGGCTCTCAGTGGCAAGAATGGAGGGTAACCAACCCCACCCCTAATTAAACCGGGTTCATACAGCTCAACCTGTTGAGGCCGTGGCAATTGCGGACCATTCAAATAGCTATAAAAATAACCTAGAGGCCTAGCAGAGACTAAATTAACTTGGTTGGGTAGGGAGGCGGCTCTTAGGAGGACGGTTGCCACATGTTGTGGGTATTTAAAATTGACTAGTATACAGTCCCCTGTGGTAGTTTTCCTACCTTCCCCTATCCAGCCAACTCTGCGGGTAGACAAAATATCGTTAGACAATGCCAACGGGAATCCACAATTTTTATTGAGCCAGGCAAGTGACTTATTCTTTAGAGAGTCATGAGTTTCCTGGCTGGAGTTGAGCATACTGGAATCGACCTCCGGAACGTTGATCAATACCACTGTGTAAGGAGCACACTGTGGTGGGAGGTTAGCGATATGGTTTCTCTTGTATTTAATATGCCCAACATTTCCCTCGGCTGCAGGCTTCTGAATATTATTTGGGCGTGTAAGTGCAGAGAATGATTTTCCTGATGAAGTGGCTATAGTGGAAGATGAAGGAACTGGTGTCACAGTAGATGGCGCATTTATGGGCCGACTTAACTGGCTACTGTCCCCCAGAGCCAAGGAAGCTCCTATACTGTGAATACCAGACGGGTGCAGAATAGGTTCCATGGCACCATCTGTTGGTTTTTGGACCATAGGGGCCGAAGCGGCCAATTGGGGGGTTAACAAAGGGGAAGATCGTTTTTCATAGGAAGCCAAGAGGCCCTTTAAACTATCTACTTCTGCTGAAACTGAGTCTAACTTCGCCAACAAAGGACTGATTAAAGTCTCTAATTTGGTCTCAAAAATTGAAACCAAATGTCCTATTGATGCTGCATGCAGAAAAACCCCCTCAGCATTATCGTTAGTCCCCAATGTTTCTTTTGACAAATCTGATATTACCCCCCTGCTTGATTGAAAAGTACCCTGCTTTTTTGACTTATGAGTCATCACCCTCTTCACTGGTGCTTTCCTGCACGCCCGCACTTTCCTCTGCATAGGAGAGGGAGTTGGGGTGGTTTTGGAACAGGATGCTATAATCAATGGGATGGATGAATTGATTGGGGAAATGGGTTCACCAATACTTCCAGCATTATCCACATCAAGGGGTACATCAGCAATCACATCAGCATCGTCAGTATTAACCCTACTGCTTTCAGCGAAAGATGTTTCGGTATTAGGTACTAATGCGTCCACTAGGGAAACTTCAGAGTTAGATCTGCCCAGTGAAAGTCTCCGATCTTTATTGATCTTATTTACGATTTTTACCAGGTAGTTGTCCATAGTCCTCTTTTCCCCTGCGCCAGATTGGTTAGAAGACTTGGACTTCGGCATGAATGATGGCAAATGCAGTAACCTTTAAGACAGATATATATGTAAGACTGATCACTTACAAGTTCGTTGAAAATCAAAATTCCGTGGCCCTGCCCTGCCTCCTCCTGCCCCGGACGGCCACAGACGGTCCCGCCCTTGTCCCGGGCTTCTCCCGGCGCTACCCGCGCGCGATCCCGCGACGCGGGAGCAGCGTCGTTGCTTTAAGCGCCTCCTGGCGCGCAATTAGGGCTCAGCTGGGTTTGTCTCGCTGGGGCTGCTGAGGCGTGTAGTCCCGTCTCCCCACCGCGGCCGCGATAGGTGTTGACGCGGCGGCGGGAGACCGGGACAGCTTGAGGCAGCAAAGCTACGGGAGCAGGCAACAGAGTCCGCACCACCAACAAGGGACAGAGTGCAGGTAAGTTTTGGTTCAGGAAAGGTCCCGCACTATCCAGGCAGCGTCGTTGCTTTAAGCGCCTCCTGGCGCGCAATTAGGGCTCAGCTGGGTTTGTCTCGCTGGGGCTGCTGGGGCGTGTAGTCCCGTCTCCCCACCGCGGCCGCGATAGGTGTTGACGCGGCGGCGGGAGACCGGGACAGCTTGAGGCAGCAAAGCTACGGGAGCAGGCAACAGAGTCCGCACCACCAACAAGGGACAGAGTGCAGGTAAGTTTTGGTTCAGGAAAGGTCCCGCACTATCCAGGCAGCGTCGTTGCTTTAAGCGCCTCCTGGCGCGCAATTAGGGCTCAGCTGGGTTTGTCTCGCTGGGGCTGCTGGGGCGTGTAGTCCCGTCTCCCCACCGCGGCCGCGATAGGTGTTGATGCGGCGGCGGGAGACCGGGACAGCTTGAGGCAGCAAAGCTACGGGAGCAGGCAACAGAGTCCGCACCACCAACAAGGGACAGAGTGCAGGTAAGTTTTGGTTCAGGAAAGGTCCCGCACTATCCAGGCAGCGTCGTTGCTTTAAGCGCCTCCTGGCGCGCAATTAGGGCTCAGCTGGGTTTGTCTCGCTGGGGCTGCTGGGGCGTGTAGTCCCGTCTCCCCACCGCGGCCGCGATAGGTGTTGACGCGGCGGCGGGAGACCGGGACAGCTTGAGGCACCAAACCTACGGGAGCAGGCAACAGAGTCCGCACCACCAACAAGGGACAGAGTGCAGGTAAGTTTTGGTTCAGGAAAGGTCCCCAGCTCCACTCATATCACTGTAGGGTGTCAGAGCACTTTACATCACACACATTACACAGAGACAATCAATATGTGTATAAATCACTGTGTAGAAAATGTTACATAAGACTAAGGACTATATGGTATAGGAGTCACATGACAACAATACTAGTAGGCCATATAGTTTAATAGTGATTGGTCTGGAGAAACACAAACTCAGAATTTAAAACGTAATACCATGGTTGGGGGTTCTCTTTAATAATCAGAATTGATTTCTGTCCAAAAGAGCCCTTTTTGCAACATTAGGATAATCAAAGACTGGGGGGGGGGGAGGGGTTAGGGAGGGAACATAACGCTCTAATTTATGCCTTGCAGTTTGGATGCAGCTCCTAGATGAAAGGTAATAGCTCACTGTTCTATGTTAGTGTTTTAACTTATAAACTGCAAGTAACAAAAGGATCTCTCTGACAAAAGCAGTAGTCCACTGACCTATTTACATTATGTGCACTTTGTGATCTGAATGGTACATGTTCTTTGAAGCAGGCACATTAACCCTCTGAGCTACCTTTCCATGAGTCAAAACTTCCACTAGACAAAATTCCGATCTCTCTCTACGGAGAACATTAAACACAAGAGTTATCATGACATTTTTGTTATTGCCGAAAATTGCTGGAGGCCAGGAAGGAGGCAGCAAGCGCTCTTAAAACCTTAATATACTTGCAAACATAATGCCTCCACCCAAAGTCAGCACCCGGTGTGGTCACACCAGTTGCACTGCCCTGGAGCTGGCCCTTCTCAAGGGTCCTGTGACCTCAGTGACAGACTAACAGTCGCTCTAGGGTGTGCTGCTTCATAGGCCTGCTCGCAAGATGAGGTGAACTTCAGTATGGATTGTGGTGGACAAGCCTTGAAGGTTAACCCTCATTTGCCATGCTAGGGTCCACCTGCTGGTGCTAAGACACCAGGGCTTCTAAGGTCTTGCGAAGCCTTCTAAGGTCTAGCATGGGATTGTGCTCTCTCAGGAGAGTGGTCTGGTGGACTGGTTATTAAGGCTGAACCTGGTTCCCCAGTTCAGAATCCAGCAGCTCTGGCCCACTGAGAAAACACACTGCCTTCAACTACAACCCAATTGTTGACGGCTATAAACACCTGGATGCGGCTCAATTTAAATGACGCACTAGACAAGAGCAATATGTGGCCTACAAAAAAAAAGTAACAACATCCTGGAAAAAGCAAACACTCATAGGGAATGCAAAATTTAGCAAACCATGGGAAATGTAAGCAGGAACAACATGGTTACCTTAACGCTTTTACACTCACTATTCAGAAATCAGTGAGTGCTTTTGCCTGAAAAGTTAAGGACATGAATACAGGGCCCTAAATGGACCCATTTTAATGTCCATTGCTTATATCCTTACAAAACGTAAGCAGTATAGTAAAAAGACCACATCCCTGGAAGCAGAGCCGCAGTACACATTTTGTTTTCCAATCCACACATTGCAGTACCTCCAGGATTGGTGCACTAGTTGCAAGCCCAGAGAAAACAAAGACAAGAAAACAAAAGTAGCTCTTCACTGGCAAACTCTGTAAAAGTGGCGCAAATGTGTTTGGGTGTGAATAAAATCAATCTGGCCAGTTTGCTACCACTCTGTCTTAATTTATTTAGTCATTTTTCATATTTTTAACCTTTTATTCTGGATGCTGCACTTTGGAATTAAAATGTCAGAAAAATAGGACATTTCCAGCAAAACTGTTTTTCTTTTCTGAATCCATTTCACAGGGGAGCAAATCAAAGAAAGGAGAGGAAAGAGAGTGAGATCCCCGTCTTGAAGTCACGGGTTTCACTAAGAGAAGAACTGCTAGACAAGGGAAGAAAGAAAGAGTGGGGGGCTAGGGGGGACAGCAGAAGCGGCGGAGCAGAAGTGGACACTGTATTTTTCTTCTCTGGGCAAGAAGGAAAAGACAGAGTGCTGTTACTTCTCTGCCGCCCGTCCTCGAATGCCAGGAACGCTGAGCTTTATTTATAGGCGTTGGCAATTTCGTGCGTCCTGGGACGCATTTTCAAATTAAAAAAGTAGGGGAACGGAATCCTTGGATTTAAAGAAGTAGGGGCATGCCGTGCCCTGCCGATCCCGCCCACTTCAACCACTGCTTGGTGGAGAGTCGAGTAGAGGTAGGTATTCTAGAATCGTCCATCAAAGGGTATGACATGGACCTATGAATGAGCAGATTCAGTTAGCAATCTGATGCAGCCGGTGATGCAAGGTGGTTCAAAGGTAGTAGGGTAACAAAAGCCCCCTCCCCCACAGCCCTTGCGATGGCGGGGGGGGCGAGCTCTTGCACTGGCATGTCTCTGGCCTGAGAGCTCCGGACTGAGGCCGGAGCGTTAGGTGGTGGGTGGGGCGACTGCATTCACTTTGCAGTGGGGAGGGCCTCAAGTTTCGTTATGCCTCTGTTCAAAGGTCAGCAGGCGTTGTTTGTGTTATTAAATTCGTCGGCATATGGGGTAATGAAAGAGAAGAGCGGAACCAGTACTTAATTTTAGCTGGTGGTGTCCGATGCTCGTTACCGCAGTTAATTGTCAACAACAGCGCTTATGTCAGTCTTCCACATGGTGGCACTGTTTGGCTAATTTATGGATGCGCACAATCACAGTTGTTTTGTTCAGTGATTCATATACATAGAAAACGACTAGTACCTGCCACCCAAGCCATTACATCTGTGGCCTGTGGGGTCATGTAATAGTCTCAATTGTCGCTCTTGTATGAGTGTGACGGTTAGGAGTTGTCTTGGTACTGATATTGACAGTGCTAACAGGGGCAATTGGTGGTGCAAGCTCTAGTGGCCTCTTGAGGAGGCCTCTGACACTTACGTTTTTTTACAAATTGAGCACTGGTTGAAGCAAAGGAAAGGGTGGCCTATCGTTTTTCATTTAAAAGTTGCGACTGTAGAATATTCCAAGAGGCAGCTTCATGCCTGAGTTCAGCGTCACCTCCATTTTATGTACAAGGTTCAGTGGTTACACATTCCACGGCTTGCCAACACTAGCTTGTGTGTCATCTTTCATGACTGAAGCTTGGTAGCTGCGGAGATGTGATGATATCACTCATCTGAAGGAATTAATAGTACTGTCACTCGATGAGAGTAACCACTATTGGGTAATGCGTTTTGTTCCCGATAGACAGTTTCGTGACATTGTGATTAGGGCTCCCGGTTTTATGGTATTTATTATTTTAGCATTTCCGTCTGTATTTATCCATATTTATTTTCTGCCCACTTTATCTGTATTTATCCATATTTATTTTGTGTTTTGCGGATAGATGAAGTGGTAAAACTGTACATTTCCATATTTATTTAACTGATAGACGCGCACACATACTTTGATGTCTGTCTTTTTTAGCTATTTCAGCTGCCGCATAGTATATAACAAAACATCCACTGCTAAATAATCGCATTATACCACAAATGTATGTTGACACATGGCATTATTTAATCAAATGGCATCTTTTTTTTATTGTGATTGCTTGAGCTTGTCGAGTATTGTGGTGTTTGTCACGAGAAACATGGTGGCGGCTTATTTACAAGCCTCTTGCGCCGCCGGTGCCCCACTTTTTTCCGTATTAAAAGTGACGTACCGGCGGCGCTACGGGCTTGTAAATATGCCCCATGGTGTTTTGTGAAACATATATGTCGGGCTAACAGCCGTGTACTCTCTGCCTTCTGCATGCATGAAACATCTGTGAACAATAATTGTGGTGCAAAAAACAAGGCTCCTTCTGGTTTCTTTTGTCCAAGGCACTTACCATGCATGCCCTTGTAGGATGGGAACACTGCAGGCTCCTGCAGTTCGCTCAGCAGATTCTGCTACCCGCATACAGTGCGTGGGTGTGTTGTATACACCTGTGAATCACCTACAGTATTTATCCAGGGCAATCAATGGCACTCTCCTCGGAGAAGGCGCTCGAGGATGTTCAGCGGCTGCTCTGTGTCTAAATATAAAAGTAATCACCACGGGCTGCCTCCCTACTTATCTACAAGTACTTTGCTTAGCTCGTAAAACTATACGAAGGCAAGGGGCTGAATTCACTAACAAAGGGAGGTCAGCAAAAGAAGTTTTACTTCCGTAAATTTAGAAAATGTTATGAGAAAAAGTTTTCAAAAAATAGTACAAAGAGGGGTGATTAAGGTTTCCATTGCTATTAGGCGCTAGTATCATTTCAAATAGACCACAGAGTAATGAACAAACAGGGGCAGATTTACAATGAAAGTGACTCAGTGCATTCCGCAAGCCATTTGGCTGCGCTGCACTGAGTCACTTTCAAAGCACAGGGATGCGACATATTTACAACAACATCGCATCTCTGTGCTTCCCCTGTGCTGGCACACAAATGCAGCCCTGCGCAAGCACAGGCACCCTTGCACCATGGTGCAAAGATGCCTGAGTCATGGGGAGATTGTTTTCGCCACCAATAAGTCACAAAAAGTGACATACTGGTGGCACAGGGGGCTTGTAAATCTGTCCTTAAGTGAACAGCTGAGTCACAAGCAGTGGGGCAGATTTACAAGCCCCCTGCACCACCAGTACATCACTTTTTGTGACGTACTGGTGGCGTATCTTACTGCTCCATATTTGTGCAGGAAGGTGCCCTTGAGCCAGTACCAGTTTTCACCTCGTCATTGTTCTTCACAAAATATCCCTTCCCACAACAATGAAGCTTTGCCCATTCACACTACAGTGACTCTTTCATCCTTGCGCACATTTCAAGGGCCCTTCGCCTTCCTCCTCTACCTCTTCTTCTTCTATGCTATTCTCCCCTTAAACCCTTCATTCCCCTAGCATTCAGTGCTACTGGGCAAGGGGTAGAGTGCAGCGTGAAGTCTCCTGTAACCACACACACGAGCGCGCACGCACACAGCACCCACACCCTATTGTGCTACATCAAGGCGTTTAGTGGCAGAGTGTCTTTCTCACTCTTTGCATTGCCAGGATAGTGTAGATAGGGGTGAGTGTACAGGAATGAAAATGTTATGAACAGTGTTAAATTGTGCGCTTTTACCTCATGGAATCAACTGCTTGTTATTGCTATATAACTCACCAAAATTTAATTAGCATTATGCATTTTAAATTTTTCCCCAAAGGGCTATGGCCTGAACATTTTTGTTATATACAAACGTGAATAACAAAAGCTTGTCTTCCTTAAAAAACACAGCAGGTTGACTACTCAGTTTATTCTGCTTTTGAGTTTCAGAATCAGAAATTGCAAAGATGCACTTTATGTCAAGTGTATCTCTTAGAACTATGTGCGCTTCTAAGAATTACAATTGGTGGCAAACATTATACATGCTGTATTTTTAATGAAGCAAAAACAGAGGCACACTCAAACGTTTGTTTTAGTTGAAGTTCCATACTGTAGCACTCACCTAGACCAAGGAGGGCCTGAGACACTCAGTCTCCTTTGACATAACACTGAAGTATTCTTTGTTCACATGGAAAAATGTTTCATATAAAGATCCTGACGTAATAGCTCGGTTCCCACCTCGAATAATAGAAGGGTTACATCAATCAATCAATAATCAATCAGGGTAATTGTAAGCACACCACTCACCAGTGAGGGCCTCAAGGCGTTGAGGGGGGGTGCGGTGGGGTTCCGCAGATCTGTTTAGCCAAAGAGCCAGGTCTTGGGGGGCTTCTTGAAGGTGTTCAGGGAGGGGGCGCGTCTGATGTCTGCTGGTAGTTCGTTCCAGGTATTGGCTGCAATGTGAGAGAAGGATCTTCTGCCTGCTCTGGCTCTGTGGATGTGTGGGGTTTCGTCCAGTGTGAGGTTGGTAGATCGGAGGCTTCTTTTGGGTACGTGGAAGTTGATTCTGTAGTTGAGGTATTTGATTATGTTGTTGTGTAGGCATTTGTAGGCGTGAGTAAGGATTTTGAAGGTGACTCTTTTCTCCACAGGGAGCCAGTGGAGATTTCGCAGGTGTTGGCTGATGTGTTCATGCCGGCGGATGCCAAGGACGACTCTGGCGGCGGTGTTCTGCATTCTCTGGAGTTTGTGGAGCAGGGACTTGTTGATGCAGGCGTAGAGTGTATTTCCATAGTCCAGTCTGCTGGTGATGAGTGCATGGGTGCTGTCTTCCTTGACTCAGGGGGGATCCATTTGAAGGTCTTGCAGAGGATGTAGAGGGTGTTGAAGCAGCTGGAGGTGACGGCGTTGAACTGTCAGTTCATGGTGAGTGATGAGTCGAGTATGATGCTGAGGTTTTTGGTGTGGTCTGAGGGGCAGGTGGGCTTTGAGGGTGGTCGGCAACCAGGTGTTGACCCATGCTGAATGGGTGGTTCGAAGGACTAGGACTTCTGTTTTCTCGGCGTTGAGCTTCAGGCAGCTGCTAGTCATCCAGACTGCGACGTCTTGCATTCCTTTCTGGAAGTTGAGTTTGGCATTGGTGAGGGAGAGGATGAGCTGGTGTCGTTAGCATAGGATATGATGTTGAGACCGTGTTGTCGAATGATGGCTGCGAGGGGAGCTATGTAGATGTTGAAGACGGTCGGGCTCAGTGATGACCCCTGTGGGACTCCGCAGGTGATTTTCATGAGGTCGGAGAGGAAGGGTGGCAGTCTGATCCTTTGGCTTCTTCCGGTGAGGAATGATCGCATCCAGTCCTGGGCTGTTCCTTGTGTACTGGTGTCGTTTAGTCTGGCTACTGGTGTGCGGTGGGAGACGGTGTTAAAGGCCACTGAAGAGTGGCCTTGGTCCAGGAGGGTGCGGATGTCATCTGTGGCGGCAAGTAGGGCAGTCTCGGTGCTATGGTTGCTCCGGAATCCAGATTGGGATGGGTCGAGGACAGCGTTCTCTTTGATGAATTGTATCAGTTCCCTATTGACTGTTTTCTCTGCAACTTTGGCTGCGAAGGGGAGGAGCGAGATGGGCCAGTAGTTCTTGAGGTTGGTGGGGTCAGCTGTGGGCTTCTTGAGCAGGGGCCTGACTTCTGCCCACTTCGAGTTGTCTGGTTAAGTGCCTGTTTTAAAGGTGGTGTTGATGGTGAGTTGTAGTTCAGGTGCAATGGCGGCCGCAGCTCTGTGGTAGATGTGTGGGGGGCACAGGTTAGTGGGGGCCCCCGAGTGGATGCCTTTCATGGGCGAGGTGGTGTCTTTGGTCGTGATCGGTGTCCAGTTGGAGAAGATGGGCTGGCTGGTGTCTCTGGGGGGGGGGGGTGGCGGCTGTGGCGTCTGGTGGGCGGTCAATGAAGTTGTCGTAGAGGTTTTGGATCTTGAGGTGGAAGTAGGATCCAAGTTTGTCACAGAGGTCTTGGGACGGGGTGATGTCTGCGACTTTGCTGCGTGGGTTGGTGAATTCCTGAATGACACTGAAGGGTTACATGGTACAGTGTTGTCTTTTCAGTGCCTCTCTTCATTGCTATTATTACTCATTTCATGAATCATAAAAAATCCAGTTGGCAGGTAGTCGATGGAAGTGGAGTGTGGAGGTGGAGATTCGCCAGGTCGATTTGTGAGTTATGGCTCAACATTCATATGGCCAGATGTACGATGGATTTTTGCACGCGCAAATAGGTTTTAGGCCCGTTTGTGCATGCAAAAAACCTGTGCCCAATGTACTAGCCCTATTTTGCGAGTTGCTAATTAAATAGCGACTTGCAAAATAGGGACAGCGATTCGCTATTGGGAAATGGATTTCCGGTGGCTTCCCTTCCTCATAGAAAGTCTGAACCCTATGTAAGAATGTTTTGCGATCGCAATTGCGGTCGCAAAACACTGACAGTTTACCATTATCTTTAAGAGGGTGGTAAACCATTCTCAAACAAGAAGGGGTCCCCAGGGGACCCCTTCCCCTTTGTGAATGGGTGCGCAAACATTTTTTCAGAGCAGGCAGTGGTCCCAGGGACCTGCCCTTAAAAATGAAACAAAAACGTTTCAATTTTTTTAAAAAATGCATCCCATTTTCCTTTAAGGAAAACAGGCTGCATTTAAAAAAATAAAACGGCTTTATTTAAAAGCAGTCCCAGACATGAAGGTGTGTTGACCCCAGCAGGCCACCATCCCTGGGAGTGCCAGCCTTTCCCAGTGGAGTTGCAAATTGCGTCAGCCTCATTAATAAGCATGAGGCATGCAATTTGCAACCCCATTTGGAATCGCAAACAGTGTCTCAGACACTGTTACACATTGGAAATTGCAACTTGCAAATTGCGTCTACAATTGCCAAAGGTCGTACATCTGGCCCATAATTCACTAATCCGGAGGATTGTCCAGAGACAGTACAAATATTCTTATAAAGTATCCTTGTCTCATCCTTCAACATCCTCAGTCACGTTCAAAGCTTACTTTCAGGGAGTGTCCGATGGGTAGCAAGACTGAGGACGTCAAAGAGCAATCCATTTAGAGAATAAAGAGTGCACAAGCCAAACCGAATACATACAGCTAAAAAACACGCATTACTAACCACAAAAATTTGGACAGTGAAGGAAAAGAAATGAAACTGATCAGATGAAAGACAATGAAAATAGCCATTATTATCATTATTGCATTTTATTTAGAGTGCGCATAATCACCCTGCACTATGAGATTAAGTGAAAGGATGGCATTGGTTGGCTGGAACGATAGCTGATTAAATTGCCAGACTTTTAAAAGTTTATAAAAAACACAAGATGATTCGTGATTTTACTCAGCCCAAGAGGAAAGGAATTCCATTACCTTGCAATCAGAAATTAAAATGACTGACCACCGTGTTTTAAAGTATGAATCCCAACACGAATTGATCAAAATGCAGTTTAAATGCAGAAGTATTAAACAACAACCCTCATGGACCTCGATCCAGCTCAAACTGCCAGATGAGGTTCTAAACAGAACCAACACAAAATAGAATATAGAACATGTGCATCATCATGTAGTGACATTCTAAAGATGAGAAAACCACAACAAATCTTTCCTTCTATAAAAACAAAAAAAACATTACTAGCAAAATTCGATTAACATAAGTGAAAAATACTTAAAGATTAATTTGACAGAAGAGAGCGTAGAGTAGCATAAGCTAAACTCTAAAAGTAATCATGAATGCAAAAGAAAACAAGAATGTGTAATTAACGAGAACACATTATATCATCTTTATGCCATCTAGGTTTCATTCTTAGTCTCATAAGATCTCTATTGGAAGTGTTGTTAAAATGGTTTCTACCAACACAATGAGAAAGTCGAGAATGTTGATTTGAAGTTTTCACTAAACAAGACATATTCCAAATATCACCAGAATCCAACCCAACATTAATTTTGACAGCAGAGATTACAAAAGGACTCAGAAATTTAGTAAGACCTTTTTTTACAAAACCAGGTTTTCGCACAAAAACAGTATCGCCAACACACCACAGAGTCTGCCTTGTGCAATGTTCATTATCAAAATTGATTTTACATCTGTTTTGATAATTCTTTCTTCGTACATTAATATCAGACACAGAGGGTTGGTCAAGAACAGAACTTACAATGAGGTTTCCGTCCCCTGAGAACAGAAAAAGGTAACACAGATGTCACATTATTAGGTGTAACTCTATGTGCCCACCAAGTCTCTCTCAATGCCACCTTCAAGGACAATTTGTTCTGGATTGCTCGTAGAACACAACTCTTAACAATTAAGTTCATGCTCTCAGCGAGCCCATTTGCTTGTGGTGAGTAAAGAGCAGTTTTAAAATGAATAATGGCTTAACTAGAAAGGAACTGTTCCATCTCAAAAGACACAAATTGTGCACCATTATCAGTAATTAGGGTCTTAGGAATTCCCTCTCTAGAGAACTCCTCCTTGAGGAAATCAATTACACTACGAGAATTAGCTACTGGAACACACTTTGTTACCACCCATTTAGAAGTGTAGTCCACAAGTAAAATAACAAAACAACATGACAAAATATTGAGGTGATGACGGGAAGCGGGACAATTGATTTGATGAACTCGGCAAGTATCCTTGAGTGATCGTTGTTGTCGGAAGGTACAGAAGATGTACACTGTGTGATGCTGGCCTACGATCCTACGATCTTCACGAGAGATGTTAACGGTTTGAAGTCCATTTAACTATGATGATATATGCGAAGTCCAACAGTCTCTCCGAATGCATTCTGGAGCTGACAACTAGACCGCACATCATCATCGATCATCCTTTGTTTATCTCTACACATCCTGTTTCCAGCGCGTCATGACGTAATGACACTAGCGGCCATTTTGACTGATGTATTTTTTTTTTCTTGTCAGTTTCTTTTTTTGCAGTTGCTGTTTACACGGAGCATTGGAGGTAAACGCTTATGCGCTCGTTTATTGTAATGAGATAACTAACGCATGAGACTGTACATTTGAACTTCTGTAACTAGCGGAGCCCATGTGGTAAACGTTTATATTCATTTATTTTGTGAGATAAGGATTACCAGAGACTACATTTTTGGAACTTCTGGAACTTGAAGTGCACACAGTGATGCACACACTCTTAAACGTTTATGAAGCATAAGTAGTAAAGAATGAAGCGGTAGTGCATACAGTGATGCACACACTATTGTGATGAGACTATTTACAACTGAAAAAGAAATTTGGTGTTGCATACAGGAATGCACACACCTTAATTTTTTTTTTTTTTGCGTGTTTTTTTCCATTATGTGTCTAAAACTTATACACACAATTCTAACACATTCTCCCTTCATTATTATATAAACATTGGTTGGTATGAATTACTGCAACCATTTTAGGGAGTAACTTATCTATTTTTATTCACGTATCACATTCTTTATATGCATATATATTTATAATGGCAACTTCATCTGAACCTCCGCAGTTTGTGTCTGAAAAAGGTGAACCTGTATTGCCATGGAAGAGATGGAAATTAATTTTCAACTCTTACCTACTAGCTATAGGGGGTGAGAAATTTTCTGCATGTCGCAAAGAAGCAATTCTTTTACATAATTTAGGTATTGAAGGGAGATGTATTTATGAAAGCCTTGACTTGATTAAAATTGGAAATGAAACTGGTGAGCCTAGTAACGTATATGACATGTCTGTTTTAATGCTCGAGAAACATTTTGGTTCACATATTAATGTAGTTTTGGAAAGACATCAATTCTTTTCTAGAGTCCAAGGTAAGATGGAGAAAATATCTAGTTATTTAGCTACTCTTAAAACATTATCTCGTACATGTGATTTTGAGCTTTTAACTGATTTTTTGATCAGAGATCAAATTGTTAGATGCACAAATAATGTCAAGGTACAAGAAAAATGATTGAGCAAAAATCCCATCCTCATCGCCAGTGTTTTAAATTATGAATCCCAACATGAATTGATCCAAATGTAGTTTAATTGCAGAAGTATTAAACAGCAACCCTCACGGACCTCGATCTGGCTCAAACTGCCAGATGAGGTTCTAAACAGAACCAACACAAAATAGAATATAGAACATGTGCATCATCATGTAGTGATATGGTGACAATTCTAAAGATGAGAAAACCACAACACACCTTTGACGGGTTTACCTGGAACCAGTAAGCACCTCCAAGATATGAAGCTGAGGGTTCGTGAAGGAAAGCAGGCAGCGAAGAGATATAAAGAAAGATAAGGCCATTGTAATAAATCATCTTATGACAAAGGCACAGGCTTTATTAAGGCTTTACTCAAAGCCATTGGGAACCAATTAAGGTAAGGTATAGTGGGACAAGATATATATAGTCTGCAACATTCATAATTAATTGTAAATGGCCCATCCCATGTGTTAAATTACCCAGTCAAAGACAGATGCTTTGAAGATATGAACTAATGTGGATGATGTCAAACTGACAACAGGAAGGAAGGACAGTTCTGTGTGCAGCATTCTAAGCTAAAAGAAGCAGGCTGTCGAAACCTATTGATTTTTGGCACAAAGCAAAGGTTTTGCTCAATCAGTAGTTCTACATGTTGACTGGTGTCAGCAAGATATGCAGTAGGAACAAGGTTTGTAGGCCATAGTTGTTTACACATGATGATGATTCACCACTGATGGCAAACACATCAGCTTTGTCTGCGTTCAATTTTAAAGAATTATGTTATCTAATAGGAAACGGCAATCAAAAAGTTCTGGAAGTTGGCTAGAGCCACTTTGTGGTTACTGTAAAGACTCAGAATATAAACTGGGTGTCATCTACATACATCATCACGGAGAAACTAAATTATGTAATTAGACTGCCCAGGAGGGATAGAGGCAGATTAAACCATGCTTGGTTCATAGCCTGGCCATTATTCAATGACATGCCAAAGGCTGAAAGCAATCAGCTAAAAATGATGGGATCCAATTGAGAGCCTTGGATCTGGCTCTGGACTCATGCAAACCTTCTAAATGTTTTGCATGTGGCATGGTAAAATGCCACTGAGAGATCTAGGGGATAAGGGTGGGACCCTCACCATGATCCATGATGGTCGTGAGTACTTTGATGCTATGGTAAGGTTGAAACACAGCTTGGAAGGCATCCAGAATATTATCAGAGCTATATAAACAGAAAGCTATTGATTGCCGACCTTTTCATCTTTTTTTTATTACAGAGAGTAATAAAGAGAGAAGGTACAATTGCTAAGAAAAGTGGGATCAGAAAATGTTTTTTTATAATGCCTTTTGCAGTCAGTGGAAACAATGGAACCCATGAAAAAGAGGTCCTGTGCATCAATTTTGTCCTACAGAGCTCCTCAATGAATGCATTTGAGAAAAAGAAAGATGTATGACAACAAAACTAAGGGTCTAATTGAGAACAGGGTGGCAAAAATATAATATTCCAGAAAGCAGTATAGGCGCATTTTTGATAGAAATTGTAGCTTCAGTGGAGAATTCCCTGCTCGAGTAATTAACATCAGCATGCTGCACAACATTTATATAGGAATTCTTTTAGTTAAGAATGTGTGTGGAAATTAATGTTATGGAGGAAGTTACTTCACCATTCCTTTTCAGAAGATTACACAGTGCCAATGCTCTCTAAATTAGGGCCTCAGTTTTTATTTTCGACTTTCAATATGTAGGGCACTCAGCTGGACTGGGTGGTTTGTTTAAGTATAGTGAGCAAATTTAAATTCACACTTAGGGTGTGACTTTATAGAAAGGTGATCATGGAAAATCATTTGATTTGTGGATGAAATAGTGAATCATCACAAAGCTGATTCTCCGTCATTGGAAAATTGTCTGTCAAACTTGCCACACCAGATTATTGATAACATTAAAATTAGTTATGTTGTAGGGTTCTCTGCAAACTGAGAATCCTGCAATTGAAGATGTATAACTTCTTTCATTAGAATAGAGGATTTTCTGCTACAATATAATTTAACGCTTAGCAATGTTTTTGACCTCTTTTCCCCAGTGAAAGAATCATCAAATGGGTCTCTTGTCTTCTTCTGGAGTTGTATGACTTTATAATGCATGTCTTTACCACACAGCCTTTACCCTGCATGCTTATACCACACGGATGACATTCCCACTTATGCTTTTCCCACTCATTGTAAGCATAAGTAAGGTAAGTACAACCTCAATATATATTTTGGCCCGATTCACAAATGGCCTTTGCACTCATGGCAGAAGCCCACAGTCATGGTGGGGGGCCCCCACTCGTGGTGGGCCCTCTGAACTGCAGTTTGTCAATGCGTAGGATCACACCATGAGAAAGGGTCCCCCGCCATGACTGTGGGGCCTCCACCACGATTGCGGAGGCCCTTTGTGAATCAGGCCCTCATATTTTAATTTAAAATTACATTTATTTTTTTACATTGTTTTGGGTGGAACCCCCTTTTTTTAATATACTCCTAACCTTCCTTTACCACTACCCACTGCTAACCTTTATTGGCAGTTGAGACAAAATTAAATATTACAACATTGAAATACGTTCCAACACTTTCCAGTTAGGGAAATCATTCGGTCAGGCAGAGTAATGAAACCAAGCAGAAAACGCTTGTACCCCCAATATCTACATATAGTGTTACATACATCCCAAAATACCATTTGATGTATTATTGCCTTGTTTGCTCCCTCATTTTGTATAACCTGTTTTTCTTAATTGATGTCTCTATTATCAACCAAACCTATTATGTAAACTGAACTACCACCCCCCCTTGCCCCAGCCTATCTCCCCTCCAAGTCTGTGTGTGTATCCCACTACCTCCAATCTGTCCCTGTGCGCCAACTCCACCAGAGTCGTGTATAATCCTGTCTCATGGAGTGGTCACCCTATGATCTTTGTGACTGCACAATCTCCAAATTATTAGATTGGGAGCTGTCCAGTGTCTGATCCAGCTGCATATCTTTCAACATTGCCCTCCAGGCCCATAAATCATCTTTAAGTTTTTCATCTTGTCTGACCCTCTGCATTTGGACCATCTTCACCATAGCCCATTCATTCACATCCCGTATCCATCGCGACACACTTGGTGGGATGTGATTCAGCCACAGTATAGCTGTCAGTCTTTTTGTCAAGACCAGTCCCAGAAGCAAAGAATTCCTACTGAGTTTCTTTTTTTTGAGTGGGGCAATGACCCCAGCAGGACTATGCAGACCTCTTGGGGTATCACCCACCCTGACGCCCTCTGTAGTGTAAGTCTGTAGTGTAAGTAAGACCTCACTCCAGTAGAACCCTTGACTGAACAGGACCATGCCATATGCATGAAGTCCGCATCTGCCTCCCCACAGCGGGAACACTGCCCTGAGCGGTCAGGATAAATCCTGTTTAGTTGTTTGGGGGTAAGATATTTTTGATGAACAACATTATAGTGTATCAATTTAAAACAGTTGTTCGAGTTCACTTGCTTCACTGCCTCATGATTTTTTATCCATTCCCTTGGAGTTATGGGGTCCCCCACTATTATGTCCCATCTTGTTTTTACAGGGAGTGTCTGAACTGTCTAGTCCTCCCGAATTGCCTGGTATAAATGTGACACAAGTCGCCATCCTTGGGCCATATATAACAGGACCTGCAATATTTTAGCAAAAGGAGGTTCCTCTGGAAATATTTTCTCATATTGTAGAAACTTCCCGGTGCCCAAATCAAAGTTGTCCCTTTCCTGTTCACGTGTAATATGACCCAAAAAGTATCCTTATACCATTTGATACTACTACCTCTAAACCCTAAAACTACCCTTGCCATCCTTTACCACTACTCATTCCTAACCCCTAAAATTACCCTTACCACCCCTAACTCCCCAAATTACCATTACTACCCATTACCACCACCCACCCTAAACCCTAGAAATACACTTCAAAATAACCCCTACCACCCTTTATCGCTACTCACCCCAAACTATATAATTACCCTAACCTCCTTTTAGCACTACCCACCCCAAAACCCTTAATTAAGCCACATTGGTATATGTAATAGATATTTATGTATTGGCAGTCACACTGGGTAGTTATAGTTAGGAGCACGTTTCCATAGGAAAAGTAAATTTTGGTTTGCCTATAGTTTGGCACCATATGCCATGACATATGGAGAGTATACAGACATTTTATTTGTTATCTGGGGTGAATGCTGGTAAAAAGAGGATTATGTTTTGATAGATATGCTATGTGTGTGGCATGTGGTCAAAGGTTATGCCCATCACAATGTGATTGGTGATAGAAAATTGGCCATGGATGCACTATGTTGAATTACTTCAAGTCCACTACTTCTATAGAACTCTGTCAGTAAGACTGGATTATTTCATCAGTGATATCATTTATTATGTTATTTGAAATGTCATCAATGTTGTCATCAATGATAACAATGTCAAGGTATAGGTATATCAGTAAACTATAACTGGCAAATTTAGTTTTGTGCATGTTTTTTAAACATTATATTTTATCTAATTTCAATACCTCTCTATAATGTCTTTTTAACCTTTATTTTTTTCAGTGAATTTCTAGGGTCTTTTGAACGTAAGCTAAGATGCCATTGCTATGGATAACTATAAAGATAAAGTCACTTTAACCTTTGGTTTGTCAATAAATTACTGGGATTTTTTTAATGTAAGGGAAAATCTTATTGCTATAAAAAACAACAATATGGCTTTAACCTAGGTAGTTATAGTTAGGAGCATGTTACAATAGGAAATTGACCTTTGGATATGCTATTAACTGTGGTGCAGTTTGATGAATTTTCCCAAACGTTTTAAAAAACGTGGGGTGATCCATCAAGTGTGGGTCCCAGAATGCATTTTCCCCCTGCAATGTTCCATTGGAAGATCCAACAGCGATACAGAAAAAATGGCTGAGGTGAATATCAGCAAATTTGACAGAAAGCTAGCTCTTTACTCATAAACCATGCGTTTTGAGATCTAGGGCTTGATTTAGATCTTGGCAGTCCAACCACTGGCCTGCCACTGAGGCCGTCTCTGAAACACTGTCGAGCTGACAGCGGTTCACCCACCCTATCTAGATGTATATGCAATAGACAGAAGACCGCTGCATCGGAGGTCTTTTGTGCATGCGAACCATCCACCATTGCCGTCGTGATGATAGCGTCCTGCTGAGCAGATCTGAATGTTCCAGTTGGTCTGGCAGTGTCCTGTTAGCAAGTACTGACTGGGGGGGTGACCCCAGAGAAAGGGAGACAGGTAAGTGACATTTTTAAGGTAAATCACATATATGTTGTGTAGATGTACAAATGTGTCTGTGGGATATGTGTTGTGTGTATTATGTGTACATTGTGCACTACACTCCATCAACATACACACACCATGCAATGTATTCCCGCACACACACCAACACTTACATTCCAGTCTGTCAAAATGTGGTGCTAATCCGTTGCGGTCAAGGTGCAGCAGGACAGGGGGACCTGGATAAAGGAGAAGAGGAGGAAACCACAGCGTGAACTGCAAAAAGAGATGAGTATGCACCCCTTTTCATTCATTTCCACTGACTCAAAGTAGGAGGGATTCCTGTTGGAATTCCCTCCGAAACAAGTCAGAACCAAAAACCAACAGTGTTAATCTTGGCTCAATTCCCACTGCAGCCTCTTACAGCCCATCCCACTGGAGGGGCGGGCAGTGAAGTCATTGCAGAGTCAAAGGGACTGCGGCAATCTTATCACCCATTGTAATGCAGCTTCTAAATCGGGCAGGTGGACTGCCAGGTAGGCAGGTGGGAAGACTGCCAAAAAAGCCCAATCTATTGTGGTCGCACCAGCATCTAAACCAGGCCCTTGATGTAAATATATTTAGTAATTGTTTGAGAAATAAGGTTCAAAGTAATAGATATTTGGGTGTGGCCAGTGATTCGATTAACAGGCAGCAGCAACCTATTTTGCTAGAAATGTGGCACCATTTGATGAATCTTCACAAAACTTTCTAAAATGGAGCAATCGGATTGGCTGCCAGGGCCTTTTTCCTATCAGCCATCTTGCTCTAGTGGAAGTCTGAGATTCCAGCGAGTCCAGAGAGAGCATTCATTTTGATGGGCACAACACAAACAGAAATGGTGTGGTCACCATTACAGGACTCAGGGACTTGGTCCCTGTTAGAAATGGGGGTTCTGGTTGGCTAGGGTATGCACCTAAGCCAGGCAGAATCAACCACTCAAGTCAGGGTAAGGGAGTTACACACAAAAGATAACCCCTGCTCATCTCCGTGGTAGCTTGGCAGAGCAGCCAGGCTTATCCCAGAGGCAATGTGTAAAGTGTTTGCGCAACACACACATACACACACTAGTGGCACACTAGGCACACCACAAAAAGAGACTCCGCACAAGGTTTATATAAAAATATCCGTTGTATTGAACATAAAACACTTTAGACCATAATCCCATAAATCACTGTGCAACTAGGCACTAATCATGAGGTCACATAGATCATAAAATCACTTTGCCACTAGGAAATGGTCATAACAGCATAGATAGTGCAATAGGGTAAATACTCATAGATTGCACATGTTATAAAACCACCATCCCTGTACATACTATGCAGATCCTACAATAATGCTTGTTATCCTGACAAATGCAAGGCAAAACGACATACATCAGAATCCATCAGGGCATAATTTTGAAGCAGTTGGGAAATGCACCCCAAGAAAACACATGAATGACCATATTTACATTAGTACCTACAATGTCATCCTAAGGCTGTAGGGAACAGTGCTCCTGAGCCTCTACTATGTATTATACAGTAACTGGGGTTCCCAAAGTAGGGTACAGGCACTCCTGCATTCCTACTATACAGTATGTGGTAGATATTAGGTCTAACCAGGTCGGGAACTTCCTCAAGGGTTTTGATCCTGCCTGCTACCACCACGGCAGCCAGGCACCCCCAACAGGTAAGTACCGCCACAGGGAGAGGGGGCACAATGCTGAATCCTGTGAGAAGACCTCACTGGGCCCCCCGCATGTGGGATACTGCAAAGCCCCCTGCAGCCACCATGAGTAGCTGCTGCTGAAATCACTGCAGCTTGCTCCAGCCCTCGTTCTGAGTTGTGACATGTCCTGGGCCCTCCAGAGCCTTTTGGATCACCGTTTTCTAAAGTTTTGTAGTGGGGCAGCCCGCAAATGCCCACCGGCTTTGTGGATCCAGGCTACCTTCCAGAGCACCTGTTAACTGCCCACTGACCTATATGTCTTCCTTGAGCAGGGCCAGCTCTGCCCACTCCATCACATCAGCGGAGTTCTTTAGCCTGCTTTAGGTTTGTGCCCAAGGCAGGCGGTGAGGCGTTCAGTCTGTTATTCCTAGCGGGTAGACTTTGCTGGATTGGCCCTGAGTGCCAGAGTGCAGGGGCAGCTGCCCGTGACCCTGTGGTGCAGCTGCGAGAGGCCTCAGGCGAAACGCGTTGGGAGACACAGCTGTGAGGGGCACAGCGCTTCAATTCCGACCGCTACCTCAGCCTCCCACAGGAAGTTAGAAATCAGCTGGGAGGAGCCCCATACTCTCTCTTAGATCACTGATCGGGGGCTCATTTCTTTGGTAAGGGCACAGTGCTTCCCAGGCGCTTGCTGGCAGAGACGGGTAAATAAGCGCCCACCCTCCATCTACAAGCAGCATGAAGCACTTCACAAGCACTTCTGTGGTTGCTGGTTTGAAAGGCTACTTAGGTGGGCAGGCCCACTAGTAGCATTTATTTACAGGCCTTGGGTATATGCGATTCCACTGTACAAGGGACTTACAGGTAAATTAAATATGCCAAGCAGGTGTAGACCAATCTTATCAAGTTTACAAGAGAGAGCACATGCACTTTAGCACTGATCAGCAATGGTAAAGTGCCCTGAATCTTAAAACCAACAAAAACAGGTCAGAAGAAATACAGGAGGAAGGCAAAAAGTTTTGGGACAACCCTGCAAAAACTGGCTAGATCCAACAGTCCCAGTGTCTTGAAAATTAAAAATAATTAGGGTATAAGAAGTAGAGTACGGATGTTAAAGTTACTTGAAAATGTCAGTTAAAGCATACCATTTTAAACTAACAAAACCACTAAAATTCACCAATTATAGTTATCTCAAGTAACTATAATTCATGCCCTAAATTAACTATAATTTGTGTCCCCGCCATGCACTTTATTGTGATCCATGAGGTAATTTCAAACGTCATATAACATGTAATGAGTGATGTCATATGTGAGGTATTTAGCAGTGCATTTATAAATATTCTCAAAGGATGTTTTCTTTAGATATAAATCTCAGTTTGTTGTTATCATTCACAAAGGAAAGTTCAACTAAAATGGGAACATTTTAAAACTAAATTCTCTTCAGCAGCAAACTGCCTCTTGGTAGACTTTCTGTGATCTCCTTGAGGATTGGAACAGTGTAATTTTCAGGAAGGTCTTGGGTGTTGCCTTCCTAAAACTAAACAAACAAATCAAAATTAATTAACTCTCTAGTTGGGAAAAGTCGAAACCCAACTCAGTCACCTTGGTGTTAGGGTGTTTCTGGATGCTCCTTTTTTTTACCCTCCCCACATAATAGTACTCATTGGTGTTACAAGTGCAAAGGTGAAGCTCAAAGTATGAGGGGGAAATGGTAGACTTAGGTGTGGCACCTTAGAGCAACACACCACCCTCCCTATAATTTCTGGAAGACTTATCTTAAGTGACACCATGGCAAAGGGATTCCTTGCTTTTCTTGGCTTTTGTGGCCCTGTGGTATTCTTTGTCCTCAAAGAGATCCTGCCTTCTCTCAACATGGCTCTTGGCCCAAATTGGTTCCAACTATGGAGTAAGGCAAGTCTGCATCATGTCTGGAGTCTGCATTTCCTGTGATTGGTCAGTATCTGACAGTGTTTCTTCAGCTCTTAACGGTGAACAACATCTTTTGCCTCACCATCCCTTTAGAATCCCACTTGTTGGGAACATTCCTCCTTTTTGACAGATGTCTGTCTACCAGGTTCCATTGATGAAGTGGACGGCTCCCTCACAGTGTTTGCTGAAAACTCCTGAGAAGTTAAGGCAATTGGATGAACGAGGAGGCCAGGACTCCACTTTCAACCTGTCACACTCACACTGTTGGAAAGCTTTCCTCTCTTTCGTTGGTTCTTCCACTTCTCCTTTCTTCTCTCAACTTTCTTAGGGGCATATTATCAAGAACGTGTGAAAATGATCGCCGCTTTAGCGGCAGAAAACTGCCGCTAAAGCGGCGATAATGGGTTTGATATTATGCCACAGAGAATTCCAATAGAAGCCCATGTTGACACCAGGACATGGGCTTCTATGGGAATTCTCAAGGGCATATTATCAAGCCCATTATCGCTGCTTTAGCCGCAGTTTTCTGCCGCTAAAGCAGCGATAATTTTAACACCGTTTCTTGATAATATGCCCCTAAATGCCTATTTTGCTCTCCCTCGAATATCGGGTTTTTTTAAGCAATACATCTTCCGTTTGATATCACATCTCACTTTGGGGCATATTAACAAGCCAGGCGATAAAATTATCACCGCTTTAGCGGCAGAAAACTGCCGCTAAAACGGCGATAATGGGCTTGATAATATGTTCTAAGGAATTCCAATTGAAGCCCATGTTAGATGTCCTTCACATCTAACATGGGCTTCAATTTAAATTCCATAGAGCATATTATCAAGCCCATTATCGCCGTTTGAGCGGCAGTTTTCTGCCGCTAAAGCGGCGATAATTTTATGGCCTGGCTTGTTAATATGCCCCTCAGTCTCCATCCTCTGCTCTTCCACACCTTGCAAAAACAGTCCTATGAGTTATCAATACAAACAAGAGCCGGAACAGTGCATGGATTGGTGTGCTGCCCAAACACTAAATAAAGGCCATTTCGGATCTACTGAAATAATGCAATACCTTTACTAGGTGACGTGAACCCTTATCTCAATTTATGGAAGCCCCAGTCTTTCACATGTAAGAATATAAGCAGAGGCACTGTAGTATACCAGATTTCATCAGCGTAACGCACTTCCATTGCATGGTGCAGTGTGTTTGCAACTTGTGGAACGTCACAATGTGTAGCACAGGGGCAAAAGAAAGTCAGCTGCAATGCTAATCTAGTGGAGTTGATATCCGAACACTAATGAGTTCTATGCTTTCAGCTACCTTGAGGACTTCTGGGATCTGGGTATATCGGATCAGACGTAATTTTCATTACAGCTTTAACCACGTACAACAAATCTCGATGTATGCCAATCAATCTGAAAATGGTGAAGCTGAGATCTGGTTTGAGGCTCTGATCACGCAGTATTTACTTACAATCATCATGGCTAATATAGTTAAATTGAATTGTGCAGCTTCAGATTAATTGTACATCTTCAGATTATACTTGCTCTGCTTGTCATTGATGCTGATTATTTATGGTTGGGAATTTTTGCAATGTTAGCGTATTGTGGGCAACATGCAATGGTGTCAGGAATTTAGAGAAGGTAACAAATCGCACGACACTGCAACCCTGGGACACTAGGCTACCATATGCGATCACCAACCTGCTACAATAATACACTATACTTTATTCTAGTGAAATCACTCATTCTACTGAATGTTACCCACATTACCTAACACATGCACTGTGTGCTAGTGAAGCGAAAACATCAACATACACTCATTGTACACAAAACACTGCAATCTACAATCACTAAACCATCATACCTCATTGCACTATGTGAGCACTATCCCACCACACTGAACAGGATCCTAACTTCACTAGCAAATTGTGGATTTCTGTACAGGTGTCTGCACACCACACTTCACTGCCCCCTAAGAATAATATTCCAGCATCCTGCACTGTCTATTACGAGCTTGAAGCCACCACACTTGCTGCGTCCTAGGAACAATAACTCACTGTAACTGCTTTACATGCCAGGCCCACTAAGCCACCACATTTCACCAAGTTCCAGAGCCCTTAACACACCATATACCACTGATACTAATATCAGTAACTTTTGCAAAAGGACCATTAACCGAAAGCACCACACCACTTCCAAGGTAACTTATCTCACCAACATGAACTGCTCCCTGGAATTCATATTTACCCTCTTGCACTACTTCTTATGAACACTATCACACTAAAGTGCATTGTGGGATCACTAATGGACTACACTGTACTGTATCTTATAGGCAATATCCCATCACCATTTACCATAGTGGACTACTTCCCACATTTGACTGCATCATTGGTATAATTTGTTCTGAACCAATCTCACTGCTCCTTATCCAAGATACTTTATTGTAGAACAGTGCATCACCGCGACCCTAATGTTCCATATTACAATGCAACCTTGGAAAAATAAAGCATCTTGCTGCATTGAATATTAGGCATTCTAATTAGCACATTGAATGATAGGGGCACCGTCCCACCATCTTAGACTTTCACACAGAGAGCACCAAACTGCGCAGTATTGAAGGAGCACTAAGCTTCAAGAACAAAAATCCAATGTACACTATTGAATCATATGAAAAACATATTATCACACTGTGCATGCTGATACTAATAAGCAATACTGCCCTGCATTACAGGAAAATTGCATCCTAGGTGTTAGAAATCGGGTCTCTAATTGACAGTGGTTTGCACCCTGTCCAATTAAGGACCCTCACTCTAGTCAGAGCGAGGGAGTTACACAGCTAGGACAACCCCTGGTCACCCCATGGTAGCTTAGCATGAGCAGTCAGGCTTATCTCAGAGGCAATGTGTAAAGCATGTGTACATACACACACAGCAACACAGTAAAAATACCTCAAAAGGAGTCAACACCAGCTTAGAAAAATAGCCAATATTTATCTGAATAAAACTAGATCAAAATGATAAAAAACAAACAAATCACTTTTTAAAGGTTAAATAAGTTCAGTTCATAGAAATCAATGGATGCTTTCCTTTTAGCACAAAGTACCTTCGATGCGTCAAAAGTAAAGATGGTGCAAGGCACAGGGGAGGTGAGGTGCCGGAAAAGCAAAGCCGGTTCTTTACACCCAGGGGAGGTGATGCTATGGTTTAGTACTGCCATTTCAAAAGCGGCCTGACATGCCTCAATCCAGATCACTTGAAGTGGCTGCTTCCATGAAGTCAGCTCTGTCAGGGGGGGACACAATGGTGCTATCCCCTTTGACAAATCTGCAGAAGTACCTGGTGAGGCCCAAGAAGGCTTTCACCTCTGTCTGGGTCTTGGGGGTGCCCAAACCAGAATGGTGTCAATCTTGGGTTGTAGGGTTGCCATCTGGCCACTTCCTGGTTCCCCAAGTACACCAATGACCCCTGCCCTATCTGGAACTTACTGGCTGTGATAGCGAGACCCGTGCTTTGTAGAGCCTTAAAAACCTCCTGGAGGTCCTCCCAACTAGAACTGAGAACCGTAATGTTGTCTAGGTAGGCGGAACTGAAGTTCTCCAAACCAGCTAGGACCTGATTGACCAGCCTCTGGAATGTGAAAGGGGGGGGTCCCTTGGTCAAGGCAATCTGTCAGTACCCAGCCGTTAAGTCAAATGTACTGAGGAACTTGGCAGCTCTCAGCCCATCAATGAGCTCATCAGCTCACAGGATGGGTGCACTTCAGTCTTGGTGACAGCATTGAGCCCAAGGTAGTCCACACAGAACCACAGTTCAGGAGTGACACCTGGCAAGGGAAACAGCCATCACATTGCATGCGTAACAACCCATGCGATTACAACACAGTCATTACAATGACCGTGTTGTTACATCGCAGTACCATTACAACGCAAGTCGTTACAACGACTTGCTGTAGGGGGCGTTCTAAACTAAGGAATAGTATAATTTACTATACCAACACCTTCCCTACTGTTGCGCACGCTGGAGTTGGAATAGTAAATTATACTGTTCCTAAATCCAGCAGCCCCCCTACAGCAAGTCATTGTAACAACTTCTGTTGTAATGGTACTGCGATGTAACAACGCGGTCATTGTAACAACTTCATTGTAATCGCGTGTGTTGTAAATGCATGCGATGTAAAGGTATGTATTCTCTGGCATGGAAGCCTTTGGAATAAAGACCACCAGGCTGGACAAAGGACTGCTGGAGTGCTCAATCACCCAAGGGCTAGCATCTTGGAAACCCTCTTCCTTAATGCTAGCCTTCACTTTGTTAGTCAACTTGAAAATCTTGTGTTTCACGGGTGGACTATCCCCAGTGTCAATGTCATGAGTGCACCAGTGGGTGACTCCTGGGATGAGTGAGAACAGAGCAGCAAACTCTCCCACCAACTGGTGACACTCACTCTCCTTCTCTAGGGTCAGTGTAGGGGACAAGTAGCAAAAAGGCATGTTTATGCCTGCCAAGTGATCCCCCTTGCCAGGTTGAAATGGCAGTTTAAAACTTCACACAAAGAGACTGCAGTGGCAGGTCGGAAACTTGTTTACAGGGCTACTCAAGTGGGTGACAAAATCAGTCCTGCAGGCCCACTAGTAGCATTTGATTTACAGGCCCTGGGCTCACCTGGTGCACTTTACTGGGGAATTACTAGTAAATCAAATACGTCTATCATGGATACACCAATCACCAATACAATTTACAAGGGGATCGTTTGCACTTCAAAACTAGTCAGTTGTGGTAAAGTGCCCAGAGTCCTAAAACAAGCAAAAACGAAATGCAGCACACAGTCAAAAACAGGAGGTTAGAAGCAAAAAGACAGGGGATATCACATCAAATGATGCCAGGTCTAGCACCTTTCTACACTCTATCATTATGACACTGAGCTAAAGCATTATGCTTTATCACCAGGACAATAAATAATCACACTGCATACTTGTAATGTTAAACCACCCAGTGCCATAATACTGGTAGCAAACAATGATTGATATAGAGTTTGGTACTAATAGATTGAGGAAATAATACACCTGGAGTGTAATTGATCAGCCTTATTTTCTTTCCATCATGAGGTTAGTATATTTGAGTAAAGTCAGCCAGTGGATTTCTCTCTGTATTTTGGCATTTTTCTTTAGAGATTGGAAAAATTCAATGAGCACCAAACACTAAATCAGGCTGCAAACCAGTAATTTATGGTCCACCTTGCACCACTTACTCAACACACTTTATTTAATTTTAGGGACAGTGGCCCACCACAGTGTACTGCACCCTTGAGACACGGACACTCAGGAAGGAATCCATTGATGATGGAGTGGGTGTTTTGAGGAACTAACCCATGAAATATACATTTAAAATACTGCATTTAAATTCTGCACCTGTATAAACTTTCAGATGAGTGAAAATGAGTCAGACCTTCTCTCTTTCTGTCTAATCATGAGACATAATCCCTACTTGGTGTGGTGGTCTTCAACTTTATTCTTGTTCACTTACAATTTGTTGTTTTTGTCTGTCCAGTTCCTCAAATAAATAGCAACTCAGCAAAGAAAAGCCAAAAAGAGGATGTGGAATAACAATGGGTTGGCCTAAATGGATGGTATTTGGCTAGGGTACCAACTTAATGTTGCGCTACATGATGTCTATGTGGAAGGAGTGCGGTTTGAACTCCAAATTCATTACCTCTTACTATCCCCAGAGGAACGGGTTTATTGAAAGATTAAACACGTGTTGTCAAAGTAATATTTTCCTTGTGTGGTGCGTGTGCACTTAGAAAAATACATAACTTTAATACACATTAACATAAATTGCACATGCTTTCGCATATTCTGTCAGAGCAGCAATACACCCACTGACATACATGCAAACATCAGCCAACAAACTTGCTGGTGCCCATCCACACAGAATAGCAGGCATACAGGTGCCCATGTGCAAAGATTACTAGACACTAGAGGCAATCATGCATACAGGCCATCAGTTATGCCGTTTTTGATGCACATTGTTTTCCGCCGCTGGGTCATCTAGGGGCAGAGCTTAGGCTCTCAAGGAGGCTCTTTCCACAGAAAATGTGAAGTCTCCATATTGGATTGCCCCACGATGCTGTACAGGAAGATTGGGACAGGGGTGGCATGATGAGGTGAAATCCTAGGGTTTACCAGGGGAGCCTGGCTTCTAGAACCTTCTAATCCCACTTCAAACTCCTTTCAAAAGGGAGAGAGAGATGAGAAGACACTGGACTTGGAAGAGATGACTGCGAAGGAATGACCAGCTGGAAAAAGGAGGCCCCTTATGCTCTAAAAGGATCAACTTTGGGACTTTGACTCCAGCTGATCCCCAGGACTAGAATGGGTCTTTCCAGGGCCAGTGGAACTGACTCTCTTATGCTCCTGAGGAACATTAGAGTGAGGGGAACAGCTGAGGGACCCTGGATGGTTTCCTGGACCCTCTATGTACTGATCCTTGACTCAACTGACACGCAGGTGCCCTTCAAGATGTCAGGACATGGTTGACATGGGTCCTGAGAAGTACTGTGCTGGTTATCTGCCGAAGGTTTTACATGATGCCCCCGCAAGCAGAAGAGGAGCACCTTGAACCAGGCAGAAAACAGGTCTGGGTGCCTGAAAATACCGCTACTCACAAAAGCATGCCTTAGAGAACAGAAGGCCTAAAGATACTGCTCATGAGCAAAACAAGCCATAAATAATGAATATCTGCCATATGGGGCTTTAGAAACGGGCCTGTGAAGTTTGGCCCCTCGGGGAAAAGATTTGAAAAACTGAATGCATAGCACTACCCTGCACATTTTTAAATATACCACACGGGAGTGATACAAGGGTTGACACAGTCCCATCTTTTATATTTGGATGGGGATGAAGAGTGGGTTGGGTCCCCTCCTTAAATACAGTTTTGTCCCCGGAGGTCGACTTTTCCCCAGGTGCTAGTACAAACAGTAGATACAGGGGATCCCATCCCCCAAAACACAAAACACCAAAATTATGCTAATCACCTTGCCCACCCCTAAGCCCATGTCTGGAAGGCAAGGTTGCTATCATTTTTAAATTCCTCTGCTGTGATACTCGAAGAAGCACCACCAGTCTTGGATATGTTTTTTAGGGGGCTAGAGAGAGTCCAGCAGGCCCCCAGAAACATTTTTTAAAACATGCCATAAGACTTCTGGAGAAATGAATCTCTAAGCCTGGGAGCAGATGTCCATTATTTTATGCTCTGCCAAAGCTGGAGAGTTTGCTTTTGGGATCTGGAGTGCAATGACTCCACGTGGCTGCTCCTACGACTGCAATAGCAGTCTGATTATGGTGAAAGTTAGGTTCAGAAATGCATTTTTTTTTATAGTATATGCTTTATTGACAAAGAAAAGATATTGGTAATGCAACATTTACCAGTGTAATGAATGAATTCCAATATTGTTACTGTCCCCGTTGACTCTAACGCTGACCCAATGCTGAATTATGACATGTGACTGCTTCCTTAATGCTGTGATGCTCTGACAAAGCCAGTGGACCTACCTTTTTGATAATGATACCCCTTATATCATAATGTTGCATTTTGTATCAGTGGCAGGTATTGTGATCATTAGGTTCAGAACCTGTTCAGGGAATATCATTATATGAGGATAGCACAAGGTATTTTCATCTACGTGCTGTATATACCCTGACAAGGGGGATTGCTAAGTGATTGGTGGCAAATCTCTCCATGACCTGTAAATTACTCAGCAATGTATTGCTAAACTGACTATGCACGGATTATATTTGTAATTTAATGTATAGTATTTAGTAGTCTGTGTGAAATATAAGTATTTGTTTCCTTTTTAAAAGAAAATTCACTGCCTGGACAATGATGTATTGGTTGTCTTGTTGCATACCAGCGAGCTGAGGTTACTCGCCCACACCACCTCCCCTGAGTAGGCCTTAGACCACTCTTCTTTGGTACCCTGGGAGAGTCAAGTACTACAATACTTGGTTCCCAGTAAAAAGACAACTGTGAATGTATCACTTGTGAAGGATTCACAACCTTCACAACTAATTACTTAATTTCATACACACAGGACACAGACATCCAGATACCTCAACCACACACAAGGAGCACACATCTGAACATATTTAGTGTCCCACATAAGACAGGTAAGGACAATGGCACAAAGGTTGACATAAAAAACTCACAGGGTGACTGAAGGACAGACAGATGGACTGATAGATTCCTGCAGGTTTCATTCTCATTTAATATTTAGTCCCTCTGTGAAAGTTTGAAGTAGAAAAAACACCTGAGTGTCTCTTTCTATTCAACTTTTGATTTATCTGATTAAATATATTTGCTGGTGAAATTCTTCAGTCCCCATAGCCGCCAAGTGGTACAGGTATAAACAAAAGTAGTGTTGCTTTGACCCAAAAAATAAATAAAGGAGGTGTCGAAAGAACAGGACTACTTCACAGCTCTTTGTCTGTCACTTTGCTTTACACCAAACATATAGAGTGCCAGTGACTCCTAGAAACCTCAGTGTATTAGTATTTATATTGTGAAAATGTCTCTTTCCATTCACCTAGAGCTCTGAAGACAGAAACACTGTAGTGTGCCCCATCTGGTGCTTAATATATTAATAATGAGAGACTGTCATCTGACAAGAGGGATTGCTAAGTGATTGCTGACAAATCTCTCCATGACCTGTGAATTACTCAGCAATGTATTGCTAAACTGACTATGCACGGATTATAATTGATTCTTTTAAATGGATTGCTGAGTTATATTTGTGTTCACCCAACACCTCCCACAGTAATCAGTAGGGCCTTTTGACACTGTGATTACTATTTGAAGACTTACCTTTAACAGTTTAAGAGCATAAGACCATCCCATGCTGTAACATATGTTCTGGCATAGGATCATGGTGGTCATGCAAAGTCCACAAATGGGATGTGTAGAGTTCTACAAGAGCAATCATTCATTACACACTGTAATTTCAGCTTATACGTTGTCTGTTTCAGCTCAGGCTCATTGGTCTGTTTCAGTTCCTCCTCATTTGTTGGTGCATTAAATGGTAAGTCTTGATTTGCTGAAATGGGCAGGGCAAGCATGTCCGCCGATGTATTGAGGGAACGTTTTCTATGATGGCTTTAGGGTTTGTCACGTTTGAGGGGATTTCTGTGACTGCTCTGTAGGATATTTCAAAGTTCTCCGTTCTGATATTTCTGGAGAGTATACTGCAATGGGGGTATCACAGTACAGCAGGCCGTAAAGGTAGATGGACATGAAATAATGTACTACTTAAATCTATGGATTCACCCTCACATTCGAACCGTATATGTTATAGGTAAGCACTTGGTCAAACATGCTCAGCGGCATGCATTCAATCACATCACCGCTGAGATAAAACTCACCACCACTATTTTTCAGAAAGCCCATTTCTGGATTTCTGTTGGTACAATCTATTGACTGATTGAAATAGTTCATGGTAAAGAGTGTCTTGGCTATGGTCTGCAGGTGTGAGAAACAATTTGTGGAACTCACCAAGCTATGTTGGTTTGTTTCTCAGGGGTTAGTAGGTCATTATTTTTATGACAGGATTGCTAGAGGTGTTTCTACAGGGGGTGCCTACATGCATGGATGACGGATAAAGCATTCCTGGAAATTACACGCAGGTCACCTCAGCAATGTGAGGTGGAGTTACCCCACTTGCTCTCCAAGCCTCTCTGTTTCAGATTAAGGTTTTGAATCCTGCGTAAAAACGTTTTCAAGTCAAGTGATTTAGTTGCCTCTGTAGCATGTTGATGTTAGAGCAACTAAATGACATTGGATTTCACATAGTGGTTCATAAGTGTTTGGAATGTATCTTTGCGCAAAGTCATTATTGATGATTTTCGATTTCACGTGGCGATTGCCTTCCACTGGACCATTTGACTAGAGAAAAATGTTGGATGTCAATTGGGAAAAGTTTTACTTTCCTCAGTGCACTTTGGTGGCCTTGGTTTCACATATCAGTGCATGGGAGAACCTTAGCAAGGTATGTAGAGAGACTGGGTCCTATAAGAAACTCAATATGTGGTTTCATGAAAGGAGCTTTGCTGCTGGGTTGGCTGTGATGCGGCCAAAACAATTGTGTTGTTGACCGTGCGTGATGTATGCAGTGGTGTTCTTCAATTGGAGTTGTAGTGTGTATCAGTTTGCAGGTGGGGAAATGGCAAAGTTGTGGGTGGTTCTGGGGTGTAGGAGTCCACTGCTTGGTCTAGACGACTCTGTGGATGGTCCCTTCAAAAAGTGACATACTTTATTATAAATCTGCATCACAATGGACTGTTGGTAAAGATAACAAGAGTAAGTTTCCGAAATGAGCCCATGTTGAATAACATATGAGGTCTGTGATCTTCTTGGAATCCAGGTCTTAATTGTGGTGGAAACTTTCTGTAACATTTCCAATTAAAGAACCAGCGTATTCGTGGAAAGTAATGAGGCCAGTGTTGGATTAGCCTGTCTTCAGGCTACTACATATGCGAGCATTGAGCATTTTCTTTAGGATACCCCCATGCATTTCGAGAAAGGAATTTTTCAGCATTGTTTCAGCTATGTTCTCTAGTTTGTAAGGCATCCCATACACAATGCATAGCTCACTACACACAACTGTCTTGAACTCAAAAAACAGGAGATATGCACCCATCGCCAAACATAGTGGAAACAGTGAAAGGACGCTTAAAGACATTTAGAGAGATGCTCGTAAAGGAGGTAGGAGTACGACGGGGGGTGGGGAGGGCCGGAGATGAGGAATACATGGAAGAAATGGGATTTACATTGAAGGCGAACAGGAGAGAAGACGAACAGATTCAGTGAGTTACAATGATGGTTAGAAATGTAGGGCCTCATTCATGAAAAGTGACGCATCACTGCGTGAAAACAGTCATGCGTCACTTTTCACTGCGCCCTCCCTGCGACTCCAATGATGTCAGTATTTCTGACGTATCTGTAGGCGCAAAAGTGACGCATTGCTGGAGTGTGTCACAAAAGTGACGCAACTCCAGCAATGTATCCTTTCAGATGGGGTAAGCCCCATGTGAAAGGGCCTGCGTCAGTCTTACGCCTGCTGTGAGGCAGGCGCAAGATATTGACGCATTTGCACCCTAGAAGTGGCGCAGTGAAATCTCGTAGATTTCACTGCGTCACTTCTACGATGCTTACTTACGTGGGAACGCCCACCCTGCATACATTATACCTGACGCAGGTATAATGTAGCGCAGGGGTTTACAAAGTGACGCATCTAGGTAGATGCGTCACTTTGTAAATATTGCGCATCATTGCGCATGTTTTACGCCACTGGTGCGTCACAAAAAGTGACGCACCGGTGGCGCAAAAGTGACGCAGGGGCTCATAAATGAGCCCCGTAGTATATACTGTTGCAGTTTTTTTTAAGTATTGCTGAACTTTTAAGAATTATACAATCTACTCATAAACAATGAAAAGTCCTAAAACTTCAGCAGAACACATGTTTCCTTTCCATCTCCAATTCAAGTTTTGGGCTTGATTTTGATTCAAATGCTGATGCCTGCTGCAAGCAGTAATGACTATATTGAGAATAACGAACTGATTGAGCGCCTTGTCTGTTGATTTATGACCCTGGTTTCAAGTTGCACCTCAATCAATGTCATTCAAAAGGAACATTCAATTCAGGTGTCTTGCTTCTTTCGGAGATTATTTAACAACATGAAACATATGTTCACTCGGTAAGTTTAAAGGCGCTATTTAGCTGTCAAAGAAATATCAAATGTGGCTCAGCATGCGGCTCTGTCACATATATTTACTTGCTGATAATGAGCGATTGTAAAGTAAAAAAAAAATAAGGGCCGAGGTGCGTGACAGAAAAAAAATACATATTTTTCTAAATGCCAATATATTATGATTTATTTCATAACAGGCATGCCTCAACGCAGAGTTTGGGAGATTTCTGTTTGTGACATGTTATCATTAGATTTGAATTGCAGTGATGTAGGGGCTTTTGAATGAGGAATGAGTTTGTTTGAATAGCAAAAATCAAGTCATGGCATAATAATGTTCTGGCATAAAGTCCTAAATCTGCAAGCGAGAAGTATCAGAAGCTTCAATAGTCACGTCTTCCTTCTGTGCCTTAGGAAGAAGCCATGCAGTTATTGCAGAATTGATAAATCTGGCGAGAAGCTGATATTTTATGCATCTGGCTGCTAATTAAAATAGCAATAAAACGCCAACAAAACACGATCTACATTCGATATGGGATTGAAAAGAACATAAAAGAGGTTGTTTGTACGACACACAAAGGGGGTAGGGAGTGAGCAAGAGACATGTCCACACAAGCCCCAGCAGTGGATTCTTACCAGATGGACATTAGATGATATCCAGGAGTGGCCAGTGTGCCGATAGAGTGGTGGGCGGGGAAAAGGAGGGGGCAGGGGAGATGGACGGATGCTGAAAAATAAAAAAAAACACTTACCTGCTGCATCGCTGCATTGCGCTCCTCTCCACTGCAGGCACAGGCTCACAGAGCCCACTGCGGCCAATCCTGACACCACTGTCATGCTGCTGAAAGCAGCCTCAGAATTGGCCCCCCTCCCCTCTATCATGGCCTAAAAATATTAAAAGTTGAGCATATTTACTAACAACTTAGAATGGAACAATCTATTTTCCACCTAAAACCTAAAGTGTTTAAACCAACCAAAAAATGTATCAAATACGACCGTATTATCAACCAAGGTTTACCATACATCGAATCCATAGCAAGAACTCCACTCTAAAAAATTCTAGTAATCCAATTTAATCTAAAATAAAACTGTAATAAACACAAATGTACTATTTTAGTTTATTTATAAATACAGCTTTTATTATTGTTTTATATATTTGAATAAAATAGAATACCGTCAGACTGAAAAGCATAAATACAAAAATAAGTATTGTTAATATTGAAAAAGTCAGCCGATATGAATAAAGGTACATTCATGTATAGAAACAAAATGGCATCTTTATTCACAAATTTGCCCATTGTGAACTCCACATCGACCGACTCACAAATACATAGTTAGGCAGGCCCAGAAGCCCAGGCCCAAGGTCACTGATTGACAGATCATAGGTGGGGTAGCATGTAGCCAGTAGACAAATGCACAAACAGGAAATCCCACATTGATCCCACAAATAGGCGCAGTGACACCACAATGGTCCAGGAGGGAACATTTGACACTAACATACTTGAACACATGAGAACATACATACAAACCAGACACACAGGTCAAAATAAATATACAAATATAAAAGAGAGGCATTATTAGAACAATGGGCCATCTTTGAGGAGGGCCAGATCGACAGTCCACACTACAGATCACAAACAAGGTGTCAGCACCTCCCCACCATATGCAGATATGAAGGTAATGTCATCCACTCATTAGGAAATACTCATCAGCCAGTTGAAGACGTCGACGGGCCCCCCACCGTACAACAAGTGGTTAGGCCCAGGCATGAGAGACTAACAGGACAGCAAGCCCAAGCAGTCACAGAGTGTGTGAAAGTCATCCTTCTTGCCCTGATTACCCCCATCTTTGCTTGGCACTTGTGGTAAATGACTCTGACTGCTCCCTGGGCTCTGCTTCCAGGCCCAGGGCCAGTTCTCTGATTATAAGGATATGCAAATTAGGTGTAATTATAATTGGTACTGACAGCCTAGCTGTAAATCCCTAGTATATAAAAGAGCATGTAGGAATAGAGGCCCAGTAGAACTAATGCACTTAAGTGTGCAGTACTGTGGTGCCTTCTGTCATTTAAAAGGCAAACAGAAGGAGATGATAGACTGAGCGCAGAATCTTTTCAGACACTCACCCCCAGTCAAAGATCTGGGTTGAGATCCATCATTGTTCTTTAGCTCATTTCGCCACCCCAGTTCGGACCTAGCCATATGCAAATCAGCCTTGACCCTGTTTCTCATGGGAACTATCCAGCTTGAACTGCCAACCCAGGTCTTCCCTGGACCGGAAACAAGCATCCTGGGACCGGTTTCCAGGTAGCACCCCTCATCAGCCATTTTCTACTTGAGAGCCGCTTCCTCAACGCGAACATATGGTTTCTCAATGAGAGCAGTCATGACAATCCGTGACTACCTGCAATGAGAAACTCGCTGGGAGGTGGTCTAGCATTGGATCTTCCTCGCTCGATCTTGCCAACTTAACATTTGCGAGCGCGAAGGAGGAAAAAACTTTACTCCGCGGAGTAAAGTTTTTTTGAACTCTGCTTGCTCCGCGAGTGTGGAAAAGTATGCGAAAGGAGCAGAATTTACCACCCAGAACTATCCAAAGGCTAACATTATACTTTTATTCAGGTATAAATATTGACAGGAGCCACATAAAACATATAAATCAAGGTATCTCATTAATAGCTAAGAAAAATCCAAATATTTGCTACTGCTAGCTTTATAATAACTATGACAGAAAGAAGTTATTAAACTTTTCTTTCTGTGAACCAAAATCCAGCGTTTCAGACGCTTTCTCCTGATTGACCAGCGTCTGCCCAGGCTGGCAAGGCTGCTCTAATCAGGTGTAAAGGCCCTTTTAGAGATACAATAGATTTCCAGTGGGCATAGAAGTACAAGCTGCAGAGCAGATGGCAGAACAAAACTGATCTTCAAAGGGAGAGTCACACTTTAGGACAGTACAGGCTGACCCCACATCCTGCCACCCCAGCCTCACAGGCCTCCCTTTAATTTGATTAGTTAGAGGGTTGTAAGAAGATTGTTAGAAAAATTAACCCCACCGGTAGGATGGGTTAGTTTGATCCAGCCCCTCTGGAGAGACTGTCTTCCTTTTGGATTTTGAGAGAATAGTGTTTTCTGGCACAAGAATATGCCACAGTTTGGAGGAAAAGGTCATATTCCTGAGTGGCACTCTGAATCCCATAGGACACCCAGAAACACTAAATAAATATGGAACAGCTGCATAGCTCTTCAGATCTGCTGCCTGAAACTACCAGGAGAAGAATGACTACCCTGTTCGAATCTCGATCTGCACCCAAAGGACTGCAATCTGAAGTACTGCACCTGCTGCACAAACTAATACTACAACCCTAAGGATTTTGCCTTGCTTCAAGAAGGATTAAGAATTGGACTCCCTGTTAGCTACAGGTTAACAGAGCCCACGTTTGTAATCTTCATAAAGAGTCCCCATCTAGTGGACTTTTAAGGATTTGTCTAGGGGCAATGTGGGAATCTCAAAATTTTGATCAAAACCTCCCGCTTAGTGTAATGGACCAGGGCTCCATCATGGTCGGTCTCAAAATTTGGCTTTGCCCCAGTCTAGCATGACCAGATGACCCAAAGTGGTGCTATATATTTTTAAGCACTCGAAATTGTTTATTCTTTAAAAATACATCCCTCTGGTTCCCTACATTGGAATTTTGTTGTTTTGGTTTCTATTTGTTCACAAAAATATAATCTATTTTTATAAATTTGAGATGGATTTTTATTGTGTGTTGTGTCTTGCTTATTCAATGTATTTACACACCTGTCCCTTAAGTTACGCCTGCCTGCTCATTGTCAACAACCAAAGGTTGTGCAAGGGAATAAGTTATTGAGACCTTGTCTGAACCTTTTATTGTGTTTGTTGCCTTATTACTAGTGGTAAGTCACTACTTATCACTACTAATAAACCACTTTCCAACGCAGAGCAACCCCAGTCTGGTGCAAGAGCTCCCAGAAGTTCAACCGCCGTTCGCCGCACTCAACATATTGCACCCCAGTGGCAAGAAGAACACGCACCCTCACTGATCTAGGGGAACACACACGAGTGACAGGGAGGTTTAAAGTGGTTCTATACAGTGACTGAGCTAGCGGTAGTGAGGCCCCAGTCCCCCAGGATTTCATGACAAGGTTAGAGCCCTGGTGGTTGCCCAGGTAGCCGAGGAAACAACAGAGAGCGAATTATAGGGCAAAGCCCAACGAAAACAACAGTGCATAGCTAAAAGTGAAGGAGGCAACCTAGGCGGGATGTAGAAGAAAGGCGTGAGCTAAGGAGGGAGAGAGAAAGAACTCGCACCCAGGAAAAACTGTGAAAACACATAGCATCGCGCCCCCACATGAGGAGAGCGTGGTAGGCACAGGGCACCGATCGGGGAAGAGTCGGAGATATAATTACATGAGAGAATTTCGGCTGGGATCCAAGCCTCACCAAATTGTTAAGGAAGGAGGGTGGCTGGCCAGGAAATCAGGGACCAAAGCATGGTTGTTACCCAACCAAGAAATAGGAAAAAAAGAAATTGCATCTTAGTGCATGCACGTGAGGAGCAGCAAAGAAGATGTATGCTACTCCACCTGAACTCACAATATAGATATCAAGGGAAATAGTGGCCAGAGAGGAAAGCATGACCTTTGCACGGCCATTCTGCCACCTGCTGGCCCACTGAACCAAGGGAAAAGACCAGTATGATAGACCTTGGCCGAAGGAGGGATCCTTCGAACTAGAGGACAAAGCCAAAGGGGAAAACTGAATCCTGCATGGAGAAGGAGGTCCCAAGTGGAACTTACCCTATATGCCAGAATGCCTAAAAAGATGGGAATGCCATGTTAAGGAGAAACCAGTGGAACTACTCAAAGCAAAGATGAAGCTGCTGCTACTGAAGGGCACATCAGAGACCCTCTATGTGCTGTGGGCTCAAACGGACAATGAAAGGCTAAGGACAAAATGACCACCATTGCTGGATGGAGCGGAGAAATGGATCTCATGCTTTGAGAAGAACACTTCTGCAGCAATAAACCTAGCTATAAGAAATATCAAAAGTTTGGTAAGTAGTATTATCGGAGAGTAGACTGACGCAGTCTTTGCCCCAGCTTGCAACCCTGCAATTACGCTGAAAAAACTGAGCATGACGGGCCACATTCAATTCATACAGGCACCGAATATGGTTGGCGCTGAGGGAGGTATTCCCTGACCACCCTGATATAGGAGGTATAGTGGCAGAGGCTATGAAGCCAGGGAGACATTGACTGGTTTTCTGAATAGGATGAGTGAGTGAACAATGGGGGCAAGAGACCAGCCATTCATGGCTGAGATGCGCCACAAGTTGCATTCTTTTACAATATTCTCAAAAAAGGGGCTGCCCTCCGAGATACAAAGTGGGTTGGAGAGCATGGTTGGGTTAGGCGCTAAGCCCTGCCAGGAGATACAAGCCCAAATATTGCATTACCACATAAAGAAACAAGAGAAGGATAGAGAAAAAGTGGAACAAGCCCAGAGAGACACTGCTAAATTGGTACAACACAAATTGTAAAAGACCGCCGTTGAGGGGGCTGCGTTGATTGGGAGTGTGCAAGTGGCACCACTCTTAAAGGGGAGTCCACTGCAAAACCCCAGAGGTTTCAACCTTGCTATACTGGCAGAAACCAGGGAGATTGGCAGCACCAGTCCTTAGGAAATGTCACTATTGCCACAGGATGGGCCACCTGACTGACAGAGGCTGGTTTAAAGCATACCACAAACAGAGATTAATGGGCCAGGACCAGCCACCACAATTTCCTAGTACACAAGCCAAGCCAAGGTAAACCCAAATGCACCTTATATCAGCCACAGGTAGATCAGTTGTGAGAAGTTGGCCTGGTATATGATGTCCACTAATTATAGTGGGCACCTTGTACCAGTCCAAATGACCCCTTATTGTTGATAGTTTAAAGACAACCTTTATTGAAAGCTATCCTAGTGGTAGCTATGGAGAGCAGCCTTCAGGCTAAGTCTTGAAGGAATGTAAAGCAGCTTGTTTTACCAGTCTATAATCCCTTGAATGGCTAAATGAAAGACAACCACACCAGGTATACATATAAAATATATGTATTTATTTCTAAACACACCCTCCTAATCTCTTTATGAGACTAGAGGTCAAAACACATACGTTACACCTCAATTAGTACAGTAAAATAGCACAAATACATGTCAGGCCCTAGGGGCGAGCCAAACAATACTACAATAGTGGTATAAGAACCACGACTTAACTAGACACAAGGCCTAGAGCCTGTAGAATCGCTGGCCCCCAAGGAACCACCCAAGGTAGTGACACAGGGGACCCACGGGGGCCGTGTGCAGTGTGAGAACACAGCTGCGAGCTCCCGTTAGCTTCTATGGGGAAAGTCCTGGTTAGATTTTTAAAGATTAGGGACACTTAGAAATGAGTCAGGACCAAACCCCATGGGACTTAGGAAGTTCTAGGGTCAACACCCACAGGAGCATCAGAGTACTTGTGTTTCCTCACCCAGGGAAGCTGGGTGCATATGTGTCAAATGGTGTCGGGTCGCGTCATCGTTTTCAATGGGAGCTGGCAAAGAAGTGCTGCTGCCAGGACGATGAGAAGTGTCAGAAGAGATCCAAGCCTGGATTGAAGTAAAAAAGAACCTGAAAGCAGAGGGGACAGAGTCTGGGTCACTTGCCAGTGACCAGGGGCACGATAGACGAATGCCCGTCGATGTTGGGTGTTTCAGGTGAAGAAGGTGAAGCTTGACTCCTTAGCCACGAGAACCAGGAGGTGTGGAGGACAACTAGGAGCTAGATTCGAGCTGTCCCATGAAAGATGTAGAGTGCTGCAGCGTTGGTGCCCGGATTGGACACAACAAGCCTTGGCAACAGCAACCCGTGCAGAAAAGAGAAAGATGCTTTGGTGCAGAGCAGCAAGGTCTGAGGGACTCACCACTTGGTAGGCAGTCGGGACACATCTTGAGCAACCAGGAAAGCCCAAGGAAAATCAAAGTTGCCTTCACAGGGACCCACCAGTTGACGGATCAGGGATCACGAAGGAGCCTCGAGATGAAACACAAAATGGCGGCCCACGGGTCACTCAGGGTGACTAGGCCAACAATCTTCGGTGGATTCTCTGCTCACATTGGGGGATACAAGTAACCCCAAGCAAGACTTCAAGAGATGTCGAGAAGTCAATGCACTTGCAAAAGTGCACGGTGACCAGGAGTTCCGGTTCCACGCTACTCACGAGGGCTGCGGTTCTCAGCTTTGCTGGGGACTTGGGTTGGCCTCTGAGATGTCTGGAAATCCTCTTCCTGGGCTGAAATACTTCAGAGTCCGGCGGGAACTTCGGAGATACAGACAGGCAAAATGCTTCGTTGGTGCCTGCCAAGCAGGGGAGTCACTCCTTGACCCCAAGGGAGATTTCTTCAGTCCTCTTGTCTTTAGTAGAGTGTCCAAATTCCAGGATTCAGCTTCAGAGTTTCGTCCAGGAATATCTAAAGTCCTGTTGCCAGGGGTTCCTTACTTATACCTAAGGAAGGGGTTGGACTACCTCTTGGGAACCACCTATGGGAGGGTTTGGAAAGAGGGGTGGATACACCCATTTCCTTTGTCCAGTTTCGTGCCAGAGCAGGGGCTGGAAGCCCTGAACCAGTTTGAGTTGGACTATGCACAGGGACACTAAATGTGCCCCCAGTGCAGGACTTCAAAGCACTGTGAGAGTGCTCCCACCAAGCCCAAATACACATCATCCTGTCTGGGAGGTGGTTACACCTCCCTGTGACAGGAAACCTATTGTCCAGGCCTCCCCTGCTGGAGTTTCGGTCAGCAGCAGGAGGCCAGACCCGTGTCAGTGGCTGCAGCATCCATTTTGTGATGCCAGGGCTCTGTTAAGTTTCTACCGGGTATACCAGTACTGCCATGTCTCTCCCTCTAGAATGGTGGGATCATATTCTCACACCAGGAATTGATGGGGGGTATAATTCCAAGGTGTTTGCCACCAAACGTGACATGTTTCCGTGCCGGCAGTCCAAAGTTAGCATTCACCATTTTAGTTATAATGCACTTAAGAGTATATGGTCAGGCTGCATCACTGGCAACCCCGGAGAAGAGACTTCCGAAGGTAGCAGAGGGGCTCATCTCATGCCTGGGCACCCTTTCACATATAACCAAGCACCCTGCCTTCAGGATTGATAAGGCCTGCCATGGGGTGACTGATAGGTTTCTATGTGCAGTGATAGGTGAGGTATAGTGAACCTATACCTCAGTAAGGGGTGCATGCACCATCTTACCCATGCTGCAGTAGCCGACCTGTGGTGTCATTTTGGAGGGCTTTCCAGGGGTGGCACAATACATGCTTCAGGCCCTGGTAGGCCTCTGGGGTACCTATGCCCTGGGTACATAGTATACCATATGCGAGGCACTCACAAGGGTACCCCAGAATCCAATCTGGAGTGTGCCTAAAGTACATGGAATCAATTTATAAGAGAAAGCAGATAGGCTGGGGACCTGAATAGCAGGTTCCCAGCCATACTAAGTTAAAAACCATCAAAACACCAGGAAAAAAGTGGGGGAAACCATGCAGTCAGATTCCACCTTCCTACACCAGTCAGCAGCTGCACTTCCACAACAGGGACCAGGTAGTTGGACAGACACATGGCAACATCAACCACAGACAGGGAACTTAGACCAACAGGAACCAGGGCCCCAGCCCCGGCAGGGAGGGATAACTGTCTGGGGAGGTAAAGCCTTCACTCAAACACAGTCTAAATGTGCAGGAAGATAAAACCCCAGAGTGGAATACCACTCATTCACCCACTTCCCAAGAATTAACTGTACCGAAGCCAAAAGAAGGACAAAGGAGACACCGATGGTTATACAAACTTTTGCTTGCATCTGGGGATTTAGGGCTGCTATATGTGTTTTTCCAATCAGGTTTTCTCACTAAAGTTCAACATTAAGGACACTTGCAGGAGCCAAGGTCCCACTCTGCTGCTGGCTGCTCTCCCAGGGCGGGGTTGGCTTTCCAAGCCCCAGGGGAAGGGCAGTCTGATGAGGGGATGGAGTGGCTCCTAGGCCGAAAACTTAAAAAGCAGGCACTCAGGTCCCTGCATCCAAAGTCAATGAAACGGGTTCCAATTACAAAATCGAAAGATCCCTTTCTCAGGTGTTCAGCCTGGAACCCATGTTTCTTTCATGGTGTGAAGTGCCAATAACAACCCCAAAAACTGGAAGCCTCCGGCCAGATGGAGACCTCCTTTCAATTCTAAAACAAAGCTGTCCTCAAGTGGTGAGATCCAGAATTCCTGTACACCTGGGATACAGAAGATCCCACAACCTCACCAGCGCACGCACAAGATTCACTAAGTTACCAGATACCTGCATGGTGCAGAGTCGACCAAGAGTTTAATCAGGTTAGCCAGATGTCACGAAGTCGCAAGGTAGTCCAGGTGCAAACATCATTACCTAGGCAAAGTTTGTCAAGAGTTCTTGGCCATGGCCCCAGGCTCCCCATGTTCCTATGATCCCGCCAATATTTTCTGTTCTTTCCTTTGGGTTTTTTGAATATGTGAAGTCTGCTCACCATGCCATACCCCTCCAAAATAAATGACAGTAGCACACACACTCGATAGACGTCCCTAGCCACAAGCCAGGAACCACAGAACCAAATATGACTGAGAAGACCTGGTCCGAGGGAGAGGGGGGTGTCTGGGAGAGGGGAGGCCATAAAATCCATTACAGCTCCAGGCGAGAGTAGAATGCAGAAAGTGATCACTCTTGCATGAGGCCTAGCAATTTACCAACACACCAGGCCTCACATACACCATCCGGAGAAGGCAGTAAGCAACAACCTCAGACGCCACAAGACGGCGGTCCGGGATACATGGGAGCCATGGAATTACTTTTTGACCTCATGATGTGAAATAGCAGATCGCATATGAGATATAGTGATGTGCCCAAAACCCAAAATAGTAGCCCAAAAAAAGCCTCTGTAGAAAGGATGGAATCAAGATATCTGGCACCACAAGGCAGAGGCACGTCGCATGCTGAGACACAAGTGATCGTGGGGCACGATTCAACCACCAGCAACACTTACTAGTGACATACCCCTCCCCGTACAGTCCCACACACATGTAGGTTCAAAGCAACCCTCAGAGATGGCACACCCTGGCACACATCAGGAGAACAGGGTCTGGGGAAGCTGGCAATGCCGATAGAACCCGAGATAAAACCAATAGATTCATCCCTATGATCACAGGAACTCTCTATAAAACACTATTTCAAGCACCCAGTTAAGTATGAAGGCTCATAAAATAGATTAATTCACCTGATTGCCCATAAGCTACCTTGAAGCTTTACCCATCAAAAAGATACCATCAACGGGGCCACCTTCCGCTGCCCCACAAAAATAAATGTGTAAATGGAGTGTGGAGAGCACACCCCTGAGGGAAATACAGGAACCTAGAAGAAACAATCATTAACAATGGCACACATGCAATGTTATTCTGAAATAACAAATGAACCAAGGTCTTATCCAACAGGTCTGCAATCGCATCGCCAAGTGCACCACCTTTTAGCTACCATGTCATCACCCCAATGCGAACCTAGAGTGTTTGAATCAAATCTAGGAACTGCACTGTGAACTTTTTGATTGAACTGTTGAACAAAAATTACCCGATAACCAGAGGACCACATAAATCTCTCATGGATCCATATCAAAGACCTGTAATGTTCAATTACAAGTAATGCATTTTTGTATTTGTATGTACCCTCTCTCTAGTTCAGCTGCCACACCTATTTACTAACATCGAGCTGCATGGTCAAATGGAGACTGTACAGAAACTATCACAGCGCTTGCGTAGGGATCTCTCCTATGTCACTTATAATTACACCAACCCAAACACTAGCATTCTACATGCACTACAGCGCCCTCTTACACAACACCTGCTATCAGCACATGACTGCCGTGGGCTCTAAGACATCAGCCAGGTTATGTTGGAAAACAGCCAGTAGAAAGCAAAATTTTAAAAACTAATGGCCCGCACACTTCAGCTGCTGTGTTGAAAGTTTTCGGGGTGATTTGTCAAGCTGGGGCTGAGAAAAAAGATGGTCCCAAAATGCGTTTTCTCCATGATCTTTTTCATAGGAAACTTTAGACAAGGCTACAGCCTGAACTGTTGAATGAAATTACACCAAATTTGGAAAAAAAGGTAGCTCCTGGTTCAGAAAACGTTCTTTGTGTTAAATGGTGTTAATCTGTTCAGTAGATCCTGAGGAATTTATATATGTACAAATATTAATATCTGGTGGCCGCAAAGGATCCGCAAACCCTCCAAATCTCAAGCCTGACTCTCATAGGCTGCCAACACTTCAAACCAGGAAATGCTGGCAGACATCTTGTGATTCGGTTGAACTGAGTCACAAGAAAAAAGGTTAAAAAAAAGAAAAGGTGGCAGGGTAGAAACACCCTGAACCCCTAGGCTTGCTCAAGGGCCCCCCACATTTAAAAAAAAACCCTTTTATTTGGAGTCACGTCGGGTCCGTGAATCCCGACGATCTATTTATTTTTTAAACGATGTGTGGTCTCCCGCGCTTTTTTAAATTAGGCCCCTGGGTGGGCCGGGTCCTGCAAGCAAATATATTAGTAGATGCGGAGGCCCACAGGGGTTGCAAGGGCTGCGGGCCCCCGAAGCCCAGGGGAACACCAACTCCCAATGGCTTTTTAAAAAAAATAAAAGGCGAGATGTAGGCTCCTGCCTGCCCCCACGCTACCAAGAGGACCACCACCTTCCCGGCGCTTTGATGATTAAGTGCGGGGGCCACGCAGACCCCCAACAGCCTCGGGGACCGCCACCTCCCTGGGGTTTCTTTTTTAAATAAGAGGCAGGGGGTGGGCTCCTCCGTGCCCCCATGCTGCCCTGGGGAAAGTCACCTCTCTAGGGCTATTACAACGATGGGAGGGGGCTGCCCTTCATGGCCCTGGGGAACGCCACCCCCCAGGGCCAGCTCTATCAATGTCCTGGGGTGCCCACACCTGGGACATTGCAGTTTGTTATGGTATGACAGGAGCACTGCTCCAGCCATGCCATAGTAAACTTCTGCTCCACTTCATGGAAGTGAGAGCAGGAAAACTGCTCTTGCTTCCTTGACGTGAAGCAAAGCAGAATTGTTTTTAGGCAAAGGGAAATGCATTTTAGCAGCTCCCTCTTCCCAAAAGCAATGCTGGTTCCCGCAGGAGGCGAGGGGCTGGCAGGGACTGCGGGGGCATTGAGGTTCCCCCCGCGGTCCTCAAATATTGTAGCCATGCCCCGGGGGATTGGGTCCCCGGGCCAAAAATGCCTGGGAGGGGGCAAATGGCCCTCCTCCTTTTTAAATTAAAAAAGAAATGTCCGGGCCCCGGGTGATGGGTCTCCGGGGCTGATAGTGGCTTGTTGAGGGGGGCCATGGGCCCCCCTCCATTATAAAATTATAATGATAATGAAAAATTTCCAAGCCCCAGGAGATGGGGTCCCGGGGCTGAAAATGGCTTAGGGGAGGTGGACTGACGGCCCCCCTTCCTTTAAAAAGAAAATATATTGTTAAAAATGGGCGGGCCTCAGGGATGGGGTCCCCGGGGCCAAAAAGGGCCCATGAAACTGGGGGGCAATAATTATTTTTTTTTCTTTCATGATAGGAGTCGGTAACCGATTTCGACTCTCAGCGTAACTTCGCAGTGGAGTAGCATATCCTTCTTGAATACATATTTAAATAGTATAAAATGTATAAGGTAGTGTTGCATTTGTTGTAGAGCTAGTGAGATTGAAGTTCATAAAAATATTAAAATTGACAGACTCAGAAAAAATATTTAAGAATATAAATTATAAGTTAAAATTGGAAAGTGAAATGTGTTGTAGAACTTTGAATTTGTGCATTTGTTTGCTGATTCGTGATGAGTTCGCCAATCCAGGAAACATTTATAATGAGTATACATGCTTAAAAATATATATCTTTCAGTGTTGGGTGAAGGCTGCCTCTAAGAAGAGCCATTGTGTTCATTATGACTCTGTTGCTGCTACATTTCAATGCGGAGGCACAGCATAAGGTTGTTGATAATCACTCTCTTTCCTTCATCTGTGAAGTGAACTCCATCACTTCTGTACATGTTATGCATGTGAAAACGTAGGTTGTTGTTATATAGAGCCCATGTTATGGTCTCTGCGGTAAGCGGAAACAGCTTTATTGACATTCTTCCTAGCTTTCTTAATCTGTGGACAGAATTGATTTGACCACTTTCATTTCTGTCTTTGGCATACATTAGAGTATACAAAGACAGTGTCAAGGAAAAGTGACCTCAGTTGTGAAAAAGTATCCTTCATTAGGATTTCCAATCCTATCCCACTCAACGTGCCACGATAATTGTCACCACAGTGCACAACCATGAGGTCAGGGGGTTGGAGATGCAAAAAAGTTTTAACCAAAGGCAGTAATTGGTGCCACTTTATTCCTCTCTGTGCAAACCATTTAATATCCACAGTTTGCAAACCTAGGTCTTTGTCAATACCTCTGTGTTCAGCATATGTTTTGCACCAGAAAACATAGCTGTGCCCAACAATCAATACTGTTGCATTTTGAAGGGATGTCTGGAAGGAATCAAAAGATGTCTGTAGCTGAGATAGTTAGTTGGTAGAATGTGGGGTATTTAAAATGGAGGAGAAGATGCTGTTTTGAGAAAAACGATAACTGATCATCATTGTGCACTCAAAAATAGGATGCATGTTACTTTGCTGGGCAAGTATATTTCTGATTAATTATGGATACAAGTTTGAAAGGTCCAGTATAGTGGATAAGCTAATATTTTGTAGAAGTCAACCACACCTGCTGTTTGCATGTGTAATCTGGTGTGCTGCATTTCAAAATATGGTGAACTTGTGACCTGCTCGTAAAGTTTGAATGTTGCAGAAAGTGTTACTATGGAAACTAGTATTAAAAAGAAGGGGAGAGGGTTGAAACTCAACTGTGGTTGTGAAATAGGAAATTCTAAGTTAAATATAAGTGATATGCTACTGAAGTATGATTTCCCAAATCAGTACTATGTGTAGAAGTGGTGTGTTCATAAAAAATAATGGTAGTATTATTAGAAATAGGTTTTTGAACTCCTGTAAGGGTTTGCGACTCCTTCGCGATGCTACAGTGCAGCACCGCGATGGAGTCGCGACTCCAATAAATTACAGAAGCATAGTGGGTAGTTTTAGAAGAGAGTAATAAAGGGTTAATGTGTGTAGCCAATAGAAATTGGTTTTAGAATTTGAAATACTGAAGGGAGCATTTGATTTGTTACGTACATTCATTTGTGTGCAAAATGGGAGGGAAGGTTTGCCATTACTGGTTTTCACAATCTGTATTAGTATTTCAGAGGTGATTTACATATGTGTATGGTGTGTTATGTATTGTGTAGGAGTGGTGGTTTAGTGTTTGTAACCATATTGTTAACTTTGTGATGCATTATTTATAAAGCTTGCAAAGCATTAGAGCAATGTGATGCTTCAAATATGTTACATAATGTACAAATGTCTACTGTAGTTTGTTTTATTGTACTGAAATGAAGATTGAAATAAAATGTGCATGTTACTATGTGTACGTCCTGAGTGTCTAATGAAAGTGGTAGAGAAAACTGATGTTTAAAACATGTTCACAGTTGTATTGAACTGTATCCCAGGGTCTATCCATGAAGTTATCCAATTACATAGCCACTACCTATGAACTCATCCATTCAATGAGGCACTACCCATGCACTCAAATCAAATCAATCAAAAACTTCTTTATTCGACCTTCCGAAGACAGGTCATAAAAGATACACATACAAATAGAGTGTTAAAACATCTCCTAAGAATGTACCATCATTAAAAAATTCGTTCAATTTAAGTTTTAAAACCAAAACAATACATACACAGATAATCACGGGAATTTGATCACGGCTAAAGTGACAATGCATATAAAGTGACTGGATAAAGAGCATCAATATATTTTAACCATCAATAAGTAATAAAATCGGTCATATAATAAATATAGATTAAAACACTCAAATCCCATCATTGACCCGTCTCAATCGTTAAACCCTATTAAAAATCATCCTAAATTAGTTCTATGGCGCGCAATATACTGCAAAAAATTAGAGACAATGTAAACCAGCCCGCCCCGTCCAGTATCTGTAGAAAGAGAAAAGCTGGACGACAAGTTTGGAAACCCATTCGTTTTAATAATGGGATAAGCAATTTTTTCCGTTGTTCCATATAATATTTGCAGAAAAGGATGGTATGCATTGTGGATTGGGTAGAAATCCCATCACAAGGACAGGGAGGTAGTTTTTTTGCCCAGTTGTTTCTCAACGGGAAAGCAACTAAACGGTGGAAGAAGTTCAACCTAAACCTAACCAAAAGAAACAATTCATAAGCAGTAATACTATAGGTTAGGTAAGGCTGCATCCCAAATACTGTCTGAACAGTCAAGCTGTGTCTAACTGATTGTTTCATGACCTCAGAAATGAGTCGCAGTTCTTCGAGGTGGTTTAGACAGAGTTTCTGAAAAGCCTTCCTCGATATCTCCCGTATTAAAAAGGGATCATGGTAATATTTTACTAACGCTAAGTCAGTTAAAAATATTTTAACATAGGATAGCCACCTAGATTTGAGTGCATTTTCCAGAGCTTTACAGTCTTGAATAATTGTTTGTGAAAAGGCTGTTTTGTCCGATGACCAAATTCGGTGCCACAGTAAAAGTGGCTGTATTTTCGCCAGATCTGCCACATAGGGAAGACCCAATTCCAAGTGGCAAAGAAAATTTGCAGAGCTCCTAGGTAGTGCAAGAAGGTACCTCAAAAAGGTGTTCTCTACCCCCTGGATAGAATCCAAAGCTACGTGGCCCCACACACCCGCTCCATACAGAGCCACTGTAATACATTTAGCTTTGTAGATTTTAACCATTTCCAAGGGTGCTTTTTTACCTAATTTCCTAGAGAAATTTACAAGGGCTGTGGTAGTTCTCATAAATTGAAGTTTCCTCACATCAACTGCCGCTTTCCAGCTTAATTTCTGGTCAATCATCACACCTAGATAAGGATATTTATCTGTGGTCGCCAATTTTTCATTATTCAGGTAAATAGCCCTAGTTTTATTTTTATTGCCAACCCCGGCCTTCATAACAAAGGTTTTTCCAATATTGACCTTGAGATCCAAGGTGGCCATAAAGGAGGAATACCTACTTAACGCCCTTTGTAGTTTGTTAGGGGTGCGGGCCAGTATCACTGCGTCGTCCGCGTAGAGAAGAGCCGGTATTGGTCGATTACCTACCATAGGGAGGTCCTGGGCCCCCCTCAACATCTCCCTCTCCAATCCATTAGTATAAAGGGTGAAGAGAAAGGGAGCCAGGACACATCCTTGCCTGACACCCCTCTCCACTCCGAACGACGCAGTGAGTTCTCCACTGGTCCCAAACCTCACCCTGGCGGTTGCATTTGAGTATAGTTCCCTCACAAAGGTAACTACACTCTGCTCCACCCCATCTCTAACAGAACAGACCAGAGTTTAGTGTGACTGACACAGTCGAATGCGGCAGATAGGTCAATGTAGACCATATAGAGAGCTCAGGCCTTGACATTTACATATTTCTCCATCAAGAGTGATAGATTTAAGGCTTCGTCAATGGTCCCCAGACCCTCACGAAACCCATATTGTAGATCGGATAAGATACCACTATCCTCCGCCCACTCCTGCAAACGCCCAAGAATTATTCGACCCATCACTTTCCCCAGGGAATCCAATAGGGAAATTGGGTGATAGCAGGATACTGAGCTCCGGTCCCCTTTCTTAAAGATCGGGACCAGTATAGATTTTTTCCAGGATTCCGGAAGTCCCATTGTGCACAATGCATTAAAGACCCTGGTCAAAAAGGGGATCCAAAGATCAATATAGATTTTAAAAAAGTCTATTGGGACCCCATCGGGGCCCAGGGCCTTCCCTTTCTTACTTGCACTCAAAGCCCAAGTGATCTGGTCTGATGAAATGACCAGGTCAATGGGATACAGGGAAGACCGTTGATAGCGAGAATCGATATCAGTTTTGTTAAAAGATACTGAGTTGTTCATAAAAATTTTTGAAAAGTGCTCTACCCAGTCTTTTTCGTCAATAGCGGCCTCAATTTTGGGGGAGTCACCGTTATCAATTAAAAAAGGTGATTTTACCACTTTCCAGAATGCAGCACTATTTTTATATAAACAACTCTCATGCAATTGGTCCCAGAGTTGTTGTTTTAACTCCAGTTTTCTTTCTTTTATGGCATAATTATATGCCCTCCTCAATTTAGAGATCTCGACGGGAACCCTAACTGTCATACGTAAAGCAGATTTCAAGTTTGAATAAGCTACAGTACACCTGTGATTAAACCAGCCCTGTCTTTTCCTTGGTGTTTTATTTTTTTTCACCATTAGGGCTTCGTTTATCACAGTGCCAAAATTGGTAATAACATCAACATCTGTAGTAGCCAAATCTAAACATTTCTGAATGGACGAGTGTACATTGGTTACCACAGTTTTAACAATTTCAACGGGATCAACAAGAGCCCATTTAAGAGAGTAGCCATTAAATCTGTCTAATACTAAATTATTTTGATCCAGTACACTAGGGATATTAGGGTTGGACCTATATGAGAGTTGAATAGTAATGCTCAGGGGATAGTGGTCACTCAAAGCATTCTGGTGTAAATGGAAAGAACTATCTCTTCTTATTACTCCATTTGACACCCGGATAAAATCAACAGTGGTGTAAAAACCTCTCCCATGAAATGTAGGGGCCATCGCTATGTTCGGATTAACTAAATTATTGGCAATTCCTAAGTGTAGGTTGAACATGGTTTCATTTCCCTCATTCTGCGGACGCGCAGTTCACGTCCTGGATTGAAAACTCCCTTGATACCGTTCTGCCCAAAAAAACGTATCTAAAACCCAGGAAAAAAGCCACCTCCCCGTGGTTTTCACATGAGGTCCGCCTCCTAAAGAAAAACTGCAAGAGAGCGGAAAGAGTATGGAGGAAAGACTTCGATCCCAACAGCAAAAGTGAATATAAACGGGCTATTCTCAACTACAAAAAAGCACTCAAAAATGCTCAAACAGCCTTCTTTAATGATAAAATTAGTAAGGCATCCTGCTCGTCCAGAGAAACGTTCCAAATTATGAAAAAACTTTTAAAAACCCCAGAACCATCCTGCTCATTTAATTTCTCGGACAACCACTGCAATGAGTTAGCCACGTTTTTGATCAAAAAATACAAAACATCCTCCAACATCTCCAACCCTTCTTCCTGATGACCCCCCACTTTTCCACTCATGGCAGACCCAGAACCCGAACACAGAACTTGATATGTTCTCTCCCATCTGTGAGGAAACCCTAAGGCCCATCCTTCAATCCCTCAAAAGCGGGTTCCCGCACGATCCAGCACCAGTCAGACACCTTAAACAAGTTGCTCCTACCATTCTCGCACCAATGGTGAATCTGATAAATTCCTCTATAGAAAGCGGATTGGTTCCGCCAAGCTGGAAGAAGGCGGTAGTCAAAGCCTTAATCAAAAAACCCAATCTCGACCCCAGTAATCTTGCCAACTTCAGGCCAATTTCCCTTCTCCCATGCGTTAGCAAGATAGCTGAAAAGTTTATCAACAGCCAACTTTCAAACTACCTGGAAATCAACGAATTGCTAAAACCGTCACAGACAGGATTCCGCCCGGGCCAAGGTACGGAAACAGCGATGGTGGCGGTTGTCGAGGAGGCTAGGAAGATCATTGACGCAGGAGGATCAGTGGCAGTGATCCTTCTGGACCTCAGCGCGGCATTCAACACCGTCAACCACAGTATCTTGGCTCAGCGGCTCAGTGACCTTGGTATCTCGGGGCCGGCCCTGTCGTGGCTAAAATCCTATCTTCACAACCGCTCTTTCCAGGTGGCGGAGGGCGACTTAATCTCCAGGGAGACTCCTATACGATGCGGAGTGCCTCAGAGCTCCTCATTGAGCCCGATGCTCTTCAACGTGTATATGTCGCCACTGGAAGGGATTGTCATCCTGTATGGTATCAAACTCCTGACCTACGCGGATGACACCCAGCTGGTTGTCTCCCTCAGCCGGCAGGATAATCCCACCATCGATCTCTATTCCTGCCTGGGGGACATAGTCAGCTGGATGAACTCATCCCACCTAAAACTCAACTACGACAAACCTGAGATAATGGTGATGGGCAGCCAGTCCCATTTCCGCCCGGAGTCTCTGTGGCCCCCATGCATGGGCCCGCCCCCAACCCCCAAAGCCGAAATCAAAAGCTTGGGGATTTGGCTCGATCACAATCTTACCCTAAACACCCAGGCAAGAAAAACTGCTGGAACCTGCCTTGGTCTCCTACGTACCACCCGCAAGATCCTTCCCCTGCTCCCTTTTCAGTCAAGAGAACTTCTCTTACAGGGTCTCATCTTGTCCAGACTGGACTACGGTAATGCTCTATATCTCGGCGCACCTAAGAAAGTTACAGCCAGGCTACAGGTTGTGCAAAACGCTGCTGCTCGGATTCTTACCAACACTAAGATCCGCTGCTCTGCTAAACCAGCGATTAGAGCATTACATTGGTTTCCCGCTGAGCAAAGGGTGCATTTCAAGGCCTTGTGCCTAACCAACAAAATCCTTCAGGGAAAAGCCCCGTCAATCCTTAAGGACCTTGTTGTCCCGCATACCACGTCTAGAACTCTCCGATCTTCGAACGCCCATCTAACCCAAATTCCCAGGATAAAGAAAGCTCGCTCCGGAGGCCGGCGCTTTTCCTATCACGCGTCCAAGCTGTGGAACACCCTCCCGCTTGACCTTCGGGCCCAACACAATCTGCTGCTTTTCTGAAAGTTACTAAAGACATGGCTGTTCCCATAACCTTCTGCTCCGCAATCGGCTGATCTCTCTGGTGCATCTTTTAGTGCTGGGGCGCTCAAGGGCAGCCATGCGCTCTAGAAATCTCATTACAATTACAATTTAGGGAGCTACCTAATCTCGTGTGACTAAAATGGGGGATAGGGTTATCTCTCTCATCGTGGATGCCACAGATAAATTTGTTAGTTACTTGACAAAAAGTCTGATTAAAGTCTCCACCCCATATGGTAATTACCTCCCTGGCTAATTTCCTTATAATAGATGATATTAAGGAACAGATAGAATTTACTAAGTTCACTGCTTCTATCTCGGGAAGATTGTTATAAAAGTTTACCCACAGGAAAGTGTCCTTCTTGTTTATACGAAAACTAAGGATCTGGAAATTATGGTCAAGTTTTATAACCCTCATCTCGTCTATATTTATCAAGTTTGAAATATAAATAGTTAGGCCTCCCTTAGCCCTACCAGACTTAGAGGGTTGGGCAGGTGTAAAATAAGTTTTGTACCCATCTACATGGATCTCTGTTGTCAGCCATGTCTCCTGTAGGCACAGAATAGTAAAATTTAAAATAAAATTTGTCCAGACATCATTCCCTAGTTTGGAGCGTTGTCCAGCTACGTTCCAGAATACAACATCCATTTTTGGCTTAGTGACCTCCCGGTTACAGCCAGTCATAATGTTTGATGATAGAGGTGGGGATTCCATCACTTCATCCACCCATTGAGGGACAGTGCTTTGATCCTGTTGTTGTACGTTCTTATTGTGAACTGTAATGGAATTTGGGCAGGGGATTAGAGAATCTTTGTTCTCCAATACCCTGTCACCAAATTCTTGAGAATCCCGTTTTTTTCCCCCAATAGGGAGTCAATCTATGTCCTCCAGCCCTTGGAGAGTTGAAAAATGATTAGAAATAGGAATATTAAAGTTGAAGCCCCCAAGTTGGTGCCGGGGATGGGCTCTAATCTGTATTGGATTCCTCATTAGTGTCTGGGGATAAAAATAGGTCAAATCATAAGTTCTAATAACACGCTGCCCTTGCCCTTGATACCAATTTGTTATATGCATTGTTGCCCTACAATCTCTAAAATTAACAATAATTAAATCCCCTTGTGTTTCCTTCGGCCTGTGTCCAACCCAGCCGAGTCTGCGTACGTTTAAAATTACCACTACCTAAACACTTATTCAATCACCCAGGCATTACCCTTGCACTGATCCATTTACTGAGGAACGACCCATGCCCTCCTCAATTCACTCGGGTACCACCCATGTACTCATCTGTTCACCCAGTCACTACCCTTGCACAAATCCATTCACTCAGGCTCTGCACATGCAGATATACCATCACCCAGGTACTACCCATGCACTTATCAGTTTGTTTTATTGTACTGAAATGAAGATTGATATAAGTTGTGCTTACTAATATGTGTACTTCCTGAGTGTCTAATGACAGTGGTCACTACCCATGCACTCATCCAATGATTAAAACATTATCCTTCCACACATTCATTCACACAGGTACTATGCATACAGCCATCCAATCACTCATATTCTACTCATATACTCATTCAATCACCTATACATTTCTCTAGCACTATTCACTGCTCCAATCATGCAGGTGATACCCATAGACTCACCCATTCACCCAGGTACTACCCATGCACTAATAGACTTACCCAGGGACAGCCCATGCAGCCATTGAACCTAACAAACACTATGAATGCACTGATCCAATCAGACAGAGACTACCCATATACTCATTCAGTCACTCAGGCACTACCCAGACACTCATCCAATGACCTATGCACTACTATTTCTCTCATTCATTCTGTCATGCACTACCCATACACTTATCCAATTACCTAGGCATTACCCTTGCATTGATCCATTTACTGAGGAACTACCCATCTACTCCTCCATTCACTCAGGCACTACCGATGCACTCCTCCATTCACTTAGGAACTACCCATGCACTCCTCCATTCACTTAGGTACTTCCCATTCACTCATCTGTTCACTCTTGCCTCTTTCTGCACCTCTCTTGCCTCTTTCTGCACTTCTCTCGAATCTTTCTCCACTTCTCTTGCAATTTTCTTGTTCTTTTGGCACCTCTCTTGCTTCTGTCTGCATCTCTCTTGCCTCTCTCTGTACCTCCTTTGCTTATTTCTGCATCCCTGTTCCTTCTTTCTGCATTTCTCTTGCCTCTTTCTGCACCCCTCTTGCCTCTTCTGCACCTCTGTTGGTCCTTTCTGTACTTCTGTACCTTCTTTTCCCACTTGTCTTGATTCTTTCTGCTCTTAACTTGCTTCTTTCTGCATCCCTCTTGCTTCTTTCTGCACTCCTCTTTCCTATTTCTTTACTTCTCTTGTCTCTTTCTGCACCTCTCCTGCATCTTTCAGCACTTCTCTTGCCTCTTTTTGCATCTCTGTTCCTTCCTTCAGCACTTGTCTTGGTTGTTTCCTAACTCCTCTTGCTTGTTTGTGCATCCCTCTCCCTTCTTTGTGCACTTGTGTTGCTTCTTTATGCACTTCTCTTGCTTCTTTTAGCAGCTCCTTTGCCTCTTTGTGCACCTCTGTTGGCATTTTCTTCACTTCGCCTGCTTTTTTCTGCACTTGTCTTGTTTCTTTCTGCACGATTCTTGCCTGTTTCTGCACCTCACTCTTTTCTTTCTGCACCTCTCTTGCCTCATTCTGTACCTCACTTGCCTCTATTTGTACCTCGTAGTTCTGTCTGCACCCCTCTTGCCTCTTTATGTACTCCTTTTCCCTCATTCTGTACTTCTCTTGCCTGTTTCAGCACATATCTTGCCTCTTTCTGTACTTCTCTTGGCTCTTTCAGCACCTGTCTTGCCTTGTTAAGTACTTCTCATGCCTTATTCTGTACCTCTGTTGCTTCTTTCTGTACTTTTCTTGCCTCTTTCTATACTTCTCTTGCCTGTTTGTGCACTCGTCTTCCCTTTTTATGTACCTTTCTTGCCTCTTTCTGTACCTCTCTTGACTTCTTCTGCACTTCTCTTGACTCTTTCTGAACTTCTCTTGTCTCTTTCTGCACCTCTGTTGCTTCTTGCTCAACTTCTCTTGCCTCTTTCTGTACCCCACTTGCATCTTTTATCAGCTTCCTTGCCTCTTTGTGCACAGCTGTTACTTCTTTCTCCACCTGTCTTGACTTTTTCTGCACCTCTCTTGCCTTTTTTTTCACTTGTCTTGCTTCTTTCTGTACCTCTCTTGTAAATTATATTCTGAGCAGTTGGTGAATAGAGAAGCTGTAAAATAAAAGTGATGTTTAAGACATGTTGGTAGAGGGATTATTGATTAGGCTACTACTTATAAGTATATGGAAAGGTACACTTGAAGTAGGCTGTATAAATGTAGATGTGTGCTTCAAATGGTAAGTGTAGTCTGTTCAGTTTAACTTCTACTTGCTATCATGACTGAGGTATGTGTCTACTTGTACATGAATGGTTTCATGTGTTATGCATCTGAAGATGCTAGCCTAAAATGTTTGCAGCTTCTCCTACAGGTGGAGAAATCTTCTTAGTTCTGTACTGTTATTTGGTCGCACAGATAGACATGTTTTACATATGTAGGTGGGATACAGCCCCTGAAATAGACTATTCATTACCCATGTGCACTGTTTCATGAGTAGACAGGAATACACACGCTTTCTTGTATGTACATTTAGAGAGTTTCCAGTCTGCAACACAGGTATTCAAGTATTTGTATGATTCTTTTTATGTATCATGGCACTAGCAAAAGGTACAAACACACACATGAATGGTTTCTGGAATAGGGTAAGACTTACAAAAGTGATATGCGAAGGATTGCTGTTTTACGCCCAACATTCAGAGTTGTTGGTGAATAGTGAACCTACACAACAAATGTAAGGTTTAAAACATGTTCCGAAAAGGCATTAGTGATTAGGCTACTTTGTATGAGTGTGTGGAAATGTATAAAGGACGCTGTAGAAATGTAGAGGTTTGCTTGAAATTGGAAGTGCAGTTTTTTAAATTTAAAGGCATCAGTGCTCTCGTGACTAAGGTATGTGTCTACTTGTATATATATTCTCATATATATTATGCATCTGAAGTTGGTAGGTTAACAATCTGGTAGCTTGTTTTGAAGGTGTAGAAATCTCAGCGCACCATTCTTTGTCTTTCTGCATGTCTCATCCTCATTTTGGAGTTCTCTTGCTTCTTTCTGCTCTTTTCTCGCCTTTTTCCCCACTTTTCATGTATCTTTCTGCACTTTTCTTGCTTCTATGTGTACTTCTCTTGCTTCCTTATGCACCCCTCTTGCTTATTTCTGTACCCTTCCCCCTCTTTCTGAACATCTGTTACCTCTTTCTGTACCTCTTTTGCCTCTTTCAGCACTTCTCTTGCCTCTTTTTGTATCTCTGTTCCTTCTTTCAGCACTTTTCTTGATTGTTTCTTGACTCCTCTTGCTTGTTTGTGCACCCCTCTACCTTACTGTTGCATCTTTCTTGCCTCTTTCTACATCTCTCTTGCCTTTTTCTAAATTTTTCTTTCAGCACCTCTGCTGGTTTATTTTGAACTTCTCTTCCTTCTTTGTGCACTTGTTGCATCTTTCTGTACTTCTCTTGCTTCTTTCTGCATATGACTTGTCTCTTTCTGTACTCCTCTTTCAGCTTACAAATACCCCTGGCAACATGGATGAAAACACACTTTTCTCTTGCACCTTCACTATTCTCTGAGTACTCTGAATGTTAGGTCTAGCCAAATTTAAAAAAGCAATCCTTCCTGTGTAACTGTTTAAAGGTCTGTGTGTCTTCTAACAGGTTTACTAATATGCAAAGTATGATATCCTACATATTTAGTTGTTCTGGAGACATTCCTAATGTAATTCTAACCTCTTCTATGCGTCGGACAGCCCCCGGCGGTCCGACATCACGGTGGGCATGTGTGGAGGACGACCAGGGGCCGTCCATTCCATGCACGTGTCAAATCCGCCCGCACACTGTGGGAATTTGCACCGCCAGCGGCTAAGCAATTGGTTATTTATTATTGTGAATATTAATAAATAATTGTTTGTAAACTTTATAATTGTGTAACAAAGTATTCAACTTTTCTTTCTTTTTTAGATATTTAATTCTTTGGGGGGACACAAATTGAAGATAGCAAGAAAAAATCTAAAGAGAAAAGAAGAAAAAAGCAGTACTGCTTAAGGAGAAGTGAAAAGAGAAAATTATATGAAGCCCAAAATGTAAGAGAACTAAACAGTTTGTTAAAAGAGTTTTACAGAGTGCAAAGCAATTTGAAAATGTTGAAAAAAAAAGAAAGCTTTACAAGAAATCAGAAGGAACGGAAATAGGGACATGATAAAAAAAAACATTTGATGGGAAAACAATGCATGTTGAAAGAAGGCTAAAAGAACATAAACACATAGGGAGGAGAATGTTTTGAAGTAGAGTACTACGAAATGTATTAAAACATTGTAAAAAAATATAAAAAAAGAACTGCCCTTGTAGGAAAAAGAAACAGATTGAAAGTGTAGTAGATAAAGCTTTTGAAATAAAACAAAAATTATTTATATTAATATTGAAGAAAATGAGAATATTGGATAAAACAATGGTTTTTATGAAGGAGAAATGCAAAAGAAAGAGATGTGTTAATAGAAGTAACCCTAAATCGTTATAAAAGTGGGCAACAGCATTCAACCATAATTGAGATTCCACTACCCCACTGGGGGTCGAGATATTTGACCAGTAGGGAAATTCCTATATTTCGATGCCTATTAACTTGGCAATGTTTAGGACAATGATGGCAACAAGTGTACTGAGTTCTTTCACTCTCCCAACAGGGAGACAGCTGACAATTGGAACGTAGCTGAGGCCTTTAAGCACTGATTCATGAATGGGGGCACATTGGTAAGTGCTTGTGCTTCATTTCGTACATTACATATACAAAGGTCACCATCACTGAAAAGGGTCATTTCATAATTTTTCCAGATGATCTATAAAGTTTTTGTGACAAGCTCCATCCGGCCTCGGAGGAGTAGATTCATGTACTTGAATTTCAAACCTAAAAAGGTGAGTACTCATGGAGTATGGCTACTCGCACACTTGTAAATGTTTTAGTGCACTTCACTAAAAGGAGTTTCATTTAGATGTTTTTTTAAAATAGGCTATTGTTAGTCTGCTGTGTCCTGAAGAAGCCCCATCTGATGTATCTACAGACACACATTCCTACGGGGTCGGAATGTCAACGTGATAATGCCTCATGTCTAGGCGCACTACAGCTTAAAAAAAAAAAAAAAAACAGCACAAGCTATAGTGGATGACCGGAAAGGTGCAGGAAATGTATGTTATTGTTTTGCTTGTGTTTGAATTTGAAAGGTTACTTCTTTCACTTTTTGTCACCACAGTCACCCACTGAATTGTCTTTGTACAGTTTGTTTTCATTTGTCTGACAGCCCGTATTTATTTACTGTACAAAACTGTGGGAAATCTTTTTCTAAAAAATGCTAAAACAAAGAAAGTAATACATTTACACTTCTGATAATTTATTGCAGGTGTGGTACATTCAGAATTGTTATGTATAATTTAAAATTATTTGTGAAGAAATGGTTTGGTTCTAATAAGCCCTCCAAGGTGCTTACCTAACTGAACCACTTGTAGCTTTTTATTCCTAAGGAGCTGCAGATTTAATTGCATATGAGTCTATTCTTATTCAATCTGCATACCCACTTCAGGGCATAGTTCATATGGAACCTAAAACAGGTAAGCTGCCACCAACAGATTTACAAAAAAGTCTAAAAGAAAGAGTTGTGCAATTACCTTTAGATTTTAAGAAAAAGATTGAAACTGTTGGTGTTGATAGAGAGGAAAATGAGCCAGTAGTTATTCTAGTAAATGGTGTACCAACAAAGAGTTGAAAAATCTGGCAAGAGTTTGTAGATGTGAATAAACTACAAAATGCTACACTATATCTCTTACAAAATAATATTTATTATAAGAATGTAAATGTTGATGAATAAATTATATGCTTAGAATATGAAACAGAAATTTCAAGTTGTCAAATTGAAAAAGTGGACATTTGCAGGACTGAAGAGATTTATGAACATCATACAACACATCCTTTGCATTCAAAGGAAATAATAGGAAGCAATATTGAACTATTTCAAATGAAAGAAGCAAAGGGAGCTCCCATGAGTTTATGGGAAAAAACTTTAGAAGCTTGTTGTTTTCCACAGCTATTCCCCGCTGGAGAATGTGGACGATTTGATGAGCGAGCGGTACAGATTCCAGCTTCAGAATATCGATCAACAGGAATGTACTCTGAAGATGCAAGATTTCAACAGTGTATTCCATATATGTTTCATCTTTTTGTTTGAAAGCGATTTGTTTGCAATTTCATATGCAACGAACCACATATTAAAAACAGGATTTAATTTTCAACATGTTTCTACAAAAGACTTCATAGACAACGTTCATCAAAGAGATGAAAATGTAGGATGTCACTTAATTAATTTGATGTCGTATCAATGTGGTACCAATGAATACTGGTATCATTGTGAACTTAAGTGTATGTTAAGAAACTAAGTTACACCTACATGGTTTGTAACACTAAGCTGTGCTGAATTTGCGTGGGGTGATTTACTTCAGTACCTTCAAGAAGCAAATTTAAATGTGAAAAACATTGAAATGAAGATAGCTGGAGAACTCTGTTGTTTGGATCCTATAAATGTCTGCAGATATTTTAGCTATAGGTTTCAAGCTATGATGTTTATCTGCAATAAAATTGTTCCACCGCTTGCAGAGATAACTGATTTCTTTTGGCGAAAAGAGTATGAGGCCAGAGGTGCTCCTCATATGCTAATGCCATTATGTATAAAGGATGCACTAACATTCGGGACAGATAATGATGAAACGGTTTTGTCTTTCATTGAACAATATGTTACATAAGCCATTCTAATAAGAGGATAAGAAAAGAGCTTGAGAGAACAGGTTTTACGCTTTCAAAGTCATCGATGTGGAAAATACAGCAGACGGAAATATAAATGTAAAGGAAACCTTTATGCAAAATGTCGTTTTGAGATTTCCACGTCATAAAATTTTTAAAGGAAGAGTAAATAATTTTTGGGCATCAGTAAGACATACAATAACTCAGAGATCTCCCAAGAATACTTACAATTTGGAAAGAACAGAAGGTTCAAAGTACATTAATGACTACAATCCAGTTATGTTGAAAATTTGGAATGCAACCATGGATATTCAGTATGTTGCAGATAATTCAAGTGCTGTTGCTCACTATGTTACATCATATATTACAAAATCTGAAAAGACAGAGATGAAATAAATGTGGGAAGACATTTCAGATGAGAAGAGTCTTAGCAAGAAATTGTACAGCTACAGCTTGAAAATGCTTTTTCATGGAGAGATTGGATCCTATGAATGTTCAGATTGGTTGAGCTCAACCAGTTTATATTCAAAATCAAGAGGAATCATTTTTGTAAGTCTAGGTCTTGCCTTCACACTAAATAGAATATTGAAATATTTACAAGAAATCAAACACTTAGCACAGAATGAACCAGAAAGTACGGATATTGTTAAAACTAATATGTTGGATACATTCTATCCCAAAAGGAGTCCACATCTCTAAAAATATATGTCTGTTTGAAATATTTCAACATTACAGCTTTAAAAGAAAAGTTACAGAAAATATAAAAGAAGAGAAATATGCAGTAATTGGATGTGACAGATGTTTAGCAAAACATACCAAAGGAAATCTTATTAACCATAGAAAACTCAGCTGCGATAGCCCAGAGAAGAGAGAAGTTTTCTATTTCACACTTCTACAACTGTTTAAGCCTTGGTGTACTGAAACAGAATTACTTGAAGATTTTGACTGCTATTAAGATTCTTTTAATGCAACTAAAGATAGTATTCAGTGCACAATTTTCCCAACTTAACTACAAATGTTAAATGATGAGATTGAATAAGAAACTACTATTGCAGCTGAAATAGCTAGAGAAAGTTCACAAGGCATTTAAAGATCTGCTCAACTGAGTCAAGATCCACTGGTACAACCAGTTATTGAAAATGAAGCAGCAATAGCCGTGAATGAGGTAGAAGCTGCAATGCAACAAGCACAACAAGATATTATTCAGTTGGAAAAGTTAGAACAACTAAAAATGTTGAACAAAAAGAAATATAGCTACAAATCAAACAACAGGTACAACATGGTTTCCTGCACGAAAAAAAATAATATGTGAATATTCATCATTTAAACCTATTCTATTGTAAATCAGGGTCAAGCTGGAACAGGAAAAAGTTTCTTAATTAAAGTTTTCACCAGTTATCTACACAAAAATACAGAATCATGTTTATCTTGTGTCGTAACAGCTCCAACTGGATTAGCAGCACACAACATTAATGGTATTACTTTACATTGATTACTTATGCTACCTGTTGAACTTGATACTAAATTGGAATATTAGAAGCTCTCTGGAGAAGCTTGTTATTAAGTCTCAAGAGTACTAACGCAAATTAAACTTGTAATCATTGATGAGGTAAGTATGGTCTCAAGCTTAATGCTTGTCTTTGTACATTTGAGAATTCGACAGGTTTTAAAATCATATTACGATGTTCTGTCTGGAAGAAAACATTTAATTGTATTTGGAGACTTACTACAGCTTACTCCTGTAAAGGGATAACCTGTTTTTTTTATACGAGCATACTGGCACTATATTCACAAATCACTCGAAGAGCTCACCGGGCTCGCACATTTGACCACCTGGGAATCCTGTGCACTGGGTATTTTCCGAAAACAAAAGCAACACAAAGTGCCCACTAGGTTTGCCTCATTGGCCATAATATTAGCCAAACGCGGCAAAGCTATGCACTGGTGATCCCCCACAGGCCCCCAGCTTGCGGCATGGGTGGAAGCAGTACATAAATGGGCGACAGCAGAGGAGGAAACACTGCGTGAGGAGGAAGTGAAAGGGTTACGCAAACTTCCTATCTCCATGGAATGGGCCCTATTATTGCACCAATTTAAACAGTCCCCGCCCCCCGACGACTCAGATCAAGGCACAGATGTATCCATAGCTCTGCAACCATCATACCAGCCTCCCAGCACATGCTCCAGGTCTCCCCACAAGGCGTCTCCGCAGAATCGCTAGTGCATAACACCATTCCCCACACCGCACCTGTCGACCAGATATCAGACTGCCTCAGTCTAGCTGTCTCCAATGCTCCCGAATATTGTACAACTGCTCTGATCAATCTGTATGCCTCGCCCCGAACCATTCTCTGACAACAGTACCCAGAATTCCATACCCACCTTTCCCAGTTTGGTACCCAGTTTTAGATTGCAATCATGGATCTTGGTGCCCCACGGTTGCCTGAACAACGGACCACTCAGAGTACGAATAAAGTTGTATCATTTGGAAAACAGAAAGTAGCACAATCTAATTTTCTGTATTCAAATGTACTTTGTCACTGTAGCCTTGAAATGCCAATAAAAATATGTTTAAAAAAAAAAAGGGACAACCTGTTTTTAAAACTCTTTCCCATGATGACACAAGAAGATCCTTGGGAGGTATTGGGAATGTAAATATTTGGTTGCACTTTGAATACAAAGAACTTGTTAAGAATATGTGACAAGCAACTTACGAAGATTATGGAAATATTCTTAAAGACAGAATGATTTGGTGTCTTGACAGATCAGAGAAAACAAGCTTTAGAAAGTCGACTACTAAGGAACATGTTTACAACTGGAGAAACAGCAGCTGAAGTAATGTACAATATGCTTTCCGAAAACAAGACTATGATTTCTCTAATGTCTACACTGCAAGAGTGTTCTACATTTAATCAACACCTTCTGAAACTGGAAAAACAAGACATTGTGGAAATTAAAGCTATTGACAAAATTGAACACCAAGGAGTAACAATTGTTCTTACTGAGAAACGACAGGCTAAATTGGATTCGTCTGTATCTAAAACTGCAGGATTGGAAAAGAATTCAAATGTATGTAAAAACGGTCAAGTTATTTTGTCAGTAACTTGAATGTTGAAGAAGGATAAGTTAATGGAGCATTGGGAAAAGTTGTTGATTTTGTAAATTTTCAAAATTTACATAGAATAGAATTGGGTGTTGTGTTGTATATTTTTTGCTTGAAAAAGACTTATATGTTTGTAGACAACAGTTTCCTTTGTCTCCAGCATATGCAGTAACTATTTATAAATCTCAAGGTTTAAGTATAGACAGAGCGTTTGTAAATATTGGAAGTACAGTATTCAAAGAGGGGTTGGCATATGTTGCATTTTCTACAGGAAGAACATTGCCTGGTTTGTATTTGATAGATTTTGATGAGAAAAAGGTTAGCACTGATGCAAATTGTGTAAGGAGTACAATCATCTAAGAAATGTTTATGCTCCTCATTTAGGTGAATATCCAATATATGAGAAACGTGAACTGTGTCCAAAATGGAAATATGTCAAACATTCAACTGAGGTTTAAAAAAAGAAAACAATTGAAGAGAATCTTGAAGGTGTAAAGAAAAAGAAAATGGAAACTGTTGTTGACATTGTAGGATACCAGTTGGGAAACAGTTCAGGTATCAACTGTTATGCTAATGTGATTCTGAATGTTGTGTTTCATCTACCAGATTTTTATCATTAAATCATAGGAAATCATGAAAAAAGATTATTTCCTTTACTACATCATGTATTTCAACAGTTGGTACCTGACAAAGTAAAATGAATGCTGCTTCTAGCATACAGCATCTTTTTGATGTATGTACTGGTTCATTGACATTTTCTCTCAATATATAACCAGATGCACAAGAATTTATAATGCTTATGCTTGGAGTATTAGAACATGAAGGAATACACATTGAAAATGTATTTGGACTATGTTACAGATGGGATCATAAGTGGAAAGTGTGTTTATTTACTTCTACCACTGAAATACAAACAGAACGATTCCTACACTTGACAATACTAGACTGCAAATCAGTACCTTTTAACAAATTGATAAAAACAGCCAATCAGGTAATGAAATGTTCACATTGTAGATCAGAGATGTTGTATACATTACATATAGAAAGATTTGGAAAATATCTAATTTTAATGCTACAACATTGTAGAGTACATGGAAGAAAATTGGAAATAAATAAAAAATTTGAATGCAAGTCAAATATCTTTTTCAGGAAGAACTTTTACAGCAGTGGCTATTAGTTTCCATGATGGACCTACTAAAACATCTGGACACATTACTGTGTATTTAAGTGTAATAAAGCATGGACGCATTGCAATGATGCCCACTTGGAATTCAAAGCTATTTTGCCTTATCAATTACCAAATTCATCTTTGTTATTTCTGCAGCCAAAGTTTTGAGTATATCATTCGGCCTATTAGGAAGATGTCATCAGAAAGTAGACAGCACTGTAAACTATTTGTATTTATAATTAATGTTTTGCTTATTATTTGCGCTGATTGATATTACATTTGGAAAATTGTGTTTAAAAGGAAATAGTTTATATATTTGTTGTCCATATTGTACTAGATGTAAATGAGAGTCTACATTTTGGCAAATGTATTTGAGAAAAATAATAGAGTTTATGTAGATGAAGAAAGTAATTACCAAAGTGTAGATACAAAAACGCAAAGCTACACATATTGATGATGATGTTCTATGCTGATTTGGTGTTGTTTTCTACAATCAATTTGATTGCTTTTTTTCCCCACTGTTCAATTATGATACTACATTGAAATCACTGTGTATGGTGAAGTGATGTAGAATCTAAGAACAGCAAAAAAGGGAAACTGAAAATGTTACGTAATTCCTCATTTATGTTGTGTTCTTAAAAATATATTATAATTTCTGTAATGTATTTTCATTAAATAACAGATTTTCTTTTTCTTCTTTATAGTAGGTACTGTTGACGTATGAAAACAATTTTAATGCTATTCAGGATAATACTACTCTAAAATAGTTCTACTGAGTAATGTATCTAAATTACTTTAAAAGTAAGAATACATAATATAATATGCATGATAACGTAGGAAAATGTTTAAAATTTAATTATATGTTATTTGTTTCTAATATAAATAATGTTCATCCTTTACACTATTTGAAAAGTATCATCATATTTCTGAGGAGTAGTGTTATACTTACTTTTTTACAAAAGTGCTTACACCAATAAAAGTGCTTCAATTGTAAATTATTTACTCCTCATGTGCATTGAACTCCCTACCCAAGGGCTTCTCGAGGCCTACATATAAGAGATATGCACAAATAAAATTACCAAGGGACTATCCATCCACTCATTGAATGAAACAGATGCTATGAATGCACTCATGTAATCATACTGGGATTACTTGTAGACTCATTCATTAATATCTATGCAGTCATAAAATCAGCCAGACAGTGCTGTTGCACTCAGCTATTCATCTAGCCATTAACCATGCACTCCTCTATTTACTCACGCACAGCCCATGGGCTCATCCAATCAGCCAGGCAGTACCCCTGCACTCATGCAATCACCCAGGCACTACTCCTGCACTCATCTATTCTCTTAGGCACTGCCCATGCACTCATCCATTCTCCCAGGCACAACCCATGCACTCATCCAATGACCCAGGCACTACTCTTGCACTCATCCTTTCACTCACGCACTACCCATGCACTCATCCAATCACCACTCACTACCTTTGCATTCATGCAATCACCCAGACACTGCCCATGCACTCATACAATCACTTAGGCACTATTCTTGCAGTCTATCATTTGCTCAGGCACTACCCATGCATTCATCCGTTCTCTCAGGTACTGCCCATGCACTCATGCAGTGACCCAGGCTTTACTCTTGCACTCATCCTTTCACTCAGGCACTGCCCATGCATGGATCTAAACACCCAAGTATTACCATTACACTCATGAAGTCACACAGGCACTAACTATGCACTCATCCTTTCACTCAGGCACTACCCATGTACTAATCTAAGCACCCAGGCATTACTGTTCCACTCATCCTTTCACTCAGGCAGTACCCACCCACTGATCTAAGCACCCAGGTATTATCCTTGCATTCATCAAGTCACTCAGACACTACCCATGAACTCATCCAGTCACCCGGGCAGTACTGCTGCACTCAAGCAATCATCCAGGTACTATCCACGTACTCATGCAATCACTCAGGCACTATTCTTGTACTCCACCATTCACTCAGGCACTACCCATGCATTCATGCAATCACTCAGGCACTACTCTTGTACTCAACCATTCACACAGGCATTACCCATGCACTCACCTTTTCTCTCAGGCACTATCCATGCACTCATCCAATGACACAGGCACTACCCTTGCACTGATCCTTCCACTCATGCACTACCCATGCACTCATCCAAGCATCCAGGCATTATCCTTGTAGTCATGACATCACTCAGGTACTACACTTACAGTCAACCAATCACACAGGCAGAACCCCTGCACCCAAGCTCTCACCCACACAATACCCATGCACTCATGCAATCAGTCACTCAGGCACTACTCTTGCACTCAACCATTCACTCAGGCACTATCCATGCACTCATCCTTTCCATTAGGCACTTCCCATGCACTCATCCAATGACCCAGGCATTACCATTGCACTCATCCTTTTATTCAGGCAATACCAATGCACTCATCCAATCTCCCAGGCACTATACCTACACTGATACAATCACCCAGGCACTACAAATGCACTCATGCAATCACTCAGACACTATTCTTGTACTCAAACATTGACCCAGGCACTACCCATGCACTCACCTTTTCTCTCAGGCACTATCTATGCACTCAGCCAATGACACAGGCACTACCCTTGCACTTATCCTTTCAGTAAATCACTACCCATGCACTCCTCCGATCACCCAGGTAGCACCTATGCACTCATGCAATCACTCAGGCACTATTCTTGTACTCATCTATTCTCTCAGGCACTACCCATGCACTCATCTAGTGACCCAGGCATTACTCATGCACTTATCCTTTCACACAGGCACTATCCATGTTCTAATCTAAGCACCAAGGCATTAGTGTTCCATGCATCCTTTCACTCAGGCTGTACCCATACACTGATCCAAGCACCCAGGTATTACCCTTGCATTCATCAAGTCACCCAGGGACTCATCCAATCACCCAGGCAGTACTGCTGCACTCAAACAATCACCCAGGCACTAACCACGTACTCATGCAATCACTCAGGCACTATTCTTGTACTCAACCATTCACTCAGGCACTACCCATGCACTCATGCAATCACTCAGGCACTACTCTTGCACTCAAACATTCACACAAGCATTACCCATGCACTCATGTATTCTCTCAGGCACTATCCTTGCACTCATCCAATGGCCCAGGCACTACCCTTGCACTGATCCTTTCACTCATTCACTACCCATGCACTAATCTAAGCACCCAGGTATTACCCTTGTAGTCATGACATCACTCAGGTACTTCACTTGTAGTCAACCAATTACCCAGGCAGTACCCCTGCACTCAAGCTATCACCCACCCAATACCCAGTCACTCATACAATCACTCAGACACTATTCATCTACTCAACCATTCACTCAGGCACTACCCATGCACTCATACATTCTCTCAGTCACAACTCATACACTAATGGAATAACCAAGGTATTACCCTTGCACTTATCCTTTCAGTCAAGCAATACCCATGCACTCTTCTGATCACCCAGGCAGTTCCTATGCACTCATGCAATCACTCAAGCACTATTCTTGTACTCAACTATTCACACAGGGATTACCCATGCACTCATCCATTCTCTCAGGCACAACCCATGCACTCATCCAATGACCCAGGCACTACCCTTGCACTGATCCTTTCACTCATGCACTACCCATGCAGTCATCTAAGTACCCAGGTATTACCCTGCATTCATGAAATCACTTAGGCACTTCACATACAGTCATCCAATCACCAAGGCAGTACCCCTACACTCATGGAATCACCCAGGCACTACCCATGCACTCATGCAGTCACTCAGGCACTACTCCTACAGTCAACCATTCACTCAGGCACAACTCATGCACTCATCGTTTCTCTTAAGCACTACCAATGCACTCATCCAATGACCCAGGCATTACCCATCCACTCATGCTTTCACACAGGCACTACCATTGTACTCCTCCATTCTCTCAGGCACAACACATGCACTAATGCAAAAACCCAAATATTATCCTTGCACTTATCCTTTCAGTCAAGCACTATCCATGCACTCATCCACTCACCGAAGTAGTACCTCTGCACTCATGCCATCACTCGGGCACTATTAGTCTACTCAACCATTCAGTCAGGCACTACCCATGCACTCATCCATTCTCTCGGGCACTACCCATGCACTTATCCAATGATGCAGGCACTACCCTTGTACTGATCTTTTCACTCATGCACTCATCTAAGCATCCAGGCATTACCCTTGCACTCATGAAGTCACTCAGGTACTACACATGCAGTCATCCAATCACCCAGGCAGTACCCATGCACTAATGCAATCACTGAGGCACGACTCTTGCACTCAACCATTCACTCAGACACTACCCATGTACTCATCTTTTGTCTTAGGCACTAATCATGCACTTATCCAATGACCCAGGCATTATCCTTGCACTCATCCTTTTACGCAGGCACAACCCATGAACTCATCCAATGACCCAGGCACTACATCTGCACTCATACAAACACCCAGGCACTACCCATGCACTCATGCAATCACACAGGCACTATTCTTGTACTCAACCATTCACTCAGGCACTACGCTTGATTCATTAATTCTCTCAGACACAATCCATGCACTAATGCAATGACCCAGGCATTACCTGTGCAAGTATCCTTTCAGTTAAGCACTACCCATGCAATCATCTAATCACCAAGACAGAACCACTGAAATCATGCAATAACTCTTGCACTAGTTTTGCACTCATCCTTTCACTCAGGTAGTACCATTGCACTCATCCAATCACCCAGGCAGTACCTCTGCACTCATGTAGTCACCCAGGCACTACCCATGAACTTCTTCATTCACTCAGATATTACAATCAATCAATCAATCAATCAGAGTACTTGTAAAGCGCGCTACTCACCCGTGAGGGTCTCAAGGCGCTGAGGGGGGGGGGGGGGGGGGGGCGCTACTGCTAGAATAGCCAGGTCTTGGGGAGTCTTCTGAAGGCGAGTAGGTCTTGGGTGTGTCATAGGTGGGTAGGGAGGGTGTTCCAGGTCTTGGCGGTGAGGTAGGAGAAGGATCTGCCACCGGAGGTCATTCGTTGGATGTGGGGGACAGCTGCGAGGGCGAGGTTGGTGGAGCGGAGCTGGCGGGTGGGGGTGTAGATGCTGAGTCTGCTGTTTAGGTAGGCTGGTCCGGCGTTGTGGAGTGCTTTATGTGCATGGGTGAGGAGCTTGAAGGTGATCCTTTTGTCGACGGGGAGCCAGTGTAGGTCTCTCAGGTGGGGGGTGATGTGGCTGCGGCGGGGGACGTTGACGATCAGTCGGGAGGAGGTGTTTTGGATGCGTTGTAGTCGTCGTAGGTGTTTGGCTGGGATTCCTGCATAGAGTGCGTTGCCGTAGTGCAGTCTGCTGCTGACAAAGGCCTGTGTCATCATTCTTCTTGTTTCGGTCGGGATCCACTTGTCGATCCTGCGGAGCATGCGGAGGGTGTTGTAGCAGGAGGAGGAGACGGCGTTGACCTGTTTGGACATGGAGAGGGAGGAGTTGAGGATGAATCCTAGGTTGTGTGCATGGTTGGTGGGTGTCGGTGCTGTTCCCAGTGTGGTCGGCCACCAGGAGTCGTCCCAGGCTGAGGGGGTGGGTCTGAGGATGAGGACCTCCGTCTTGTCCGAGTTCAGCTTCAGACGGCTGCTCCTCATCCAGTCGGCGATGGCCTTCATTCCCTCGTGGAGGTTGGTTTTGGCAGTGTGTGGGTCCTTGGTGAAGGAGAAGATGAGCTGGGTGTCGTCGGCGTAGGAGATGATGTTGAGGTCATGGTGGCGGGCCACTCGTGCGAGGGGGGCCATGTAGACGTTGAACAGCATCGGGCTGAGGGATGAGCCCTGGGGGAGAGGAAGGACGTGGTCCAGTCAAGGGCCTTCTCATGGATTCCAGCTTCTTGGAGGCATGTCTTTAGAGCACGATGGCAGACCGTGTCAGGTCCAAGAGGATGAGGGCTGATGTTTCGCCGTTGTCTAGTTGGCGCCTGATGTCGTCTGTGGCGGCGATGAGGGCTGTTTCGGTGCTGTGGTTTCGTCTGAATCCAGACTGGGACGGGTCCAAGATGTTCTTGTCTTCGAGGTGGCAGGCCAGTTGCATGTTGACAATTTTATCGATGACCTTCGCTGGGAACAGGAGCAGGGAGATGGGCTGGAATTTCTTGAGGTCCTTCAGGTCCTCCTTGGGCTTCTTGAGGAGGGTGTTGATTTCGGCATGCTTTCAGTCTTCCGGGAATGTCGCTGTATTGAAGGAGATGTTGATGACCTTCCGTAGTTGGGGTGCGATGGCTGCGTCTGCTTTGTTGAATACGTGGTGTGGGCACGGGTCTGATGGAGATCCTGAGTGGATGGAGTTCATGACCTTGCGTGTCTCGTCGTCGTTGACGTTGGACCAGGAGGTCAGGCGGTTGGTGCTGGTGGTGTTCGCAGGGGAGGTGGAGTCTGGTGTAGTCAGGTGGTCGTGGTGTTGAAGCTGTCGTGGATGTCAGTGATCTTGCGGTGGAAGTAGATGGCTAGTGAGTTGCACAGTTCTTGTGAGGGAGGGATGTCGTTGGTGCCGGCTCTGGGGTTGGAGAGTTCCTTTACGATGCTGAAGAGCTCTTTGCTGTCATGTGCGTTGTTATACAGGCGGTCTTTGAAGGGGGATCTCTTGGCTAGTCTGATGAGGTTGACTGCGTGGTTGTCTGGTGTGCGCTCGTGGAGCCATATCTTCTCCAGTTTCCGGCATGCGCGTTTGGAGGTCTGGAGTTCGTTGGTGAACCAGGTGGCTCTCTTGCTGGCATGGCTGTTGGAGGGTTTCTTGAGCGGGGCGAGGGTGTTGGCACAGTCGTTGACCCACTGTCTGAGGTTGCGGGCTGCGGCGTCTGGACTGGTGGGGTCGGTGGGTGGGTTCTGGGCGAGGGCGGTTATCAGCTGGTCTTCGGTGACTTTGCTCCAGCCGCGGCGAGGCAGCTGTTGGGTGCGCTGGTGCACGGTTGGTTTCTTGAAGGTGAAATGGATGCAGCGGTGGTCGGTCCAGTGGAGTTCGGTGGTGTGGTCGAAGGCGAGGTGGGTGCCCGTGGAGAAGACGGGGTCCAGCGTGTGGACGGCAGCATGGGTGGGTGCGTGACGAGTTGTCTGAGGCCGAGGTTGGCGAGGTTGTTGATCAGGGTGGCGGAGTTGGCGTCATTGCTGTTCTCGAGGTGGAGGTTCAGGTCCCCAAGGAGAATGTAGTCCGTGGATGCGAGTGCGTGGGTGCTGGCGAGGTCGGCGATGGAGTCGCTGAACTGAGCCCAGGGTCCGGGGGGTCTGTAGATGAGTGTTCCTCTGAGGGAAGTGCAGGTGTTCGGCGGTGTTGAGGGTGTCATCTGCATGGGTGGCGACCTTGAGGGTGGACTTGTGGATGATAGCTATTCCCCCTCCGATTCCGTTGGCACGATCCCTGCGGTGATCTTGTAGCCGTCCGGGATGGCTATGGCGATGTCGGGCGCTGAGGAGTCGTTCCACCAGGTCTCGGTCAGGAAGGATATGTCTGGGGCGGAGGTGTCGAGCAGATCCAAGAGCTCGATGGCGTGTTTGCGTGCGGAGCGGGTGTTGAGGAGTATGCAGCAAAGGTGGTTGGGTCCAGTCCTTGGAGGTTTGGTGGTTTGTCGCAGGTGAAGCTGCAGGTGGGGCAGGAGAAGGGTCCGTGGGTCCGTTTCGGGGCGGCCTGGAAGCAGGTGTGGTTTTAGCCGGCTTGAGTGTGTGGAGGGTGCTGGTGTCGTAGCGGAGTCTGGTGTTGTGGCATTTGCGGGGGCCAGGGGTTCTGGTGCTGGGCGCGGTCCAGGCACGGAGGGGCACAGACGGGTTTGCCTCTGGCACGCCCGCTGCGTGTGGTCATGCAGCAGCTGCCATTTAAGGTGGGGAGGGAGGGAGGAGCAGCTGGGAGGCGGGCGCGGGGCGGCAAATGGGCTTCGAGGGTGCGGGCCGCAGGGGATCAGCAGCGGGGAACGGGCTGAGGGGAAAACAGAAGAGAAGAGGGGGGAGGGGGGAACGGGCCGAAGCGAGAGCAACGGTACAGTACAGAGGCACAAAAAATAAATACATGCACAATACAGGCACAAAAGTTAAATGCAAATGCAGGGAGACAAGTACAGAATACTAGACCAGCGGGGCACGGCAGACAGCGGGGACGAACTAACGGTGGAGTGGCAGCAGCAGCGAGGGAGGGGCTGACACACAGGTGGAGCTGTGAGGCAGCAGGGGAGCGACCTGGCCTGCAAGCAGGGTCAGGGGTCACCTCTGTACTCATGTAGTCACCCAGGCACTACCCATGAACTTCTTCATTCACTCAGACATTACACATACGCTCATCCATTCAGTCAGCCACTACTCATGCACATATCAAATTACCCAAGCATTAGTTTTTCACTCATTCATTCACTCACGTATTATGCATGCGCTCAACCATTCACTGAGACACTACTTATGCACAATTCTTACATTCATCACACACACATTTATACAAGCAGTCACTTTGACTGCATACAATTTTTCTAATTTTAACCAGTATAGGTGGTTCCGTGAGAACCTTTTTTTTAAAAAAAAAATGAGTTTTTTAGTGTTCTGTAATTTATGGAACAAAAAAAATAAAAGTTAACCAGTACAAATATGGTGTTTCCTAAGAACAAAGAAACAAAAGGTAGAACCTCCCCCCACGCAATGAGTGGGGGGGGTCGTCAGGGCCGGAATTGGCCATGGGAGGGGGGCCGACGCGGCCCTCTTCTTGTTTTTCTTATTTTTATAACCAATGAACATCTCGGCATGCTTTGGGGGATTGAGTCCTCGAGGCGAATGCAAATTAGTGAAAGTGGATGTTTTTTTTTAGTCATGACTCTTGCGCGGCTCTCAGCGCGGCCCCCGTGTGAAAGTGATGGGTGCGTGGCTCTCAGCATGGCACTCGAGTACAGTGTGAGACAGAGGAAGAGATAGAGTGAGAGAGAGAGGAAGAGAGGGAGAAAGAGTGTGAGGGAGAGAAAAGAAGAGATAGAGAGGGACAGTGAGTGCCCACTGTGAGACGTTGGCCTGATATATGCTGTCCACTAGTTATAAAGGGCATCCTGTATCAGTCCAAACAACCCCTTATCCGTTATAGGTGTCTTGAAGGAATGTAAAGCAGCTTGTTTTACCAGTCTATAATCTCTTGAGTCACTAAATGAAAGTTATCCACACCAGATATATATATAAAATATATGTATTTATTACTAAACACACCCTCCTAGTCTCTTTATGAGACTAGAGGTCAAAACACATAAGTTACACTTTAATAATCACAGTAAAATAGCACAAATACACGTCAGGCCCTAGGGGCGAGCCAAACCATATACTAAAATAGTGGTATAAGAACCACAAGTTAACTTGACACAAGGCCTAGAGCCTGTAGAATCACTGGGACCCCAAGAAACCACCCAAGGTAGTGACACAGTGTGCAGTGTGTGAACACAGCCGCTAACTCCCATTAGCTTCTAGGCGGAAAGTCACAGTTAGATTTTTAAAGATTAGGGACACTTAGAAATGAGTCAGGACCAAACCCTTTTGGACTTAGGAAGTTCTAGGGATAGCACCCATGGGAGCACCAGAGTACTCATGTTACCTCACCCAGGGAAGCCGGATACATAGGTGTCTTTTGGTGTCGGGTCGCGTCGTCGATTTCAATGGGAGCTGGCGAAGAAGTGCTACTGCCATGTAAATGTAAAGTGTCTGAAGAGATCCAAGCCTGGATCGAAGATAAGAAGAACCTGAAAGCAGAGGAGACAGAGTCTGGGTCACTAGCCAGTGACCAGGAAGGCGATGGACAGATGTGCACTGATGTTGGGGGATTTCAGGTGAAAGAGGTGAAGCTTGACTCTTCAGCCCCGAGGTCTAGGAGGCATCGAGGACAACCAGGAGCTGGATTTGAGCTGTCCCATAAAGGATGTCAATTGCTGCAGCATCAGTACCCATATTGGACACAACAAGCCTTGGCAACAGCAACCCACGCAGAAACAAGAAAGATGATTCGGTGCAGACCAGCAAGGTCTGTGGGACTCACAAATTGGATGGGAGTCAGGGCATGTCTGGAGCAATCAGGAAAGCCCAAGGAAATGCAAAGTTACCCCCTCAGGTATCCACCAGTCAACGGACCAGGGATCGCGAAGGGACCTCAAGATGAAACACAAAATGGTGGCCCACGGGTCACTTGGAATGACCAGGCCAACAATCTTCAGTGGATTCAGTGCTTGAGGTGGGGGCTACAAGTCAGCCCAAGCACAACTTCAAGAGACGTCGAGAAGTCAATGCACTTGCAGAAATGCACGGTGACCAGGAGTTCCGGTTCCACACTACTCACGAGGGCTGCGTGTCTCAGCTTTTCTGGGGACTCGGGTCAGCCTCTGAGATGTCTGGAAATCCTCTTCCCGGGCTGCAAATACTTCAGAGTCCGGCGGTAGCTTCGATGATGTAGACTGGCAAATTGCTTTGTTGGTGCCTGCTTAGCAGGGGAGTCACTCCTTGACCCCAAGGGAGATTTCTGCAGTCCTCTGGCCTAGAGAAGAGCGTCGAAGGTCCAGGATTCAGCTTCAGAGTTTCATCCAGGGTAATTTAAGGACCAAGGACAGTGGTCCCATACTTATACTAAGGTAGGGGGTCAGACATACTCTGGGGACCCACTTATGGGAGGGTTTGGAAAGAGGGGTGGATACACCCATTTCCTTTGTCCAGTTTCATGCCAGAGCAGAGGCTGGAATCCCCTGAACTGGTTTGAGCTGGACTATGCACAGGGACACCAAATGTGCCCCCAGTGCAGGACTTCAAAGCACTCAGAGAGTGCTCCCACCCAGCCCCAATACACATAAGCCTGTCTGGGAGAGGGTTACACCTCCCTGTGACAGGAAACCTATTGCCCAGGCCTCCCCTGCCAGAGTTTTGGTCAGCAGCAGGAGGCCAGACCCGTGTCTGTTGCTGCAGCATCCATTTTGTGATGCCAGGGCTCTATTACGTTTCTACTGGGTATACCAGTGCTGTCATGTCTCTCCCTCTAGATGGGTGGGATCATACTCCCACACCACTTACACTCCCACATCAGTTACTGGTGTGGGGGTATGGTTCCAAGGTGTTTGACACCAAACACAACATGTTTCTGTGCAGCCAGTCCAAAGTTAGCATTTACCGTTTGTTTATAATGCACTTAAGAGTATATGGTCAGGCTGCACTACCAACAGCATCAGAGAAGGGTCTCCGAACGCTGCAGAGGGGCTGTGCTCATGCAGGGGCACCCTCTCACATAGGAACCAAGCACTCTGCCTTCAGGATTGATAAGGCCTGCTATAGGAGTGACTTATAGGTTTATGTGTGGGTGTATGGTGAGATATAGTGAACCTACATCTAAGTAAGGGGTGCATGCACCACCTTACCCAGGCTGCAGTAGCAGACCTGTTGTCTAATTTTGGTTGGCTTTCCAGGGGTGGCAGAATACATGCTTCAGCCCGTAGTAGGCCGCTGGCGTACCTATGCCCTGGGTACATAGTATACCATATACTAGGAGCTTACAAGGGCACCTCAGATCCAATCTGTAATGTACCTAAAGTACATGGAATCATTTTAGAGAGGAAGCAGCTAGGCTTGAGCCCTGAAGAGCAGGGTCCCAGCCAGACTAAGATCGAAAAACAGTGAAACACCAGCAAAAAGTGTGGGTAAACATGTGAAGCAGATCCTACTCTCCTACACCCACACTGTGGTCAAAACCCTCAAAGCTCACCTTTCCACCACCGGTATGTCTCCAACCACGTGCCGGGACATAGTGGAGCCCTCAAGATCACTCATCTGAAACATGGTGCAGAATCAGTAATAGCAGAGTACATATGACTGTGCATGCCTAAATCGCTGTCCTGCCTTTGTGCATCCAGGCTGCTGCACCCATCCACTTCCACTGACCCAGAGGTGTCTACCTGCCAATGTGCACCCAGGCTGCTGCACCCCATTCACTTCCTCTGCCCAGAGGTGTCTGCACGTCCCTGGGAACCCAGACCTCACTGCTCACCTTTCCACGAACAGGGCACCATCCCCATCATGCAGCCTTGCTCCACAGGCCACCAGGTCTCACATTTGGTGCTGTGTCTTGATTTTACCATGGCAGAGGACATACCAGTGCACCAACATCATCGCAGGTTGCACACCCACTCAGCCCTTGCGGTGCCACTAACTCTGTGACCAGTGAGGCCACGCCACGTGGCCGTAGGCTCCCGCTGGTCGATGGCTCAGGACTACACTGTGGTCCAGCAGGGCACACAAAACCTGAGCTCTCCAGACTGCCGGGATGGGCCATCACTGCAGGCTGCACACTGGCTCAGCAGTTACAGTACCCATACCTCAGTAGACCGAAAGTCACCTGTGCCTGTGCCGGCTGCAGTGCATCCGGTGCGAGCAACTCTAAAATGACATAGAGCACATGCGCCCGGTCTTTTTGATTAGCAGGGTAATGAGTCCTGTGAAGTCTGTGCTGGATGGGTGTGGTGTGGGTGTATACCAGCTGTGAGGGAGTGGCTGTGGTCTACTGACAACTAGGCCTGTGACCAGCAGATCACTGCAATGAAAACCTGGACCATGTAGCATTGTTGTCCTTCCCTGTAAGCTTAAGTGGAGTGGGTGGAGTGGGCTGGCCTGGTGTATGCCAGTTCTGCGTGATGCTGTGAAGAATGACTCCGGAGCTATGGGCGTGGCTCCGTCATGAGCTGTATGAGGAATAAACTGATCCGTGTCGTAGTGCTGCCGTCACCCGGGTCGCAAGCGCCAATGTGTCACTCTGTGAGCCAAGTCCCACAACATGGCCAACATGAAAGGTACGGGGAATCACTGACCCTACATTCATCCATAGTTCCACACATGAAAGATGGTGGACATGACACATCTGTGTGGATATGAATGTTTATTGCACATTCAGTGGAGTGTTGCAGCTGTAGCAATACAGGGCCACGGAAAGTTCAGGTATCAGTTTTTGGCACATGGAGGGCAGCCAATTAGAGCCAAGCTCGTGTTCGGGGTTAGGCTGCACCAACATATGTACTTATACAATCACTCCGCCAATACCCAAGCACTTATACATTCCCTCTACACTCTCCTTGCAGTACGCTAATGATCCAGTCTCTACGTATGTACTTGTACAATGACCGAGACAAAGTTACATAACCAAATTTTTTCCACTGCCAGAGGTAACATGGTTGCATACGCTGTCCACAGTACAATGTAATGTGGTAGGGCCCAGGGGCAGCATCTTGCATACATAATGAACACACAGACACAGATAGATAGTGGAACTGGGTACGGGCACGTGCGCTCGACTCCTTTTATTACCAGTGTCACATGTTCAGTGATGTCTGTGCTGGATGCGTGTGGGGTGAGTGTAAGCCATCCCTCCGGGAATGGTTGGTGCTGGCAACAAGTACAACAGTAATCATCGGATCACACACAGAGATTCAACCATAAAGGGTCCATGACTTGTGCTGCACTAAGGTAGGGGAAGCAGCTGTGAAATAATACACAAAAGATTCTATCGTAAAGGGTCCATGACTTGTGGTACATTGAGGTAGGAGCAGCAGATGTGAAATTATACACAAACCATTGTATCATAAAGGGTCCATGAGTTGTGGTGCACTGAGGTAGGGGCATCGGAAGAATTCAACGCGTGCGCAGCCAGCGATGATGTGTGGTCCGGGCGGGCCGCACTGGGTGCAATGTCTGTTGCCTGCTGGATTGCGTCATCTGCAATTGCAACTTGATCTGAATTGTGAGCCCTGCTATCCGCAGTGTAGATCGAAGGCAGTAGTCCGCACAGACATCGAGGAATGCTTTTTGGCACATCCTCTTAACAAAATCTGAGGACATAGAGCACAATTCTCTCTGCAATTAATGAAACAAGACTGAATTCAAATTGTGAGCTTGGCTGACCGCAGTGTAGGCGTATGGAAGAAAACATGAAATATGTATGGAACACATTGTTGAAATATGTAGGTTTCGGGGACGTTATAGTTCAAATTGTGAGCTCTGCTGTCCGCAGTGTAGACTGCCATTCAGTGTTCGATTGGACTTGCAAGATGAATTTGGTCATTGTAGTAAAGGTATAACTGATATAAAACAAGTTCTTGAAGCAAGGATAGTAAAAGGATATTATGTAGGTTTGAGGGACGTTATACTTAGTTGCCTACTGGACTCTGCAAATAATGAATCAAGACTGAATTTGAATTGTGAGCCCTGCTGACCACAGTGTACGCCAGAGGCAGCGGTCAGCAAGGGTCCACAGCCATGTGGCATTGAGTTGAGCTGCATAGTTAGTGGCATATGAAGCAACCAGCATGTGCGGAGCCTGCGATGATGCGTGGTCCGGGTGGGCCACACTGGTAGCAATGTCTTTTGTCTAATGAATTCTGCCTTAATAAGGCTACGTGGCGATGACTTGTGGTGCCGAGTTAGTGGCACCTTAAGCAACCAGCGTGTGTGCAGCCTGCGATGATGCGTGGTCAGGGCGGGCCGCACTGGTAGCAATGTCTTTTGCTTACTGAATTCTGCCTTAATAAGGCTACATGACGATGACTTGTGGTGCACTGAGTTAATGGCACCTGAAGCACTCAACGTGTGCGCAGCCTGTGATGATGCGTGGTGCGGGCGAGCTGCACTGGGAGCAAAGTCTGTTGCCTACTGGACTGCGTCATCTGCAATCGCGACTCGATCTGAATTATGAGCCCTGCTGTCCACAGTGTAGGCAGGAGGCAGCGGTCAGCAAGGGCCCACAGCCATGTGGTATAGACTTGAGCTGCACAGATTGGGAGCATTTGGTCTTCTTAATCGATTATAGTGTCTTACACAATTTGCATTGGTACTAATCTTTAATTGTGAGGCGTGCTAAACCCAGTGTAGGCTGGAGGCAGCGGTCAGGATGGGCCCACAGCCATGTGGCGTTGAGTTGAGCTGCACAGTTAGTGGCACCTGAAGCACTCAGCGTGTGCACACCCTGCAATGATGCATGGTCCGGGCGTGCCGCACTGGTAGCAATGTCTTTTGCCTACGGAATTCTGCCTTAATAAGGCTACTTGGCGATGACTTGTGGTGCACTGAGTTAGTGGCACCTGAAGCACTCAGCGTGTGCGCACCCTGCGATGATGCGTGGTCCGGGCGGGCTGCACTGGGTGTAATGTCTCTTGCCTACTGGACTGCGTCATCTACAATAGCGACTCAATCTGAATTGTGAGACCTGCTGTCCGCAGTGTAGAAGGCAGTAGTCTGTACAGTTATAACTCTGCAGTACTGTGCTGCTGGGTTCACAGGGGGCCTGTGTCGAGGAGGCCGGCGGCCACAGTGGCCTCGTGGCAGGGTGAGGGCAGCCGCTCTGGCAGACACGTTTGCCTTCCCACAAGTGAACCACACCCACATCCCCGGCCTATTTATTTACACTCCTACGCTGGAGTGCTGTATGTTGGACCAGCCCACTCCGCTTCCGCTTACAGTGAGGAACGACACAGCTACATGATCGAGATTTTCCCCATTGCCTGAGGTAACATGGTTCCGTCCACTGTCCACAACACTACAAGCACACATGGAGAGATCTGTGCTGTGCATAGTGAGGTCAGTCAAGCACATCACCGCTACACTTGAAATTGTGTACATTGTTATTAATGGGTGACTTGCGTCCTTCACCCATACTTGGTTCTCACATCTCCCAACATTCAGCTATTGTGCGGCTGAGGGGCCATGTCGTTTTGGGAAGGTCTGTTGTCCTGTTCTGCACTGCCTCAGTGGTAGTGGGGGGGTCTGGTCCGGGAGGAGGTCCTGGGGGTGGTGGCGGTGGGTGTTGTGGCCTTCTTAGGTGTCGGAATTGCATGAACAGTAGCTCTATGATGTGTTGGTCTTTAGATGTGGCTCCGGGCTGGGCTCCCTTTCATACTGTAGGTAGTTGTCCTTCTTACACCAGTAAAAGGCTGATGTTAAATTCTTACTGCTAACGCAGATTATTGCCTGTTTTTGGATCGCATCGCAGATTTGGCTGGTTGTTTTTGCACGGGAACGCCTACTCTGCTTATCATTAGCGTTAGTTATCGCACTCATTTGTGGCAATTTTTTTGGGCGGAAGCTATCGATGGAAAACTGGCGAGATCGGTATTTTTTTACTAGGTTGAGAATGGGATGATAATTTAAAAACACAGAAAAAAACATACGTTTAATGAACATTATAATTAGAAATTAGCATTTAAAAAACCTTAGAAATTCAATGAAAAAACCATAGGTTTCAGGGACTGTTGGACCTGGCCTCGTGGCGTGGTCCTTAACCCCCTGGATTGTGGCCGTTCCCCGCCCCGGCCGTCACGGGCCACCCGTCTGGACTGCACCAAGGCCCTTCACCCGGAGCTGCACGTGGTCGCATACTCCTCGTGGCTCCGCCATCTTGTTGGCATCCACGTCACACCGTGCCCCAGCCGGCGCGACCCCGCTCAACCCAGCCTCGACCCCAGCGAAGCCCCGACATCGAGGCACCACGAACTGGCCAGGGGGTGCCGCAGGAACCATTCATCGCCCCGGCGGAGGACAGTATCGATGGGACCCCCAACTGTCCTCCCCTCTCGAGGTGTGATCACCCTGCAAACTCCCATGGGTCTGGCGCCTCTCCTGCTGGGCGTCTGGCCACCTCCACCCGGCCACTCCGCCCCCTCGGGCGCATAGGTCCGGACATCAAAGGGCTCCAGACCTATATCTGGGGCGACCCCACCACAGCTCGGCAGTTGTATCCCGGAGTCGAGAGCCCTGCTGATCGAATCGCGGCTGACCCTACGGAGACGAACTCTTGCCGGAACCATCACGAGCCCTGCTGACTGCGTCGCGGCTCCCTCTTGTGAACCCTTTCTGAACCACCTGGAACATCGGAGCCCTGCAGACGCTGTCGCGGCCCAACCTCGCTGGAACCTTCCTCGGAGCCCTGCTGACGACGTCGCGGCTCGAGCTGAACAGAAACCATCTTGAGAGCCCTGCTGATTGAATCGCGGCTCTCCACGAACTGTACGCCAGAGCCCTGCTGACGCCGTCGCGGCTCGACCCCTCCGAGATCGGAGGTCCTCCAGCGTGAGGATAAGAACTGGGCCCCAGGTACCCTCGTACCACATTCCTGCCAAAGACTGTCCCGCTACCCCTACCCTTCCAAAGAGACATTGAGACTTTTGGTGGATCCCTCGATCCCTTCGTGTAAATATTGAACTCGTAACCTTTTATTGATGATAAAGAATTGCTTGTCTTGAGACAACCTCCTTGAGTCCGGTGTGGTGGTGTTACTGTGCTAGTACGGGATAGGAGAAGGATCTCTCAGGAGACTTCTCGGCAGCGCTCGGCTACTTCGTGCAGTGAGAGGGCCCCCCCCCCCTTGGTGGTCTCACCGACTCCTCGGGGTCCGCCTTCCAACATTTGGTGGCCAGCGACGGGATCCGAGCCGAACGCAGTACGTACCAGCCAGTACCCACTAGCTACCCATCCAAACGAATAGCATCATGAGCAGCCAGGAAAACAACGCGACAATGGAGTTCCAGCCCGAACGGCTGGAAGAATATACGCACAAAGAATTAAAACAGTTCTGCAGAGACAAAGGCATTGCAACCACCAGCCTCGGTACCAAGGAAGAGATGCAGAAAGCTCTGAGGGCATGGTTGGAGGCTGGGGCAGGCCCCTCCCAGGAAGAAGGGCCCTTGCCCCTGACGGAGACCACAGCAACCGCACTGACCCCGGCAACCGGAGGAAGAAAGAGCCTAGAAACCGGCCTCTCCGAGGAAGAAATACGAGAGCGGGAAAAGGTCCGGAGCCACGAGCTAGAGCTCGCCCGACTGCGACTGGACGGCGAACTCCAGCTGGCAGAAAAGAAACTGGCCCTCGAGCAGCTATGCCTTCAAGAAGAAATAGAAGAGAAGAGACGACACCGGGAGTTGGAGGAAAAGAAACTAACTCTTGAGCACGAGCGCAGTCTCAAGGAGCTCGAGATCAAGGCCAAGAACGGAGGGACCAACACCCCCAGTACTAGAGACACTCTACCGCCCCCCCCGAGGCCAAGGTGCATATCCCGAAGGAGGTCGTCAAGGAGTATTACAAGAATGACGATATCCAACAATGGTTCAAGGCCTACGAGGTGGCCATGACCTCCCATCGAGTGCCCCGAAAAGACTGGGGCGCAGGCCTGTGGGGGCGATTCCTGAGTGAAGGGCGGGACACGCTGCTCCAGCTACCGGAGGAGGTGATGACCTCCTACGATCACATGAAGGAGGCCCTGCTCACCCGCTACGGGCTAACAGCGGAGATGTACCGCCAGCGGTTCCGAGACTGCAAGAAAATCCCGGGTACCACATGGGTGGAATATGTGGACTTTTTCAGTCGGGCCCTAGAAGGGTGGATCAAAGGGAGCAAAGTAACCACCTACGGGCAGCTGGTCGACCTCATCGTGTGGGAACACCTTTCCAACAATTGCTTCGTGGAACTGAGACAGCACCTCCTCGACAGCAAAATGACCGACCCGCGAAAACTTGCCGTCGAGGCCGATCGATGGGTCAACTCCCGGGTCCCCCGGAGCTCAATGGGGGAGTACCAGAGGAACCCCAACGGACCCCCACGCCAGCGCGGTGGGGGGGAGGGCCGAACAGGAACCGAGACCCTCCCGCTGGGGCCCCCAGGAGCCCCCCTCGAGGGCCACCGCAGCCACATCTCTCCCCGAGCCTAGCGCGAAGGGTGGGCCCGGCCCGACCCGGACCACGGCCACCAGTGACCTGCTATGGCTGCCAACAAACCGGACACTTTGCCAGCGACCCGGCCTGCCCCCTGAACCGAAGAAACGGGGCCGGCGGGCCCCCGCCCCGGCAGCTGACAGCCGCCGCCTTGGGGGGAGAGGAGGAAGAAGAGGCCCTCGACCGAGAAAACACTGAGTGGGAGCCGGCAGCCATGTCCCTGGTCTGCCTGGGTAGCCGAGAGATGGTACCCTGCACCCCCATCCCAACCAACACCCAGAAGTACCGGCAGCAGGTCACGGTCAACGGACAACGGGCCGAAGCCCTTCGCGACACCGGCGCCAGTATCACCGCTGTCCGCTGCCACCTGGTGACCCCTGAACAGATTCTACCGAATGTGCTGTGCCCTGTGCGGACGGCCGACAACAGTGAAAGCCTATGCCAGATGGCCCTGGTCCCCTTCGAGTGGGGAGGGGTGACGGGCCTGCTGAAGGTGACAGTGCGCGACGACGCCCCGGTCGACTGCCTCCTGGGGAACGACTTGGAGAGTTCCCCCTGGGCTCAAGTAGAACGACGAGAGCACCTCCGAATGTTGGGACTGGCTGATTGGGCCTGCGCCATCACCCGGTCCATGACCGCCCAGGCCCCCCGCTCATCCTCGACCTCCGGGACTGCCCGACCCGAGGGGCTCACACCCCCTCCCGCCAGCAGCGAGGAGGAGGCGGACACCGACCCCGGGCCCAGCGAATCCTCCCCCGAAGAGATGGCTTCTCCGAGCGCCCTACCAGAACTGACGCAATGGCAACATGAAGGGGGCCCCACCCGAGAGCAGTTCCAGCAAGAGCAACAGTCCTGTCCCTCTCTCGAAGGGGTCCGACAGCAGGCGACCGCGCAAGCCAACGGTGACCAGACCGGCACCCACTGGATCTACTGGGCCGAGGGCCTGTTGTACAGTGAACAGAAAGTGGCAGAACTCGGGGCCGGCCGCGTGTTGGTGGTCCCCCTCCGCTTCCGGGAGTTCCTTCTCAACCTGGCCCATGATGTGCCCCTCGCCGGACACTTGGGGCAAGACAAAACGTACAGTCATCTGGTGACCCACTTCTACTGGCCCCGGATGCGGAGAGATGTGGACAACCACTGCCGGTCCTGCCAGACCTGCCAAGCCAGCGGAAAGACGGGGGGTCGGGTCAAGGCCCCCCTCCAGCCCTTTCCCGCCGTCAGCACCCCGTTTGAACGAGTCGGAATCGACATTGTGGGACCCCTGGACCCCCAAACCGCCCTGGGCCACCGCTTCATCCTGGTCCTTGTGGACCACGCCACCAGGTACCCGGAGGCGGTCCCGCTCAGAACTATAACGGCCCCTGTGGTAGGCCGGGCCTTGATGGGGATCTTCTCCCGAGTGGGATTCCCCAGCGAAGTGGTGAGCGACCGTGGCACGAACTTTATCTCCAGGTACATGCGGTCCCTGTGGCAACAATGCGGGGTCACATACAAGTTCACGACCCCATATCACCCTCAGGGGAACGGACTGGTTGAGCGGTTCAACCGAACATTGAAAGGGATGATCCAGGGCCTGGAAGAACCCCTCAGGCGGAAATGGGATGTCCTGCTGCCCTGCCTCCTGTTTGCCTATCGGGAGGTCCCGCAGAAGTCCCTGGGGTTCAGCCCGTTTGAACTATTGTATGGACACCCGGTCCACGGACCACTCAGCCTGGTCAAGGAGGGCTGGGAGATGAAGCCCCGAGGCACCCCTCCTGACGTCTACCGATACCTCCTGACCCTCCGAAACCAGACCCGCAAGTTCCGAGCCATAGCCGAAGCCAACCTCGAGGCCAGCCAGGAGGACATGAAGCGGTGGTACGATCGCAACACTTCTACGGTAGAATTCGAGCCAGGTCAGAAAGTATGGGTCATGGCCCCGGTCGAACCCGGCGCCCTCCAGGACAAATGGACCGGGCCCTTCAAGGTGGTGGAGAAGAAAAGTCCCGTCACCTACCTGGTCGATCTGGAGTCCCCCCGGAACCCCCTCCGGGTCCTACATGCGAACAGGCTAAAACCCCACTTCGCCCGGACCGAACTGAGCCTGCTGCTGGCGACCGACGAGGGGGGCGAGGACGACTCCGAGCCCTTGCCCGACCTCTTGCAATCCGACATTCATGATGGATCGATCGAAGGGGTCCAACTCGCCTCGTCCCTGACCCCGGAGCAGCGCAACGACTGCCAGCGATTACTGCGGGACTACGCAGCCCTCTTCTCTCTCACCCCGGGGGTGACCCGCTGGTGCGTCCACGACGTCGACACCGGGGAGAACCCCCCCATACGACACAGAGCCTACCGGGTGCCTGACCGAGTGCGGGCCTGCATCCAGGCCGAAGTAGCGAAGATGCTGGCCCTGGGGGTCATCGAGCCTTCCGACAGCCCGTGGGCCAGCCCTGTCGTCCTGGTGCCCAAGGCCGCAGCTCCCGGTCACCCCCCGGAGTTGCGATTCTGCGTGGACTACCGAGCCCTGAATGTAGTAACCAAGACGGACGCACACCCGATACCCCGGGCCGACGAACTGATCGACCGCCTAGGGGCCGCTCGCTACTTGAGCACGCTGGACCTCACCGCCGGGTACTGGCAAATCCAGCTCACCCCCGGCGCCCAAGAAAGATCCGCCTTTTCGACTCCGGATGGGCATTACCACTTTCGGGTGATGCCCTTCGGAATGAAGAACGCCCCGGCCACCTTCCAAAGACTGGTGAACAAGGTTTTGGCCGGGCTTGAGGCCTTCAGCGCGGCCTACTTAGATGACATTGCCGTGTACAGCAACCACTGGGCCGAGCACCTCCTCCACCTGGAGGCCGTCCTGGCCGCCCTCCAGCGGGCCGGGCTCACAATCAAGGCCAGCAAATGCCAAATCGGCCACGGATCCATGACCTACCTGGGCCATCAAGTGGGGAGCGGGCAGGTGGCCCCCCTCCAAGCAAAGATAGATGCCATCCAGACCTGGGAACCCCCCACTACCCAGACCGCTGTCCGGGCCTTCCTGGGCCTCACCGGATACTACCGGCGGTTTATCCGGGACTATGGGAGCATTGTTGGCCCCCTCACAGAGTTAACGTCCAAAAAACAGCCCAAGAAGGTACACTGGACACCCCGCTGCCAAACAGCCTTCGACACCCTCAAAACGGCCATGTGTACTGCTCCGGTGCTGCAAGCCCCGGACTACCAGAAGGAGTTCGTGGTACAGACGGACGCCTCCGAGTATGGGATCGGGGCCGTCCTCTCCCAAACTGACGAAAGGGGGCTCGACAGACCAGTGGCCTTCATCAGCCGGCGACTACTGCCCCGGGAGCAACGCTGGAGCACTATTGAGCGCGAGGCCTTCGCTGTGGTGTGGGCCCTCAAGAAGCTCCGGCCCTACCTCTTTGGCGCCCACTTCCGGGTCCAGACCGACCACCGGCCCTTGCAATGGTTAATGCGAATGCGGGGCGAGAACCCCAAGCTGCTGCGATGGTCCATCTCGCTACAAGGGATGGACTTTGGCGTCGAACACCGGCCCGGCAATGACCACGCCAACGCCAACGGCCTGTCCCGCTTCTTCCGCCTTGACGAGGAGAATCCCCAAGGAGATGGGTGACTCTCCATGCCTTCGGCTGGGGGGGACGCCTGTTGGACCTGGCCTCGTGGCGTGGTCCTTAACCCCCTGGATTGTGGCCGTTCCCCGCCCCGGCCGTCACGGGCCACCCGTCTGGACTGCACCAAGGCCCTTCACCCGGAGCTGCACGTGGTCGCATACTCCTCGTGGCTCCGCCATCTTGTTGGCATCCACGTCACACCGTGCCCCAGCCGGCGCGACCCCGCTCAACCCAGCCTCGACCCCAGCGAAGCCCCGACATCGAGGCACCACGAACTGGCCAGGGGGTGCCGCAGGAACCATTCATCGCCCCGGCGGAGGACAGTATCGATGGGACCCCCAACTGTCCTCCCCTCTCGAGGTGTGATCACCCTGCAAACTCCCATGGGTCTGGCGCCTCTCCTGCTGGGCGTCTGGCCACCTCCACCCGGCCACTCCGCCCCCTCGGGCGCATAGGTCCGGACATCAAAGGGCTCCAGACCTATATCTGGGGCGACCCCACCACAGCTCGGCAGTTGTATCCCGGAGTCGAGAGCCCTGCTGATCGAATCGCGGCTGACCCTACGGAGACGAACTCTTGCCGGAACCATCACGAGCCCTGCTGACTGCGTCGCGGCTCCCTCTTGTGAACCCTTTCTGAACCACCTGGAACATCGGAGCCCTGCAGACGCTGTCGCGGCCCAACCTCGCTGGAACCTTCCTCGGAGCCCTGCTGACGACGTCGCGGCTCGAGCTGAACAGAAACCATCTTGAGAGCCCTGCTGATTGAATCGCGGCTCTCCACGAACTGTACGCCAGAGCCCTGCTGACGCCGTCGCGGCTCGACCCCTCCGAGATCGGAGGTCCTCCAGCGTGAGGATAAGAACTGGGCCCCAGGTACCCTCGTACCACATTCCTGCCAAAGACTGTCCCGCTACCCCTACCCTTCCAAAGAGACATTGAGACTTTTGGTGGATCCCTCGATCGCTTCGTGTAAATATTGAACTCGTAACCTTTTATTGATGATAAAGAATTGCTTGTCTTGAGACAACCTCCTTGAGTCCGGTGTGGTGGTGTTACTGTGCTAGTACGGGATAGGAGAAGGATCTCTCAGGAGACTTCTCGGCAGCGCTCGGCTACTTCGTGCAGTGAGAGGGCCCCCCCCCTTGGTGGTCTCACCGACTCCTCGGGGTCCGCCTTCCAACAGGGACCTTATAGTTAGTTGGACATTTCACTCATACAAAACCAATGAAATTCCCCCATTATAGTTAGTTCAGCTAAATATAACTCGTTCCCCTGCAATGCACCGCTGATGACGTCACATATTACATCATTCATGACATCATCCACGTCGAAATCTGATGCATCTCCTCACACTCTAATATAATCTTTGATACACCACTGTAAAATACAGACTACCCTTTTCGAAACTATCGACACACTAATACCAGTTACTACAAATGCACGCACTGATTTCTAGGTCTACACATTCATCCGCTCATTCACCCATACAATTACTCATACATACAGTCACTCATCAATACAACACTATCATATGCACTCATACACCTATATAGACACTCACACACCGCCACTCATCCATGGAGTTACTCACACAACTAGGTAGTCATGCAAAGAATCAATCACACTCTCATTTCCTCACCTATACGGTTATACACACCCCACCTCACTTCTTCAAACATATACTAACAGATACTTACTCTCTTATACAATCACTGATACAAGTTGTGAGAAGTTGGCCAGGTATATGCTGTCCCCTAATTAAAGTCGGCATCCTGTACCAGTCCAAACAACCCCTTATGGTGATAGGTTAAAGACAACCTTTATTGAAAGCTATCCTAGTGGTAGCTATGGAGAGCAGCCTTCACGCTAAGTCTTGAAGGAATGCAAAGCAGCTTGTTTTACCAGTCTATAATCTCTTGAATGACCAAATGAAAGGACAATCACTCCAGGTATATGTTCAAAATATATGTATTTAAGATAAAACACACCCCTCAAGTCTGTTTATGAGGCTGGAGTTCGAAGTACATAAGTTACAAGTCAGTATTCAACAGTAAAAGCACAAATACATGTTTGGACCCTAGGAGCATACCAAACCATATACCGATAAAGTGGTATAAGAACCATTACTGAACTAGACACAAGGCCTAGAGCCTTTAGAAGTGCTTGGGCTCCAAGGAACCACCCAAGGTAGTGATGTAGGGGACCCACAGGGGACGTGTGTAGTGTTAGAACACAGGCGCGAATCGCCGTTAACTTCTATGGGGAAAGTCGCGGTTGGAAAATTACAAGTTAAGGAGCCTTAGAGGATGACTACAAGCAAACCCTTATGGACTTAGAGGTGTCTAGGGCTAACACACACGGGAGCACCGGAGAACTCGTGTTACCTCACCCAGAGAAGAAGGGTGCATAGGTGTCTTTTGGTGTCGGGTCGTGGCGTCGTTTTCAATGGAAGCTGGCAAAGAAGTGCTGCTGCTGTGAAGAGGAGAAGTGTCCGAAGAGATCCAAGCCGGGATCAAGGATGGAAGGAACCTGAAAGCAGAGGGGACAGAGTCTGGGCCACTTACCAGTGACCAGGGGCACAATAGTCCAATGCCCACAGATGTTGGGTGCTTCAGGTGAGTTGATGGGTGTCTTGACTCTTCAGCCACGAGGTCCAGGAGGTGTCGACGACAACCAGGAGCTAGATTCGAGCTGTCCCACAAAGTTTGTCGAGTGCTGCGGTGTCGGCGACCAGAATGGACCCAAAAAGCCTTGGCAGCGGCAAGTCAAGTGGAAATAGAAGAAGGACGTCGGTGCAGACCAGCAAGGTCTGGGGGACTCACCCAGCGAGGTTAAGTCAGGGCACGTCTGGAGCAACAATGAAAGCCCTAGCAGAAAAGGAGTTGCCTTCTTGGGGACCCACTAGCCAATGGGCTAGTGATCGTGAAGGAGCCTCGAGCAGTCGCACTGGAAATTGGCCCACGGGTCACTCATGGAGTGGAGGCCAGAGATCTTCAGTGCAGTCGGTGCTCAAGGCTGGGGCTACTAGGAGCCCAAACCACAACTTCAAGGAAGACCAGGAAGATGATGTACCAGTAAAAGTTCACAGTGTCCAGGGGTCATGGTTCCACGTCACCCACAATAGCCACGGGCCTCAGCTTTGCTGTGGACTCAGGGTAGCCTCGGAAAAGTCTGGAAATCTACCTCTGGTGATGCAAAGACTTCAGCGTCCGGCGGGAGTTTCAGAGTTGCAGACTGAACAGTTGCTTCTTTGGTGCCTGCCAAGCAGGGAAGTCACTCCTTGACCCCAAGGGAGATTCTTCAGTCTTCCAAAGGTAGTGGAACGTCGAAGGTACAGGATTCTTCTTCAGAGCATCGTCCAGGGATATTTAGTTTGCAATGGCAAGGGTTCCCTAACTTATACTAGAAGGAAGGGAGGGACTAGCTCTATGGCTTCAGTCTTCTAGTTGAAATAGAAAGTCAAAGGTCCAGGATATATGCTGCAGAGTTTCGTCCAGGGTAATCTAAAGTCTCAAGGACTGGGTTCCTATACTTCTACTAAGATAGGGGGCTGGACATACTCTGGGGACCCACCCTTGGGAGGGTTTGAAAAGAGGGGTGGTTTCACCCATTTCCTTGGGCCAATTTCATGCCAGAGCAGGGGCAGGTAGCCCCTGCAACTGGTTTGAAGTTGACTATGCACAGGGACATCAAGTGTGCCCCCAGTGCAGGACTTCAAAGCAACAGAGAGTGCTCCCACCCAGCCCCAATACACATCGGCATGTCTGGGGAGGTGGTTACACCTCCCTGTGAAAGGAAACCTATTGTTCAGTCCTCCCCTGCTGGAGATTCGGTCAGTAGCAGGAGACCAGACCTATGTCTGTGGCAGTGGCATCCATTTTGTGATGCCAGGTGTTGGACTTGGCCCTTTTGGCAAGTTCACCCTGAAACTTTTTTGCGTTCTCCTAGCCTTTTTCTGTAACCTGGTGTTGGTGATTTTAGGCCTCTGAGCACTTTAGCACTGGGGTCCAGTGTAAAGTGCGTGCACTCTCTGTGTATGTGTGGTGAGATGGGCCTGCCCTCCCATAGGAATGCATAGGGGATATGTGTGTCCCTGGTAGTTCCTGGTGTGAGTGGAGTGCAGGGTCGAGTTTGGTATGTGCAAACTCGTGAGAACAAATGCTGCGCAATGGTGTGCATTGATTTATGGTGACTGATGGAGAAGGGCCACTTCTAGAAGTTGGCCTTTCTGTGTACTGCGTGTCTGCCTGCCTGATGTGGAGTGCATGTCTGGCTTGTGATTGACAGGAGCGGAGAGGGCTGGGGAATTTCAGGAGCCAGGGTGAGTCTGCCCGGCGGTGAATGGAGAGATCTACATGTAGATGGGAGGGAGGAGTTGCACCTGGTACCTGAATAGGGCTGTGCCTTCCCTCCACAATGCTGGCTCTGCCCCCTGTGGTGCGTCTGAGCACCTAGCCCCCACCTGACAAAGGAGAGAGGAGCTGAGCACAACAAAGTGCTCCCAAGCTCCCCTGAACCAGTTGCATCTGGTTTTCCCCCCAGCCCTGTGCTGAGTCACAAAGGGAAAACGTGGTATAAATATAGGGGCTGTGCACCTATAAACTTGGTCAGTTCTTGGTTGCTGTTCCTGCTGGGGCGTGCTGCTGCTGGGGCCCAGGGGAGGCTGCCATGAGGGCTTGCCTCCCTGGGCCCTGCACTGCCCCCTGATGCCTAAAGGTCTTTTTGGGAACCCTTTTGCGTTCTCCTTCTTATCCCCAAGGACCTTCGGGACTTTTTGCTGACTTCTGCGCCCTATGAGCGCCTTGCCCTGACTTTGCCTAGGGGAGAGGGAGAGCCTAGGGGCTGCAAAGCGCTGCACTGTAGCCCCTTTAGGCTGGAATCCCCACCGTAGGGATTCCCCCATTATGATTATAGCGGCTGGTGCCTACCCCGCATTTTTCTTTATGTCGCGGGTGCCCACCCTGCTTTGATGCCGCGTTTTTGCTGTTGAATTGCTGGCGGGTGCCCACCCCGCATCGTGGTACATTTCGCGGGTACCCACCCCGCTTATGACTTGCTTTATTTGAATTGGCGGGTGCCCACCCCGCGATTGTGCTCCTGGCGGGAGCCCACCCCACATTGCCAAGTTATAGGGAGGAAATCACCACCGCGGCCCCGATCGCTAAAGGAGGAAGTCAGGCAACGTATTGCCTGATGGTGGGCGGGACTTCCGGTTTCTCGAGGGAAGTCCTGCGCACGCTGCTGGTGAAGAGAAGTGATGGGAGACTCCAGGCGGAAGCCCACCCCGCGCTGGACTGTGCAGAGTGAAGAGGAGGCGGTTTCGTTGGCTGGGCTCCCGTGGTGATGAGACGAGCCCCGCGTGCTGCCTTGTGTGTTGGGAGCCTCGCAAGCTCCATGCAGAGTCCCGGGTCCCAGGAGGGGGCCCGGGTGAAGAGGTGCCAGATCGTATGAGCCGGCGAGGAAAGAAGAGGAGACCGGAGCAGTCCAATGTGGAAACCGGTGAGTGGGGCACAGATTCAGAGCGGCCCCGACTGGCAGCGGGCCGCTCCACCGAGAGAGGCATCTCTTGTTACAGAGCCCGTGTGGCTCCGAGATGGGCATGTTTTGTTTCTGAGCCTGCGGGCTCCCACGATGGGTATAATTATTTTCTAGAGGGCCCAGAGGGGCCCATGCTTTATTGTTGGGTGCAAGTCCTTTTCCCTAGTTGGCGCCTAGTTATTTCAGGAGCCAGAGTGCTCCATGGGGACATACTTAATTTAGAGCCCGTGTTGGCTCCAACGTGTGGCGAATTTGTTCCTAAGGGCCATTGAGAGCCCATGCCGCATCCTACCTTCTACAGCTGCCCAGCAAGTAGTGGGCAGCTGCACCGTTTAGGTGCACAGTTCTTTAGGGGGCATGTTTTGAGTAAGGAGTGACATACACTCCTTTGCCCCACACTTTCCCAGCTGCCCAGCAAGTAGTGGGCAGCTGCTAAGCTTAGGTTGGCGCGGTGGCGTGCCCTGGACTTTCGCTGCATTGGCAGCGCGCCCTGACATTCTGGACACAGGGCATTTGAGCCTCTTTGGGATGGCCAGTTGGCCAGGGGGATTGTTAGGTTTATAGGGCACCAGGCTCTAAGGTGATGGTGTTGCTAGGAAATGTAATGTGTGTAGTATGTTTTACGCACCCTGTGTTATACCTCTGAATGTGTTTTATGATTATGAGGTTGTTTTGCATATCATGGTTGATGCTAGTGAGATTATGTCTCTCTGTGTGATTTATTCCCTAATGTAGTTATACTTAGAAGTTCAGGGTCTAATGCGTTTAGACTTGTGAGAGGATTACCTCATGTGTTTATGATGGGGAGGTTGGCGCAGAATGTAATTCGCTCCTGATGTGATGCTGTGTATAATGTAGTTTATGTTACAGGCCGATGCTAAGTACAGTAATTACCAGTAGTTACTGGTTGTGTTCTATGTTTATGATAAGTTCTACATTTACTAAGTTCACTTTGTGATGGTACTGACGGTGGTCCAGTTGGCCCTGTCAGGTGTAAATCATCCCTTGTAAATATGACCTTGTGCCAGGTGGCACCATGTATAATATGTGCTTACTATTCTAATGTGTTATGATAATGTATGGAGTTCCTTTTGTGGTGTGTGTGGAGTGGTGGTTTCTGCCTGGCTTTGGTGCAAGCCTTAGCCAACCAGAAATCCCATTTCTAACACCAGGGCTTTACAAAGTCTTTACCGGGAAGACCAGTGTGAAAATGTCTCTCCCTCTAGAAGGGTGGAATGCTACCCCTGCCGCCAGAACTGGCAGGGGGGTAGTATTCCAAAGTGTTTGACACCAAACACAACATGTTTCTGTGCAGCCAGTCCAAACTTAGCATTTACCGCGAGGTTATAATGCACTTAAGAGTATATGGTCAGGCTGCACCACAAACAGCATTAGAGGAGGTACTCCGAACGCTCATGCAGGGGCACCCTCTCACATAAAAACCAAGCAATCTTCCTTCAGTATTGTTAAGGCCTGCCATAGGAGTGACTTTTAGGTTTTATATGTGTGTGCAATGGTAGTGATATAGGTAGCCTATACCACAGTGAGGGGTGCATGCACCACGTTACCCAGGCTACAGTAGCAGACCTGTGGTGTCATTTTGGAGTGCTTCCCAGGGGTGGCATAATACATGCTTCAGCCCCTGGTAGGCCTCTGAGGTACCTATGCCATGGGTACATAGTATACCTTAGACTAGGGACTTATAAGGCACTCCAGAATCCAACTAGAAATGTACCTAATATACATGGAAACCATTTTAGAGAGGAAGCAGCTAGGCTGGTTTTCTGATTAGCAGGGCCACAGCCAGACAAAGGTCGAAAAACAGTGAAACACCAGCAAAAAGTGGGGGTACCCATGTGAAGCAGATCCTACTCTCCTACAATACCCCAACCCAGAGTGCCCCAGGAGGAGCACTTGCAGAGTGGTGCAGGGAGGGGGTGGAGTCTCTTGCGAGTTGCCGGTTTTTTTTTTTTTTTGTAAGGGAGGACATGTGGCCCCCCTTCCCTTGACCCTTTTGGGCCCCCGGGAACCCCATCCCCCAGGGCCAGAGCCATTAAAACAAATAATGAAAAGTGAGAGGGGCACGCAGCTCCCCCTCCCAAGGCTGATCACGGGACCGGGGACACTATATCCCTGGGCTAAGTCTTTGTTCATTTTTGTTTTTTAAAGGGGAGAGGGTCGTGTGCCCGCCCTCCCCAGGCCGATTTCGGCCTCAAGGACCCCATCCCCCAGGGCCTGGCAACACATTTTTTATGGAAGGGCTGCAGCGTGGCCCCCTTTCCTAGGCCACTTTTGTGCCCGAGGGCTCCATCCCTGGGGCCTGCCCAGCCTTTTTTCTAAAAACATTTTTGTTGGGGGGTCACGTGGCCGCCTTCTTGAGGCCTTATTTATTTAATATTTATTTATTTTAATTAAAAAGGAAGTGGGGATTGGATACGCTCCCTTAAACATATTTTAGAATTATCTTGAGATAATCTTTTTCAAGTTGTATAATACGGATTGTAAGTGTCCTCAATTCATTGAAAGATGTTTTCTTTTTACAGGATATAGGGGCAGCTTTAAAAGTGTCTCATAGAACTGGAGGAGAGATTGTTGGATTTTCATTTTCAAGAAAGAAAGTATTGGCAAATAATTCAAAGCTTTGAGTGGAATTAGGATCTAATAAAAGTGAGTTATTAAATCTCCATCTTCTAACTCCTTGAGTAGGAGGAAGAAAATCCAAGACTAAAGTGACTGGAGCATGATCTGAAATTAATATGGATCCTTTACTAGGAGGCAATAACTAAAGATCTCTGGTAGATGGTAGACATAAATTGAAAGTGCATGCAGGAAGGAAGGAATTTTAGATTTAGAGTTCTGATCAATAATGGGGTCAAAAACCATGTTACAATCCCCACCAACTATCAAATAATCATCTTCATAAGACATCAATTTAAATAAGATATCAGGCCAAAGGAGTTATCTGGAGAAGTGGGCGCATACAGGTTAAAAATTGTTATTGTTATTTTATTAATTAGTAAAGAAATAGAGATCCATCTACCCGTTGTATCAGTATCTTGTGTGATCCTTTGTATGTCTAACTATTTATAGCATAAGATAGCAACACCATAGCGTTTCCCAGTACCAGATGAGGCAAAAGCATGGCCCACCCATCGTTTGAGTTTAGATATTTCTTTGTCTACGATATGAGTTTCCTGCAAGGCTGTGTCACATTTTCAGTGAGACAGGTGTGTTAAAACTCTCTGACGCTTTATAGAAGAACCCAAACCTTTAACATTCCAAGAAACAATTCTTAAAGTCATCTATAGCGTAATGAAACAAAAAAGCATTTGAGATAGAAAGAAACAGTGGGTAAGATACAATAAAATCGTAAATGCAGTAAACATCATCGAAGAAACATTTGCAATAAATCAACTAAAAAGAATAGTATGTATATACCAACACAATATTAAGAGCATATGAAGAGTGAGAATCCAATCAAAATAAGTAAACAGAAAAATATGGTTAAAATACAAAAAATACAAAAGTGATATAGTGGTATGTATAGGTTGCCAGAGAAGAAACACAGAAAGGAAACAGAGGAGAGCACAAAGGAAATAGCTAACAAAAGAAAGAAGAAACAGACAAGTAAGGAATAAATTGACATATCAAAAAAGACAGGGATGAAATGGAGATGGTAACACCACAGAGGAAGATGAAACAGCTGACCAGAAAGTCCACGACAGATTGGGAGGGATACACCAGCTACATGGATTGAGAGAATAATGATCAAACACAAAGACCGCACCTAGTAGAAGGAAAGATAAGACAAAGCAAATAAGGAGCAATAAGTGTACATACTCACAATATGTATTCCTAACAGGCAAAGAGGTACCAAACAACAATAACATATGAGAATAAATCAGACATTAGAAAGTTTGGTTATATCCATGTCTTCCTCCCTGCAGCTAATCAGAAACTGTTGCAACACCTCAGGATCTTCAAAAGTCGTAGGTTTGTTTTTATAAGTCACTTTAGACAAACAGGGATGGAAGAGACCAAAATGCACATTTAGATTACGAAGAGCAGGTCTCATATCCAAAAACGTCTTCCTCCCATCAGCTGTTTCCTTAGAATAATCATGGGTGAAGAAAAGAGTGGAGCCCTGCCAAGAAATTCAACCTTTAAATTTCGCTGCTTGAATAACTTTCAATAAATCTGTAAATTCCAAAAAATAGATGAAAACCCCTCTTGGTTTAGTAGATGGAGGCGAGGCAAGTGGTTCATGACCTAGGCGATGAACTATTTGAATGTTCAGAGTTGGGGTGGTCGGTAGATCAAGAATTTTTTGGAAGACAAGACTTGAAGAATGCAATAGGGTCTGGGCCTTCCAAACCCTTTGATAGTCTATAAATTCATAGAATATTGCGCTGTTTCGATTTTCCTGAGTTTCCACTTGTCTCTTGAGATGGGCAATTTCCAATTGCATAGGGGAAACCTTGGTTGCCACAACATGAAAAGAGTCTACACGTTGTTCCAAACGCACCATTTTCTTTTCCATGCAAACCCATTTATCCTCTATGTTCTGAAGACGTTTATTTGTTTCCTCCATACAAGGTCGAAGTGCTCGAATCTCCGCAGGAGTAGATCCATGGAACAAGGTGGAGGAGAAGTGGCTGGCGAGTGGGTATCCTTTTTAATGCGTTTACCAGATCCAAGTGGAGAGAAAGCATTTGTTTTGGATATATGCTTGGTACTTGAAATAGGAATGTCTGATGATGGTAGCATAGTTCCCATAGAAGGAGAAGTAGTGTTGCTGTCAAAATCCTCCTCGTCTGTTGCAAGGATGCGAAAAGGATTAAAATACTCTAAGTATATTGTGGAGGAGTAGCGATGGGTGTGTGATGCAAGGACTTCGTTCTCCCCATACAAAGTGAAATGTTTTTGCACATAGAAACCATGCAAAGGTAGAATTATAGTTTCATAGGCAATATGAAGAGATTAGGTGTAAAAAAGAATATGTCCAGAACTACATAATGACGAAGAGATCAAAATTGCAATTAGATAGCCAGGTATTTCATTGTTTCATTGTTTTAACCCCTTCTGTGCCACGCCCTTTCCCCCTCCTGTGCTGGGCGTTTCCTTATTGAGTGGGGTTCATGACGAGATAGTCTCGTCATGGGCACAGCGTGACCGTGCTCCATGACGAGACTATCTCGTCATGGGCACTGAAGAGGTTAAATAGCTTGAGGGAATGAAGATTGGAATTAGGCCAAGAAACACAAATTGTTTCAGATATGGTGACTGCCAGGTTAACTAATGCAGAAGAGATGCACTGTAAAATAAACAGAATGCCACTCCATGTGACAGAGAAAACGGAGCGGCAGTAAATCAAAATGGCGCATCCGCCGTAACAACTATTACCGGGTCCTTTTCCTTTAAAAAGTTACTGTTGAGGTGTTAGAAGCTCATGGCACTGCAGGATTCATCTTCATGTGGACTATGGTGCAGAAGCCACCGGTGGAGTGAAAACTCTCCCACGCCGAAACAAAGCCTCGCTAGCAGGCGTCCATCTTCTTTGGCGTCGAAGCCACGCCCTCAGAAAGATTTTTTTAAAGTGAAAATTTTAATAAAATTATTTTTCCAAACACTTCTTGATGTTTTTTTAATGTTTCCTGTATACTTTGGATTGCTTCAATTGGTCTCGATTAGATTGGTTCTGTTTTTCCATCTGTTTATGAGCTTTTTCCAAAATATTTGTCCAATTTTTGGTGGATTATACTTTTCGACTACATGGATACAAAGGATGATCTGTGGCTACAGAAAAGTAAGAAAAATTGTATTTATTTGTTTAATGTGGGAAATGTTATATTTTATCATTAAGTGTAATGTGATTATATTTTGATATTATGTATCTTAAGTATTGTAATTCCTTTTCACAACAGATTGAGTAAGCTCTTTGAAGTTTTTGGTTTGTTAGGCTTAGGCTGAAACGCGTTTGTTTGTTTATTCTGTGCACAAATAAATCCCGTTTGGGGATTTAAAAACGACAAGTGTGCTGGTCCTTACTGTTTCGAGGGGCAGTGGAGCGTCATATACATATAAATATTCAGTGAAAAAACCATAGGTTTCACACACGTTATAGTTAGCTGGACATTTTACTCGTAAAAAACCATTGAAATTCCCCCGTTATATTTAGTGCAGGCAACTATAACTCACGCTACCGCAATCCTCTGCTGATGCTAATACTGTATTTAGACACTTATTTGCCCATGTCTTCTTCCATTAAATTTTAGCTATACATATATTACAAATATTTTTTTTTCATAAAGACACATATGTCATCAGCAGAGGATTGCGGTCGCGTGAGTTATAGTTGCCTGCACTAACTATAACGGGGGAATTTCAATGGTTTTTTACGAGTAAAATGTCCAGCTAACTATAACGTGTGTGAAACCTATGGTTTTTTCACTGAATTTGCAAGGTTTTTTAAATGCTAAATCCTAACTATAACGTGTGTGAAACCTATGGTTTTTTCAGTGAATTTGTACGGTTTTTTAAATGCTAAGTTACTTTACGCCATTCGTGGCGTGCGCGCCCACTTAACGCAGTTCGTTCCGTGCGCGCACAATGTGCACGCGGTGCCCACTTTACGCAGTTAGTGCCATGCACACACGGTGGGCACGCGGTGCGCTATGCGCACCATGTGCCCACGTTACGCTGGATGGGCCATGTACGCACGATGCGCTTCGCGCATCATCCGCACACGGAGGACATATTATGCGCTTCGTTGAGAAACTTAATCTATTAATTGTTCCTTTTAAACATATGCCATGCACAAAAGGTGCCCTGCGGGCACCTTTTGCAGACGGGAGAGGGGTGAATGTTGAAATTTTTTTTTTTTAATTAATTTTTAACGTACGCGTACGGTAAGCGTAATCGGCGTTTTTTCGAAAAAAAATAAAATTGATTTCTTTGCCTTGGGGGGTCTTGTAGGGCACCTTAATCAATGCTAGGTGGTTAGGAGCTGTCTAACATGCTCCTTTACATATTTTCCACCTTTGTTTTTCCTCCCCCCCTCAGAGTGCGAGAGAGAAAATGGCGGCCGCCGCTTCCTGGTTTCGACCGATTCGAATGTTTACTAAGATCTAACAGCCAATCAGAATCGCGCTCGCGCACGTCACCGTACGCGTACGGTAAGCTTACGGTAAGCGCACGGTAAGCGCACCGTAAGCTGCCACAGATATATATATTGATTTAAAGGCTATTTTCTCAGTAACTACTGAACAGATTTACACCAGACCTACAAAAGGCACTTCCTTGACCTGTAGACTACCTCTCTGCCAAATTTCAAGTAACTCTGTTCAGCCGTTCGGGCTGTAGCTGTGTCTAAAGGTCCTATGGAAAAATGCATGGGAAAAACGCGTTTTGGGACCCCCCTTTTTTCTCAGCCCCCACTTGACGAATCCCCTCGAGACTTTCAGGGTAGGAGCGGAGCGTAGCGCCCCATTAGTTTTGAAAATTTCGCAAGGATTCGTCGACCGGCGCCAAAGTTATTCCAAATAGAATGTTGCGGTTTTCCTATGGAAACAGGGTCCTAACTATAACTACCTACTGGCGACCGCCAGTAGGTAATATATATATATATATATATATATATATATATATATATATATATATATTCAATGAAAAAACCATAGGTTTCACACATGTTATAGTTAGCTGGACATTTCACTCGTAAAAAACCAATGAAATTCCCCCGTTATAGTTAGTTCAGCTAAATATAACTCGCGCGCCTGCAATCCACTGCTGATGACGTCACATATTACATCACTCATGACATGGTCAGTGACATCACTCATGACATCACTGATGACATCTCAAATGACATCACTGATGACATCACTGATGACATCATCCATGTGATAAATTACCACATCTTCTCACACCCTAATATAACCTTTGATAAACCGAATCAAAATTCAAGAGTTCCATTCTTGAATGTCCAGCTAACTATAACATGTGTGAAACCTATGGTTTTTTCATTGAATTTGCAAGGTTTTTTAAATGCTAATTCCTAACTGTAACGTGTGTGAAACCTATGGTTTTTTCAGTGAATTTGCAAGGTTTTTTAAATGCTAATTCCTAACTATAACGTGTGTGAAACCTATAGTTTTTTTAGTGAATTTCAAATGTTTTTAAAGGCTAATTCCTAACTATAACGTGTTTGAAACCTATGGTTTTTTAAGTGAATTTGCAAGTTTTTTTAAATGCTAATTTATGAATGTATTATTATATTTTTAAAATATTTATTTTACAATAAGCTACCTATATATATAGTTATAGATTAACTTTATCCTGTAATATGGAATGGCTCAGTTTTTTTTTTTTTATTTGGATAGAGTTGAACAGCATAGTTAATATCTTCTATAAACTTATAAACACTTAAAATTTTTTTTTTTTTTTTAAAGGGTTTTTGTCTGTGCGCGCACGGTGCGCGCACGGTGCACGCATGCGTACGTGCTCTGTGTGCGCATGCGTACGTGCTCTATGTGCGCATGCGTACGTCATGCGTGCTCAGTACACGCGTGCTCCATACACGCATGCGCGCGTGCTCCGTACGCGCGTGCTCCGTACGTGCATGCGCACGTGCTCTGTGCGCGTACGCGCATGCACGCGTGCTCCGTACGCGCATACGTGCGTGCTCCGTGCGTGCACGGTGCGCGCACAGCAAGTCATGTGATTTAGAAACAGCACTTTTCATTGGTTTATAGTAGTTTCAGGTCATGTGATTAAGAAACAACTCTTTTCATTGGTTTATAGTAGTTTCAGTTCCAGAAACTTCCAACACCACACCCACTCCCCTCATTATTACTTCTGATTCCCTGGGAGAAGGAGCTGAGCAGCTTTTCCAGTACTCCAGTACTTGAGAATGGCAGAGCAGCAGTCATCTTCTGGGAGTGAGCAGGAGACCCTTGTGAGACAGAGACAGAGGAAACAGAAAGACTCTTTTATATGGCAATTTTTTACATTTCCAGACGGGCAGAAGAAGGTGCAGGCTCCAAAAGTCACCTGCACTCTTTGTGATCGTGTCTTATCAAGAGGAGATCCTAAAAAGAAATACTCTTTTAGTATCTTCACTATGATCAGGCACGTTAGAGATGTACATCCTGTGGCTTATGCTCGAGCTGCTAGAGAAAACCCTCCAGCAGCTCAGCTGAGCACATCCGCAGCAGCTCAGCTGAGCACATCATCGGCAGCTCAGCCGAGCACTTCATCTGCAGCGGCAGCTTCACCTGCTTCGGTTCCTCTGGATATACACCCTCTGTTTAAGAGGGTGCATATACGGTGCAATGCGTGTAATGCTCTTTTCTCTTATGGGGACACCAGCATTCCCCTAATAGAGAGCAAGATACAGCAGCACACGTGCGGCACCCTATAATTTTTGCCATGTTTTTTGTTCCTCTGTAACACCAAAAAGAGGACACTGTTCCAAAGGCAGGGCGCCAAAGGTCACCCACAGGCCTTTTGTTCCTCTGTCCCTCAATTAACACAATGGCTCTTTTTAGAGCCACCTAACATCTAAACACTTAGCACTCTAAGCACCGTACGCGCACCCCGTGATTTTTTAAAAGAAAATTAAATGTTTTTTTCACCCTTCATGGTCCTTCAGGGGCCCACTGACAAAAGCTAGGGTGTCAGGAACTCTGTACCCTGCCCCCTTTTCACGTTCTCCACCTTTCTTTTTCACTGTCACACACAAAATGGCGGACAACACTTCCTGATTTCGACCGATTTGAATGTTGACTGACATGTAACCACCAATCAGAATTCCGCTCGCGCACAGCACCGTGCGCGCACCGTGCGCGCACGGTAAGCGCACGGTGCGCGGCTATAGATATTTATGTGCTTTTAACTGCAATTTTCTCAGGAACTACTGAACAGATTGACACCATATATGCAAAAGGCACATCCCTGACCTGAGGACTACCTCTTTGCCAAATTTCAAGTAATTCTGTTCAGCCGTTCGGGCTGTACCTTCAACTAAAGGTCCTATGGGAAAATGCATGGGGAAAACGCGTTTTGGGACCCCCCTTTTTTCTCGGCCCCCTCTTGACAAATCACCCCGAGACTTTCAGGTTAGGAGCTGAGCGGAGCGCCCCATTAGTTTTGAAAAATTCACGAGGATTCGTCAACCGGCGCCAAAGTTATTCAAAATAGAATTTTGAGATTTCCTATGGAAACTCGGTCCTAACTATAACTATCTACTGGCCAGTAGATAATATATATAACTTTGGTTCGAAACGCATAGGGAGGTTTACGATTTGAAATTAAAATAACCTATTTTCTGCCGAGAGGAGTGCCGCGTCATTCTTTGACTTTGAGATTGATGTTTTCCACGAGATCGTTGTCCTGATCTCGACGCGAGCACCGGCTGTGAAAGTGCTCCCTTGTTGGCAGGAAGTTTGAGGTAATATATATATATATATATATATATATATATATATATATATATATATATATATATATATATATATATATATATGTTCCCTTTGGAAAAGTATGCTTTGACTTGCCTATATCTTTGGTGCCGTTTGATGACTCCTCACTACATTCTTCAAAAACAGTGCACAGCTAATTCCAGTTGTGCATGGAAAGTTTGGGGGGGATCCGTCAAGCAGGGGGTGAGAGAAAGGGGGGTCAAAAAGTGTGTTTCTCATGTTAATTCTCATAGAGTTTTCATACATGTCTGCAGCCCCAACCACTGGACAGAATTACACCAAATTTGGTAGAAAGGCAGCTTTTGGGTTTCAGATTCTGCTTTTCATTCTTTGGTGTAAATCGTCCAGTAGTTTATGACAAATTAAAGGAAATACAAATTTCTATATCTACAATTGCGAAGCCTTCATGAATAATGATGAGCTCATGCAGAGATCTACAGAGCTCTAATTACTTGCCAAGACTTCAACCAGGAAGTGTCTGCTGCCATTTGGGGGAGGGCTTCAGCCAACTCCCCCCCCAAAAAAAAAAATTAAGAAAAGGGGGCACGGTATGAAGTCCTGGAGTCCTAGAGGAACCCTGGCTGGGCACAAAATATATATTTTTAATTTAGGTCAATATTTGCAAATATTTGCCAATATTGCTGTGAATTAAAGAACAAAACAAACGCTGTCTCCTGTGCTTGTTTTTAATGTATCCCACGGGTGGGCCTGGTCCCAGAGGCATGCAGATATTTGTTAAACATGGAGGGGGTGTACAGGGTCCCCATCCAAGGGCACAGTTATGCCCTGGGAACCACCACTGTCGGAAAGTAGGATCTGCTTTTATGGGTACCCCCACTTTTTGCCTGGTGCTATGCTGTTTCTGACTAGTCTGACTGGGATCCTGATAATCAGGACCCCAGTCTCTGTGCTTTCTCCTCTAAATTGGTATAATAAGTACTTATTTACATCCCAAATTGGACACTGGTTTACCCCTATCAGTCCCTAGTATATGGTACTGAGGTACCCAGGGCATAGGTACACCAGGGGAACCCTACGGGCTGAAGCATGCATAATGCCACCCATGAGGAATCACTCAAACTGTAACTACAGGGCTGCCATTGTAGCTTGTGTAAAGTGGAGCTAGCACCACTTATGAAATATATAGGTTTCCCTATATCTAAAGTCACTGAACTTAAAACCTATAAGTCACCCCTAAAGCAGGCCTTTCAATCCTGCTCAGTTCTAAGTGTGACGGTGGCCCTGCATGAACAGGACACCCCTACAGCCTATGGAGTCAATTATCCCGGGTTATAAGTGTGACAGCCATATGACATATAGAGGAGCACCGTGTCATTACGCGAGGACCATCTCAAAACGGGCTGGAACGAACCCTATCCTGTTTGCTATCAAACATGTTGGAATCATACCAGCCACACGGTAAATGGTGTGGGTGGTATGATTCCATGCACTGTAAAAGTCCTGAGGGAGGCCCTCAGTGCTCCCGGTACCAGTCTTCTAGACTCGGACAGCACAACATGGATGCTGCCTTCGAGAGATATGATTCTGCCCTCCTGCTGCTGAGCCAAGATCGAGCATGGGAAGGCAGAACAATAGATATCCTGTCACAGGGAGGTGTAACAACCTCCCAGACGGGGTTTAGTGTATTGGGGCCGGGTGGGAGTGTTTGAAGGGCACATTGGTGCCCTCCTTGCATAGTCCAGTTTAAACCAGCTCAGGGAGCCAACGGCTCCCGCTATGGCGCAAAACTGGACAAAGGACATGGGAGTATCCTCCCCACTGTCCCACCCCTCCCCTGGGAGGGAACCCTGAATTAGCCCAACCCTTTCCTTAGGGTACTTAAGGGCTTACCTGAGGGTAGGTCCCTAGATTTGTTGTGGGATAAGATTAAGTTCGAGAGACCACTTCTTTGACCGTCTAGGCACCCTAAACTTCGCTCTGGGCATCAAGGCTTCAACTTGGAAGCCTCCGGCTGCTCCTGCTCTCATCGCCCTGCTCGTCTTCTGCAATGTACCTGCCTGTGCTCCATACGGGAACCTTCCAAGGCCTGTGGGCATCCAAGACACCTCAAGGAACCTCCCTTGAAGTGAAGGAGTTACTTCCCTGCAACTGCAGGCACCGCAACTGAGCTGACAGGTCTGCTGATCCTGGGTTCCCACCAACTCTGAAAGGCTGAGCAACACAGGTGGTGGTTCTTCACATCCCTCAAGGCCTGCCCTGCCGTCTCACCAAGTTTGAGGCCAGTGTTCCTCGTTGGAGCCGCAGGGACCGAACCTGTGTGCACCGCGTTGACACTATATTGCCAAGGCTTGTTTGCTTCCTTCCATCAAGATCGTCAGGCTCCAAGTAGCCCCCACCTCAAGCACCTTTGTGGGGCTCCTATTACCTACCTCAGGTGGGTCCTTAGGGCCCCGGAACTTCTACCTTCTTGCTATAGTCTTGACTCGAGTCCTGGTTCACACACCACTATTTTAGTATATGGTTTGGTCTCCCCCTGGTGACCACTGTGCATTTCATGCGACGTACCTGTTTCTATGAAAAGTATTGTGTGCATTGTGTATATCTCCAGCTAGGAGATATCTGTATATGTTAGTCAGTGTCTCATAATAAATACATATTTTTATAAATACACTGTGTGGTTCTTTTTCACAGAATCTATACCTATAAGATTATTTTCTGGTAAACCAAGCTGCTTTACGCTCCTTCTGGACTAAGCCTGAAGGCTGCTCTCCACAGCTACCCCTTAGGGAGCTTTCTAAGGTTGTCTAAGACTACTTAAATCACCATAAGGGTTTTCTAGATTGGTGCAGGATGCCCACTTTCATATGTGTGCATCATATGCCAAGCCAGCCTCTCACAATCACTTCCCCGTGGCGCATGTAAATTATAATCGGGGGCCTCGGGCCGAGGACCCCAACCTCCCTGGGATATATTTTTTTTTAAATACACCAGGGGCTGTGCAGGCCCCCCCTGGCCCCAGGGACCGCCACCTCCCAGATGCTACAGTAATTAATGAAAGTTTTGTGCAGAGTCGTCAAATGGCGCCAAAGTTATTAGCAAAACAAAAATACCTTCCCTGTGGAGACTGTGGCCTCAATCCTAAATAACTACACAGTGGTGACTGCCACTGCGTAAAATAAATAAATCTAGCCCAAAAAGATACTTTAAGACTGTATTCATGCTCGATTAATTAAGATTAATACATGTATAGGCCTTTTAAAAGAATAGAATTAAAATCGATAATATGTTATGATTTTTTGAAAGAGAGTACAAAGAAACCTTATTCCGCTGGTATTAAAACATGACTAAAATGCTAGACTGATAAGATTTACCACTGTGAGCTTTAAGACAGCAGTGTCCGAGGTTTCAAGGATATGGGTTCTAGGTACAGTTTGTCTAGTGCAAAACTGCTTGATTCTCCTACTTTTTGTGCCCCAGCTGCACATCCCTGGGGCCACGAAATACACTGTTAACTTTTAAAAAGGTGTCCCAGCGTGTTCAAGTAAGAGTCTTAAATGTGCTTTGCTTGCAGTAAGCTTGTTAATCCCCCTTCTGTTTGAGCATGGGCTGCGCATGCCTGGTCTGTTAGGTACATTGTACCTAGTCCTAGTTTCATAAGCTACCTCCTGTTTGGGGGTCAAGCTGTACCTGACTGGTCTCCAGACGATGATGGAGGTTAGATGATGATGTTTCCCTACACTTAAGTTACAATTTCCTTGCATGTGAGGTAGTTCTCAGTTGGAGATTGACCAAACCTGGCCTGCATAACCTCTAGTGTCCTTGTAGGACACATGGATTGATCGTTTCCACATTGAGACCACTCCTATGGGCTATTAGCTGGGTAGACACCTATGAGGTGTGGGCTTTCGCTGGTGTTGTTGCTTCAGCTAGTGAGTGGCTAATAATGCAGGTGAATTTCCCCAATCTGGCTAGGGTCTGGGTGTGTGTTTTTGATGAAGCACAGATCTGATGCCTCCCTGCAGCACTTAACGCTGTTCTGCTGAAGCAAAGGCAGGAGCAGGCGATGTTGTTCCTCGGCTAGTTAGGGGCAACAAGATTCTGTACGATATTTGCATTGCCTACAGGGGATTGCTTCCTTTAAATTAGCCCAGACTGGGTTGAAGTCAGTGATTGGCAGGGCAATGAACCTCGTGTAGAGAATTTTCTTGCGGACTTTGGGATAGAGATCATATTGAAAGTATGGCTGAGCCTTTCCTGGGCTATAGGATTTATCCATTGCTTCTTTCAACGAATTGTGCCAAAGTCTCCCAATATCATGTTCGAAGGAGGACAGAAGCAGTTGCCTGATCACACTTTTCTTCCAGACTGAGAGTCAAATATCTAACATGAACAAGCTTTCTGTACTGATCTCCAGGGAGCTAATTGCTGTTGCCAGCTGTAATTGCCACAGGGATTCTGCTTCCTCAAAGATTGCTCTAGATGGTGTTTGAGCAAAAACTCAGGGGCCTACAATCCAGGGAAGTGAGGCCTCCCAAGACCCATTTCCAGGGTTGTTCTTGCTCTTCTGCCTTGCCACTGGGCAAGTAGAGTTGCCTTATAGGCCTTGAACAGGGAGTTTGTTCGAAAGATGTTAAGGGCACCGGGGAAGGCCATGTGGCCATAATTGAGTGCTGGAATCAATTTTGCTTTTAGTACAGTCAGCATGATCTCTGCTGTTGAGCTTTGTAGACAATTGCTGAGATGCTTTAGCAGATGAATAACTATGGTGCCCTTGGGTTTGAGATGCCTTAGGTGAACAGCTGAGTTGACCCTTTCCAATACCCACACTCCAAGGCAATTGTCGGCTTAAGCTGTCATTATTTTGAGGTCCCCCAACTGCCAGTAAGATTGTTTTTTGTTTTTTTGTGCAGGTATTTACCGAAAACAATGATTTGTTTTTTTTCCCGGTTCACATGCACATAATTCGCTGAGTGGTAGCTGTGAAGTGCATTGAGGCTCTCTGTAAGCCTACCCTAGTGTGGTCCATGATGACAGTCACATCCTTATACTGCAATATTGAGGCACACAGCCTGTCCAGCCTTAGTATCATTAAACTGGCTCCTTCTGAGGCTGTTTTCATGTCAACAGTATAAAAATTAGAACATATGGGGAGGCCAGCACACAGCCCTGTTTGAGACCGTTTTTAATGGGCATTCTTGCTGTAACTGTCGCAGGGCTTGTTTTTACCAAGACCCATGTTCCTTGACATAATGATGAGTTGCCCTGAGGAGCTGTGCTGGAATCCCCCAGGCGATTAGCTTCCCGCATAGCCTGCCCCAATTCACCTTATCAAATGAGGTGCTCTAGTGCATGAAGCAGCAGAAACGAGGGAGTTGTTTCAGCCTGACGGCTTGTGTGGAAAGATATGAATTTAAGCCTGATTGGTGCAACAGGAGAATACCCTTATCCGCAGTCATGTCTCCAGCACTTTAGAAAGGAGGCATGCATAGTCCTTTGCTTCTAGATCTCAGAGAGCAATGAGCCTATAGTTTGCAGGGTTGGAACAGTCTCACTTTTTATGAATGGGGAACAGTGTTGAGCCCCTCCAGAACGCCAGTATTATTGCTGTTTCCAACACATGGTTGTAAAGTGTTGTTAGTATTGTCTGCCACAATTCTTGTGCTGTTTTAAACATGGTCGCTGGAATCCCGTTGGGCCCTGGCACCCCGTCATTCCTCATTTCCTATAATTAAGGCAAGTACTGTGCTTTTTCTGATTAGTATGCCCTGTTGATCCCCCTGGGTCTGGTGTTAGGCAACATTGTGAAGGAGCTATTTCATTTACTTGGCCGGTTGAATATAACTGGTTCACATGACTTATCCAATCCCTTTCTAACACTCCATTTTCTTTGGTGGGCCCTGGGTTGCCAAGGTGATTTATGTACCTCCATAGCTAAGCATGTCTTTTGTCTTTTAATAAAGTGAAACTTTTAAGCCACTCTCAATCCTTGAACTCCTTTTTATATTGCCATACTTTCTTCCTGTGGATAGCCCTAATCAGGGTGATGGTTTGATTGTTTCCTGAATTAAAGCCTGTGCTCCGGGTGGCTAAAGCCCTGTTGAGGGCTCACTTGCTGGCATTCATTTTCTTAGAGTACCCGTCGATCTGAGGAGATGGCGATCGAAACAGATCTTTCAGTTGGCCATTACCCAATGCATTCAGGAGGTCTGCCACAAGGCACTTCCAGTGATCTTCTGCAGTTTTAGGGCTATTTAGGTTGCAGGCTGTCTTCCATACTTCTATCCAAGTCGAATGTTTCTCCCTTAATTTAATAGACCATTTAATTCTATGTAGAACTTTGCAACGCTCTTCCCGTGTTGGCTCTCCCAGCGAAGGTATGGATAATGAGTTTGAACAGACTCGATGAAATGTGCATAGGGGATGGCGGCCCGAATGACTTTCAAGCCTCAATAGGTCCCCTTTGAAGGGACTGAAGTGTGTGACTTGTTATTAATGCAGGATATTCGGAGGTCCTTGGAGGGCTTTGGCGAAGCTTGGTGGTTTCTCCTGCCGGTCCCGCTCCTGTTGGTACCGAGCAGACCCAATTGGGTCTCCTTCCCCTGTGAAGGGGAATAGAGGACATGTGGATATTTCTCCTGGCTTAAGGGATGTCTATTCCCCATTCCGCTAGCTGAAATCCTTCCTTTAGAACTGCTATTTGAAAGTGCTGTTGGTGGAATCCCTCCAGGGAAGATTTGCCATCTGTGTCTCCTCAGAGGTTCTGAATTCTCACCCACTCTAGGTTTTCTGACTGAAAATGAGCCAAAGATGGTATGTGTTCAAATAAATGTAAAATATTGCTCCTTTTCAGAGTGTCAAAAGGCCGTTTGGCAAAGTACCTTAGGGTTTGCTCTACCTCGTATTTGCAAAAGACTGCTTTTGAGGTGGGTCGCGTTGCAGGCTCCAGCCAAGATACTTCAAGTACACTGGGGGGACTGGGACATGGTTGAACTGTTAATAAGTAACCTGTTAGACTGATGGCAGTCTTTTGGTCAGTTTTGGGCTGCTGGTTAAGCTGGTCTGGTGATGATCTAAGGCAAGGAGCTAGGGCTTCTTTACCCGGGCATTTTACTGGGGAAGCCTGGGTGTTTGCTTCCTTCATCATCTTGGATGGCTGTTGGTCCATCATGTGCCCGGGACGAGCCTAGCCTCGACTGGGGCCTGTCGTTCAGATATATTCTTGGTTGGTGGAAGTTCTTTGATCCTTGGTCATTGCCCCCTTTTGTGGGTGATTATTCATGGCTGCTTTAGAGATGAACTTTGGGTATAGCAAAACTTGCACGGTAGCTCTCATTGTGAGACTCGTCAATGCCGGTCTGATTGATGTAGATGACTAATGTCCCACTCTTTTGGCTTTCCTTTTTGTGTTGTTTCCTCAACTTCTTCTTGGCCCTTATGGACAGAGGGTTTAGTGATGCCCCATTGCAGGCAGGCGCATAGTTGGTGGCTACTACTTTTGATATACCCCTAGAAGAGGGTCTAGATTCAGATGACATACGATGTAGTTCTGAAGGAGTAGGTTATGTTAAAGGCTCATGTATGTTTGCTCGCATTGGTCGCTGAGTTTGTGGGTGAGGTGAGGGAAGCCTCTTCTGCACTTGCTGGTACTTGGATGAAATTGCTGTTGACTTTAACACTGGAGGATTTTGAATTGCATTTTTTTCCCCTGGCTATTGGTATTATTTCTCCAAGGACCTCTGGTAATAACATCCACTTATAAATTATGGTGTCACATAAACAGGAGCCCCTCTGGTGGTTCTGGGTGTCTAAGATGTTCTCTTCAATGCTTCCAACCTTATTGCTTAATTGGACTAACCACTGCGCAATTGATTCCAAGAGATCTATTTGTAGCTCCATTTTGAGGCCTGACATAGCAATGCTCTTGCTATGGAATTATGAGCAGCGTTTAACGATGAGGAGCATAGATCCTCTATGCTGTTCCTGTCTTGTATTTCTGGGAGCGATTCTCGGGATTCCTTCTGCTTCCTCAACAGCTTTGGGGGTAAGTTCCTGTGTCCCTACTATTTTAGTCCCAAGGCTTTGTAGAAAGGAAGCCGATAGTTTGCCATATCAATGTTTTTGGTGGTTAAGCCACTTGCCAGCGAGCTTGATCCGAGAGCAGTTGGTGGGGGACGTGACTTCCTCTCCCCTGAACCGGGTGGATTGTGATGACGGATTCTCACTCTTGTTACCTTTGCTTATCTGCTCTATTCTGTTCTGTTGCAGGGATTCTGCTTATACACAGAACTATGCGTAGAACCCCAGGACCTCAGTGAGTTGTGGTGTACCAGAAACTCACCTCAGAACCCAGAACCCAGTATCCGGCTAGCATAAGTGTCCCATTCGTTATCCGAGATTTAGCTCGGCGGTCCCAATGAAAAGACAACCCAGAACACGCGACTCAGTACATACTCAGGAATGGTGGGAATCGGAAATACCTGTTCGTATATTATTCTCACATCAGTCCACAACAAGAATCAACAGAGACACGGTGAAAATAAAAAGAGTTTATTTTTATAGACCATGTGTCCTAATATGCAGTACTTTGGCTAATACAAGCAGACAAATGATTAAAATCAAAACCATCAACATAGTTACAATTCCATAGAATATAAAAGGGGTGATCATGTTATAATGACAGTGGATACTACCACTTTCCCTTTACTAAGAAGCTAATATTATTATTAGACTAACAGAAGGTCTCTTAGGCTTGAATAGGGGACCCCATACCTCAAAGATCAGCTTAGTGAAATCACATCACAGGAGCATCAGGAGACTTCTCGCAGGAAGGCTCGTCTTCGGTCTGAATAATAAACATGATGTCCGTGATATTAAAAGCACCAACTTTCAGGTATGTGCAGCTGCTCGTGTGTTATGACTAAATAGTGGGTCGATCAACCTAGAGTGGAAAACATGCATTGTCTAACAACTCAGACTGTTTGTCACATCGTGTGCAGACCAAGGTCGCTTCGCAGAGCTCGGGATGGTAACAACAGATTGCTCTCGTGTGAGGCAAAACACGAGTCAGCAGTTCGTTTAAGCAACAACATGTAAATGCAGTGTCGTGTGCAAAAGCAGCAAGATGGCTTTCTAACTTCTAACGTGGTTATGCTAACTTAACAATGTATGTACGTATTAAGGGAGTCCTTACTACATGCCCCCTTGATCGAAGCACTACTTAGTATGCAAGAAAAGAGAGAACGCAGAGTTCAAGCGCGACAGAGCAGAACAAGGCGTATCCAATTGAAAAAGGAACTGGTCAGTTCAGGCAAAGTTCAGGCAAAGTTCGAACAGGAAAAAACCTCAAAAATAGAGAGAAAAAAACAAAACAAAAAACTCAAACTTGACTAGGGAGGTGAAAAAAAATAATGAAAAAACGCCTCACCGGGCAGAAGTGCAGACGTACAGGGACAGTTCAAGACACATGAGGAAAAGACTGTGGACGAAAGTTCACTTAATCCATAAAAGTATATGCAGCATATGTGGCCACTGCTTCCAGCAGAAAATCATTGGCACGGCCACTGAAGGTTTCAGCCATCCAGTTAAGTAAAGAAAAGGAACATACGTGTTCTTCTATCAGCGGAGCCTCTAGCACCATCAGAGGGCAACCAGCGTGTACTTCCAAGTAACTCATATTCAAGAAGTCATATGCCGCTCTCACGATGTCCCAATTACCCAGGATACCATGTGCCGCACCGCAGGCCATAATCCGAACACCAGAACAGGCAGACTCGTGAGACACTAAGGGCCTCATCAGTCAATCAAAATCCGGGTCCGGAGACACCATGTTGGTTAAACACAAATCCATAGGCCATTCAAAGGGACAATCTAGGCAGTGGAAGACAGGTTGCACGCAGGTGAAGTAGGAATACCGGAAGGATAATCCATATGCCAGGCTCAAAGTCGCCAACGGCAGGACACCATAGTAATCAAGCATCCTGTCACGAAGAAGCTGCAGACGGGACAGGCTGACGTGTGGCACAGAAAGAGCAGCCATTCCGCAAGATGAAAAGTAAAAGTAGCACACCTGCCACTAGAGCCAGAATTAACGGGACACCTCCAAAGACGCTGGAGAAAATAGAATGAAAAAATGCCGGAATCACACCAAAAAAAGTTTGGAAAGAGGTCACGAGGCCCGAGCCCACAAGTTTAAAAAAATGAGCCAGGCCAGTCGTGGATGAGGCATTGAAAATTGTTTGGATCAAAGCACCAAAATGCAGGGGGAGGTCAGTATTCAAAAGCGCCTGTACCTCGGTGCGCGTATTTGCTACGTGAAGGACAAATGTTTCCCGGGAGGAAGTCAATGGCACCTCCTTTTGGGACAATAGCGCTCTTATTCTGCTCATCTTGTCGAACTCTGCTTTCAAGGTTGGAATTGAAGGCCAGATAGAAGCATCCAGCCTCCCATGTGGGGGTGGAAACAGCACGTTATTGCAGCAGACAACCCTCTGTGTTACAGTTACTATATACGGGATCCCTACTAACATCCCGCAACAAGCTTCATTGTTTAAAATTAAATAACTACCGTTTGCAAGCAACGTGAAAGATGGCGTAATCACTGGTACCGGGATACCTTTTAGGACGCAGGCCAAATTAGGAGCGTGTACATTACATGCACTGTGCAATTGAATGTGCCTACATACAACAGAATGATCAGGTGACGTTGTACATTCTTCACCCTTCAGATAAACCTCAGTACCGTCCCTTGTACATCTATACGTAAAGGGGAGGGACCAGACTTCATGTATGAAAGCGGTACCCAGCTGTTCATATCTACCCAGAGCATAGTGCTTCATACAAGAGGTAAACTTAAAAAGCGCAAACGGTAGACTTATCAATCCGTGTAAGAGCCACACAGCGGAATCGACTTCCGCAACTGAAAAAGGTAACGGCTCCAATTTCTCAATATGGAGCAGGGAATATGTAGCATCTTTCATGGACATGAACTGCTGTTTGTCATTAAGGTTAAAGGGAAGAAATAACGATGTTGTATTCAGATAGTCCCAAGGGACCTTCCCTGCCTTCAATGTTTGTAATGTCCATGCAAACTGCATAACAGAACGCAACTGGTTTTGACCATGATACAACACAGACATATCATCCTGCACAATATCAACAATTGAAGATACAATATTATCTAATGTATAAATGCGAGAAGAAAGAGTGTTAATGCTGTTATCAATAACTGCTAATACTTTTTCCATATTAGCCTGATCAATAGCTCTCAATCTCGAAGCTGCCTCAATTTGCGACAGTTTCCATACTTCGTTGTAAATAGCATACGCCCATCTCTTGGATCTGCCACCCACAGGACCTTTAACAAAATCATTCAAATCTATTTTGTCATGTAACTTTGATAAATGAACTTTGACAGATGCCAAGGTGGAATGTCGCAGCCAGGACTGACATAATTTCCCTACAGAGTATGTAGTTACTGTATGTGACGACTCAAACCGGGGGTCCACTCGATCTTGAGTATACCCCGGTTTCAGTCCTAGAAAACGACGTTGACAGGTATCAGAACTGCTTTGCCAAATTAACCATCCCTCACTATTAAATTTCGAAATGTTGAAAGACGAATTGGAAACCAATAACTGCAAAGCAGGAAGGGACAGATCTGTGTGATTATTCCAATTTGGGTAAGCACCCAGATCCGGCACAGAAGGCGAATTTAGTTTTTTAGAAGTGGCCAATCCGAAACAGGTGGTTTGGAAGATGGTTGCATTTAAAAACAACATATGATTTGGTACTAGACAGGCACGGTGTAAGGCTTCAGTTCCCTGAACCTGCCACGGTTTGGAACCCCAAACCGATTTAAGATCAAAAGTAGCCTTCCATAGATCATAACCTTTGATTGACAACTCATCCATAAAGGACTTAGAATATAGCAATTTGGTGTGTGTCAGTCTAACCTTGGAGGCAGACTCAGGCTTAACTTTAAAATAAAAGGAAGCCGGGGCTGAAACACTGAAATCAGTAAAATAAGTAAACTTATCAACTAATGTGTGTGAACTGCCAAACGAGGGGGTGGGACAATGTTCCCACTGGGTAAAATTTACTAAATTTCTAAACGAATTTGATTTATGCAAGAAGTGATTGCCATAATGTTGAAAACAATACTGTTCCGCATAATTAGCCGCATTTTCATACAAATCCTCTGCATCAAAGGCGGCATAATATTTCAAATCTGAAAACAGTGCTTCAATGGCGTGTACATCCCAATCATCAGAACGTATGTTCTGTTTAACTACATCACCCATAGAAACACGAAATACATTAGGTACATTAATGACCTCTGTAGGCCCATGAATTTGAAATTTAACAGCATCCCATGCGATTCCATCCATGACGGGCCAGGCAGTAATATTCACAAAAGTCTGGTCCCTTTTCATGATGTGGGATGAGGAGTGGGGGGCCAAAGTTCCATTGATAAGTCTAATTGTCGATCTCTCTTTGAGATAATGTCCATCCACCAAACGGAAGAACACTACAACAAATCCAATGGACATAAACAAAAAAATACCAAAAAGCATCAACCAGATGTATGTCCAAGGAGCTATCAAAAAATGCTTCTTAAACCAGCCCACAAAAACAGCAATGTTTGATGGGGGAGGTGAGGGCAAAGAGTTAGTGTCAAAGGAAAAACGGGACTGGCCAAGTGCTGTAGATTGTAAAACAGGCGAAGGTCCACGTGTAGGATAAGCATACTCAGTCTCATCGGACAAACCACCAGCCGGTGGTATCAGCAAGGGATCAGTAACTGAATGCATCTTGATTGCAACATCAGACAAGGTGGTAGTAGCAGGAACCATCATTGAATTTCTTTGCATTATCCGGCATGAAACTTCCGGAGTCATACTAAGAAGTATCGGCCACTCGCTGAAGTTTGACATTGTCAATAGAGATGTACCTGTTTTCTTTGCGACCAGGAAGTGGAGGTAAAATGACTGTTCTTGTACCCTGCACTCCAAGCACTGGAACTGGTGCTCGATAAGAGGGGCCGAACTCCTTCTTGTTCTCCACTTTCTCACGGACCAGATCACCAACTCGGGGTAGCCAGCCGACTACCGGAATCTGAACCTCAGCTTCAGACGTGGAGGGCAAATGTTCTTTCGAAAGAGAGTCTCTGGCTTCTTGTAGAGTCTGCAAAACAGCACAGTGATCATCTACGTCAAAGGGTGCGGTCGACGCCGCAATGTCTAGACCATCAAGGTCTGGAACAAACATTCTGATTCCGAAGAGCATCATGTACGGGGTCCGCCCACCCAGAGACCTTCTAGGGAGATTATTTAGTGCACGTTGAACGTTATACAAATGGGCTAGCCAGTTCCGGCCTGTGCCTAAAACACGTGCTGTCAATGATTGCTTTAAGTCACGGTTCATTCGCTCCACCACACTATTACCCTCAGGTCGGTAGGGAGACGAAAATTTGACAAGGACCCCCAAATTTTTCATAGCCTCCTTGTAAGCCTTAGAGGCGAACGCAGGGCCCTGATCAGAATGGAAGGTACCACACGCAAAAGTTCCCACAAAGACACGCAAATCCCTGATGACAGTCCGCGAGTCAGCACTCCTTTGTGGCCACACCCATAGAAAACGTGTGCACGAATCCACTGCAACCAAGATGTACTTGTACGCAGTATCAGAAGAAAAAGGACCGCAATGATCTAAATAAACACAACCAAATGGCTTATTAGAGATGTACAGCTGTGTCTGTGGTGGGCGCGCAACAGTAGAAGGTTTAATCTGTTGGCAAATGTCACAATCAAGAACATAAGCACGCGCTTGTTTATATAAACCAAACCACCAGTAACGTTGTTGTAGCAGAGATATTGTAGCTGACACACCGGCGTGGGCAGACGCCAACCCCTCATGTGCAGCCAAGATCAGTGCTGGTCTGCAGTCTGCGTTGGGAATTATTCTATCACCAACGCCGTTAATCCTCACTAACGGGACGTTATCAGGACTTAAATGGTAAATATACCGAGAGGGAAAACCCTTCGGGTAATCTCCTCCCTTCTCTGTAGCAGCAATAGCTGCCAAGATGTCATCATCAATCTTACTTTTGGATCTTGTAACTGCTGCCACTAAGTATGTAGCCACTGCTGTTTTCACTGCCTCGTCAGCTAAGCTGTTGCCGACAGCATGGACACCAAGCCGCTGGTGACCAAGAGTGTGTATAACACTTACGAGTGGGAGACGTTCTTTAAAGTCTGCCACTCGAACCCAAAGCGTTTTATGCTTAATTGTGCTACCTTTAGTGTCCCGGTAATCATTCTGAGACCAGAAGTGTAAATTGTCATTGTAGGACTGGACACAGTAGAAGGAGTCACTCACTATAAGAGTAGTGACTCGGGGATCAGCAAACTCCAGTGCAAGCACTAGAGCCCGGAGCTCCGCCAATTGCGCGGTACAATCACCCAATGACTGCGTATGCACTGCATCAGATTGGAATTCACCATTTACGAATGTACCTACGACAATTGCGCAAGCCGCTGAATAAGCGTGCTTCGATCCAATTGAGGGTTGCGCAGACCCGTCAGTGTATATGACACAATGGTATTCTTCGAGCGGGCGCAAAGACAGAGGTGCCGGATGAACGAATTCATACTGCAAGTACTCTTGAGTCTGTAATGAGGCATCAAAGATGTAAGTGACGTCTGGCGACGTCAGTGTTGTAGCCCATTGTATCCACCGTGGATGCAAAGCTTTAGAATTGGGTACACTTGCTTTAGTCACTGCCTCTAAAGCAGGATATGGAGTTACAACCAGAATCTGTTTCCCATGCGACAGTGCGCGTTCCTTGAGGATCGCCATTTGCACAGCAGTCAGAACTTTTTCGACCGTGGAAAAACGTAATTCAGCAGAGGTGTACAAGTGGGATTTGTACGCAATGGGGACTGTGTCGCCCTCATTAAACGTCAAATACGTGAACCCCACGGCGCCTGGTACTATTCTTATTACCAGGTTAGTGCGGTTATCACGTGTCAGCAAGTATTGTGAAGCAAGAAGGTCAGCCTGTAAAGACTGTAAAATAGCAGAGTGTTCTAGCTGCCAGCTAGACTTCGAAAATGAAGGCTGTACCAAGGCGTAAAGCGGCTTGATACGCTGGGCATAATCAGGAATGTACGTACGGCCGAAATTCAGAAAACCCAGCAGAGATTGTAATTTCTTCAGTGTCGTAGGAGCACTCAAGCATGCACACTTTTCCAGAAAGTGGGGGGCCAACCCCTTACCTTCATTGTTGAGCTCGTAGCCCAAAAACAACACCGTATATTCTGCGATGTGTGACTTCGCAAAATTGAATTTGTAGCCATAGTCTGCAAAACTCACGATAATATTGTCAACGCGAGACAGATGCGGCAACAGCTCATCATCTGTAAGATAGATATCGTCAACATATGAGTATGCCTCGGGGTCTATTCTTTCTAAAAGAGAAACCACGCGAGCAGAAAAGATGCCAGGGCTAATTTTGTAACCCATGGCTAATCTTGTAAACTGTTTTTGTTTTCCGCCCGAAGTAAACGCTGTCCACTGGCTACCCAGTGTGGACAGGTTGTGGCTAAAAAAGCCATTGGAAATGTCAAGTGTCGTTTTAAATCTTTTACGCACGAGACTGTCGACCAAAGCCGAGCTATGTGTATTTTGTACCGCGCAGGTCCGGCAGTGGGAGTTTAGGTGCCGGTAATCCAAAACTAAACGGTACGAGCCGTCAGGCTTCGTTACAGTGAATAAAGGGTTATTCATAGGGGACACACATGTTTCAATAACACCCTGATATTCCAATTGTTCAAGGATTGCCGCGACGTGAGGTCTCGCTTCACGACGCATAGGATATTGGGGTTGAGGCTGGGGCATAGACCGCAATGGAATCTCATGGCAGGGGGACAATCTGTCCCATCCCACCTGAGTGCGATACACCGCCGGCGCAAGCGCAAGCGCCCACTCCTCAGCATACACTTCAGCTTGGTCCTTAGGCACTGTGTGCGCAAAGGACGGGAGGATTACTTCCTCCCCTCTAGGAGCCTCTAAAATGAAAGCTGGGGGCCAATCTGCCTCCGCTAGGAGGATATCATAGGTGGTGGTCAGATTATCCCAAAAAATCCCTTTTATTGTACGTTGTATGTCACCTCAATTAATAAGACTATTTCATAAAGTCTATCAGGGGGAGCCACTCTGGTGTCAGCTGTTTCCACAGTAACCGATATATCAGTTGCTGTCACCGCCAGAAATGGACGCAGAGCTTGACGGACTATGGTAATTTCCGCTGCGCTGTCCAGGAGCGTCAGCGCCCATGTCCGGTTCCGAAGCTGTGTCCGCACTATCTGAGGCATACCTTGCCGTCAGAGCCGCCACTTTCTTCTTCTGAAACGGGGGTCTTTGTCGTGCAAATTCGTCCTGCTTGCCTTTACCCTCAGTCTATCGGGGCTGGTCACGCTGTTGTGGAGCACCCCGACCTTTGCCACCGCCTCCGCCACCGGACTGTGTAGCCGATGTTTCCTGTGAAGAACGAGGAGAGCGCTGTTCAGAAACCTGAAATCTATCAGGAGACTTTATAGCAGCACGATCGCGCAGATCATAAGTGCGTTCACTACTAGACTGTACGGGAGAGGCAGGCCGAGAGCCCTGTTTCTGCTGCTGCTGCTTCCCCTGTTGTTTAACCTGCCATTTTTGTTTAGGAAAAAAGGGCCGGTCGTCCTTACCAGACGTTTCTGCCTTGCCCTGCTGCTTTAGATCGGGATTCTTTATGACAGGCTTAACTCCTAAAGAGCTACGACCCAAATCCCGATATGTCTCTGCGATTATTTTCGCAAATTCCTGCGGTTTGTCCTCCTCAGGAATTCGTTTCAGTTCATTACGAACCTGGAAATGCAAAGCATCACCCTTCAGGTTACCAATTATCATGGTAGCCACCAGATCAAATTGCCCGAGGAGCCGCATCCCTAACTCTATCGCAGACTCCGCACCATGGTTCTCCTGAACTCTTTTGATTACGGAGGGCAGCTGCAACATAGACGGAGTGCCATAGCACTGCGCGTACGTCGCTGCAAAGACCTTGCCCCCATTTGTACAATCATCATTGTGGGGAACCAAGTCCTTAGGCAAACTAATGGTGAGGATCCTGTGTTTCTCCACAGGTGAAGTATTCGGGTAAACCGCTTCTATTTGGTCAAATTTCTCAGCAAGCCAAAAGGGGAAATCATCCCTAGTTTGGGGGCGCTTGCCCATAACAGAATTGACCATAACAGGACTAATGACCACCGCGTGATGATCAGTAGGCTGTCCCGCAACAGCAGGCGCCCCCGCCTGCATATTGCGCGACACATACTGCACTAACGCCCTATATACCGTAATGAGGGCAGTGTGCAGTACACGCAGCTCAGCCACCGTCACCGTGAGGTAACGGGGATGAGGCGTAAATCCGGCTAGTACCGGCCAAGTGGCCCCTGCAATTGATAAAGGGCCCATTCTCGGCGGTATAACCACATGGGGAAGGGCGCCATTAAACCAAATAAGATGCTGCCAAGCAGATATTGGTATTTCATGTGTCCTATACGGCGTATAGTTCGCCGGCACTGCAGCGGCAGTGTAAGAATGAAAGGTGTCGTCATCCCCCACCGCTGGAATCGTCACCCAAGAGTAGAACAACTCATAGGGATGAGCCGCATCGGCTCCCACCACAAAGATGACGTTCATACCAGTGTCCGGTACCCCATACTGCGTCAAATGACGTTTTAGAGCCGCACGGCTATGCGCCGCAATATCCACCGACATTAGGACAACACACGTGAAACTATCAGTAGCACAAGGGTTCACTAACCTTTTTAATTATCAAGCTTGAAAGAACCTATATCACTAGACCTAGGTAGGTTTAAATCCGTCAGACTTGTTATCCGGAAACAAGAATGAGGGTGTTGTGGACAAACGCGAGCACTACTAAGGCGTTTCAACTCATAGACCAAACGTTAGGTGCGCCATGTTGCAGGGATTCTGCTTATACACAGAACTATGCGTAGAACCCCAGGACCTCAGTGAGTTGTGGTGTACCAGAAACTCACCTCAGAACCCAGAACCCAGTATCCGGCTAGCATAAGTGTCCCATTCGTTATCCGAGATTTAGCTCGGCGGTCCCAATGAAAAGACAACCCAGAACACGCGACTCAGTACATACTCAGGAATGGTGGGAATCGGAAATACCTGTTCGTATATTATTCTCACATCAGTCCACAACAAGAATCAACAGAGACACGGTGAAAATAAAAAGAGTTTATTTTTATAGACCACGTGTCCTAATATGCAGTACTTTGGCTAATACAAGCAGACAAATGATTAAAATCAAAACCATCAACATAGTTACAGTTCCATAGAATTTAAAAGGGGTGATCATGTTATAATGACAGTGGATACTACCACTTTCCCTTTACTAAGAAGCTAATATTATTATTAGACTAACAGAAGGTCTCTTAGGCTTGAATAGGGGACCCCATACCTCAAAGATCAGCTTAGTGAAATCACATCACAGGAGCATCAGGAGACTTCTCGCAGGAAGGCTTGTCTTCGGTCTGAATAATAAACATGATGTCCGTGATATTAAAAGCACCAACTTTCAGGTATGTGCAGCTGCTCGTGTGTTATGACTAAATAGTGGGTCGATCAACCTAGAGTGGAAAACATGCATTGTCTAACAACTCAGACTGTTTGTCACATCGTGTGCAGACCAAGGTCGCTTCGCAGAGCTCGGGATGGTAACAACAGATTGCTCTTGTGTGAGGCAAAACTCGAGTCAGCAGTTCGTTTAAGCAACAACATGTAAATGCAGTGTTGTGTGCAAAAGCAGCAAGATGGCTTTCTAACTTCTAACGTGGTTATGCTAACTTAACAATGTATGTACGTATTAAGGGAGTCCTTACTACAGTTCATGAATGTCCCTAGTGCTGGGTCATGAACTTGATCTATGGTTCACGTTAATGGAAGTGGCTTTTTTGCAGACCCTTTCCTCAATCAGGCTCTTCCTATTGGGGATCTCTGCTGGAGTCGACAAACCCACAGAGGTGGAAGCAGACTGGAAGTGGTAAATGATTAGGTCCTTGTGTATGAGTTCTTGTGTGGAAGGCTCCTAGAGAAAGAGCTTCACATAATCCGTGAGGTGGACAATTGCTGCATACATGTCCCATTATGTGCATTCTAGACTGTAGGGTCTGAGCAGCTGACAGACTTCTTTTTTGAGCCCATAATAAGGAAACTCTTGACTCTCTTTTAATACATTAGGATTTCAATGTTTTCTTTTTTTCAGAGCTCTGCCAAAGCTCAAGATTCTTAGATTCTTGGATGATCTCGCTGGCGTTCAGGAGTGTTTGATTTAATGCTCTGGGTACTCTCGCTGCGACCCACTTGGCACTGATCTCACAATATTGGTCTGCGGTCTTATCTGTAGACTGATAGTTTGTCAAGAATTCCTGTCATACGAGGGGAGGAAAACGGTAACCAGCGAAAACGGACTACATCTCCCAGGATGCTTAGCGGTTGAGAGGTTATGTACACAGGAGAGCTGTTACATAACTCAAGGAAAACACGCCCTTATGTAAACAGGAGAGCTGTTACATAACTCAAGGGAAACACGCCCTTATGTAAACAGGAGAGCTGTTACATAACTCAAGGGAAACACGCCCTTATGTAAACAGGAGAGCTGTTACATAACTCAAGGAAACACGCCCTTATGTAAACAGGAGAGCTGTTACATAACTCAAGGAAAACACGCCCTATAAAGGGAGGAACTGGGAGGTACAACGCTGTCGGATATTGTGTTCACACCGACGTACCTGCTTCGTGAAGAGCAGTGTTCCGGAGTGGTGCTCCAGTAAGGCAAGAACGGAGGTAGGTCGAGTCGTTACTCCCTGGGCCGTGTCTTGCCCCATCGTCACCTGTGAAGGACCCGGAAGCTCTACCGGTCAACCATTGAGCTTCGCTTTTTGACTCGGCTGAGTCCAAGCGCAGTGGCGCTTTTGCTGGTTGGAGTCGTAACTCCCAGCCCGACCAGAGACACAGGGACTGCCAGCTGTAACGCACACCAGGAGGTGTTTGCCGCGTTACAGACTCGGAAGTCCACAGGATCGATCGAGCGGCTGCTCTCGGTTCAGTCTTCTTGCTTGTGATTGGGGTATCGGTGACGCATCACCAGGAGGTGACTCCGCGTCCCGGTGCAGTCTGAGGAAGAGGTTGAGCGGCTGCTCCCTTCAGGTAGAGACCCCGGCTGGGTGTTTCCCTGACTCCTCGATTCTCCCCAACACTCTTCGTGCCCCTCACAGCCTACCGATTGGCATTGTCGGCCATTTCATTTCTGCCCTCTGTTGGCATACGCCGGGACCGGCGTATATGCAGAGGACGGTTAGGACCATCCGTGCTGTGGGCTGGTAACGTACTTAGCCTGGAGGATTCCAGTGACTATAACTTTTGTTTATTCTTTGTATTATATTTGCCTTCATTAAAACAACTAACCCTTCACTAGTGGTTGCGTCCTCATTGTCGTGTCTGTTAAACGATCCTGAGACGTTCAGGGCGTTACATAGTTGGGCTCCCCGTATCAAAGACTCAGTGTTGGTGTCTCAGTACTTTCAATACTCTCAATCCCAACTGGGCACTGCATACGTAGATCACTCCTAACCTGCTGCTGGGGTCTGAGGAGACCTGAGTCTGGAGCGGTCTTTAGGAGTGACGTGAGCTCAGCCTTGCTTATTGAATGAGTGCACAAGGTCTGGCATTGGAGGGGTTGGAATGCTCCTTGGTGATATCCTGCAAGGTGGGCTTTTTCTCCAGCTCTAAGATTTAGTTATTGATGTGGTTTTCTCATATTTGCCCTGCTAAAAATGTGGGGTGTAGGGAGAAGGATCAGCTAAGGGCTCCAGGATGCGTGGGGGAACAATGGCTGGAAGCACTCAACAAGACAAAGGTGGACCCCCAAAGGTGCAAGCCACACCAGCCTAATGCTGACCACTTCTGCACCAGTGAGGCAGATGCACAGCAGTAGCCTTACCATAGCTGAACACTGCTGCTGCCACCATTCCTTCCTCCACCTCTCTGCTCTCTGATCTCCCCGCTGCTGCACCACATCACGCCAATTAGCGCCGGCCAACCCAGGCTGTCAGGGAGAGCTGATATTGCCCTCAACGTGGTGGCAATTGTTATCAGTGCTTGCGGCTGGGCATCTGGGAGATGGAAAGACTTCTCTTGTGCGATTGCTGCACCCTCCTGAGTAGCTGCTCTCTGTCCGCTCACCGTCCGGGGGGACCGAAGGAGCCGCTCTCATGAAGCTTTCTACAGTCGCTAGTCCTCCCCACACTTCACTCTGCAAATCCATGTAGTATTGAACTGCGTTATTAGTAGCTTGGAGCCCAGTCAGCAGTGTGGGTGTGTGTAATAGTGGTCATGAGCAGCTGAGCCCCGGATCGGGCCTTGTCTAGGTGCTCAGTCTTTCGGTATTTTTGACTCTCAAGCACTCCGGTGTTGAGCTGGTGTTGTACACCGCCTGACGCTCTGACTCTTTGGCTTCAGCTTCAGAATCAATCAATCAGGTCACAGTCAAAGAGCCAGATCTTGAGCCCTTGTGGGAGGTGGAGGGGGAGGGTTTCCCAGACTTTGGCATTGAGATCTGAGAAGGAGCACCCTCCAGTGTGGCAGTGGCATATGCAAAGGTTTTGTGCAAGGGTGAAGTGTGCAGAGTGGAGTTTCCTAGGGGGTGGTAAGTGGAAGTGCAGCTGGTTGTTCATGTAGGTGGGTCCTTGGTTATGGAGGGCTTTGCAGGCGTGGGTCAGGAGCTTGAAATGGCATCTCTGTTGGACCGGGAGCCAGGGGAGGCCTTCAGCTCCTGGGTGTGGTTGGTGCTCTTGGTTAGTTTAAGGTTGAGTCTGGCAGCTGCCTCCTGGATAATCTGAAGTCTTTGCATGAGTTCGGTGGTGACGGCTGATGATGAAGCCTGCATCACCGTTTTCCGGTTGCTGGTAGGTAGCCACTTGAAAATTTAGCAGAGCACGTGGAGCCTGTGGAAGCAGGCTGAGGAGACAGCGTTGACCTGACATTTCATAAAGAGTTCGCTGTTGAGTATGATGCTGAGGTTGCAGTTGTTTTCTTTTGAAGTGGGGTGGGTCTGAGTCCTGATACACACTAGGTGTCATTCCGGAGGGCAGTGTGTTTGCCGAAGATCAGGAATTCAGTTGTCTGTGTTGAGCTTCAGGCAGCTGTCCATCATCCAGCCTGAGACGCTCTTCATAGGGTTTTGAAAGTTGGTCTTTATAAAGTGCGGTCTGCTGAGAGGGAGAGGACAAGCTAAGTGTCATCAGCGTAGTAGATGATGTTGATGTTGTGCGAGTCGTCAGCGAGTGGTGTCAGGTAGATGTTGAAGAGGGTTGGGCTAAGGGATGAGCCTTTGGGTTGCCGCGGATTATGTGCTTAATAATATTTGTTATGCTCTGTGTTAGAAAAGGGGGTCTCTAGTTGGCAGACGTAGGTACCTTTGACCAAGTAGGGGCCCTTGCTTCTAGTCAGGGTAAGGGGGATACACTCCTAAAATAACCCCTGCTCACCCCCTTTGGTAGCTTGGCACGAGCAGGCAGGCTTATCTCAGAAGCAGTGTATAAAGCATTTGTGAACACATACATAATACAGTGAAAATACTACAAATGGACACCACACCAGTTTAGAAAAATAAGTAATCTTTAGTAGACTTAACAAAAGACCAAACAACAAAAATCCACAATACAGTATTCATAATATGACTTTCAGATGGTAGAAATAGCTTAGTACAATGTGCATGGTAAATGCGACATTTTACTCTCAAAGTACCTTGGATGCGTAACGCAACATAAGCAAAAGGGTCGCAAGGGGATGCGTCTGTTCATTGCTTCAGGGGAGGCGGCACACCAGTTCCTTACTGCAGCGCAAGGGAGGCGATGCGTCTGTTCCTTACCGGAGAGGAGACGAAGCGTCTGTTTCTTCCTGTGCTCTGGTGTTATGCGACAAGATAGCGACTTGATGCGATGCGACGATCCGGTGCCATGTGACAAATTTGCGTCTTTGATGCGATGCAACAATGTGGATGCGATGCGTGCACGCCCGAATTGCCGTGCCTTAAAATCGATGGTTTCTTGAGCGGCGACAGGCCCTGCGACACGCTTCTCTGGTGATGCAACGGCAACCTCTGCGGCGGCAACACGCTTCTCCGGTGATGAGATAGGCTTCTTCAGCGAAGCGACCACAAACTGTTGCGGCGGCGACACGCTTCCTCGGCTATGCGACGGCAACTGCTGTGGTGGCGAACGCTTCTTCCTCGTTGCACCGCGCTTCCAGCTCCCAGTGACACGCAGTCTCCAGAGGGCCCAAAACAACAGCAGGCACCTCTCTGCACCTCTCTGCAGGTAGAGTGCTCAGCAAGGAAATTCAGGGTGAGCTGGTGGTAAAGTCTTTGAAGTCCCTGAGACTTCAGAACAGGAGGCAAGCTCAACTTCAAGCCCTGGGAGATATTCCTCAAGATAGTAAAATTACACACAAAGTTCCTTTTCTCCTTTCCTTTGCAATAAGTAACCACTGCAGGCCAACCCCAATCAGCAAACAGTGCAGGGGTAGTCTCCTCCTAGAGTGTCCTTGGTTCCACTCCTTGGCAAGTCTTTATTCCCAGAAGTGATCTAAAGTTCTGGGATCTGGGCCCCAATATTTATACTGCAAAATCCTTTGTTCTCTGAAGGCAGAGAGTGTCTGTGCCCAGTCAGAACCAGTTCTTTCCTCCCTGGTGCAGCTTCCTGGCAGGAGGTGGAGACAGCATCGTTGAAAGCAGACCTGGCCCAGGTAGCTGAAAGGAAAACTTATCCCCAGTGTAAAGGAAATCTCCTCCACCTACTCTCTATCCAATGCAGGGCCTATTCAGCCCACCCTTGACCCATCAGACTGCTGGAGCGAAGGCCCTCTCCAGCCCCCTGTCACTCACAAACCATACATGGAATACACAAACTTAGCAGAGGCATACTGGATGTGTAGGCAAGGAAATACCTACTTTGTAAAAGTGGTGTTTTCAAACACAGAATGTAAAAATCACCCACACGAAAAGATGTATTTTAACATTCTGAGTTCAGGCATACTAAACTTTATTTTCCTATCTTGTTCCTAGGGTCAGTTAGGATTATAAGATGTTATACGCAAACTGCCTTTTCTGGCCTATGGGAAGCCTTGCAATAGTGAAAAACAAAATTGGCTATAATTCACTACCAGGACATGCTACACACATCAGGACATGTCCTTCCTTTCGCATACAATGCTCCGTGCTCATAGGGGTGACTAGCATGGAGAAAAGGGAAGGTTTAGGGACTGGCAAGTGAGTGCACTTGCCAAGTCACATGGCAGTCCCAGACTGCACACAAGTTCTGCAATGGAAGGCCTGAGCCACCTTTTACAAGCTGCTTCTGTGGGTGGCACGATCAGTTCTGCAAGCCCACCAGCAGCATTTGATTTACAGGATCTGGGCACATATGGTGCACTGTATTAGGGTCTGACAAGTAAATCAAATAAACCAATCATGGAGTCACTAATCCAGTACAACAATTTACAACAGAGAGCATATGCACTTTAGCACTGATCAGCAGTGGTAAAGTGCCCAGAGTCATAAAACCAACAAAAAAACATACAGGAGGAAGGCAAAAAGTTCGGGGATCACCCTGCAAAAAGAACCAAGTCCAACACTCTCTTATGTTAAAGGTTTTTTATAAAGCACATTTGACTCCCTCAAGCTTCCTGGCACTGACACATTGAACAATGTTGAAGAAAAGCAGATGATTAAAAATGCAAACTTTAAGTTGCTCTCTGAAAGTAATGGGATTTGGGCAGCGTTGAAGGTATTTAGGAAGATTGTTTAATAGTTTGGGAGTGCATAGTGAGAAGTTATTAACAGACAAACAAGCTTTACGGAATTTGGGGACTAGTAACATATTTACTCAGCTCCCTAGTAGGCGAGGTTGAAATGAGCAAAATGTTCTTCTAACCAGATACTCGATTATTCTGTATGTTAGGAAAATGGCTGCTGGATTTTGAATTGACTGTAATCGGTTGATCATCAATGATTTAGGGCCTGATTTAGACCTTGGTGGATGGGGCTCCAGCCTGCCAACTTGGAGGTCTGCACTCCCTATTTAGATGTTGGCTATTGCATAGGCAAAAGATCTCTGTGGCCCCACCATCACTGCCAAAAAATCTCAACCGCTTTGACGAATGGATAGGCAAAAATGGCTGTCAAACAGCCACTTTGTCTGCTGGGCCAATCCCGATGTGCCTTCTTGCCGATGCAGCCGTGACAAGGAAATCTCAAAACCTGAGTTGGTCGAATAGAACGCAGAAAAGGCACAAACTCACCAATGCTCACCTTCCCACTTCCTGTACTACCATCGACCCGATCCTACATTTCCTGCCTCTGTTGCTGCTGACTGATCATGATGCAAATCAACACCATTGCTGCTAGAACCGAAGGTAACCTCCCCAATTAACTGTTATCTTTTCCCTTGGCTATTCACATTTGATTAGGACTCCTGCATTTTTAAATTACTCACAAAACAATAGCATACCAGTGTGCAATGCATATGTTTCTAATGGAGACGTTTAAAAAAAATTAAGTAACACACCTGTATAACCACATTGTGTTCGTAAATTTGGTGCCAGCTGCCTTTCAAAAAAAGGACACTTGCATAAAAAAGGATATCGAATCAAAAATCAAAAAAACTCACCATACAGATGTATTTAAAGAAAGTATTACCTTTTTCACAATAAAAGCATATGCATCACACATCATTGAGATAGGTGCAATGTAACATCATGTAGAAATTGAACTAGACAAGCTGCAACCCTCACTTCATAGATTACCTGGAAACTCAATGGCAGGCTCAAATTTGAAGCACTCTGCATAATCATCCATGTAACATTTTCCCTTGTCTAGTGCAAGTCCTGTATTGTATACACATTCAATTGTCACATTAAATCATAAGGTGCAATGCATATGTGTACGTACTTATCAGTAATCCAGGTGAAACAAACACGCCAATAGTAAAATATCCTTAAATAATGTGGGCCCGATTCACAGAGCTAACTTAGGACAAAATCCTAAACTTACTACCATTTTGATATTCACAGAAGGCACTTACTCATTTTGGTATTCACAGAAGGCACTTACTCATTTCGGTATTCACGGAAGTTAGGAGTCCTAACTTCTGTGAATACCAAAATGAGTAAGTGCCTTCTGTGAATACCAAAATGAGTAAGTGCCTTCTGTGAATACCAAAATGGTAGTAAGTTTAGGATCTTGTCTTAAGTTAGTTCTGTGAATTGGGCCCACAGTCCACATCTATTTGTTGGTGCAAGTGTCCACTACTATGTTGAATGGCTGCACCTAAATTCAAATGCCCATCACTTACCATGTGAACCAGTGTATGCACTTAAAATAGTAGTCATTTAAAAAGTATGTAGTAGTTCCTGTCATCATGCTAAAGACAGATCTGTGCTACACATTTTACACTGAAACATTGCTATGAATCAAACAATTGCAAAGGAAAATTAATGCCAGGACATACTTGGTGAAAAGGAGAATTGTGATTTGTTCACAATGAGATAAGTCTCTCAACTTATTTTAAACAAGGCAAAGTTAGTCCAATGTTCTATGCACAGATGTGCGCTGGCATTCCGCTTGCCTCCAATGCCACTGCCAGGGGAACCTCCCCAGGAAGAGGCATCTAGTGAGTAGAGCAGGCATCTAAAGATGTTACATGGGAGGAGGGTGTGTGCGGGTTTGGGAGGGGTGTGTGGCCTTGGGTTTGGGAGGAGGGGTGGTTTTGGGATGGGTGGTCTTGGGTTGTGGGTGTGGTTTTGGGAGGGGTGCTCTTATTATGTGATGGGGCATTTTTTAGGGGTGCCTTTGGGGTAGTTCATGTCTTTGTAGCGGTAGGCTTGTATGTGAAAGGAATGGGTTGAGGGTGGAAGGGGAAGGTGTGTGTTTGGGAGGGGTGGGTGTGGCAGGGATTAGGGCAAGGGCAAACAGAAGACTCTCATGGACAAAATTGGTAGGATGGTCAGGAGGGACTTGGGTTTGGGAGGTATAGGCAGTAGAAGTGTCTGTTGAGGATGCAGGTGTCTGTTGAGGGTGCAGGTCAGTGATGGTTCGCAGAGGGAGTGCTGCGGGGCGGTGGGGCAGGGGAGGGGCAGGGTGGGGGGGTAGTGGACTCTGACATACGGTGGAATTGAGTAAAGTACGTAAATAAATAAATAAAACAATTTACCTTGCGCTCGCTGCATCGCCAAGTTGCCGATGCAGCGCGCGCAAGGTAAATTGTTTTATATATTTATTTACGTACTTTAATTCGTTCCGCTGTATGTCGAAGTCCACTACCCCACTACCCTCTCCTCATCCCCTGCCCTGCCTCACCGCTCCGCAGCACTCCCTCTGCAAGCCGCCACTGGTGCAGGTGTCTGTGGGTATGGTATATCTTGTGAATGTTAGGTGTGTCTTGCTTTGTTGGTGTGTGTTATATGGGTTAGTGTGAGCATTTCTGTTTTATAGGTGTGTGTGTTGTTGAGGTGCTAAGTATGTTCATGGTGAATGTGGCTGTGGTGGTAGGCATGGTGTCTGGGGTTGTGATTTTGGTGGTGAAGTGCCTAGAGCAAAGAAGATGCCACCCCTTTTAGGGAGATGTGTGTGGCCAACTGGTGGAGAGAAACAGGGAGGGTGGAGATGGTACTGGGGTTGGTGGACAAGGATGCAGTTGGTAGACTTCCTGTTGGGTCTGCCCCCACTAGGGAGTGCTCACTGTAGGATGCCACGAAGAAGATGTCGAGCTGGCATTCTCCGTTGCAGTCCATTCACCTTCTGGTTCACTGGGTCCATTGGCAGTGTCAGCACTGGAACAACTGTAGCCAGCTTCTTCCCTGCCGATGTTGGCACCTTCTCCTTCGCTTGCCCCGAATAATGCTGAAATGACATATAGAATAGTTTTTTTGATCTGTGTAAACAGAACTGGTCATGACCTTTGATCACAAAACAGTTTTCAAGCTTTCAGAATTCATCTGCTTCGAGGCTCTCAAACTTTGCTTCAAAATTAGCATAAGTTCATGCATGTACGCAACATTTTCAGAAAATATTTGGTCACAGTTATGTCATTCCCCATGTTAGCTCCTATATCATGTATGATCTTGTCTCTTATCCATCATATGTATCTCCTGAAGAATGTTATTGTGACCGGTGCTGTTCAAGGGATGTGTCCAACAACAGTGGAGACCACCTATGTGGATACCAGATATTACAAATGGGACCGGCTTATTTTGCAACTGCTGGATGATTTGAACTGCACCTTAGGCATGTGCAGCCATATCGGTCACAGCCATAGGCTGAAGAATATTATTGTGACTGATGTGGTTCGAAGGATGTGTTCATCAACAGTGGAGACTGCCAATGCGAATACCAGACATCACCAATGGGACAGGCTTTTTCTGCGACTGCCAGCTGATTTGAACTATGTGGTAGGCATGTTTAACCATGGCGGCCACAACAATAGGCTAACATTAAAAAATCTAGCAGCGCCATTCAATGTCTGCAGCCATCTACACAGAAGGCCGCCTATGTGACCTACTTATACCTTGCATTTTTGACCACATATCACTTGCCTCCAGACACTGCTGATGACTACACCTCTCCATCACCTGCTGCTGTTTGTCACCTCTGGGAGAACTCATGCTGCACACTTAAGGGGAGAGGGCCCTTCCCTTCACTCCAGAGCAGCTGGAAGTCCTGGTTGATGAGGTCCTTCCCCTCTATGAGAGGTTTTATGGCTCACCAGAGGTACCAGTAAGTTTCTAAAGCACTCATTGCACTTTATTTGACTGCTTACCTTCTGATCCCATTGGCTTCAGTGTGGCTCAGATTGTGAGCATTGTGTTCATTGCATATATTAAAAGGCCTATGGGCCACAGGTGCTTGTGGAGAGGAGGACAACATTCAAATTAGTGTTTCAGGTGATTTACACTTGTGTTACATGCATATCTGTACGCCTGGTATATGTCTATTGGTCTGTATGGGCATCTGACCATGAGCCATGTCTACATACTGTAATAAGCTATAAAGTATGATGTCATCCACTTGTACTTTCCACTGTCCCCTCAGCCCTCAACAGTCTTTGCACAACAGTTGACTGTGAGATTAATACAACTCACGGACACCTTCTGAGCACCACTCAACAGTACGTTCATATATGGAATGGGTAGAGGATGAATAATCGGTTAGGAGTGGTGGATTTGGGAGGTGCATTTTGGGTAATTATCCCAGCCTACCGGGAACAAGCCCTGACTGTGGGAGGAGAAGTGATGCAAACGTTCATGTTCCTATAGCCCAGCTGCTCCTTTGATGTAACCAGACACAGTATTGAGTAACCCTTTATACATTCATAGCTGTTAATTGGCTAATATGAAGTATGGTGACTGGGGTGAATGCCCTCACTTGATAGTTATTTACATTGAGCCACAGTGTCAATGTGTGTCTGTCACTATTGACTGTCCCCAACTCACGCAGGTCTGTTGACAGTTTATTAATTGAATAGCTTCCAGTATACTTCCCAATTGCACATTTGAGCCATATGCTGGGAATAATAAGGGACACGATTGGCGAGAGAGAGATGTGTGGATCACATGTTTGACTAGAAACTCCCCACTCACAAACCACGTACACATGTAAAGTTAGTCATCCCTGTTACAGTGGCACATGCAGCTAAGGGGTGTCCTGTGATGGCAGAACAAAACTGAAGGATTTTTTTCCTACTCAAAATGTATTTCATTTGACTAGTCCACATTTCCACATGCCTCCAAAGAGATGTACATCTGTGTGTCGCACATACCTGCCCTTACCTTTTGACCTTGACCCTTTTATGTAGTCTAAACTATGTAACTCTCCACTATGTACCATGAGCATCAATGCATTGGGCCTGCCCGTTAAGGTGCCTGGAAAGCCAGCATTTCTATATGGTGCACTGTGTGTTATGGCCTCTCACATTACATTCCGTCTAGGACTGCCCTGGTCAACATGAAGTTAGTAGGATGCCTCCGTTTGTGCATGTCATATCCAGGTTTGAGGTAATCTTCAAATGAGCAGACAAGGCCCCTTCCATGCTTTAGTTGTGCCCTTCAAATCTATTTTGTACTGACCATACGGAGGTCCTCAAATTTCCTGATACAAACTGTCTCTACATCTCTTGCATCCATATAGATCAATCCCCATCAAAAGAAGGTAATTTGGAAACCTATCACAAGGAAGGTGCGGACCCTGGGGTCTCCAACAGGTGTAGTGCCCACTGCCTTAAGAGGTGGGATGACCTCTGGCACTGGGCTTGCAAGATGGCAGAGATCCAATGGGGGCTGACCTCCAAGAGTGGAAGGGGGCCCCCTGATGACCTGCATACTGGTGGTGGCCCAACCAGACCTTCATGGGCAGTCGAGAGCCCATCAGCAGCAAGTTGGGTTTGAGTATTGGCCTGAGTGTAACATTGTGCATGGCCAACTACCTTTTGTTACAGGTTGCATTCTTGCCCACAATCTTGAATCTGACTTATGTTCCACACAATAGGGCCATCATTGCATGAGTGGGTATGGTAAAAGGTGCATGGTGCTCACCACTAACTATAAGTCATGTTGCCAGGAACTGAGCAGGTTCCACTAAAACATGTATTACCAAATGCTGCAGATCCACATTTCTGTGATATGTCTCTACTTACCTGCATTGTCCCATTATGGCATGTGTGTAAGTGGTCCAAAACAGGCCACTTGTCATCCTTGTATCTGGAGTGTAGCTGCTTCACTGCTGTGTCTCATATGATGATGTACCACATACTTGTGGCATGGCATACAATGCACTCTGGTTGCAGTGACTGAGCACGACATCCCCTTAGTATTTTGGGAGTGTATAGTAGTATGAGTTGGCTAACACCACTGATGGCAAATTTTTGGATGCCTGCATGCAGCCATGCATACCTTTACATGTTGTACTGTCACAAGTACCTCTGTAGCACACATGATCTGAGGGTATAGACAATTTACCATCTGTATATATCAGATGTTTATGTTGGCCAATCTGTACATGTCTATGAATGAGTGATGGGCATACCGATTTGGGGTAAGACAAGATAGTGGTATGGTAGGATTGGGTGGATGAGTCACACATACCCAATGACACTGATAGATGACATCTGAGAGGTTAAATGTGTATGCAATGGCACACATCTTTGTGCTGTTCCATTTGTTTCAGCCAATGCTTATTAGCATGCCAATGATAAGGATGTATGCAGTATGTTGAGATGAGCATGTGCATCATGTGAACCGTCAGTCTGTGGATGGTGACATACATCAGGGAGTGATCTGCAGACATGTTGGTGTGACATGTGTGTATCAGCAGTCAGTACTACATAGGTAAATGTGTCACAGACACATTGAATGTACGGTGAGTATCCTGCTCTTGCAGAGACAATATGACATTTTCATGGAAGGACTCATTCCATTGCATCGGGTCCTTTCAGCGTCTTCATGGTATTGACAATTGGAATGTGTGAAAGGTCTGCTCACAGGAACCTATCTTGACTGGGGATGCACCTAGCAAGACTCATGTACAATGTTTCTTTGTGGTGATGTCTCACACCACTTGGTGCCTATTTGTCTCCATACTACTCTTCTGCACTACATGTGACACATAGCTGGACTACTCATATGCATCATCTGGCAGTGAACAGAAGTGAGAATGTAACTTGGAAATGTTAGCAGTGTGGAATGTGCATTTCCAAGTCATTTGTTACTTCCAAATTTAATGATACCTATCCCTAGTTTCCCTGCAGTACTACATGTAATAGGTTTGGAACACCTGGGTGGATATTTACAAGACAATGTAGCGTAAAAGAAGAGACTCCTTAGATAAAGGTTTCTTACTCCTTAGATAAAGGTTTCTTAAGGTAGGGAAAATCAATCAATGTACAGGTTTAAGGCAACCATTCATGAATGATAATTTATGCTAATAGTTGAGCAATAGAAAGCAGAAAGAACCAAGGCAACAAAAGTATTTATCAAACGTACAAATTATAATTTATTTTAATTTTTAACAAATAGATGACCTAAGATATTCATACGTTCACATTTATGTCCATTCATCACACTCTCATTCAAAACTATATACAGATTAAAAACATTGTTGATATGGTAACACTTTGCACAAAAATGACAGTCAGAGCATGGTGTTACTCCAAAATTGGTAACGCCACACTCAGACATTTTTTAAATGCAGGGATGCACTGTACTTACAAAAATACGGTGCACCCCGGTGTTTCCCCCAGCACAGGCGCTAATAAAGCTGCCTAGCACCAGCTTAGGCAACCTTGAGCCATGTTGCAAGGGTGCCTGCACTGCAGGGGCGATTGTTTATGTGCAGGAAGAGACACCTTACAGAACATAAACAATCTTGAAAGGCAATTTGATATTTCTACATGTGCTTCAGAACGCACCACACATGGAAAGAGCAAAATACGAGGAGAAATGAATAACTTTTCCTCGTATCGCCAGTCTAATACCAGGTATTCCGTGGTTTTCGTTTTTGGTGATGTGCCAGCCTTGTAAATGTGGGGCAGCATAAAAAATCAATGGGTGTTGTGGCAGAAGCCCACTGCAACACCCATTGCACTCCCCTTTCACGCTAAGTGAAGTGCGAAAAGGGGCCTTATTTACAAGGGAATGTTAAGCCATGTTAAGTGGCTTAACTCCACTTTGTAAATACGAAGAAAGGGATATTGCTGCAAGAACATCTCTAAAAGTGACATTCTGATGGTGATATCCCCTTGTACATATGCCCCCTTTCCTTTTGCTTGTTGCAGGGTCCTGTGTGGCTAGGTAGTGATGTATTTATGTGGACATTCAATTTAATAACTTTAGATAACAATTTTATGGTAGAAGGGCCTAGGTTGAGAGGGTCATGCAATCTCTTTTATTTTAAACTTTATTTGTGAATTTTATCAATTACAAACAGCGACACTTTGCCACGTAAAGTAAGGGCAGAATTATATTGCAGAATTAGCATTTGCATGCCAAACTTAACAGAAACCATTATCATTTCAGGGAAAACAGAAGAGCTCAGCCGCTCATGCAATGTCTTAGGATCCGAATATACCCAAGCCAGCCCCTTAATCTGCCCCGGGCGGTTACTGTCCCCAGTCAACAATAGGGAGACAACTGGGCATTTAGGAAAAAGGAAAGATGGGGGGAAGGAGAGGAAAAGTGGGGGAGACCTCTCTGGCTGAGCAGAGAATGGTGGAGCACGGGTGCGGGGGGTAACCCTCCCCTCTGGACGTGTGCTTCTTCGCTCTCGCCTACCCATCCACAGCAGGGTCCTGTGCCTGACTATCCTGATGTGCGTGTAGAAAGCTGCGCAATGGTTCCCATATGTTCAGAGGGCGTGCCTGTGCGGGCATCAAATCCCAAAACTCAGAAAGCTGGGTGTGGCAGAATGCTGCATCTCTGAGCCATTTATCCCTACACAGCTTATGGCTGAGACCCCCACAGATCGCCACACGTCTCTTTGCCAGTAGCAACATCATGGCAGAAAGTCACCTAATGGCTTTAGGTAGATTTTTAACATAGCCTAGCAGAGCTATCATGCGGGGTGCCCTCTATCCTTTAATCCAGCATTTCATCCAGGGCATCAAACACACTTCCCCAGTATCCTGCCACCTCCCAACTCTCCCATGCTAGGTTCATGAAGGAGGCCTCAGGCACCCCACACCACACACAGCGAAAATCCGCACTCAGCCCCGCCCTGCACAGCCACACAGGAGTTCTGTATAGTCTATGGAGGGATTTAAAATGGATAAGTCTGATCCCATATTTGGGAGACATGTCACTGGATTGCGTACAGCAGTAAGCCCATACACCCTCCTCGAAAGGGGCTCCCAAGCTCTTCTCCAATGCGAGCTTGGCACGAGGCATACTTAATGGGTAATCTCACTGCATACCAGAGTAAAAGCGGGTTATAAGCTTGCGGGGTGAGGGATTAGATAAAAATGCTTCCAGGACATGTAATGTTGGTGGTGCCACCGGAAATAAGGCATATTGCGCCAGCATGGCCGCTCGCAGCTCGTAATATGTCATCCTATCCAGGAGGCCCATGTGTTTGTCTCCCAAGGAAGCATCCAGAGTTATAAATACACCATCTGGAAATGTCCGTCCCAATGTATGCAACTGAAGCTTACGCAAACGTTGACAGACTCCTACCTCTGCTGCGAAGGGCAACCCCGGTAAGGGGCACCGAGGGTGCAAACAGGGAGTCCAGACCCGCTCGTCAGCGGAGCATCTGCCATGCCCAAACCTTGTCACCAACTGTATAAATCCTGCCTGTGGCCAACTCTGTGGACGAAAGAGTGCCATATGCAGTGGGGTTGGGTCTGAATGGTCGCTCTCAGGGGCTGTGTGCACCATAAACGGTGTCGGGAATACCCAATGGAATGCAAATTGAGCCTGAGCATAGGAATGATACTATTCCATATCTGGTGCACCCAGGCCACCTTGATCGAATGAGAGTGTAAGAGTTTTCCAGGCCACCCATGGCTGCCCACGCCAGAGAAATCATACTAGAGCTGTGCCGTTTCTTGAACTCCACCGTGAGAGGGAGCGGGAGAATAACAAAGGTGTAAAGAAATTTGAGCAGTATCACCATCTTGGCGATGGGGATACAACCAGTTAGTGAAAGAGGGAGCACCTTCCAGCGTGGTAGCCGACTTTCCAGCCACTCCATGAGCCTGCCGTAATTATATCGCCACAGTTCATCGTGGTCCCTGCTGACCCAGATGCCTAAGTATTTTACTGGAGAGTCCACCCATTTTAATCGGAACTCTGACCTGAATGTGTCCGTGGCAGGTGTAAGTGGGAAAATCGTGGACTTCCCTCAATTTATGGTGATACCCGAGAGGCCACCAAATCTAATGATCTCTCATATAAGGGGATCAAGGTTAGTCGCAGGGTGCTTGACGTAAAGGGTTTACATCGTCCGCATACATGGATACAAGAACCCCCGGGCTGTAAAAACAAGTCCTCTTTGCGTATGAAACTGTTGCAGCCGCCAGCGGCTCCATTGCGATAGCGAAGAGGAAGAGTGATAACGCACACCCCTGTCTAGTGCCTTAAGCCACCTTGACCGGGGGGGATACGACTCAATTATTCCGCAACCTGGCAGAAGGGGTGGTATAGAGTAATGCTATCTTTTTAAGGAACGTGGGACTTACACCAAAATGAGCGAGCAGCGAGAATAAATAAGGCCACTCCAGCGTGTCAAATGCTTTAGTTGCGTCGAGGAACAAAGCAGCCACAGGGAGGGAGGGGTCAACTTCCTGCATCACAGCGAAGAGGATGCGGAGGTTATGAGCAGTCCTTCTACCTGGGACAAAGCTACATTGATCAGGTCTGAGTATCATGGGGAGCAATGGGAGCAGGCACGAGGCAAGGAGTATAGCGAGAATTTTGTTATCAATGTTAATCATTGATAGAGGTCTATAAGAGACACAGTAGCGGTTCCTTGTTCAGTTTTAGGATGGTCCCTATGAGCGCCTTGCGAAGGCAAGGGGGAGAGTGCCCTGTTCCAATGAATTCTCATACATGTTGAGGAGATGAGGTGCGAGCAGCGGTGCAAATTCCTTATAAAAGGCGGAGGTGACTCCGTCCAACCCTGGTGCTTTATCCCCAGGAATAACCCAATTACACCAATCACCTCCTCTACGGAAAACGGTTCATCCAAATACCTGTGATGGGCGTCGCTAAGCCAGACCAGCTCAATCGAATCAAAAAAAGGAAGCAGATCAGGGGGCACCCCCGGCTGGCTTGTGGCATATAACGAAGAATAGAATGTCAGCATTTTGGCCTGGACCGCTTCCTACCCAACCACAAGCTCGTCCTCGCCCATCTGCAGCTCGCTGATGTATTTATTTGCCCACAGCTTTCTTAATAGGCCAGCAAGAGTCTTCCCGGTGCTATCTCCCTCACCATATTGAGGAGCGCGTGCCGCCCTCCCCAAATAATGTGTTTCCATTTGTGCCGTCTCCTTAAAATCCGCTACCTTTGCCTTAATCTGCCCGAGGATTGAAAGTCAGTTGGATTCAAAATACTCAGACTCAAGTATACGTATCTCTCTTTCGAGTCGCCTCAGATCACCTCTTAAGGTACGCAGGATACCAGCCTGTTTAGCGATGCACTTGCCCCTAATGACTGTTTTAAAAGCATCCCGTAGCATGGACGGAGAGTCCACAGAGCTGACATTTATCTCAAAATATTTGGTCATGGTGGCCCAAATTTCCTCCCAAATCACCTGGTCGCAGAGGGCACCAGCAGGAAGCCTCCAGCGAAATGTCCTACTCAGCACATCTGGCAATATAAATTCCAGTAGTACTGTGGTGTGGTCCGAGAGGGAGCGGGCAAGATGAGCGCAGTGTCTGACCCAGGTATCCACGTCGTGGGAAATGAGCCAATAGTCAATTCTGGACCACGTATGGCCCGCAGTAGAGATGCAGGTCCCCTCAAGGCTATTGAGGTGTAGACGGCGCCAGACATCGCCATTCCGTAATCATCCATCAGCACCTGGAGTTGCACCGCTGCCCGCAGGTGAGGCCGGCTTGAGCCCCCCAATATATTGTTTTCGGGATTAAGACTCATATTAAAATCCCCACCCCATAGCACTGCATCAGGGCCCTGGGATTCCACCAGCCTCCATACTTCACTAAAAAACAGGGGGTAGTCAGCGTTTGGCCCATATATCGTGATCAACCGGACAGGGCTTCTGCCAAGAACCCCGGCAACCATCACATAACGCCCTTGAGGGTCGCAGATTACAGCACGCATGTGTCATGGCAGCCCCTTTCTGAGGATAATGGCTGTACCCCTTGCATAACTAGAATACCCTGCAATAAATCTTTCACCCATCCAGCCCGCTCGCAAGCACGAATAAGTGTCCCGAGTCAGATGTAACTCTTGTAGAAAACCGATATCCGCACCATGTTGATTAAGCAGCACTGTCACAAGACGCACTTTCCTATAATCATTCAGGCCCAGCACATTCAAAGTGATTGCTTTTAGAGTGTATTTGTTATTTGTGTTTTCAACCATCTCTGTATTTACTCAATCCATGAACGGCAAGAGAGAGGCAAAAAGATGCGCAGCTGAAGTGTTGGAGCCAGAGAGGGGGAAAGAAGGGAGGGGAGAGAAGATAGAAGGGAAAGAAGCAAATGACAGCACAAACAGTCACCCCCCAACCATCCCACTCCCCACCCACTCCAGCCACCCAACTGGGCTGGAGAGCATTGACCCATACCCAACCAGGCTGCAAGGGGCCAACAGCAAATTGCAACAAGAGACTCATCCCAGGGGGCATCGCCAGGGAGCTCAGCATTTCCCAGCCCAAAGAGCTGGGTGGCTGGACAAGAGCCCCAATATAGCCCGCAGAGTCAATCAGGCAGCCAACCAGTGCAGCACCTGCCCAGCTCAAATGACCAGTTAATGCAAATGCCTGGGGTGCAAACATCAAATGTCGGTCCATTCAATCGCCGGAGTGCATATTAGTTTGTTCAGCACAGTGAGCTCCAGCACAGTGGTCAGTCATTTTCGTTGAGCTGGTCCTCTGCCACTTGGTCTCTGTCCATGGAGGCAGCCAGCTTCGGGCCCTTGAGGCTGTGGGCAAACTTAGTGGCCAGCTTGGGGTTCGTAAAGTAAGATGTCTTTCCAGAATGTAAAACTCATAGTTTCGCCAGGTAGAGTAGGGAGTATTTAATTTCCTGTTGCTGCAGCATCCTTTTAACCGGCACAAATTCTCTATGGGCAGCCTGGATGGATAAGGTGAATTCCGGAAAAGGTCTCGGGCCTTGCGCAGCACCTGTCTTGATCCCTATAGTTTAATAGCCTCGCGATTATGTTATGGGCCGGGGTGCCCAGAGGAGGTCTCGGGCCAAGGGATCTGTGTGCACGCTCCACAACGCACACTGACAATAAGGCATCAGCAAAGAGGGACCAATGTAGTCCTCCACCCGGTTCATCGCGATGGTTTCAGGGATACCAAGGATGCACAAATTGTTGCGCTGGGATCTGGCTTCAAGATCTTTATTTTTATTTCTTATGACCTCAAGCACTTTCTCCATGCGGAGCAATTTCTCGCGGGTCGACGTGCCTTCATCCTCCAACACAGAGGTCCGCTTTTCGACCTCTGCGATGTGCTCATCATGTTTCGCCACTTTGTCCTTCAGCCGATATAGGTGGTCTGACATCAAATTGATTTTTAAATCTATTGCTGCCAGGGATTGCTTCAGCTAGACAAACATCATGCGGATGTTGTGCTCGGTGTCCTCCGCCGCCGCCATGTTCTCCCCATCCGGCTCCACCACCGGGGAGGTGTTTCCCTTGGGGTTTTACGTTGTTCAAATGAGATTTTCGATTGCTTGGCATCCGCTTTGCCCATGGTGCACTGTCTGCCCACGCAGCCTGGGGTAAGCCCCTCCGAGGTGGGTCCAACCAGAACTAGTCAGCCCAGGTTCGCCCAAGGTCACTTCAAGGATGCACTCTGGGCCTACACCATCTTCCCTGCCTCACGTCTTCTATGCAGTAGTGGCCACATGCTCCGTGAACACCAGATGGGAACCCCCCCAGACCGGAATTAAATGCAGTCTTTCATCAGGTACCCCCATTACTCAGGGTCATCAGGAAACCTGTAGAGGGGGGCATGGGCTCCCTCCACCTCCAGGGATGGTAGGGCCCAGCGAGGGTGCTGGCCCCCATGTCCACAGGCTTTCCCTGGGGTGAGATCCTCAGTCAAACTCACCGGGGCCGCCCAGTCTCTGGGCAAATCAAACCATGCCAGAGCAGGGGCCTTTGATTGAATCTCAATCTCTCCAGTCAATGGGGCAGTGTCTTTCTCCTGGTACAGAAGGGCCCGAGTTCACTTACTGCAGGGTCTTGCTGGGCCCTGCCCAACGAATCTGGTGTGCCTTTGCCAACACAGAGAGGCCCCCATGCCACAGAATCTGCCAGGCTGCCAGGCCGCTGAGCAACACAGTCTCTTACATCCCACAACGCCTTCGGCCCAGTCCGATCCAAGTGCGTCCCACTAGGCTATGGGAGGATCTGCCCCGGCGTGCTGGTGGTCGGTAGATTGTGGCTCTGTCCACCCCGGCCTGTGCTGCCTGTATTTCCCGTGACTAGAGCTGTTGTAAGGCATGTCACATGTATAGCCCTCTCACCCGCCAGTCTGCGGTACTTCTACGGGGGTTCCACTGCTCCGCCCCAGGCCTAGGGAGCGTGCCCCAGCCCAGGAAGGCCCAGCCAGAGGTGATCCCCCAACTGAGGCTGCTGTCCCATGGGCAAGACACCCTCTGCTACGCACCTCTCGGCTTTCACACGCACACCCCGCTGGGCGACCTCCCGGCAGACGTCCCCCACCTGGGCGCAGCTCAGTCCACTTCACTTCTCGGGGGCCAGGGTGCCGCCGGGGGGGCCTCTGAGCATAGGATTCCAAGGCCTGAGATGAGGGACTGCAAGCGGCCTGCTCTGCACAGGCCCACAGCGCTCACCAGGCTCAAGTCCCCTCCGCTGCAGCACCAGTAGCCTCCATTGCGGCCAAGTGGCAGCCAAGTCGAAGCACTCGCTCTGGCGAGATCAGACCGGGTCCAACCCAGCTACCACAGCATTCAGGCCGGGACCGCCATTTTCTCTCTGTGGGAACACCCGCTTCTAATCTCCGGAATCACCCCTCATTTCCCCCTGACTTCACCACTGGCAGCAGCAGTAACCCCTCAAGTGCATCCACACACCGTTTCAGGTCGCAATGAGTGAACCACCCGCAGGATAAATGATGGATTGACTGTCCAGCATGCAGAGCCTCACTACGTGGCTTCCATCTTGCAGCCGGCTCGCTAGCGCCCCACGTCGTGTAATCACTCGCTACACACATATGGGTGGAATACGAGCATGCTCACATATGGAATTTGATCTGGCAGTGGTTCTGGCTACCTGATGATTGACTGTGCTCAGGTCATGTGGCATTAATACATTTTCTCATGCCAATGTTTGAGCTGACAAACTAATCCTTGTACAAGTAGTTATATGGGTTAATGTATAATGTTACAACATGCTTGCATGATGCTTTTAGTCAATTGTATTGAACCTATTTCTACTCCTATTACAGCATCAACCGAGGGCAGTGAGGGAGACAGGCCTAAGACTGTAAGGGTAGCAGCTGGCCACATTGGATGCTAGCACCAAAGTGACACAGAGGTGACCGGTGGCCCAGAAGCTGAAGGGAGTGCCCGGGAGGAGCAAGAAGACAATACTTCCACATGTACTTCTTCTTCATGCTCTGGTGGCCACTCCATGGTGGTGGCTGACCTACCTGAAACACTGTCTGCTACATCCATGTCTGCCACTACCCCTTCCATCTCCATTCTCCCTGCTGCTCCCCTAATCTGCTGTCTGGGTTCCCTCCCCTAAGCAGAGGTCAACAGACATCAAACATACAGAGACATGCACACATGGCACACATATTCATTACTCAGACCTTACATCTCTCAACCTCCAACACCCAACTACTCACCTCGCCTCATCCTAAATCTCCAAAATCCTTTACCATGTTTGCCCTTGACCTCTTACCTGCCACCACTCCTCCCCCTTCCCAAATGCAAAAGGGCTGGATTCTCACCACTTCCCAACCCTTCCTCTTCCATGTCCAGCACTAAAAAACATATACCCCCAGTACACGAGTCCCTACCTCACAAGGGATTAAAAGGAAGAGAGCCACCCAACGTGATACCAATCTACCCCCTCCCAAAACTAAAGGGTCCTCTTCCACACCTAACCACAAGTCTTTGAAGCAAAAGACCAAAAGGTCTAAAATTGTTACCTCCGCTCTATGCCCTTCACTACCCTTAAAGGGTACAAATGTCCCTGTATGCTCCAGCCCTCCCAATCCCAAAACCAGCCCTCACAGACCAACCCAAACCTCCAGATCCCTCAGACAACCCTCCCACTGCCCAAACCAACCCTCCCAATCCTGAGTCCAGCCCTCACACAGACCAACTCAACCCTCCCAATGCTGAGCCCAGCCCTCTCAAAGAATTATCCACCCCCCCACCCAAAACCCCAGCCCACCCATTTTGCTCCTCTGAGGTGTCTGGACTGCTTATTAGATGCCCCTATCCATGGGAGTTTTCCATGGCAGTTATGTGGTTGGCAAGTTACGTGGCACAGCAGTGTCCTGGAACACACATCATATTTTGGACTGGCCACTGGCCTCTGTGTTTCAACACTCATGTGTTGTGTCAAATAAAAAATAATGTATAGTTCATGGAGACCTTTGTCCTGCCCTTGCTAATGATGTTAACTGTTGTTAGTGATATGTATGCCTGTGAGAGTTTAGTTGTGTTTCACCATAATAGATGATCCTTTTGCAGTGGTAAGTGTGCTCAGCCCTTGGGACAGCTGGAGTTACAGAGTCCGTGGCTCAATGCTAAATATGTGCATATCTGGGATGAATAACTGCCGGGGAAAACATTGCTTTCGCTGGTCTCTGCTATGGTAGGTATGACATCTTGGCTTCACCAGTGTCTGCTAGCTTGCAGTAGTACCCGAGATGCAGGGTGGAAGGTTGTTTAATGTCTGCAAAATAGGTTTTTATTACAGCACACATGGGAGGTGTGGTCTTGTCATAGCAATGTGTTACTTTGGAGGCACATGTGAGCAATTCAATGTGTGTTCTTTCAACCAAAATGTCATTAATGTAAGAACAACTGCTGTTGCTGTGATGTTTTTTAAGGACTTGTACTTACACATTAGTCACATGTTCATGTTACTTGGTGACAACATTTGTTGTTCCTATTGTACACCGTGCCACTGGCCCTATGCACATGGAGACATTGATGCAGGAGCTATGTGCAGTGTGTCCTTTGCCACGTGTTTTCCAGGTATCCATCAGCTGAGGCTGACCCAAATCAGCTGGGAGTAGTGATAATGTGGCCATCAAACATATACACATGGTGGCACACATGTTGTGATGAACCTGTACAGTGTTATGTAATTTTTTGCTTCAATGTGTTCCTGTTGTTCTTGACAAGAGGACTTTGGGTGGACATTTGTAGGGGGGAGGGCTCTCACAGGAGCCTGGCTGACTTCCATACATCTCAAAAAAAGAGAGAGGGACCCAAACACCAAAGAAGAAGGGTACCAGAATAGACCTTAGTCATTAAAAGACCCCCTTTGGGTAAACCACCATACCTAAATCCACACTCACTGTAGGAACCCTGTGTCACCAATATGGAAACAATGAATATAGGAACCACAAGATCAAGTCATCAGATGGACAGTACAAATGTATTCAATATACCTAGATATGATACAAAAAATTAAGTTAAAAACATGTTAAATTTCACAATCCCTTTCTAAATACATTTAATATTGACAGTTAAAAAAAAAACATACGGAGAATATGGTCTGCTATTTTAAAAACACACAAGTATCTTATAACAGCAACAATACATACATGGGAGAACACGCAGGAAAGCGATTTATAGTCATAGAAGAGACCACTAAATCGTGCATGGATCAAACACAATTATTCTGTATTTCAAGAGATTTCTTTGTCTTACAGCATACTCAATAACAATTGTCCACATAGATTTGTAGTGGGTCTTCCATATCAAAGCATCGACGTTTTTCGTGGGTACTATATTATGACCATCACCTTCTTCAGGAAAAACACAATAGCTCCCAGTGACAAAACAGATTCTATGATAAAATGAAAATAAAAATGAAAAAACAACAGAGTATAATTAGACATGTTCATTGATCATCCATCTCCACAAATATCGTCAACACACTGGTGACAGTAGGAGTTTCCACATTTATTCAGAGGTAACATTCATATCTCCATCCATGCATCAAGAGTGTCTCAGGAAACTATCAAAGCACAGAAGCACAATTACCTTGAGTGGTATCCATCACATGGACTTAGTGAGCCTCAAGTAAAAACCAGCGAGGTCAAATGTCTATTTCTTGCTCCTACAGGTATCAGTGACGATATACCACAGTTTTTTTATTGGACTTATGCTTCCATATTAGTCCTGCTATATCACAGTTACTATGGTTCAATAGATATTATAGATAGATTACCTTCTCATTTATATCCACATATGTTTCAGACAATGGCTCGCCTCATAATTATAAATAAAAAGCATGATCTGGTTACCACTAGGTATCCAAAATCTATTGGGAAAAGAGAAAACACCACCTCACTTAGAAAATCAGTGAAATAACGGGCTCTACATTTCTATTCCCAACATCCTATAATGATAAGTATTACCTCCAGGTCTTTTGACTAAAGTGAGGAGTAGTTGTAAAAAGTTTATTTTTATAAAAATCCAGTTCGTCTGAATATCTATTGTGAAAAAGAATACTAATACTGTAGTATTTCGTATGTGGCACACTATTATTGCTCACAATCCCACATCAATTTGTTACCTTTAGGTATTATTATATATCCCGTTCACTTTCAGTCAGTGTGATCACGTGGGTAATTTAAAAATCTCACTCCTGTTCCAATATCTAAAAAAGAATAGTCAAGACCAAACAAAGCCGACTCAGTGTTAAATGAAACTATGCATTAGGACCGATTCACGAATCACAACAAACTTGGTTGTCCCCTAACGGGAACCTATAGCTTAACAGTCTACATTCTCGAGACATGCACAAGAATTATGTTTATATATATAGACGATGAGTCTTCTAGGTATAATACCGATAGTTAAACCCATGTTAAAAAATGACTTCACTATAGTCAGGTCCAGATTTTAATAAACAAGATTAACCTCCCCCTATCCTGCAGCATTGATTCATCCTGCAAGTCTTACCTATATTCAGCTGGGCACAACACGGGGTATACTCCTCCGTCAACAGACAGAATAACGCTGGGAAAGCCAATCATTTATAATCACTCTTATAGATCCCGCTCTAAGAATCACTCTCAGCTGCGCATGTCACGTGACATACCTATGGAGAAAACGTCCGCCATCTTATAATGGAAAAATTTAAGTAGCAGAGCAATGATACGGTGCTGCCTACTCCTAGATTTCAGTATTCCATATATCCGGAATTCAAATCGGAACCACCAGAAAGATATACATCAATCAAACATAACAATTAGAAGATCACGCGCTGAGCATCTCGGCTCTTTAGATCACATACCACATGTTGGAGAGAAACGGCTGCCATCTTAAAATGGACATATCGGGCAAAGCTTTGTAAGAGTTTAACCAGCTACTTGTGCACGTAATCGCGCGCTGTAAATGTCAGCTGCGTAGGTCATGTGACAACCGTTTAGAAACACGGTCGCCATCGTATAGTGAGTGGCTCTGCCAAACATTGATAGATATTATCTACTGCTGCCTAGTTCCAATGGACATTTATGTATTACATGAAACAAATGTATTCCCAAATGTTGATTTGCGGGTCAAGACATAGTTTTTAATTGGAAAAAACTACCATGAGGACCCATCCAATTTTCATACCTAGTATTACAAAGCAAATATATATCAACAGAAGTCATTTTATTGGGCCACAATTCCTATTCTTACCTTTCAAAGATAGACCTCTGGCCTATTGAAACGTTTTTTTTGTGCAAAGATTAATTCGGAGTTACCTGATGATGAATCTTGAAGAATGGCTAGACGAGTCCAAAATGTATCCCTATTACATGATTACAGCAACAAATCAAGTGGGACAATAGTTCCCCTACAGCTGAGCACCCAGGAATGCACAGGACAAGAGGCTTGGTATCACGCCAGCCAGTTCTGAAGGCCAAGAATGGGACAAGTACAACAATGTTCAGTATGCACCGAGGCCAAGACATTTCAAAGAAAGTCAAAGGGGCTACTAGAGCCTGTACCCTTGCCACAACAACCATGGCCATAGATCCTTAAGGATTTAATCAGAGATTTTCGACCATGTGAAAAATATTCAATGTTGTTGCTAGTAGGGAACTATTTCACGAACATTCTTTATTCCACTAGAGAAGCTTCCTATGGCCCGCAACTTGGCAGTAGCTTTCAAAAGAAGTTGCCTGTTTCCTTTGAATGCCAGCAATAATCATCACAGAAAGAGGATCTCAGTTTATAGTTAGGATTTCGAGGGTCCTGTCATTGAGGTTATAGATAGATTGAGAGACAGAGAGATTTAATCAGACCCTAGAACAATACCTTCACTGTTCTCCTATGCATCATTGCAACCAATGGACTAAGTGAATCCCTATATCAGAATTCTCATATATTACTGTACATGCCTCCTTTGAATGCTCCCCTTTCCTTTGATCCTCAGTATATGATCTTAACATTTGATCTCTAGTATTTCCAACTTTTACCTTGCCATCGTTTCAGATTCTGCTTCTGGATAGAAGTAAGGTACATAAATCTGCACCTGAGAATTGCAAAAGCAAGGCATAAGGCCTTTGCAGATCATCAATGTTGCAGTTTTATGACTTTTAATGTAGACGATACAATGTGACTCCCAAAGGTTACCTCTTCATTATTGGGACTCATCACAAGTTTGCTCAGAAATATGTGAGGTCGTTACTAATTCTAAAGTTGATTAGATCAGCAGCAGTCAAGTTAGAATTTCTTTTATTATTGGAAGATCCACCAAATTTTCTTTGTCTCCTGCATTAAGAAGGTCATGTCACTCAGCCCATCAGTCTCTCCAGGCACATTGGTTGATGGGGATCCAGAATACAAGGTTGTGGCTATCCTAGGCTCTCAATGGAGTAAGGGACAGTTACAGTACTTGTGAGCTCAGAAGGGGTATCATGTGTCTGACCCCTAGCGGGAACCAACCTCATATATTCATGCACGCAACTTGATCTCTGCATTTCACAAGAGAATTCCGGTCAGGCCCAAGCCAAATAGGAGAGGATATCTTTGAAGTGGGTACAGTAAACTTACCAAGTTCAAAATATTTGACAAGCCACCGAAGGCATCAAGCATGGAGAATGTTGAGAACAGGGGAATGTAGAAAGAGCGAAGACTTTCCAGGCTAGTCAAATCTGTAATGCTGCACCAGTAGCACTGGAGCTGGTCATTCAGCCAGTAGCTTTTCTGGATCAATAGAAGCAGAGTGGCATAAATATATACTATGTGCATAAACTGGTGTCTGGCAACAGTGATTGTTATGGCCTTTTGCTTAAGTTTCAGCTTGCACTTGGCTCACTTCTTCCATCTTTTTTATTGTTTTCTCCCTCCTTCTTCCTTCAGAGCCCCAATCCAGAGATCTTTAGGGTTTTGTACTTTACTTGTGTTTGTAGTGCTTGACTTCTCATCTTGAGACTTCATTGATACCAGTCCCACAGTGGCCTCATTCATCTATTGAGCTCTTGGACAAGAATCCAGTTATGCCTACAGGCTAGTCACAGTCTGAGTTTAGACTTCATGGTGTAAATCTGAAAAGGTAAATACTTATGGTAAAGAATCTGTCTGTTGCTATTGATTTTTCTTTACCTATTGTCTATTTCTCCATAAGGTTGGTAAGTATCTGCACTTAAATGCTCTTCAAAATAGTGTGCCACAACATTCTGACCTATATCTTAACATCTCAGACCTGCAGGAGTAAGGTAAGTCTTTCTCTCTCTCTCTCTCTCTCTCTCTCTCTCTCTCTCTCTCTCTCTCTCTCACTTAATCATCTCTCTGTCGCGCTCTCTCCCCCTAAACCCACTACCCTTTGAGCTCATGGCCCCTTAACTACCCTTGAGTGTAATAAATATGGGTGAGTGGACCAGTGGGGGAGGGGAGGGATTGGCCTTAACATCTTCAAACCTATTATGCGTGTGGGTCTTGATAAAATGTCCATCTTTATTATTCCCCTCTCTCCATTTTGTATGTATATATTTTTGATGTAAAGTGACCTAGAGGAATTCCTAGCAGTTATGATTGATTGAGATTTCCCATCCATGTCTTTTTTTATTTGCAGCTTAATTCAAAGGCCACTGATGCCATTGTATTCTTGACAATATATCTTTAAATGGATTGCTAGCTCATAGTAGAGGCAGGCAGTGAAACGCCTTACTGTTTGCTGTCCTGTGTAATTTGTTAAACCAATAGATAGTGAAACAGATTATAGCCACTAATAGTGTTAATAAAAAAGAGGGAACTATGGGTGAAAAGCGGCTAACACTGCTTGCCAGCTGTCCACTCATACCATTCTTAGTGACTCTCTCTGCCCTTCCTTCGGTTCATGTTCAACCCTTAAAATCTTGGCATACTAATTAAAACCTCTTGAAGCAATTCCAGGCCATCTGGGAGACTGCCAAAACGTATTGAGGAAAACAATGCAGAAAGAAAATCTGAGGTACTCCCCACAGCGCATTAAAAAAACATCCCAGTGAATCAGTATGTCCTTGGACCAAGTGCGGAAACTTTTCAATCACTCACCCCAGGCCAAGAGATCTGGGTTAAACCCATTGTTTTTATGCTCATCATGCCACCCCAGTTTGGCCACAGCCATTTACAGCTCCGTCTTGACCCTGTTCTCCATGGGAGCAGTCCTGCCCTAACTGCCTGGCCAGGTTCTCCCTGGACAGGAAAGAAGAATCCTAGGACCGGTTTTGGGGTATCACTCCTCATCAGCCAGGAGAGCTTCAATCCGGTGGCACAGCGAGCAAGGGATCTACCTCTGGGCATACCCTTGGCCCCTTTGGATGAATATAGCAAACGTAACAAGATGATGGACAGAGTGCTAAAACGTATCAAACACTCACACCCAGTCTAGGGATTTGGGTTGAATCCATCGTTCTTTTGATCACCATGCCATCGCAGTTTGGACCCAGCCATATGCAAATCAGTCTTCACCCCGCTCCCATGGGAACAGCCCGGCTCAGACTTTCGGCCAGGTTCTCCCTGGACCGGAAACAAGCATCTTGGGAGTGGTTTCTGGGTATCATCCCTCATCAACCAGGCTAGCTTGAATCCATCTTTTTTGTGTTACTATGATTAGTATTTTCTTCCCCGAGTTTCGATGAACTTGAATTGAGTGCATTAGAGTCAAAATTCTAGACCTCACTTTATCTAAAAAGGTATGCTTTCTGTAATTCTGTATGGATTACAGAAATATGTTGTAAACAGTGTTCAACTTTGTTTGTGTAATTAATTGCAAATAGTTACATTATTTATTCACAGTCATATCCTATTTGAGCCTAGAGTATTAAAGTCAAACTCAGCAAGTCTAATTCACAAAGAAAGTGGTAAACGTACAAGTGTCGACTTATTACTTTATCAGCCGCGGCCCATGGAGGGAGTTCCGTGGGGCAGAGAGGCGGGGCGGGGGAGGGGCAGGGTGGGGGGTATTAAAAACCGGAATATGGGTAATTGGAGGTAAGTAAACAATTAAATAAATAAAACTAATTTAGTAGCGCACTCTGCATTACATTTTGCAATGCAGCACGCGCTGCGAAATTCGTTTTATTTATTTAATTGTTTACTTACCTCCAATTATCCATATTCCGGTTTTTAGTACCCCCGCCCTGCCTCTCTGCCCCACGGAACTCCCTCCACGGGCCGCGGCTGTACTTTATGGAATTGAAAAACATTCCCAGGCGCATGAATGGAAGCTTTGCGAGGCACATGCTTACTTTGTATTCCTTTGAAATTCTCATTGCAAAGAACTCTGTATGGTTATCATGGGATCTCCTGTGAAAATGCACAATTTTTGGGGAAACGGCCACTACAACGCGGCCGTTTCCACGCATACACTTAACCACGCATGCTTTACAACGCATGCGTGGTTACCACGTATGACCTTTACCACGCATTCCTTTACTACGAGATGTGTAGTAAAGGAATGTGAGTTCAAGGTAAAAATAAAAAAGGGGGGTTGGGGGGGTCTCCCCCCCACTAAAAAAAAAGAAATATTTTACCTGATCAACGCTCTTCTGAGCTTCTTGTCCTTCGGGCGAGGAGCATCATTAACAACGTTATTGCGTACGTGCGTCTACGTACTGCATTAACAAAAAATAGAAAAAGGACAAAAGAAAACAGCGAAAGAAAAAGAAATCCGTCCATAGAAAGAAAAGAAAAACGGTGAGTGTATAATTTTATACTAAATTTAAAACCTTAACCATGAAAATGCCATTATCATGCATAGCTATATAACGAATATCGTTGTAAAGGTATGCGTGGTAAAGGGATTTTCGATGTAAAGGATATTCGTGGAAAAGGCATTCACGTTGTAACGCATGCGTGGAAAAGGCATGCGTTGCAACGGAATGCGTTGAAACGTCATACAATCTTTTTTTTCTCTGCAGGGAACATATTTTTCCTGTGGAGAAAACTATTTCCCTACATCTCCACCAGATCTGGGAGTAATCTATTCCCTTTCAAACAAACCCTGGAAAGAGATCTACCCCAGCTCTTCGCTGTAGTGAAAATTAACCCTTTGCGCAGCAGAAAGAGGAATTAGAGGAGGTTGTGGCAGCCCACAACCTCCACGTTTGAGAGTGTTTACAAACTTCCAAGGTAAAACACGCCGTGGAATTTCCATTTGATCACCCCTTTAGTGGAATGTAAGGGTGGGGAGACCACCACACTGATAGTGGTGATTTCCGCATACATAAATTGGTTTATTCCTGCCAGAAAATACTCTGTGAATTACTGGGAAGCGAGAAAAAGTCTATTCAGTTGCAAACGTACGTTTGTCACCAAATTGACCTTCCTGTATAGGGACGGTTCTATTTCATGATGACCACTCGCCAAATTAATACAGTTGCCATTCCAACTTACTAGAAATGTTGCCTTGATTTTAAAAATAAAATCGTGAAAGAAGATCTATATTCCAATGTATTATTTCCTGATAGTGGTCGCAGCATATGGCATATTTCTTTCAGCCGTGTAGGGGACGAAAGCAGCATTTTACTCCGCTGCCGGGCAGATGCACGTCGGATTGCAATGCTGTAATGCGAGTACACTACATGTTCCCAGACCAATCCCAGCAAAGAATAAAATGCAAAATTAAGACGTCTAATTCATAGGAAAGTGAGCATTATAGAAACTAGTTTTTACAGTGCATATCAATCAGCTCCAGAAGTCAACTGGGAACTGTATAGATAGCTCTTAATGAATCTGTCACAAGATGATTGCAGAAAATACCTAAGGACCTCTACAAAAGGGACATTTATAACAAGGAAAAATTTCTAATGGCAGATTTTCCTTTGTAGTCGGACTTCAGAAGCGTCTTTGTGACCTCAATTATTCACATAATACAAACTGGTCCTTCAGGAGCGGCATTGTGGAATACAGACTATCCAAATGTAATGAAGATTTTAAGTATGAATTAGAAATAACATTTAGAAGACTTCATAAAATTGGCCATCATTATGCCTTTTTTAGGACTTCCGCAAAGCTATTGCTGCCAAGAAAAAGTAAAATCCAAAGTCTCAAAAGATTTTCTCACGGTCGAATTCACTTTGTGGTTTACACAATTTGCACAAGTTAAAAAAGTAAACAACTAATATCCATCAAGAGAAGAAGTTTATACCATTGGATGCCTTTGGGAAATGGGTAAAATTAGCATTAACGCAATTGTCCGCTTTCCCATCCCTTCAATTAAGTGTGAGGCGCCCATCTCAAGAGTCACACATCCCGCTGCTAACGAAATTTTGTTTTCTTTTTTGTCGAAAATGGCCAGATTCTCTGGAAAAATGAATTTTCCTATTTACTAAACTCAATTTTCGATTTGGTAGCCCATTACAGTATCGCAAAATGGGTTATTGGTATCAGGAAGACGCATGCTAAGGGTGTCCCTTTCTAACAGAGACTCATACCGCTATGTACAAATGTTTTGCAACCCAAAAGCAGTCGCAAAAGATTTGCATTTTACTGCCTACTTCAAGTAGGTGGTAACCCATTCGGAAACAGAAAGGGGTCACTGGGGACCCCTTTCCCTTTGTGAATGCATGCTAAAACGTTTTTTTGGGAAGAGGTGTGGCGCAGCGGCCAGGGCGACTGACGCCGGACGCTGGGAATCACGGTTCAATCCTCGGCGGCAGGTCAGCCCAGCACCATGTGACTCTGGGCAATAGCTTGCTTAATCTTCCCGACGGCCCCCAGCGCCGAGATGCCTACGGGTAGCTGTGCGCTTTACAAATACTGGATTTATTTAGAGTGGCCTCCCGGACCACTGCCTAATCTTAAACAATTAAACTGACACATGTTTTGCCTACATAGCACTGGTTCTGTGTTTGTGAATTCTCTGTATTCAATATATCTTAAAAAGGGATCTGAATAGTTCTCGTCGCCAAAGTATTGTGTTAATGGGCTTTTGAGTAGAGCTTTTTTTTTGGCATTAGTTTCCCTGACTCCATTTAACCGTATTGAACATTTTGCTTACTTTTCTAGGCAGCACTGCTGTCTCCACTTCTTTGACTCTCTGATCCGTTTAAATTATTTTTAGGCTTTTAACTTCTTTCGGCTTATAACTTTACCGTTTTATCGTCTCTTGTCTCATTTTTTAGGGAAACCGTGTCGAACATCACTGCTGTCTTCGGGCCCGATTCACAGAACTAACTTAAGACAAAATCCTAAACTTACTACCATTTTCGTATTTACAGATGGCACTTACTCATTTTGGTATTCACAGAAGACACTTACTCACTTCGGTATTCACAGAAGTTAGGAGTCCTATCTTTAGGACTCCTAAATGCCTTCTGTGAATACCGAAAGTCTTAAAATTAGGATTTTTCTCAGTTTAGGAGTCCTAAAGTTAGGACTCCTAACTTTTGTGAATACCGAAATGAGTAAGTGCCTTCTGTGAATACCAAAATGAGTAAGTGCCTTCTGTGAATACCAAAATGGTAGTAAGTTTAGGATTTTGTCTTAAGTTAGTTCTGTGAATCGGGCCCTTCATTTATTTCATTCTCCCATATGTTTCCTACTTATTTCGGCTTTTACCTTTCACAACTTGCTTATTTGCCTTCAATTCGTGTCACACATTACTTCCCTTTCTATTTTTCTCTTTATATGATTCGTTTATTACTTATTTGGATTTTTAACTTTCACGGCATGCACACATTTGCTTAGGTACATTGGCTCATCGGCTTGCTCATTTTCGTGTGAAACCGCGTCGTACATTACTGCCGTCTCCATTTGCTGACATGGGAACTAGGGAAACTGGTTCATGTTTCAGCGCCAGCATTCCATCCGGTAAATTTGGACAATTCACATAATCTCCCTGTACTACCCAAAACAAGCATTGGCAGTGCCAATAGGTCTCGCCGCATATTGGAGTTTAGTATATAAAAATATTAAATATTAAAGAGCACTGAAAGTATTAAAGAGCAGGGGTAGCAAAACGGAAAACAAACCCCGACAACGTCAACAGAAAAGGAAAAAATAAATAATCTACCCTATTTTTCAATAACACGCAATACTTACTCTTTTTTTTTTTTGTTTTTTATTTGTTGTTTTTTTTTTTTTTTGTCCTCATCTGCCAAGCAAGTTTCAATATGCAATCTTGTAGGTTTACACACATTGTGCTGCCTCAGTAGCCAAGACTGGTTGGGGCAGTAATAGAACGGAAAGCTCACCCCTCAGCAACATGTTTCAACCTACAATGATCACTAATTTGCTACCAGACAGGCAATTGCTAAAGTCCAGCCAAGGTACTAAACTTAGCACCATGAAACAAGTAACCCCCGGAATGAGGTTGATGGCATAATCATTGGACCTGGGGGAAAAAAAAAAACCCCCAGATGTTCAATGAACCCAATTCAGGAGGTGCCAGAAAGATCTTGTATCTGGATTACCAGATCTAGCCAGGTCTAGCTTAGAGACCAGCAAAGTTGAAGCATACCAGTCATTAATAGAAGGAGATGAAGAATTCTTCAATTTTCTGCATATCTCCCTCCTGGCTAGCAGGATAGCATAAAAAATAAGCTTTTTTGCCAAGGAGGGGACCCCTTGGTAGCAACCAAAAATTACTGATGTTAAATCTAGGGTAATGTTAACTCCAACAGAAAGTGAAAGAGTCTTACTAATGGCATCCCAAAATGGGGACAAATGTGGGCAATCAAAGAACATATGAGTGTCAGAAGCAGCCACCAAACCACACTTCGCACAGGCCACACTACTCCCCTCAGTAAATTTAGAAAGACGAAGGGGTGAGTAGTATGCTCGATGAATGGTGAAAAGATGGTTCCTGCGTAAACATGCAGGCTTGACAATATCCCACAACATCTTACAAGACGAATTCCAAAGATGTTGTAAATCGGAATTGATGACGTGTTGAGACCAAAGATCCTCTGGCAGTGAAAAAGTTCCATCCATTTCCTCCAAGATTAAATTATACCACAGTGAAATTTCCTTCTTGGCAGGTGGCTTATCTGCCAAAAGCGTTATAAGATAACTATATGCGCCCAAGGGATATTTAACACCATGTGGAGGTTGAACAGAGTATGCACGAGACCAGCTCAACATCTGAAGATATTTAAGCCTGGAGAAGTGTGGACCAATTTTTGTACAAAGATAATCCCAGGGTAACAAGTCCCCGTCAACAAATAGGTTACCCCACTCCTCCAGCCCTACCTCTCTCATAGATGTAGCTAGTGCATCCCCTAACCATGCTGGACCATCAGGAAGGCCCCACAACGGTGTCCTACTTCCATAGTAACCAACTTTAATTGCTTTAGACATCTGGGCCCACATTCTTGCCATACCCCTTAAAATTTTCAATTTAATTTTTTTGAAAAACTTGGGGTTTCCAAATTTAAAAAGAAACCCTGACTGACTTACACCTTCTACATCCAATAACATTGAATAGAGGGAACCCACTCCAACCCCTACTGGTCTTTTTAATAGAATCCTGGCATGTGAAAGCTGGAAAGCCCAGGCATAAGCCTGGAGATCAGGAGCAGCAAGCCCTCATTTTTCCCTACGTCTGCTAATTTTTTTCCAGGAGATTCTTGGCAGATGTTTATTCCAAATAAAGGTGCTGATATCCGACTGTAATTTCCTGATAGAGGCGGGATCAAAACATAAAGGTATCGCATTAAACAAAAAAGAAACCTTAGGCAAGATGGACATTTTGACAAGGCTGACCCTGCCCAGTAGGGAGAGTGGAAGATGGGCCCAGGACTGGAGCAACCTACGACAATCCTTTGCAATTTTTAAAAAATTAATAATAGTAATCTGATCGAGGTCAGATACAATATCCAAACCTAAGTATCTCATCCGACTCGCCGGCCGGATTTCAGAATCGAAGGTACTTTGATCGATGTTCCAGGTCATCATCTCAGTCTTTAGAGCATTAATCTCATATCCAGAGACCATCCCAAACTCCGATGCCAGCCTGAATATTGCTGGAAGGGCCTCATGCGGGTCAGAGGTAAAAATGAGAATATCGTCGGTGTAAAGTGCCACCTTTCTCTCCCAGCCCCTGTACGCAAATGCCTTGATGTTAACACTATCCCTCAAAATCTGGGCAAAGGGTTCAGCATATAAATCGAACAGGAGTGGGGAGAGAGGACACCCCTGCCTAGTACCCCTCGAGATGTCAAATGAGTCAGAGAGTATACCATTAACCAAGACACGGGCAGTAGGGTTACTATAAAGAAGACTAATCGCCTGACGAAATCTACCCCCCACGCCAAACTTTGCCAAGGCCTCCGACAGATACAACCAATTAACTCTGTCGAAGGCCTTGGTGGCGTCCAGCGTGAGAACCGCCAAGGGCAAAGACTTCAAACATACCATATCTATTGACCCAATCAAATCAAAGGTTAGTTCAAAAAGCTGTCGCCCCTTAATAAATCCCTTCTGATCGACATGTAAAATGGAAGGAGCGACCAAGGCCAATCTATTTGCAAGAATGGAGGCAAAGATCTTATAGTCTCCATTCAAAACAGAGATTGGCCTATAGGAGCCACAGGCGGTTGGAGACTTCCCTGGTTTCAAAATAACAGTTATGGATGCGTTATCCCATGACACAGGTGGTCGTACTCCATCTAGCAGTATCTGATTGAACAATGTAACCAGGAAAGGAACAAGTTCCTGCTCCAAAGATTTATATATTTCAGCAGGCAGCCCATCAGGCCCAGAGGCCTTGCCTTTCCTGGCATCCCGAATGGCTTCCCTTACCTCCTCTTCCGAGATTTTACTATCTAGCATTGCTGACTGATCAACAGAGAGTTTTGGTAGATCTATTTTCCCAAGCCATTCATTAATCATATCAGTATCCAATATCTTATCTTCATGATAAATATCTTGATAGTAATCTTTAAATGCTGCTCTAATATCTGCATCAGAAGAAAGAGGGACATTATTGACATAGATCTGGTTGATGTTGTTACGAACCTGATCAGTTTTTACTTTCCATGCCAATAATTTACCAGCACACTGCCCATACTGAAAATGTGCGATTTTACTGGCCTCCCATCTTTCCTGAAGCCGCCGGTTAAGGATCGAGGTCAGTTGGCCTCTTAGGGTCAATAGTTTAACCCGCAAAGGTGCTAAATTAGCTTCTGTGGAAGCCAAGTTGGCATCAATGTTGGCCTGTGCACTAGTCAGGTCCGCCTCAACTGAGGCAATAGCCTCTCTATATTCCCTCCTTCTATATGACATCTTACTTGTAATAAGACCCCTCAAAGAGGCTTTAAGTGAGTTCCAGACCACACCAGGTCCAGCAGAACCCACATTCATCTCTAAGAAAGACCTCACTTCAGATTTTAAAAAAGTGACATCTTCAGGGTGAGAAAGTAGAGAACGGTCAAAAGACCAAGTCCTTACTACGTCAGAGGTGGGTACCATAAGTTCCAGGAAAACTGCAGAGTGGTCAGATAAATGTGACGGGAAATAACAAATGTCCCTAACTGCATGGGATAAACTATGGTTAATTAATATAAAATCTATCCTGGACTGGTGATTATATTTATAGTTTCTAAAAGAGACACCCTGCTGCTGCCCGGCTCTTAACCTCCAAATATCGATATATCCATATTGTTTCATCTCATTCAACAAGAAAGATCTTGATTTTGAAGGGACACGGGATCTACTGTTATGAGATTTATCCAGGACTGGATCTAAAACAATATTGAAGTCGCCAGCTAATCTAACTGGTTCCGGGAAGGACAAAAGATGAGAAAAAATCACTTCCAAAGATGTAGGGTCATCAAGATTGGGACCATACTATCCAACAATAGTAAAACAGGCACCCATAATTACCACAGAAGCTATAACCCATCTTCCCGCAGGGTCGACTTTAAACTCTAATACCCTGGCCCTAAGCTGCTTTCTGAAAATCAGTGACACACCTCGGGAAGTCATAGATTGTGAGGTTGATATCATAAAATCAATCCATTTATTCTTTTTAACCAAGGTATCAATTTCAGACTGGATCAAATGTGTCTCTTGAAGGATGATGACCTGGGCATCAGAGTCCCGGAGATACTGCATCAATATTCTAGCCCTAGGATTAGTACGCAGCCCATTGACATTCCAAGACATAATCTTTAAACTAGCCATCACCACTGAACCAGAGCACAACCAGTCTTGCCTTTATAATGCGACCAGATATATACTGACCCACCTCCACAAGAAAACTCGCAGTACAACATGAGAAACTTTAAAAAACCTACAGAAAATAGAAAAGATGGCTGATGAGGAATTTTTAAATTTTGCCCGTGAACCCCCCCACCCGCCCTTCACCCTCCCCATGGAGAACCCGTGGTGTATCTAACCGGATCAAGTCCAGTAGATGGCACACCTACCTCAGGCTCCCGTTACACCCCCCCCCCCCGAACTCACAGCTAAAAGGTAAAGAAAAAAAAAAAAAGAAGTGATCCCACTTATAACAGTGTACTCTCTTTTTTTTTTTTTGTATTTTTTTTTTCTCTTTTCTTTATCTTCTTTTCCCCTTTCTTTTCCTTTCCTCCCCTTTCTCCTACTCCTTTCCTTCCCTGAAAATAAAAGAAGAGAAATAGATTTTTTTTTTTTTCTCTCTTCCTCTTTCCTTCTCATTCTTTTTTTTTTTTCCTAAATATGCTACAATCCCTGTGAGCGACCATAAGGCAGTAAAAGGACCTAAACTCCAAAAGAAAAAAGCAAGTTAAGTGCTATTACCGGATGACTTATTGCCTATCTCCAAAAGGAATTCATCGGCAGCTTCGATTGACCTAATGTTTACCATTTTATTATTATACATGACCTTCAGAGAGGCCGGGAACACCAATTGAGCAGAAGCGCCCAACTTCCTAAAGGACTCCAGCTGCCTTCCAAACTCCCATTGCCTCTCAAGTGTGACCCTAGAAAGATCAGATCTGATGAGGAAAGTAAACCCCTTACCAGGTAGGGACTTCTGTTTAAGAGCTGCATTCAGTATCTGCTCTTTGAGAGTGTATGTAAGGAAATTAACAAGGATTTTACGCGGCTTTTGCCTTTGTGGGTTCTGTTTGAATGGTTCCCTATGGACCCTCTGAATGTCGGTTGCTAGCTGCTCCAGGGATTGACCCAGACATAAACCTTCCTTCAAAAGGCAAACAATAAACTGCTTAACATCTGCCCCCTCAGACCCCTCCGGAACATTAAGAATACGAATGTTACATCTTCTTGCGTTGTTTTCTAAAACCTCCATCCTGTCCAGCAAGGCCTGATCATCTCTTTTAAGTTTAGTAATGTCCTCCTCTGTCTTAACTAGATGTACCGACATTATAGCTAGTTTTTCCTCCAAGACTTCTGTCCTTGTTGACAGCCCATCGATCTTATTATCCAATGATTGACAATAATCGCGAATCTCCTTCTGCATAACTGAGGATTGCTCAAACCCTTTTTTTATGTCCTGAGACAAGGTAGTGAGCATCGCAAATAAAGTGGCTGCCGAGATGTTTTCTGGTGTTGCTTCTTCACAAGGTGGAATGGAAGGTGCAAGAACAGGGACAGATGTTGCCAAAGATAGCTCGAGAGACGGCTCCAATACAGTAGCCCCCCCGGAAACGGAGTGGGTAAGACCACCTTCACTAGCTGCTGCAACGTCGCCCCTCATGTTAGAACTAATAGGTGTTGCCTGGCCTCCCGCCATTTCACAAGACAAAACTCCACTCTTGGATATAATAATAGGTGGGGAAGGTACGGGAAGTACAGGAGCAACTGAGACAGCTGGCGCTGCCTCCCTTACAGTCATCACGGAGTCACCAGGAACCGAAAGGGTTGGCACAACAACTAAAGGGGCGAGGGTTGAGAGAGATGATGGAGTTGAAGTAGGGTAAAACATTTGAGCTGAATCATTTGGTGTGGTCATTGCCTTGGATTCCACAAGGCGCAAGACCTGTGGAACAACTTTGAAGTATGACCGAAGAGATGGTGTAATTTTAGATGTAGCCTCGACTCCAGCAACAGGATTACGTGTTACTTTCCCTCTGGTGCCCCTTGATTTCACCTCCTTGGATAGATAGGAGGAGGTTCTCTTACCTAGTTGGGGTGGAATAACGGCACCAGACGAATTAGAGCCGCTAACAACCCCCCTCGTAGGCACTCTAGCCTGCTCCTTACCTCGTCCTCGACCAGATGTCCCACCTCTCCCCTTACCTCTGGACGTTTGATAGTGTTGGTGCAAACCTTCAGAATCTTTTGATAGCCCACACTGAGGTAAGACTGAGGCTGATTCCTGTGTGCTTGTATCGCTGTAACCATCCGCTGCCGTCGTAACCGCTTCAGTATTCTCAGCTGTTACCTGAGAAGAGTCTTCCAAATGGTGAACAAGGCTGTCTCCAACACACACAGCACGCACCAAACTGCGCGCTCTCCTGCCGCGCCGCAGCTCCAGGGTGGCTGAGGACCACGACCACCGGACCAGTGAACAGCCGATGTAAGAGGAAGATCCACGGCAGCCAGGAGTACCAGCTGCACCTCCAAAAGTACCAAAAGCGTCACCAGCCGGGATTTTGCTACCAGAGCAGCAAGGCATAGAGAGAAGACAGATCCGCACCAAAGGGAGGAATTAGGACCCAGGCAGTCAGCAGACCGCGGCCACCGCACGTAGCACACAGAGGAAAACCAGCAAGACTCCGAGAAAAAAACTGCCAAAACCGAGGGGACAGACACAGGCACAATACACCGGTAAGAGATTCAAAACACTAAATTAGTGTCCGCCATCGGCAGCCATCGGTAACTCAGGCGGGGAAATCGAGGGAGCCGGGGGAAGCGAGGAAACGGGAGCCCGAACTCACGGAGCACCACGGCAGATCAGCCGTCTGCCGCCATGTTCTCCCGCAATACTTACTCTTAGTAAAATAAAATGCTCCATGTTTTTTTAATATTATTTTTAAGTTTGACTGTTTGGTATAGTTGTATTAATCACACCAACAGATACAGCTTTAATTGGGCCGGGTCCTGCCGGTGCTCACCAACGTTAGCTCTAAAAAGCTGGTCCCGAAACAAGTGCATATGCACTGTGATTTACTTCCAGCCACACCTTACATCACTCCAGCATCTCTGCCCATGTCCGCTGGCAAAACGGAAAACAAACCCCGACAACGTCAACTGAAAAGGAAACTAAAAATGCTCTACCGTATTTTATAATAACACCAGCTTTAATTAGCCCGGGTCCTGCCGGTGCTCACCATTGTTAGCTCTAAAAAGCTGCTCCCGAAACAAGTTGATGCACTGCGATTACCTTCAAGCCACACCTTACATGACTCCAGCATCTCTGACCATGCCTGATTGCAAAACGGCAAAACAAACCCCGACAACATCAACAGAAAAGGAAACTAAAAATGTTCCACCATGTTTTTAATAACACCAGCTTTAATTGGCCCGGGTCCTGCCGGAGCTCACCATCATGAGCTCTAAAAAGCTGGTGCCAAAACAAGTTCATATGAACTGCGATTTACTTCCAGCCACACCTTACATGACTCCAGCATCTCTGCCCATGTCCGCTGGCAAAACGGAAAACAAACCCCGACAACGTCAACAGAAAAGGAAACTAAAAATGCTCTACTGTATTTTTTAATAACACCAGATTTTATTGGCCCGGGTCTTGCCGGTGCTCACCATCGTTAGCTCTAAAAAGTGTATATGCACTGCGATTTATTTCCAGCCACACCTTACATGACTCCAGCATCTCTGCCCATGTCCACTGGCAAAACGGAAAACAAACCACGACAATGTCAACAGAAAAGAAAACTAAAAAGGCTCTACCGTATTTTTTAATAACACCGGCTTTATTTGGCCCGGGTCATGCCGGTGCTCACTATCGTTAGCTCTAAAAAGCTGGTGCCGAAACAAGTGCATATACACTGTGATTTACTTACAGCCACACCTTACAAATCTCCAGCATCTCTGCCCATGTCCGCTGGCAAAAGGGAAAACAAACCCCAACAAAGTGAACAGAAAAAGAAACTAAAAATGCTCTAACGTATTTTTTTAATAACACCTGCTTTAATTGGCCGGGTTCCTGCCGGTGCTCACCATCGTTAGCTCTAAAAAGCTGGTGCCGAAACAAGTACATAGGCACTGCGATTTACTTCCAGCCACAACTTACATGACTCCGGCATCTCTGCCCATGTCTGCTGGCAAAATGCAAAGCAAACCCCAACAACTTCAACAGAAAACGAAACTAAAAACACTCTACCGTATTATTCAATTATTAACATGCAATGTTTAATATTAGTAAAATAAAATGCTCCCTGTTTTTTAATATCATTATTATGTTTGACTGTTGGAATTAAAGTCATACTGCAGTTACTATCAGGATAATTCATCACATATGCTCGTTAAAACATAAACAAAGGCACAGGGCTTTTTTAGGTCGGAATTGAAGTGAAACTGCAGTTAAGATAAGGATAATTGCTAACAGATGCATGCTGAAACAGAAACAAAGCCACAGAGCTTCTTTAGGTCAGAATGGAAGTCAGACTGCAGTTACAATAAGGATAATTTCTAACAGATGCATGTCTCTGTAAATAGGGTCCATCACACGCTACACAGTGTGATGGCCAAAATAAATACTCACTAATTGAAATCGCTAGGAGAGAAGGGAGGGACTTTTACAACCCAACACCAATACAAAGGCTACATTTTTGAATGGCACAGCCAACAACCAATAGAAAGCTGTTAATTTTTTAATACACATAGAATACAATACAACAGGTCTCGCAGACAGCGCAAGCACTGTCTAGGCTCGACCTAAAAACATGTGTCTTTGTGTAGCGGAACTAGGGCTCATTTAAAAGCACTCACATGAGTTGTTGTTATTATCAGCCCTTTTAAACGGCAGGAGTGTGGTGCAAACAGTGATACAGTAAATACTTTCATTTTAAAATTTCCACACAGAAATACCAATAAAATAAAATATGTTGTTTTGCGAAACAGAGCCTAACTATGTCGCACATCAATACTTAATTTTCACTAGGTACCCTTGTTATTTATCTTACACTTTCATTACTTAGTCCAGCATTTTGTTAACTTTCCCAGACTGCACGCATTGAAGGCGTGCTTTTTTACTTCTAGAGCAATTAATTCCATATTAGCTTTTAGGGTGAGCACATATTTATTTATGCTTTTCATTCACTTACTCTGCCAACAAACATTTGTTCGCATGTTGGCAGCTTAGTCTTTTTGAAAGCATCTTTGTGTGCCTTTTGCACATATCTACCAGTTTTAAAGGTGAACTTAGAGGCATCAGTTAACATTTTAAACAAGATGAAATGCAAAAGTTTTTACAAATGGAAGAGCAGGAACACATATACTAGAAACTACCGCCTAGATTATATAAGGGTTGCATTGTTGCATGTCCAAAGCTGACAACTTTAAAACTCGGAAACCAGGTTAACATCAAAGAGCGGCCTACCATCCTGTCTTTTTGGTCAAATGACTTAATCTCACTGTACCAACAATTAAAAATGTTTGTTTGTGTAACGTAACTGGAGCTCAGGTTACCACGCTCCTGTACCACTGGGTGAAGTTCACGCTATAATAAAAATGTAAATACAACAAAACCAAAAACATGTGACATGTAACCTTCACTGGTGCACCTTTTTGGGAACTATGCTTTTAATGTGCATGCTTTTATACGCTTTTGGGGATCTGAATCCTTTCAAATAAAATTGAGTTGTTTAAAGCATGCTGGCAAGCTGCATACATTTACTAGGAAAACACATGCTTGATTTATCTGCTTTCTGTAGGCATACATTTGAAGCGTGTGTTTTAATGTTATTATTAAAGGCCAGCGCTTACATTTACTAAAGGTTACACGGTTGCACACGTGCCTGTGGGCAATGTTGCACTCTTGTTTTTCTAGACAGCATGATGGACTTGAAAATAATGGCGCGCTTTATTTGAGCATTAGTTACATTACACAATGACATGTTAATTTTTTTTCTAGGCATTGGGAGATTAAGTAATTTGACCAGATTCACAGGTTGTTAAGTCAATGTCAAGACTCTAACCTGGTTCCACTACTTCAAGGTTGGCAGCTTTGGCCGTACGCCATGTCTGAGCCATTTTACTCTTACTTCGAGCTCTGTTTTCTTCAGCTGTCTGACTGAGGGCGCTTTAAGCACATCATGCAGAGGTGTAGCAAGGATCCATGTGCCTGCTGGGGCACCTGTTCATCTCTAAAAATATGCTGACCTCCAGCAGTTGTTACACTTGTTAACACTGTCTGGGCATAGGTCGCAGCTCATTAGTACGAGTTCGACACCCAAATAAGGCAACAAAAAGGATACCAGTCAACCTTTACAAAGGGGATTCCACTGCGCGTCACTACATTTCTAGTAACCTTTGAACCGTGTGGGCTAGTAACTTTTTTAAAAAAAATCTGCAGATCATGCATCTGATGATGGACTAGGTGGCAAATGCAGCAAATCCATAATTGTGTGAAAAATGCCATTACTGCACAAATTGCTTTTCTTAATAAACAAGTCATAACACTTTTATGAAGTTTCTTTAGCTTATATTGCACAACTGGTCATCAAGCTAAAATTTACAACCAAAAAAAGTTTGATTAATCACATAGATGAAATCTGTTCTTTTTGAAACACATCCCATTTCCCGTAAAGAACACAGGCTGCATTTTAAATAAAAGCAAACATAGACATGGTGGTCTGCTGTCCACAGCAGGCCACCATCCCTGTGTTTTTAGCGAATCCCAATGGGTCGCAAATTGCGACCTACCTCATGAATATTAATTAGGTAGGTCAATTGCATGTACATCTTTAGACTATGGATACGAGTGTCGTGCATCAGCATTCTTAATGTTTTTATGGAGTATATACCTTGATTTTTTAATTGTATTTGTTCATATATCTCTTTATGATTTATTTACCTTTTGCAATTTAGTATGATGCATTGTCGGTTACTTAGTGATAAATAAAAATCTGAAATATCTGTTCCTGACAGCATCTTAGGTCCATCTATGTATTTGGGAACAACGGAAGTTGAGCCCCCATCATACAGGAAGCACTTTTGCACTTTAAGATTAGGAGTGCAATATGTTAAGAATTGTTTCCTGCATTTGTGAAACACTTTGCAGTTTAGGATTTAGAATGCAATAAATAAAAAACTACCTCATGTATTGGCTCTTCCTGTGGAAGCATTAAGTGCTTTCCTTGATCGAGGGTGCAGTGAATTGGAACTTATCTGAGTACAATGAAAGTTGAACCCCCCTCATACCACAACAACTTTGCACCTTGGATTAGAGGTACAATGAGCCAAGAATTATTTGATTCATTTGCACTTTTTGCTGAAACACTTTACATTCTAAGATTTGGAGTGCGATAATTGAAAAATGTTTCTATGCATTTTCATGTTCTGCTGAAACCTCCTCCCCAAGGGTTCCACTGGGCCTATAATAGCTTGGGAAGGGAGGTCCCCACAGACTAATAAAGCTTGGGGGCCACATGGCCCCCTCCCCTTAAAAAAACGGCCCGATAGGATGGGGTCCCCCCGGGAAAAATACGACTTGGGAAGAGGGGCCACTTAGACCTCCTCTTCTTAAAAACCAGGATCTGGGGTCCCTATAGCCTAATAAGGTTTGGGGAGAGGGGCTATGTGGTCTCCATTCTCTTTTAAAAGCATAAGGCCCTGTGGCAAACCCCACACCACTTAATGCCATCTGCAGAGCTAGCTATAACTTGCGCCTTCGCCATGCACTGTTTATGACCTCACATAGTCCATCACTCATAACGTTCTATGACATCATTTATGACATCACTAATGACATCATCTAAGCTTCTTTTGTGAACAGTGCCCTATAAATGGGTATAGCATTAAAGCTATGAAAATAAGTGCAAATAGCTTAAAATAATTTAAAGCATCATTACTGCTATTATACATACAACCACCATAGGTAAAGCAAGCTTGTGTTGAGTGCTATATACTATAGAATTCATGGGTGGCTGAGTTCCTGTTGATTATGAAACACAGATGAAAGGGTACCCTATCCTGCACATGGTGTTCATCTGTATACAACTGTTCAGCGAAAGCCAAGTTTCTCCAGATACTGAAGCCCTGTCACATAACTAATGCACTATTACAGACAGTCTTTACCTGTATCAAACCCCTGACAGTCACTGAACCTACATTGAAGAGTGAAGTGGAAATAAGTTCAAACGTTGGGACTGGTAACACAGTTTACTCTATAGAGAGAGTTTAGTCTGATGCACACTGTTTGCAGACAGTGAAACCCTCACGAGAAATAGACAACAGAATATTAAAAAGTGTCTACTGAGAACAATGTACACTTTATGCAAAACGTGTCCTAAGAGTGACTGTTCACTTAAAATAATCAAAGCCCAAAGATGTTGAAGATCATACCACCTCTAGCCTTCATACTGTGGTGAAAATGTGACAGATAGCCAATCTTCTGAAGCAAAACAGGCACATGTGCATAGGCTAGTACCTGGTTCACACAGTCTTCTATTTTAAGTAGAAACTGTCATGCTGAGACGATTCTGTCCAATAACTGAAGGCTGTTTACAATGCTTAGTATGTAGTGCATGGACGTTTTTCCCAGCTAGAAACTTTTTCTGCAGTACCAAAAAACTTGTGTGAAATATAATGAACATAAGTCGTCAACTGTCATCTGCACACAGAGTTACTCTACATTTAGATTTATAATGTGGTCAATACCTCTACACACCTTTGGTACATTAATAGGACATGCAGTTTGTAAACACTTACACCAATCAGCTGGACACAGGCTGTACAAAATTAGGTAGAAAAGTAATATGGTAGTTACCAGCCATGATGTAAACTGTAAAAAAAACGTGCACACTCATTGGTTGATGACATGAAGTATTCCATCAATGATGTCATATGAGATGTCATCAGTGATGTGATAAATGATGTCATAGAACATGTCATGAGTGTTGTAATATGTGAGGTCTTAAGCAGTGCATGTAGGGGGCACAAGTTATAGTTAGCTCTGCTAACTATAGTGGTGAATTTCTGTGTTTTTTAATGCAAAACACCATTTTTTTCACTGACATATTCACTTAACTATAATGTTAACTTTAATCTTTATTTGTTTCTGTGAATATATATATATATATATATATATATATATATATATATATATAAATATATATAAATATATATAAATATATATATTACCTACTGGCGGTCGCCAGTAGGTAGATATAGTTAGGACCTATTTTCCATAGGAAGTCCGCAACATTCTATTTGGAATAACGTTGGCGCCGATTGACGAATCTTCGCGAAATTTTCCAAACTTTTGGCCAGCTCCGAGCTGCTCCTATCCTGAAAGTTTCACGGTGATTCGTCAAGCGGGGGCCGAGAAAAAAGGGGGGTCCCAAAACGCATTTTCCCCATGCATTTTCCCATAGGACCTGTTGACGCAGCTACAGCCTGAACTGCTGAACGGAATTACATCAAATTTGGCAAAGAGGTAGTCCTCAGTTCACACTCGTGCCTTTTGCTTAAATGGTGTAAATCCGTTCAGTAGTTACTGAGAAAATGACAGTTAAATGTACATATATATCTATGGCCTCGGAGGATCCGCGCACCCTCCCCGCACCCAGCGCGCACCCTGCCGTGCACGAGCTGAATGCTAATTGGCTGCCAACACTCTGAATCAGGAAGTGTTGGCAGCCATCTTGTGCCTCGGTAGAACCGAGGCACAAGAAAACCGAAAAAAAGGCACAAAACGCGACAAGGGGGCAGGGTAGAAACACCCTGACCCCCAGGCCTGCTCAGGGGGTCCCACAAGGGGGCTCCCGCGCTTCGTTTACTATTAGCCCCCGGGGGCACTTTTTTATAGTAATGGTGCGTTTTAAGTTGGAGAATTAATTCCTCTTCAATCCTGAGGGTCCCTGGGGACCAACTAGCCCACCAGGTATCTCCAGTAAGCGCCACGGAGCTGTGTTGCAGAGTGTTGTAAAAAGGGGCGTGGCCTCTGAATACCTCTCTGCAATGCAGCTCCCTGGCGTATACTGGAGGTACCTGGTGGGCTAGTTGGCCCCCAGGGGACCTCAGGATTGAAGAGGAATTAATTCCCCAACTTAAAACGCGCCACAGGGCGTGTTTGCACACGTCACCTCAGGCCCTTCCCCCTTCCTTCACCATTGTACAAATATTCCTCTAAAATCAGCCGAACTACGAATTACAATTTACTCCCCTGTAATCAGGAGAGAACCCAGGGCTGCATCTTTTAGCCCAGCACTGACCCTGAAAAGTAATTCTAAGCGTACTTACCACTAACTTGTATTTCCTTCCATAGGAATCCATTGTGTGGTTTTCAGCAGAAAATTTTCTAGGTGTCCATTTTTGAAACGTACAAATATTCCTCTAAAATCAGCCGAACTACGAATTCCGATTTACTCACTTGTTATCAGGAGAGAACCCAGTGCTGCATCTTTTAGCCCAGCACTGACCCTGAAAAGTAATTCTAAGCGTACTTACCAGTAACTTGTATTTCCTTCAATAGGAATCCATAGTGTGGTTTTCAGCAAAAAAATTTCTAAGTGTCCATTTTTGAAATGTACAAATATTCCTCTAAAATGAGCCGAACTACGAATTCCGATTTACTCACCTGTTATCAGGAGAGAACCCAGGGCTGCATCTTTTAGCCCAGCACTGACTCTGAAAAGTAATTCTAAGCGTACTTACCAGTAACTTGTATTTCCTTCCATAGGAATCCATTGTGTGGTTTTCAGCAGAAAAGTTTCCAAGTGTCTATTTTCACAAAATAAAAATATTCCTAAAAAATCGTCTGTATGACCTAAACATATTCTTTCAACTGTTTACAGGAGGTTGGCTAGTGCTGGATCCAGGATCCACCACTTTGTAAGAAAAAGTAACGATAACACTACTTACCTGCTAAGTGAATTGTCTGCCATAGGATAACATTGGTGATTCTATGTGAAAAACTTTCTGTGTCAACTTTCAAAATACAATAATATTCCTTAAAAAGAACTACTGTAACCAAAACACTTTTACTCAACTGTTTACAGGAGATGTCCAAGGACTGAATCTAGGATTCAGTCCTGTGGTTAGAAAAGTAATCCATAAAGTAACTAATTGCATTTAACTAGACATTCACATTGAGCTCAATGTTGCTTTGTGTTTGAAATTGTGTTGCCCATTGCAACAACTGTAACTACTGTATTTAAAAGTCTGTTGCCTGTTTGCCAAGTATTTAAACTAAAGTAATTAATTCTGAGAAAGTATATTTTGTATTGTAATGTATAATGTAATTATAATGTAATTAAAAAAAATATACCTAAAAATAAATAGTTTAAAAAATGCAGTATATCAGTATAAAAAAACCAGTATAACAATTAATACATTAAAAATTGTCATTTACAAAACCTTTGAAACTCACTGAAAAAACCATAAGTTTCAGCCCTGATATAGTTAGGAATTAGCATTTAAAAAACCTTTGAAATTCACTGAAAAAACCATAGGTTTCAGGCCTGATATAGTTAGGAATTAGCATTTAAAAAACATTTGAAATTCACTGAAATAAACATAGCTTTCAGGCCTGATATAGTTAGGAATTAGCATTTAAAAAAACTTAAAAATTCACTGAAAAAACCATAGGTTTTAGGGGTGTTATAGTTAGCTGTCATTTGAGATGTCATCAGTGATGTCACTGACCATGTCATGAATGATGTAATATGTGACATCATCACCAGTGGATTGCGGGCGCGCGAGATGTAGTTAGTACAACTAACTATATCGGAGGAATTTCAATGGTTTTGTTCGAGTGAAATGTCCAGCTAACTATAACACCCCTAAAACCTATGGTTTTTTCAGTGAATTTCTAAGGTTTTTTAATTGCTAATTCCTAACTATATCAGGCCTGAAACCTATGGTTTTTCAGTGAATATATATATATATATATATATTCACTGAAACAACCATAGGTTTCACACACGTTATAGTTACGAATTAGCATTTAAAAAACCTTGCAAATTCACTTAAAAAACCATAGGTTTCACACATGTTATAGTTAGCTGGACATTTCACTCGTAAAAAACCAATGAAATTCCCCCGTTATAGTTAGTGCAGGCAACTATAACTCACGCAACCGCAATCCTCTGCTGATGACGTCAGATATTACATCACTGTATTTAGACACTTATTTACCCATGTCTTCTTCCATTAATCTTTAGCTATACATATATTACAAATATTTATTTTTCATAAAGACACATATGTTTTTTTACGAGTGAAATGTCCAGCTAACTATAACATGTGTGAAACCTATGGTTTTTTAAGTGAGCACCCACGATTCGCCGTGCGCGTACCGTGCGCGCACCTCGCGATTTAAAAATAAATAAATGTTTTTTTCGCCCTTGGGGGTCCTACTGTGACCCCCTGACCAAGGCTAGGGGGTCAGGAACTGTCCACTCGGCCCCCTTTTCAAGTTCTCCACCTTTTTTCTTCACCCCCTCAGACAGCGAGAGACAAAATGGCGGCCGACACTTCCTGGTTTCGACCGATTTGAATGTTTACCGACATCTAACAACCAATCAGAATTGCGCTCGCGCACGGCAGGCTGCGCGCACAGTGCGCGCACGGTGCGCGCGTATAGATATTGATATGCTTTTAAATGCTATTTTCTCAGGAAATACTGAACAGATTTACACCAGACCTGCAAAAGGCACTTCCTTGACCTTATGGCTACCTCTCTCCCAAATTTCACGTAATTCTGTTCAGCCGTTCGGGCTGTAGCTGCGACTAAAGGTCCTATGGAAAAATGCATGGGGAAAATGCGTTTTGGGACCCCCCCTTTTTCTCGGCCCCTGCTTGACGAATTACCCCGAGACTTTCAGGGTAGGAGATGAACGGAGCGCCCCATTAGTTTTGAAAATTTTGCGAGGATTCGTCAACCGGCGCCAAAGTTATTCAAAATAGAATTTTGAGATTTCCTATGGAAACTAGGTTGTAACTATAACTATCTACTGGCGACCGCCAGTAGATAATATACATATATACATATAATATGAATATATATATATCAAAGAAATACCCTTTCAGGCATAGAGTGACGAATAAATTATGCAAAAAAGAAGCAGAGAACTCTGGGTAGTTCTCAAGTTTAGGTGGAAAGCAGCTCCTGTATGGAGCCCTCTCAACACCAGCGACACTCTAGATCTGCTCACCTCAAATGTCTGTTTTTCTATCAAAATCTTTAAGCATAGGATTAGCACAGTGCCATCCACACCGAGATAGAAAAGGACAAAGTCTTTTGCCATTTGTACAGCAAAGTCTTTAAGCATAGGACTAGCACAGTGCTGTCCTTGCCGAGCTGTAAAATGACAAAAGCCAATTACCACTCCAGGCACAGTATTACAGCTTTGAGTTGGTAAAATACCAATCAAGCCAACCTGAAATGAGTAAAAGCAACCCCTGGCACAGTGTTTCGCTCTAATTAGAGCTCTTCAGAGAGGTATAGCTTTGTCCAGACACAAGGGAGCACCCAATATAAGTCAAAGAAATACCCTTTCAGGCATAGAGTGACGAATAAATTATGCAAAAAAGAAGCAGAGAACTCTGGGTAGTTCTCAAGTTTAGGTGGAAAGCAGCTCCTGTATGGAGCACTCTCAACACCAGCGACACTCTAGATCTGCTCACCTCAAATGTCTGTTTATCTATCAAAATCTTTAAGCATCGGATTAGCACAGTGCCATCCACACCGAGATAGAAAAGGACAAAGTCTTTTGCCATTTGTACAGCAAAGTCTTTAAGCATATATTTATATATAGATATATATATATTACCTACTGGCGGTCGCCAGTAGGTAGTTATAGTTAGGACCACGTTTCCATAGGAAATCCGCAACATTCTATTTTGAATAACTTTGGCGCCGGTTGACGAATCCTCGCGAATTTTTCAAAATAGGTGGGGCGCTACGCTCCGCTCCTACCCTGAAAGTCTCGGGGGGATTCGTCAAGCGGGGGCTGAGATAAAAGGGGGGTTCCAAAACGCGTTTTTCCCATGCATTTTTCCATAGGACCTTTAGACACAGCTACAGCCCGAACGGCTGAACAGAATTACTTGAAATTTGGCAGAGAGGTAGTCCTCAGGTCAAGGAAGTGCCTTTTGTAGGTTTGGTGTAAATCTGTTCAGTAGATTCTGAGAAAATAGCATTTAAATCAATATATATATCTGAGCCAGCTTACGGTGCGCTTACGGTGCACTTACCGTACGCGTACGGTGGCATGCGCGAGCGCGATTCTGATTGGCCCTTAGATCTTAGTAAACATTCGAATCGGTCGAAACCAGGAAGCGGCGGCCGCCATTTTCTCTCTCGCACTCTGACAGGGGGTTGAAAAACCAAGTGCAAAAACATGTAAAGGGGCTGTTTACACAGCTCCCAAGCCCCTAGCCATGTCGAGGGAGTCCCCAACGATCCCCCAAGTGAAAAAAGGCAATTTTAATTTTTTCGAAAATTTCGCCGATTACGCTTACCGTACGCGTACGGTAAGAAATAATAATAAAAAAAATAAAAATATCCACATTTTCCCCCCCCCCCGTGTGCAAAAGATGCTTGAAGGGCACCTTTTGTGCATGGCTCAATAGAGCTAAACAAAACATATATTTTACCTGTCACAACGATGCTCATCATATGTCCTCCATGTGGGCACGGTGCGCGAAGCGCATCGTGCGTTCATGGCCCATCTAGCGTAACGTGGGCACGCGTTGCGCGAAGCGCACCGCGTGCTCAATGTGCGTGCACGGTGCGCGAAGCGTTAAGTGGGCGCGCACGCCACAAATGGCGTAAAGTAACTTAGCATTTAAAAAAACGTACAAATTCACTGAAAAAACCGTAGGTTTCACACACGTTATAGTTAGGAATTAGCATTTAAAAAACCTTGCAAATTCACTGAAAAAACCATAGGTTTTACACATGTTATAGTTAGCTGGACATTTTACTGATAAAAAACCAATGAAATTCCCCCGTTATAGTTACTGTAGGCAACTATAACTCACGCGACCGTAATCCTCTGCTGATGACATATGTGTCTTTATGAAAAAAAAATATTTGTAATATATGTATAGCTAAAATTTAATGGAAGAAGACATGGGCAAATAAGTGTCTAAATACAGTATTAGCATCAGCAGAGGATTACGGTCGCGTGAGTTATAGTTGCCTACAGTAACTATAACGGGGGAATATATATATATATATATATATATATATATATATATATATATATATATATATATATGGGAGAGAACGATTGACACAAAATTGAAGACACCACTCCCGGTGAGTAAACCCATTTATTCTGAGGGTTACACGAACCTTCTGCCAGACACACACAGAGCACAAATATTCAGCCAGACGCATTTTGGGCATTTCCCGCCCTTGTTCACTGGCCCCAGAACACTCGACAACAAGCGGACCACCTGCACACAGTTAAATATCCCGCCTAGTGGGCGAGTGTGCGAGTGCATCATGGTCCTTGTAGTCCACTTTCAAAATAAAACCCCTGTGGGTGCCGCTGAATATCTGAAATAAAACATCCTCCCCATGTGGGCATGCTTGCAGTGTACAGGGTGTATACTGGCATGGACTTGATGCCCTGCACTCTGCGAGCATGCCCACATGTATATATATATACGTGAAAGAATTGGAACAAACGAAAATCACAGAGATAAATAAATAATGGGAGATGACGACACTAAACAACTATCTAGAATGCAAGAGAATACAGAGGGGCTTACGGATCTCTGTGCTTCCAACCCTTAGCGAACTAGACCTGGACCTCTCAAAACAATGGCAGGAAGACACAACGGAATGCTCCAATAAGTTAATGCACACATTGATCACACATGCAGACAGAAAATTAACGAAAGCTGTCACAAGGATTAAGGAACTCAAAGACATCCTGAAAACTATGTAGGACAGAGAAGATGTAAAAAGTGCATTACAAAAAATGGAAAAGAAACTGGAAAGAGGAAGTTGAACAAAAGAAAGGTAAAAAGTTGAACAGAAATAAGAGAGACTATGCTTACAGGTCGGATATACACGTTTGCGACAAAATACGACTACCTGTATGCTAAACAGACTGCAGTCATTACCACCACCGATATTAGATCAGCAGCCTCTAGTGTAGAGAGCTCCGAAGTGAGTTCAGGGGACGAGGAGTCATTCACATACCTCCCCCGACTGGTTTTCTCAGGGGAAATGAGGCTCTTTCAGATGAAAACAAGACAGAAAGGAAGAGGTAAAGTAAATACAACCCAGGAGAACCGGGCAAAACAAGAAGAAGTACGAAAAGAGGAAGAGGAGCACAAAACAAAAAGCGTAGTAACAGCAGAAGCATGAGATAACAATCATCAATCTATCTCTAAAAACAATTGATTAAAATCATAGGACCCTTCTAAATAAGGGACTTAGTTTCTGTCTAAGAGCTGGATTTAAGTTTGTAAATACAAGAATGGACTTTTATAAATTCACAAGGAAAGTGAAACTTAAAGAAATACTATGCAGCAAAATGCAAAGAATGGGAAAATAAGGCTATTAAAACCAAGCCTTATGCAAAACCTTCCAGTATTACTATGAATGATTTGAGAACACTACAATCGCAGACGAGTCTGGAAAGAGAAGCATCGGGCCTGAAAGTCCACCAATTGAACTGTTATTGGAAAGGGATCTCTGTGGTTTTCTGAAAATTCCGACAGACATGACATCCAGGAGTGAATGTAAACCAAAGTTCAAATTTTGCCCCCAATTACCTGTTGGCAACAAGATCAACCTGTTTTATGAAATTGTGACAAATGAATTGGAGAACATGGTGCTAACAGAAACCATTAGACCTCATAAAAGAAGGGAAATTGGCACACAAAATGTAACCAAGAAGGAATGGGAAGCTTTGAGGGATTTGCAATATGATAAAAACATCATCATGAAACCCAGTGACAAAGGGGGCAATATTGTAATTATGAGTACACAACAGTACTTAGCAGAAGCTTACAGACAACTCAGCAACAAAAAACATTACAGAAAACCCTCTTGGCAATCTAATCCAAGAACACCCGGCTCAGTACGCCCAAAAATTAAAAGGTTGGCATGAGAGAGGACTCATAGATATAGATGAATACAACTATCTGAATACATCACATCTTATTACACCAACAATTTCCTTTCTACTGATCTAAACAACCCACCGGGCAGGCCGGTAGTGAGTTCAATTGGTGCCTGGTTGGAAAACACTTCAAGATTTATAGACATATTCCTCTTTCCCTACGTCAAGGACCTCCCACCCTATCTACGTGACTCACAGGACTTACTTAACAGAATCAATGATCTCCCATGAAACAAAACTACTTGATGGCCACTGTGGATGTGGTTTCACTGTATACCTCAATTCAACATTATGATGGTATGGAAGCATGCAGATATTTTTTGAGAGCTTGTTTAGTTTCCCTATTGGAACACTCAGACATGTTAATGGAAATGATAGACTTCTGTTTACATCACGTCTTCATTTTCAAAAACAAGTTTTACTTACTAACCCAGGGGAACGCCAAGGGGACATCTTTTGCCCCGACCTATGCGAACCTACTCATGGCTGGGGCATTGGGATGCTGAAACATTCTGAAGTGAACAAAATAAGAGTAAAATGGAGCAGATGGTACTGTGGGTTCGCTTCGTAGATGACCTCTTCCTAATTTGGGAAGGGGAGAAGCTGGATATGGAAAATTTTCTGAAATCACTAAACCAGAATACATTTAATCTTCAATTCACATTTGATATTCAGGAGCAAGAGATCAATTTTCTGGACACCACAGTTTACATTAAGGACAAAAGATTCTGCAGTGCACTGTAAGTGAAATCCACAAGTACCAACAGTATACTCCACACCAACAGCGGACATCTCTTACATCTGAAATGGAGTGTTCCATACGGAGAGTTCCTGAGAGTCAACCGATGTTGTTCAGAGGAGGATGACTTCAACAAAGAATCAAAGATTCTTGATCAGAGGTTACCCGGAAACAGTTCTAAAAGATGCCTTAAACAGAGCCACAGCGAAAAAACAGGAGACACTACTTATACCGAATTTTGAGCCAGACCAAGCTAAAGGAAAGAACGATTAAGATGTAAGGTTCATTACCAATTACAATACATCCAGTGGCCAAGTAAGAAACATACTTAGGAACAATTGGTAGATCCTATTAATGGCTGAAGATCTGAAGAAGATATTACCAGAAAAACCAAACGTCACCTACAGTAAAGCACCATCACTGGGGGATCTTCTGAATAGCTCACACCTCAAACTGATTGCTCCTCAAACCAACACAATGACATGGCTCTCCATTCCCACTAGAGGCTTCTTCAAATGCACCAAGTGCAAGGCCTGCAGACATGGCATAAACAATGACGAATATGAAACCATCTATGGTACAACAAACAGGATACAGGAGAAAATCACCTGCGGTATAGAGTCAGTTGTATATGTCCTAGAATGTGGCATCAAATACGTGGGCAGTACCATCAACAAACTCAAGCTCCGTATACTACAACATCTGAGGGCAATCGTAAATAAGGACTACCAATATGCCATGGCGATGCACATATGGGAAAAACTTGACGAGAAAACCAAAAACATGAAATACTATGGTGTCAAACATGTACAGAAGAAGCCATGAGGAGGCAACACGGAATTAGAGCTACGTCGTGAAGAATCTAAAAAGATTCTTCTACTAGGCACAGACTCCCAATGGGCTAAATAATGATGCTAAACTATACATCCTCATTTAAAACAATTTGGGCAGCATGGGGTCTCCTAGCATCTTGAGATCTCTACGTATAGCCCACTACTATACTTGGGAACATGGATACTTGAAGAATAAGTTGATGATGTATCTCTGGGCTAACAAATGTAAATGTAAATGTAGTTGAGCTTATATAGCGCACAGCTACCCGCTGTGGGTTTCCCGGCGCTTGCTTAGGGAACCCGTCCTGGTATTCCCCTGTGAGATAGCAGGGTATCCACAAGGTGAAAGTCAGGCATCCCGCCGCGAGGGGCCGTTGTGGAGATTAAGCAAGCTATTGCCCAGAGTCGCAGAGTGTGAACCCATGAGTCGAGGAGGCACCGGGGCGAGAATTATTGAGTCCGTGGAATTTTTAGCCCAAGACCCGCCGAGGCGGGGAATTGAACCCTGGTCCAGGACCAATCTCAGCTTCCGGGTCTGCCGCCTCTAACCCCTGAGCCACACTTCTCCACTTATAAGAGACTTATCACTTGTTCCTACACATGGGAACCTGAGAGTTGTTAAGTGTGCTATCCTTGTGGTTTAAATCATTGATGATGTTCTTAAAATAGAGATGGTGGCCGAGAGGCAGTTGATACCAATAGGACTACAATTGAAGTATGATGGCTGAGCATATGGAAACAGAACACCTTAAATTTTGGCTAAATCTATAATGTCGAGGACCTAATGGCCACTGCTGGCACTTTTTAACATTTTTGAGACCTAAGGTTGAAGAAAAAGCTTGTTATCAACTGTTCACTCCACTTAGCACTTTAGGATCTGGTAGTGAGAATGTGGCTATTTATGTATGAACATGATTATTGATTCTACGACCCATGTCTTTTTATTAGAGAAGCATATGTTGTTATGAGATTAACTATTGATACTGTGACTGAGTCACAGTAATGTTTACAACATATAGCACTTTAATATCATAGTACTGTTTATTGATGTAAAACATGTATTTGGTTTCGAAACAATAGCCAGATTGCAGTAGAAACAGCAACCAATCATGTTATCTACAGAGTTGCAGGATGTTGCAATCTGACTTAAATCAAACACACTAACACCACCATTAGTAAGATTGTACATTCCTCTCTGAAATGCTTCCTTTACAACTGCAGATTGGATGTGAAACACAGCCCCAACTTTGCAGATAAGGCAGACATGTTTCTACAACAGCCTTCTACTGGACAATAGAGTCTGTTTGTGCAGAGTATCATTTATAGAGATAACCATACCATCCACCATCACGTATTATAAAACAACTAGGCCGCACATAGTTTGCTATTTGGTTTCTTTTTGTGTCAGCCATTTTGTGGTTATTTCCTGTTTTTCAACATTTACGCATGAATATATAACATTTTTGAAACGCAAGAGATTATTTTGCTGTAAATTACGGCACAATTAAAGATCAGAGTTTTTTAGTTTCACACATTTCTTTATGTTTGTAGCTGGTAGAACACAATGCTAAGTAAAGTACCCCATTGTACACTATAACAGGGATGATATCCCTAATATTTTCTAGCATGATATTCTAGATGCAATAGATTCCACATTTGGTATGATTAATTAACATTATAACAGGCTGAGAAACGTCTCTTATTTCACATCTGATTTCGGACACAAGCATAAAAATACCAATTTCTCAATTTTGTACCAACTTTAAAGGAACAATGCATTGTTTCTCTAGCAAAGAGAGGACGTTTGCCTGTTTGACTGTCAGTTGCTACTCAGGTTCATCAAGGTTCCTAACATAATCTCAGAGAGGTCCCCAAAAATATCCCAGCTTAGACGTGGGAGGAAGCAACTCAGCATATATCTCGGCCAGTTCAGTACACATAAATATGTCCTTCAACCAGCACTTAAAAACCAGGGAACCTGTGCTCCCCCAGGTAAATGCAACCCATTTTCAACCTAAGAGGTATGCCATCATCAGCAGCTTTCCACAGTGTTTTGGAGCATCCGTCACACCACCCAGTAAGGACAGCAAATGAGTAATAGGGGTTGAACTATCCACCGTAATGACCAGGGTCTGCGTAACTTGAGCCCAAAAGGCGCGTTTTTAGTACACAACCATACAAGATGAAGAAAATCTGCAGCAGGGGCAGTGCATCTAAGAGATGGAGCCCTTTCACCATTCAGACTGGGCCAGATAAAAAAATTACGCAATGGTGGGGAGAAATAATTTTTGGGGAGAAGAGAAATTAGGTATTATTGTCAGGTTACTACTCTGTAGGGCTACTGTATGATGTAATTTGTTTGACTACTGTTGATTGTGATACTATTTTTTATCGCATTGAAATTAGTAATACATACGATTTAAAAAAAAATCAGATGTAATAATTCCTCAAGACATTTCTTTTGCATGAAAATAAAGTGCTAGAGTGGTCGGTTTGAGATTTATTTATATATCTGAATAGGAATAGAAGAATCCAAAGTATAAAGTAGTGTTATGGTTAGGTGAAAATGTCAGTTATGTGTGTGTATGTATAACTACATTATATATATTTTTTGAAGGTACGGCCAAGTGAATTTAGACATAGTACATCTATACTTCCTTTATATGTACTTGTCTTTGAAAATGTTAGTTTTGATATTGTGTCCACCTAATTCTGTCAGGGTTGTCAACAGCGCAAGAGAGAGGAACAAGCCACTAACCTTATCACAGCAGCCAGCGGGAACGACAGCAGGTAGAAAGGCCTCCCTATTCGCCAGGGCACAACTTCCCACAGTGTAGGAAGCACGTCTATGGAAAACAGTCCCCCGGGGAACAGGGAAGAAAAATAAAAGGCAGTACTGTAGGCAGTGCTGGTGTCTTTGGGAGAGCGTCTGGTATAAGCTCTTTCCACCCACCTTCTACTGGTGTACTGCAGAAAGACAAAAGATAGAAGTACATGTAACAACCATGTGTGGCTCTTATCTGGGTGTAAGCTCTCATAAAACACCTCAACCACTCACTATAGGACTATCTGTGGTTGTCTGGAAGGTACTGGTGTCTTAATCCTGCTCCACCTCCTCTATACTCCAGATATCAGAAGTCCCAAGAACCCATATGACAAAACAGTCATTGCATCGCCCGGAATTGCCAAGAAACTATTCCGCCTGGCTGTTATCCACCACAACCAGCGGTTAAATGAAATTCCCCACTGCTCGTTTCTCAACGTTGCGACAAACAAGGAATGAAATGTATATAACTAACACGAATGGTCACAGAGGAATCCCCATAGTACGCGCTGTTGCACCTAGAAAACTGCTAAGGCGTCTTTCGTTTTGTTTCGTCACTGGCAGGGCGCTGACACATAACCCGCACCATACACATGATACCTGTGCAATGCGAGGTGGTCCAGCGACATCTGTGCAAGAAATAACTGCGTGGTATCCTCAGGAGAGGGGTCCAGGGGTTTTCGCCCTACGCTCCAAGGCGGGAAGGAAAGCGTCCGCCCTCAAAGTACCCTAAACACTCCGAGGCGGGAAGGAAAGCGTCCGCCCTCGGAGCTCCGCAGAGGCGTCTCTCGCCTCTCGTAGCAAGAAGGCGCGCGTCCGCTCACAGCGGAAGCGTCTGCCTACTCAGGGGTTTCCCGTATCCGTAGCGGGAAAGAAAGCGTCTGCGCAATCGCGGAAGTGTCGGAGAGTCAGTAGTTGATGTGAGAGCCGGACGGGAAGTGTCCGCTCGCAGCTTGTCACTGGTACGGATTGTCAAGCACCCTCCCATTGCGGAGGCGGTCCTTAAAAATGGGTTGGTTCTTCCGGTAGCTGGGTTGGTGTTGGCCAGGCCCCACTGTCTTCTGGGAATTGTAGTGCAGCCAGTTCCCTGACTGCCTACGCCAGTTACCGTGTACACAGGTGAATTTTCGGGGGTGGGAGAAGCTCGGGGCTTGCAGGACACAGCCAAGAATCGTTACAGAACCCCCTCTCAAGGACCGCCTACTCGGCGGGCGGCCAGGCTTTCCTGGGTTGTCCGCTTGAAAGAGTTCCAATAAGTCAGGATAGTGGAGGTTTTGTAAGGGTTCCCATGTCCTATCTTCAACCCCATACCCCTTCCATTCTACGAGATACTGTACCCTTCCCCTTACTACTCTGGAATCTAAGAGTTTATGGACATCGTACTCTTCTTGACCATCGACTTCTATGGCTGATGGTCTGTCAGGTAGCCTCATGTGTGTGGGACAGGGTTGGAGCAGGGACACATGAAATACAGGGTGTATGTGCCACGCCTGGGGTAAGGTAAATTTCATGGTAACGGGGTTGATGATCTTTTCGATGCTATAAGGACCGATATATTTGGGTTTTAACTTGCCTACCCCTTTTAGGTGTTTTTTTTTGTGGCTAGCCAGACTTTATCCCCTATCTGATACTCGGGTTCTCTAGTTCTTTTCTTGTCAGCAAAATCTTTTTGCGTAACCTGAGCGGTAGCGAGGTGTTGTTTGGCATCCAGTAGGAATGCCCTAAGGTGTGCATGATGTTCCTGTATGCTTGGGAGTTTGGTTGTCACGGGCCACTCAAAGGGGAGCATGTTCGGGTGATGGCCGTGGAGACAAAAGAAAGGGGAACACCCCAGTGTTGTATGTTCAGCGTTGTTGTAAACAAACTCTGCCATCCACAATAAGGTGACCCAATTCATGGTGTTTTGTAGAGAAAAACACCGGAGGTATTGCTCCAACATTTGGTTGAGGCGCTCTGTTTTTCTGTCCATCTGTGGGTGATAGCAGGATGAAAGCCGAGCTTCTATCCCTATCGTTTCACACAAGGCTTTCCAGAACCGGGAGGTGAATTGTGTTCCACGGTCAGTAATTAGAACGCTGGGTATTCCGTGGGCCCTAACCACATGTTGTAAGATGAGAAGGGCCAGTTCAGAGGATGTGGGTAGTCCTTTTAACGGTATGAAATGTTCCATCTTGGTTAAATGGTCCACTATTACTAGAATTGTCGTAAAACCCTTGGTAGGGGGGCATCTCCACAATAAAATACATGGACACCGTATGCCAGGGTCTAGGAGGGATAGGTATCGGCTGAAGTAGCCCGGTCGGCTTGGAGTGCCTAGCTTTCCCTTGTGCACACACAAAACAGCTGTGTACATTTTTCCTGGTGTCTTCCTTCAAGGACGGCCAATTGAAGGCACGCTCAATACCGGCTATGGTTTTGTGGACTCCCAAGTGCCCTCCCAACAAGGAATCGTGTGCCCACTTCAGGACTTGTAGTTGTAGGTCTGGGAGGGGCACGTACAAGGCTTGGTAATGGTACAGTAAGTCGTTGTTCACTGTCCTATGATCAGGGCCCTCTGACGTCCTCCACAAAGTCTTTAGTGGTGAGTAGAGCTATGGACTGAGTTTGGAACACTCTTTCCGCCAGTATATACGGTGTGTCTGGAGTGTCTGACGACCTCTCGTCCTTGGTGTTCATACTGCGAGAGAGGGCATCTGCTTTACCATTTTGGGGCCCTGGGAGGTACTTTATCACAAAGTCGTAGTCCGAGAAGAAAAGGGTCCAGCGCGACTGGCGAGGGGTAAGGGCCTTGGCCGTCTTTAGAAACAATAGGTTGCGATGATCCGTGTAGATCTCGATGGTATGCTGGGCCCCCAGAAGGTAGTGTCTCCATTCCTCGCAAGCCCTTTTTTATAGCCAGCAATTCTTTATCGGCGATAGATTAGTTCACTTCACTGGGGGTAAGTTTTTTCGAGAAATACGCCACAGGTTCAACAAAGAATTGAAGGTCACCAGAACTTCATGTAAACGTTTGGAACGTAGTTGGAGAGTGGACTTTTCCGAAGATAGGAAACTATCCTATAAATTTGGTCTCAAGAAATACCACTCTCTTATAAGAAAGACACGAGCTGCCTACTACAACACCAAGATTGAATTAGCTGAGAACTCCTCTAGGGAACTGTTCAGGATTTTTAAAGAACTGTCATCCTTGGACAGAATTTCACCCCCTATTAGGGACTCAGCTGAGGCTTGTGACAGGATCGCTGAGTTTTTCTCCGAGAAGGTGGAGAAAATGTATTCTACCTTTCCTGAGGCAGCTCGTAATGGGAAATCCACTTTACCAAATGATGGGAGCACAAATGTGGTCTCCTGTCTCCCGAGCTTTAGCCTCCCTTCTACGACTGACTTTCATGCTCTTGCCCTTAGCATTAAGTCGGGTTCCCCTAAAGATCCTATGAAACCTAAGAACATGAAGGATAGTATGGACACTTTGACACCTTACTTTAGACACCTCATTCAATTCTCATTTAACACAGGATTGGTCCCACGGGAAAGGAAACACGCTGTGGTTGTGCCTATCAAAAAGAAACCCGGAATGAAGTCTAGTCAGTTGGAAAATTTGCGGCCAATCTCGCTTTTACCTTTTATCGCTAAAATTGCAGAAAAGGTGGTCAACGAGCAATTGGTGAGTCATATTAATCAGAACAACCTGCTGCACCCCACGAAGTCGGGTTTCTGGGCTACTTACTCCACAGAGTCGGCTCTGCTTTTCTCCATGGAAACCATCCGCAGTTTGGTCGATGCGGGTCAGTCGGTTGCACTGATCCTATTAGACCTCAGTGCTGCTTTCGACACTGTAGCCCACCCCATTCTGCTGCAGCGTCTTAAGGAAGGCGGAGTGGTTAATCTGGCTCTGGAATGGCTTAGCTCCTTCCGACGAGATAGGAGTTTCCAAGTAGCCCAAGGACCGTTCTACTCCAAGAACATCAGGCTAGAGCAGGGGGTCCCTCAGGGTTCCATTCTGAGCCCTACGCTCTTCAATCTTTATTTGGCTCCCATGTCCGAGAGTGTCAAAAAATATGGTGTCAATGTCGTGTCATATGCAGATGACACACAGCTTGTTGTATCTCTTTCCCAATCCCGTGCTGAGGACGCCTCCAACTTTTCACTGTGCCTACAAGAACTTGCCGGTTGGATGGCAAACAACTGCCTCAAATTGAACGGTGATAAAACCGAGGTACTGATTGTAGGTAGGGACACCAACTTATGGTCTCCCAAGTGGTGGCCTCAGACCCTCTGCCCTACTCCTGTCCCGAGGGAGCAAGTGAAGAACTTGGGTATATGGTTAGACCCTAAACTTTCATTTGACCACCAATCCAGGACAGTTGCTGGTAAGTGCTTCGGTATATTGAGGGGCCTCCGGAAAGTTTTAGATGTGCTCCCTGTAGCGGCCAGGAAAACCTTAGTCCATGCACTCGTCACCTCACGCTTGGACTATGGGAATGTCCTTTACTTGGGCGCTAACAATAAAAGCATGCAGAGGTTGCAATATATCCAGAACGCTGCTGCCCGACTTGTCTTAATGCTGCCCAGGAGGGCTTCAGCAAAATATGCCCTTCCACTCTACACTGGCTGCCAGTTAAGGAACAAGCTTCCTTTAAGGCCCTCTGCATCAGCCATCGAATTCTCCATGGGAGGGCTCCGATCTATCTTAATGATCTGCTGTCCCCCTACTCTCCCCCCAGGGCCTTGCGGTCCTCGGGCTCAGGGCGTGTTCTCGTTCCTGTTATAAATAGAGCAAGAATGGGGGGCCGATCCTTCCGATACCTTGCGGCTAAGCAATGGAACAATCTTCCCGTGGAACTACGACTGGAGCAGTCCGAAACCACTTTCCGGAAGAAACTGAAGACTTGGCTTTTCAGGATAGAGTAGCTGGTCTCTTTTTCTCCTTTCTGACTGATATTGCCTACTGAGGACGGACCATTTGTACCGCAGCGCGGGGACATACTAGGCAGTATAACCAGGAGCTTTATAAACTTCTTTATTAATATTATTTATCTGTCCGGTCTTTGGGTGTCGTTGAGACAGCACTCCTCCCAGGGCATATTGCGAGGCATCCGTTTCTACGATGAAAGGGAGATGCGTGTCTGGATGTCGTAGGATGGGGGCTTGTGTGAACTTCGATTTCAACAACTGGAAGGAACGCTCAGCTTCCTCTCCCCATATGAAGGGGGTGCTTTTCCGTAATTAACAGGTAATGGGGTGTATTATTTTGGAGAAGTCCTTGATAAAGCGCCTATAATAATTGGCAAAACCCAAAAAGCTCTGTATAGATTTAACGTGTTGTGGGGTTTTCCACTGGGTGATGGCCTCAACCTTGCCTGTTTCTATTTAGAAGCCCTGAGCATTGATAACGTACCCCAAAAAGGCTACTTCCTGAACGTGGAAGAGGCATTTCTCTAACTTAGCGTACAACTCGTGTTGACGGAGTCTGTTTAACACTTCCTTCACGTGGTTCACATGTTCGTGGAGACAGGAGGAATAAATAAGGATGTCGTCTATGTAGACCACGCAGATAGTGTCGAGAAAGCCCCTCAGTACTTCATCCATAAAGTATTGGAAGGCCGCTGGGGCATTGCAGAGCTCAAAGGGCATCACCCTGTATTCATACAGTCCATACTTAGTCCGGAAGGCCGTCTTCCATTCGTCCTCACTTTTTACCCTGACCAGGTGATACGCGCCTCTGAGATCCAACTTGGTGAAATAACGGGCTCCCTTGAGTTGGTCCAGAAGCACCGGAATCAATGGTAAAGGGTACCGATTCTTCACTGTTACGCTGTTAATGGCCCTATAGTCGATACAGGGTCGGAGCTCGTCGCAGTCTTTCTTCGGTATGAAAAAAAGAGGAGAAGAAGCCGGTGAAGAGGAAGGCACTATGAAGCCGGACGCCAGGTTCTCCTTCAGGTAGTTCTTTAAGTAAAGGTTCTCGGGTTCTGTTAGCGCATATACCCTGCTGCATGGGATGTCTGCTCCGGGTGTTAAGTCAATGCGGCAATCGTAAACTCAGTGAGGAGGAAGCCGCGTAGCTTTCTGTTTGTCAAAGAGAGGCCGGTATTCCTCATACTCCTCGGGTAGGGTGATGGTACCACAGCACGTTTCTTGTGAGCATGCTATGATCAACAGACTAAGGGTGGGCGTAGTGGGCGTAGTGGGGCTATGTGAAGCAGCGCGTAGTGTGCCCAAATCTACGCACACTACGTGCTCCGCGTAGCCCCATTACGCGCCACCCACCTCCCGCCCGCCCTCCTTTTAAAACATACCCTAATTATAAATTAAATAATAGTAAAGACACTTACCTGAAGCGCGGAGTCTCCGGGGCTCCCTCTTCCTGGTTTCCAACATCTTCTGACAAATGTGCATGCGCGGACGCCCGCACATGCGCATTTCTGGTGGTGTTTCACTGTTTTTCGACTTTAGCCTGGCTGGGACCCTGCTATTCAGGGCCCTAGCCTAGCTGTGTCCTCTCTAAATTGATTGCATGTACTTTAGGCACACCACAGATTGGATACTGAGTTACCCTTGTGAGCCCCTAGTATATGGTATACTATGTACCCAGGGCATAGGTACCCCAGAGGCCTACCAGGGGCCGAAGCATGTATTATGCCACCCCTGGACAGGCACCAAAAATAACACCACAGGTCTGCTACTACAGCCTGGGTAAGGTGGTGAATGCACCCCTTACTGAGGTATAGGTTCACTATACCTCACCTATCGCTGCACATACACACCCATCAGTCACTCCTATTGCAGTCCTTAACAATCCTGAAGGCAGAGTGCTTGGTTATATGTGAGAGGGTGCCCAGGCATGAGCTGAGCCCCTCTGCAGCCTTCGGAATCTCTTCTCCGGGGTTGTCAGTGGTGCAGCCTGACCATATACTCTTAAGTGCATTATTACTAAAGGTAAATGCTAACTTTGGACTGGCTGCACGGAAACATGTTGTGTTTGGTGTCAAACACCTTGGAATCATACCCCCACACCAGTAACTGATGTGGCAGTATGATCCCACCCTTCTAGATGGAGAGACAAGGCAGTACTGGTATACCAGGTAGAAATCTAATAGAGCTCTGACATCACAAAATGGATGCTGCAGCCACAGACACGGGTCTGGTCTCCTGCTGCTGACTGAAACTCCAGCAGGGGAGGCCTGGACAATAGGTTTCCTGTCACAGGGAGGTGTAACCACCTCCCAGACAGGCTTATGTGTATTGGGGCTGGGTGGGAGCACTCTCTGAGTGCTTTGAAGTCCTGCACTGGGGGCACATTTGTTGTCCCTGTGCATAGTCCAGCTCAAACCAGTTCAGGGGCTTCCAACCCCTGCTCTAGCGTGAAACTGGACAGAGGAAATGGGTGTAGCCACCCCTTCTTCCAAACCCTCCCATTGGTGGGTCCCTAGAGTTAGTCCAACCCCTTCCTTAGGTATAAGCAAGGAACCTCTGTAACCAGAACTTTAGATATCCCTGGATGAAACTCTGAAGCTGAACCCTGGAACTTCAATGCTCTACTCAAGACTAGAGGACTGAAGAAATCTCCCTTGGAGTCAAGGACTGACTTCCCTGCTTGTAAGGCATCAATGAAGCATTTTGCCGGTCTGCATCTCCAAATCTCCCGCCGACTCCAAAGTATTTGCAGCCCAGGAAGAGGATTTCCAGACATCTCAGAGGCCAACCCAAGTCCCCAGCAAAGCTGAGATCCGCAGCCCTTGTGAGTAGCATGGAACCGGAACTCCTGGTCACTGTGCACTTTTGCAAGTGCATTGACTTCTCAATGTCTCTTGAAGTCGTGCTTGGGCTTACTTGTAGCCCCTACCTCGAGCACAGAATCCACCATTTTGTATTTCATCTTGAGGTCCCTTCGCCATCACTGGTCCATCGAATGGTGGGTCCTTGAGGGGGTAACTTTGATTTTCCTTGGGCTTCCCTGGTTGCTCCAGACGTGCCCTGACTCCCTACCAAGTGGTGAGTCCCACAGACCTTGCTGGTCTGCACCGAAGCCTCTTTCTCATTTCTGCGTGGGTTGCTGTTGCCAAGGCATGTTGTGTCCAATTCAGGCACCGACACTGCAGCACTCGAAATCCTTTGTGGGACAGCTCGAATCCAGCTCCTGGTTGTCCTCGACGCCTCCTGGTCCTCCTGGCTGAAGAGTCAAGCTTCACCTTCTTCACCTAAAATCACCCGACAGCGGTGGGCATCTGCCTTCCTGGTCACTGGCTAGTGACCCAGACTCTGTCCCCTCTGCTTTCAGGTTCTTCTCGACTTCGATCCAGGCTTAGAGCTCTTCGGACACTTCGCATCTTCCCGGCAGCAGCACTTCTTTGCCAGCTCTCATTGAAATTGACGACGCAACCTGACACGATTTGACACCTATGCACCCGGCTTCCCTGGGTGAGGTAACAAGAGTACTCCAGTGCTCCTGTGGGTGTTGACCCTAGAACTGCTTAAGTCCCAAAGGGTTTGGTCCTGACTTACTTCTAAGTGTCCCTAATCTTTAAAAATATAACCGCGACTTTCCCCATAGAAGCTAACGGGAGGTCGCGGCTGTGTTCTCACACTGCAGACGGCCCCCGTGGGTCCCCTGTGTCACTACCTAGGGAGGTTCCTTGGGGTCCCAGCGATTCTAGAGGCTCTAGGCCTTGTGTCTATTTAAGTCGTGGTTCTTATACCTCTATTTTAGTATATGGTTTGGCTCGCCCCTAGGGCCTGACGTGTATTTGTGCTTATTAGTGTTATATTTGAAGTGTAACTTATGTGTTTTAACCTCTAGTCTCATGAAGGGCCCGATTCACAGATCTAATTTAAGACAAAATCCTAAACTTACTACCATTTTGGTATTCACAGAAGGCACTTACTCATTTTGGTATTCACAGAAGGCACTTACTCATTTCGGTATTCACAGAAGTTAGGAGTCCTAACTTTAGGACTCCTAAATGCCTTCTGTGAATACCGAAAGTTTCAAAATTAGGATTGTTCTTATAATCTTATATTTTATAATCCTAACTGACTCAGGGAACATGGTAGAAATTCGAATTTAGTATGCCTGAACTCAGAATGATAAAATACATCTTTTAGGAACCGACACATCTCCAACGCTGTGAGCCTTTTGTTTATTTTGCGTTACGCATCCAGGTACTTTTGTGAGAACTGTGTTGCATTTATCAACAACTTGAACTAAGCTAATTCTACCATCTTGAAACCCATTTAAAGTACAGTATTGTGGATTTTTTGTCGTTTATGGTCTTGTGTTAAGTCTATATAAAGAATACTTATTTTTATAAAACCTGTGTGGTGTCCATCTGTAGTGTTTTCACTGTATTACCGTATGTGTTCACAAATGCTTAATACACTGCCTCTGAGATAAATCTGTCTGCTTGTGCCAAGCTACCAAGGGGGTGAGCAGGGGTTATCCAGTAGTGTAATCCCCTTTCCCTGACTTAGAAGCAAGGGTCCCTATTTGGTCAAAGGTGCCTACCTCTGGCAACTAGAGACCTCCAGTTCTAACAATCATGGACTGGGTTGCTCCAACTACCCAGACTCAGGTGAGAGCCTTCTTAGGCCTGACTGGGAACTATAGGAGATTTGTCAAGGGGTATGGATCAATAGTGACACCCTTGAATGACTTAACATCTCAAAAGATGCCCAAAAAGGTTCAGTGGACAGCTAGCGGTCAAAAGGCATTTGATGACCTGAAGCAGGCCATGTCCTGACTACTCCAAGAGGTTCATTGTCCAAACAGATGCATCTGAATTGGGGGTAGGGGCTGTACTGTCACGATTGAATGATAAAGGTCAGGATCAGCCAGTAGTTTTCATAAGTAGGAGGCTGACCCCTAGAGAGAAACGTTGGTCAGCCATTGAGAGGGAGGCCTTTGCTGTGGTTTGGGCTCTGAAGAAGTTAAGGCCATACTTGTTTGGTACTCACTTCCTTGTTCAGACAGACCATAAGCCCCTCTTATGCTAAAACAAAACAAATGAAGGGTGAAAACCAAACTGCTTAGGTGGTCCATTTCCCAACAGGGGATGGACTTTACAGTGGAGCATAGACCTGGGAGTAACTATGCCAATGCAGATGTAGGTATTTCTACTTAGAACATGAAGACTCAACTGGTCAAGGTTAGTTTAATGTCCCTGCGTTTGGGGGCTGTGTGTAGGAGAGTAGGATCTGCTTCACATGGGTACCCCCACTTTTTGCAGATGTTTCACTGTTTTTCGACCTTAGTCTGGCTGTGGCCCTGCTAATCAGGACCCCAGCCTAGCTGCTTCCTCTCTAAAATGGTTTCCATGTACATTAGGTACATTTCTAATTGGATTCTGGAGTGCCTTATAAGCCCCTAGTATATGGTATACTATGTACCCTGGGCATAGGTACCTCAGAGGCCTACCAGGGGCTGAAGCATGTATTATGCCACCCCTGGGAAGCACTCCAAAATGACACCACAGGTCTGCTACTGCAGCCTGGGTAAAGTGGTGCTTGCACCCCTTACAGTGGTTTAGACTACCCATATCACAACCATTGCACACACATATAAAACCTATAAGTCGCTCCTATGGCAGGCCTTAACAATCCTGAAGGCAGAGTGCTTGGTTTTTATATGAGAGGGTGTCCCTGCATGAGCAGACACTCTCTGCAGCATTCGGAGTACCTCCTCTGATGCTGTTTGTGGTGCAGCTTGACCATATACTCTTAAGTGCATTATAACCTCGTGGTAAATGCTAACTTTGGGATGGCTGTACGGAAACATGTCGTGTTTGGTATCAAACGCTTTGGAATTCTACCCCCACCAAATCTTGAGGTGGGGGCAGTATTCCACCCTTCTAGAGGGAGAAACATATTCACACTGGTCTAACCCGGTAGGACTTTCTACAGCCCTGGCATCACAAAATGGATGCCTCTGCCACAGACACGGGTCTGGCCTCCTGCTGCTGACAGAAACTCTGGCAGGGGAGGCCTGGACAATAGGATTCCTTTCCCAGGGAGATGTGTATTAGGGCTGGGCGGGAGCACTCTCTGGTGCTTTGAAGTGCTGCACTGGGGGCACACTTGGTGTCCCTGTGAATAGTCCAGTTCAAACCGGTTGCAGGGGCTATCTGCGCCTGCTCTGGCATGAAACTGGACAAAGGAAATGGCTGTAACCACCCCTCTTTCCAAACCCTCCCATAGGTGGGTTCCTAGAGTATGTCCAACCCCCAAACTTGGTATAAGTATGGGAACCCTGTCCTTGAGACTTTAGATTACCCTGGACGAAACTCTGCAATATATATCCTGGACCATCAACGTTCTACTTTGCTTAGAAGACTGAAGAAATCTCCCTGGGTCAAGGAGTGACTCCCCTGCTTGGCAGGCACCAAAGAAGCAACTGACCGGTCTGCATCGCTGAAGCTCCTGCCGGACGCCGAAGTCTTTGCATCACCAGAGGTAGATTTCCAGACTTTCCTGAGGCTACCCTGAGTCCACAGCAAAGCTGAGGCCAGTGGCTATCACGGGTGATGTGGAACCATGACCCCTGGACACCGTGATCTTTTGCAGCTCCATCATCTTCCTGGTATTCCTCGAAGTTGTGCTTTGGGCTCCAAGTAGCCCCAGCCTTGAGCATCTCCTAACCTGAAGATTTCTGGCCTCCACTCCATGTGTGCCCCATGGGCCAGTTTCCAGTGCGACTGCTCGAGGCTCCTTCGCGATTGCTAGCCCGTTGGCTAGTGGATCCCCACGAAGGCAACTCCTCTTCTGATTTGGCTTTCCTGGTTGCTCCAGATGTGTCCTGACTTACCTTCACTGGGTGAGTCCCCCAGACCTTGCTGGTCTGCACCGCTGCCTTTCTCCAATTAACTTGCCATTGCCAAGGCTTGTTGGGTCCAATCTGGTCGCCGACACCGCAGCACTCAACAGACTTTGTGGGACAGCTCGAATCCAGTTCCTGGTCATCATCAGCGCCTCCTGGACCTCGTGGCTGAAGAGTCAAGACACCCATCAACTCACTTGAAGAACCCGACATCTGCGGGCATTGGTCTATCGTGCCCTTGGTCACTGGTAAGTGACCCAGACTCTGTCCCCACTGCTTTCAGGTTCCTTCCATCCTAGATCCAGGCTTGGATCACTTCAGACACTTCTCCTCTTCACGGCAGCAGCACTACTTTGCCAGCTTCCATTGAAATCAACGACACGACCCGACACCAAAAGACACCCATGCACCCAGCTTCCCTGGGTGAGGTAACACGTGTACTCCAGTGCTCCCATGGGTGCTAGCCCTAGAACTTCCCAAGTCCAAAAGGGTTTGGTCCTGACTCATTTCTAAGTGTCCCTAATCTTTAAATTTCCAACTGCAACATTGCCCATAGAAGCTAACGGGAACCCACGGCTGTGTTCACACACTGCACACGGCCCCCGTGGGTCCCCTGTGTCACTACCTTGGGTGGTTCCTTGGGGTCCCAGTGATTCTACAGTCGTGGTTCTTATACCACTTTATTGGTATATGGTTTGGTAAGCCCCTAGGGCCCAAACGTGTATTTGTGCTATTACTGTTGATTGCTAACTTGTAACTTAAGTACTTTGAATTCCAGTCTCATAAAGAGACTAGAGGGGTGTGTTTTATCTTAAATACATATATTTTAAATATATACCTGGTGTGGTTGCCCTTTCATTTGGTCAAACAAACTGCTTTACATTCCTTCAAGACTTAGCCTGAAGGCTGCTCTCCATAGCTACCACTAGGATAGCTTTCAAGAAAGGTTGTCTTTAACCTAGCACCATAAGGGGTTGTTTGGACTGATACAAGGTGCCCATTATAACTAGTGGACAGCAGGCCAACTTTCTCACAGTTGAATTTTATTTCCTAGTACCAAGACAGACCTGGTACAGTTAGGTAAATGTTTGTTGCATGAATAATGCGATTGAATACAGTTGAAATGCAGTAGAATGCAATGATTTGGTTACAGAGTAATTACTTTGCTCTCGTAAATAGTCAGAATTACTTTTTGGTTACATTTCTTACACATTCAGTTATCTCTAGATACTATTCTGGTACTTTTCCCAGGAGACCGGGAAAGGACGTAATGCATTTTTCAATATCAGTACAGGTTTGCAGTATTACTCATGATACACACTTAGTCCTGGGAGTACAGAACTGGGTTTATGGTCTGTGGGTAGTATTCAGCGAGATGGGCACTCAAGTAGCACTACCAGAGGCATGGGTGTGGCCAGGTGTAGAGTGCTGGGACCACACTTTAACCAATGGGCTAAACATATTCATGGGCTTGGGGTCTGAGGTTAGCAGGACACCTGGTTGGAATAACAAAAGATCCTGGGGTCGGGGTCAGCACCGAAGGGCCCAATGGCCAATACAAGAACTACACCACCAGCGACACAGAGGCGGCCGGGTGTAAGATGCGGTCTTGGATGATGCTGCAGATTTGTTTGGGGATCTTTTGGAGTTGGTCAGCTACAGATGAGGTGAATGTTTTTTTGGGGAGTTGTCTTGTGACTGCAAGCATTCAGAGACGGAGTCGGTCGGACAGTCACAGTTGGTCTCTCTGGACCGCTTCAGTTACGGAGTCGGTCAGGGTGTCACCTTCAGTCGAGGTTGAGGGGACCTTCCAGTTGTTGGCTTCTGGTTTGGTTTAGGAGTATGTAGTGGTACAAGGGTTACTAGGATCCAGACTAGGATCACCGGGTGGACCTCTTTAGGGTGCTGGGCCGCTCCAGCTTGTGACACCGAGAGCGAAGTGGTGGAGACTCACAGAGTTGGCCGGAGTCAAAGTCGGTTAGTTTTGAGCAATTCCGTTCCTCACGGGAGACATAGGGCCCGATTCACAGAACGAATTAAAGACAAAATCCTAACCTTACTACCATTTTGGTATTCACAGAAGGCATTTATTCATTTTGGTATTCACAGAAGGCATTTACTCATTTTGGTATACACAGAAGGCACTTACTCATCAACGAGTAAGTGCTTTCTGTAAATACCAAAATGAGTAAGTGCCTTCTGTGAATACCAAAATGAGTAAATGGTAGTAAGTTTAGGATTTTGTCTTAAGTTAGTTCTGTGAACCGGGCCCAAAGTATCCTGGATTTTGAAGGCACTGCAGGTTCTCTGGGTTTTTGAGGGCTGCTTGCTGCAGGACACACGAGCTTCTGCTGGAGGAGTCAGAGGTCGGGACAGGCTAGTAGGGCTGGGGCCAAGTCAGTGGGTATCCTCCTCTTCTTCTTTCAGCATGGCTGTTCGGTCCTTCTTCTTCGGGTTTCTTCTTGTTGTTCTGGTCTGAGGAGGCAAGGTTCAGGGTTGCCACTAAATACTAAATTTAGGGGTGTTACAGGTAGGTATAGGTCAGGACCGATGGGTCCCTTCTTTGGGGTGGGTGCACTCACTATTATGCCACACTCCAGTGGGAGGGGGCATGAACCTCACTCGGGTTGGCTGGGTCCCCCATCTGAAAAATGGCGAGGACTAAGAGTTGTGCTTCACCTCGCCATCACCACCTGAGGGGTGGGGTTGGCAAAGGTGGGCACTCCTCTTCTCCTACCGTGGTTTTCTTACCAATTCTTACACCTAAGGTAGGGTGTCAGAACCAGTAGGGGCCAGTTGCTGAGAGCAGCAAATGGCTGGGGTAGCTTACAAAGGCCACTAGGCCTTTGAAGCTTCCTCTTCGTGGACCATACCCATCCTGGGGGAGGAGGCTTGGCACGTCGTGCCAGGATGGGAATTGTTTCAGGACCCCCGAGAGCCGCAGGTTCTTGACCCAGGAGTCCAGAAATCTGTCTGGTGGTGGCAGCTAGTGAGCAGCCACCCAGGCAGGACACTAGAGGTTGGTCATTTTTCAAGGGGCATCTCTAAGATGCCCTCTGAGTGCATTTTTCATTAAATCCCACACTTTCAACTAAGCATATAAATGTACAACAGGTTAATTTACCGCAGGAGTTATGCAACTTGGATTCAAATCTACAACCTTTAAAGAAAGAGAGTTTTATTAACATCATCCCTTAAACTCTCATATTCCTTTTTCATATTTGGTCTTTTTCCCCACCCTTTCTCAGCCATGTACTTGTAATTGGATCTTCCTTAAACCATTATTCCATTACATTAATTGGGCCCAGCATGGAAACTGTCCTCCACACACATTTTAAATACTCTTTCACACCACCATCAGCATAATAATTTTTCATGATTTGTAGATGAGTATATAATCAAAATGTAAGTCTATTCTTTTTGAGAGACTTTGTGCTTGTTTGTTTGTACACCAGGATCAGAACAACATGCCATTTTCCAGGTATCCCCTGCTTCTTTGGGGTCACAGCTTCATCTGCATTCTACTAATATTTCATAGTAAGGCAGAATAGAAAGCTGTTGCTAACTGATGGTGGCAGGCTCTTTACGCCTTCTGTATGCCCAGATTTTATCGGGATAAAGTACCCCATACCAAACATTATAACGATATTGCAAGTCACAGAGGAGTTTCATATGATAGAGAGGAACGAGGTCGCAGGGCAAGTTCCCTTATAAAAGTATGGAACTTCAAGGTGCATTCCAAAATCCTCATCATGTACGCCAGAGGGTATTTTATCCAATGTAAAACATGGTCACACCATCACCTTTCCCATAAACCACTATGAAAGAGCGAGCATGTTTAGAAACATAAAGGATCAAAATAAAACATCTAGTGCAAAATAAAACACTTCAAAAACATGTTAGTTATTTGTTGCAAGCCGATAGTAGAAACAGCTCAAGACAAATCAGTTGAAAAAGAAAACGAAAACCTGCAATAGCTTGGAATGTGTAGAAACAAGCAAAAGTATTATAGCTTTCTATCTAAGGAGTGCAAAAAATGAGCATGTTCACACTGTGACCACTGGCGAAAGGGTGGGATGACAGGCCTATCCAGTCCCTGGCTTAAGTGAAGCCCTTGGCACTGCAGGGCTTGATCCTGTCATGCCCAGGGCTAACATTTCCTACATGTCATTGGGGTGGTGATATGCCCAAGAGGATATGGGTCTGCTGTGCTGATGACCTCACATGCCTCAGGGCTGGGAGACGCTCAGCCTAACACATGCTTGCAATCAGCCTGAGATGGCATGCCTAATTTTCCACATTTGCGCACTTCAAAGTCCCAGCTATCGAGAATATATATATTTCAAACAAATTTCATATCCCCCAACGCTAAATTGAATTTGCCAGAGGGAACAAAATAAAGAGGGCAGAGCCCTCAACACTCATGTTTGCCAGCCACCGCTAGATAAGACCAGCCAGTGTCAGCAATAGAGTACTAGATTATCCTTGGAACACCAGCCTCAGCCTGCAGTCATGAGCAAGAGGAATAAAAAGAGGCCATAGGAGGACAAACAAATGGGTAATGGAATTGGAAAAGACCTAATTCCAAAAGAAGGAGAGCTGATAGTCTGTTGAGTGAGCCATCAGGCAGTCGATTTTTGTGAGGTATCTTTAGCCTCAGGGAGATTGCAGTTAAGCTGTGTTATTAACATCTCCAAGTCAAAAACAAATTTGCTCTTCTGTAGAACACTTTGATTCTGTTGAGTGCTGAAGATTTTGGTTAACACTTCAAATTCCTGTAAGTATCCAGTCAGTGAAGCTATACCTACCTCCAGTGTGGAGAAGAGAAAGCAGAGACATGTCTCATAGCCCCTCAATCTTATCCTACCTGCCTGGTACTGGACAGGTTGTTGGTGATAGTGTGGAAACATTACATATTTTTCTCTCCAGTACCAGTTCAACTTTTAACTTACAAGAATGGGCTTCAACTCCATGCTAAATCTTCTTCTTCTAGGCAACAGATATTTACCAGCATTTTTAAATTGAAGCTATATCAAATCAGGTCAATCAAGAACTAATTAACAATTCAAGTTTAGTCAATGCTGAGAGTTGTAAATTAGTTTCAAAACCTTTATTCTCCTAAAGAGAGTAGCGAATAATTGATATTCTTTTTATTCAATTAATAAGTCAGATAAATCTGTTTACAGAAATTATCCCCAAAAATATGGCTAGAACCATCAGTAGTAAAATTTGAGAAGTATGTTCCATTAAGGAATTAGTCGCTGTTATAACTAAATGGAATCAAAAGCTAAAAGAACCCATAAAGTGTTCAAGGAAAGAGTAAGAGCGAAAGGAACATCTAGTTTGGAATCAAATTAAGAAGTTGAACTCGCCGTAAAGAGTAGTTCATGAAACTCAGCCGAGTCTCAATCCCTATAAAGCATCATAATACAGTATTAGTAGAAAACTGTACTAAATGAGCCTCAGCAGGGACATAAGGGAAACAGATGCAGCAGTTGTTACACCCATCAGGATTCAAAGGTATAATGTGAAATCACACCCAAAGTGGCAGTTAACAATAGTAGCCTTCAGCTGTAGCTTACAAAAAATTGCAGATCCTATAAGGGAAAAGCTCTATGTGCATGGGAAAGCAAGAGTCTTTTAAAACTAACTAGAAACATGCAAATACATGAACGACAAGAAAACATGTGGACAACAATGTTGTAGATCAGGCCATTCCAGTCCAGTGAGAAGACATCTTTCAGTGGTGAGCAGCTTAGTTCTTCCTTTCCCACAGAAAACACATGGAGTCTACAGCCTAGTATCAAATGTATAACAGACATCACTTAAGATTTTTATTGTGCCTGACCTCCTGGGCAAGTCACAGCTCCCCTGGCGTTTCTCTGCCGGCCTTCCTCCTGTTGTAAGGTTGCCTACAAACCGCCCGCATTCTCTTTGCGTTTTGCTGATGTCACTTTTCCTGCTGTTTCCCCTCCTGCCCTCCTGCCTCCCTACCTGCCCCGCCCACCTTCCAGGTCTTTTATTGGAGACTGCAGCGCGGCCTTGGTAAGCAGTGTCTGGCCTCTTGGGCCGGTCACAGCTCCCTTGATGTTTCTAAGCTGGCTTGCCTCCTGTTGTAAGGTTCTCTAGCAACCGACTGCATTCTCTTCGCATCCTGCTGGTGCCACTTTTCTTGCTGTTGCTGCTCCCACTGTCCTGACTCCACTATAGCCCCTCCCACCTTCCAGGACTTTTAATGGAGGCTGCAGCATGGTCACACAATGGGCAAGTCCAAATGCGTCTGTCCACTCCTGGATACCACCCACCAACAGGACCACTGGGCCTCCCATCTGCTGATGATACACCACTGAGGAGCTCCTGGCCCTAGATAGCACAGCAACAGCTGCTTCTTGTCCTCCCTACGATCTACCAAAGGACCCTTCACCTGCAGTCACTGCTGCTTCTCCTGCAACACAGAACCATTTGCCCACACTGACTCCTGCATTGCCTCCACACAGACTACAAACAACCCAGAACCACTCCAATGCATCTTGCTCAATGCCTGCTCCCTCTGCAAACATGCCACGGAAATCTGGGATACCATCACCACCATCTACTTGGATGTTGCCTTTATCACTGAAATGTGTCTAAACCCCTCCATCAACCCTGATATTGCCGCTGCCACCCCCAACGGAAACAAGATGATTCACCGAGTCCGTACCAACAAACACAGTGGGGCATCGCCATAATCTTCAAGGAAATCACCAACAATGACCCAACACCTTTTATGGACCACCTCAACGCCCTACTACAGACCGAGTCTAAGACCACAATATGAGGCATCCTTGTTTACAGACCCTTGGGACACTGACCTGCCTTCTGCGATGGCATCTCCAGTCTAATCATCCACCTTACCATCAACTCCCTCCACTACATCCTACTCAGCGGCCTCAATTTCCACATCAATGACCCCTAAAACACCATCTCAACTTCCCTCCATGAGAACCTCCACAACATCAGCCTTGCCCAAGTGGTCACCGAACCCAGCACAGAGCTTGAATCTCCTTACTCTCATCAGGTATTTAGGAGCAGCAATGCGTTCGTTTCAGGATTTTGCAAACTGTCCTTTTCAGCGAGTAAAATGTCTAATGCTTTAAGGTCCTGCAAAACCATTGAACTTACAGCAATTAACTCACTGTTTACTAGCTCCAGAAGTGCTGGTTGTCATTTTTTCAACTGTAGTTGGCAGATTCCTAATTTTTTCAACATTTAATATGATACTATACAGGTGGAATGTTTGCTCCAAAAATATCTCCTACGAATCCAGCTCCTTTCTCAATACAACATTTGTGACTGTGTTCTAGTGTCATTGTTCATGCATCTGAGCTTTGTACATGGTACATTTTAGGAATTAATACACCTAAATAGCAAATACCCTCCCAATCAGCAGGTAGCAAGAAATAAGTGTTCAGTCCACAAATAAAATAAACTCCGGGAATTGCAGATTCTTCTCCTCGTAAACCTTTCCATGCTCCTCCTGGTAATTTACCAGTATTTTCACAAATACTAATTCCTTCATGTCTGATTTGTTTGGATATTCTTTTTCTGTAAGAGCAAATTTGCCCTTTGTGTTGACCATCAAATCTTAATTTGAGGTAAATCATTTTCTTTCTAAATTCATCTTCTTCTTTCCTCCAAATATTTTTCAAAACATCACTATGTTTATCCTTAGTACATATTAAATGTATGTATCTCTCTTCTAAAGCCATTATGTAAATCTTCTTAAGTGGTTTCATCAAGCAGGTTGAATTGTTTTTGTAAGCCTTACCAATATCTATAGGTCTATGGGGAACACACCCATACCAAGCTGTGCCCATCCTTTTTGCTTGCAGATGTAAATTCATGCTTTCTATTAAAGGTACTCTTGAAAGTATTAAATCAGAATTAGAATCAAAATATTCAAAGTGCTCTCATCTATACACATGTGAAAGCAAAATACTTCAAGAAATAGCATATGATAATGGCATGTGATAATAAGTTACTTCTTCCGATGCAGATGTAGGTAAATGAGCATAAACACAACAATACTTTGCATCCATAGCATGAGTGGATTCCTGTACTAATTTAGAATAAACATTAGTGGAAAAATCATCTTGTATATAGCTAACAAAAGAAGCTCTTGGTTGGTCTTCATCATTGAGATATGCATGTGACTTATTGTATTTGATTTATGCTCTACTTCTTTTTTTTGTTTGTCCCTACCCGATTTCAACAGGGAGATCACCGTCACCTGCACAGTAGTGTGAGGGAGGAATCCATCTTCTAGTGCCTTCTGATACAGCTCTAACAGTCTGGGAATCAATAATTTAGAGTACATCGCATAAAATTCAACAGGTAGTCTGTCATTGCCTGGTGATTTATTGTGGGGGAGGGCATTTATCGCTGTTTTGACCTCCATATGTGTGATTGGACTTTTTAATTCTGCAGCTTGGTCATCGCTTAGTGTGGATATCTGCAATCCCTCAAAAAACACTTCATATTCCCTTTCCTCCACCCTGTCCAGGGCCGCATATAGTTGTTTGTAATACTGTCGGAAAGTGCCATTAATTTCCAGCTGCGTGCGCTTTCCCACCCCTTCAGTGGTATCTATTTCAAGAATAGGAGACACAGGGGGTGTATCCTTAATAATCCTAGCATGCAGGGGGCCTGCCCTATCCGCGCTCACATGTTGTTTGTGGGTATATAGTCCATAGTCTATAACTCAAAGTTCTTCCAGTAGTTCTGCATGTGTTATATGTAGTTCCTGCAATTCAGAATTGCTTGTGCTATTTGTTACTGCTTCCTGTTCCAGTCTGGCCATCCTATTCTCCACTTCCGTTAGTTTGTCAATAAGAGTCACATGCACCCCCACTTTTGTGCTGATCGCCACTCCCCATACCACCGTTTTGAATGCGTCCCATTCAATTTGACGAATACTTGCTGTGTTTGTGTTTTCAGTGAAGTATTGGGTTATGGCCGCGGAAAGAGCATTGCAGAACACGGAATCTTCTAGTAGTGATGGGTTTAGTCTCCATGATGGGATTGTCGTCACAACCTTCCCCCATAATAATGTGGCCTCTACTGGGTTATGATCTGAATACGTTTTGCTCAGGTGCGTAGTATCCACGACAGCACCCACTAGCCGCTGTGAACAAAATATCCTATCTATACGTGTGTGTAGGCTAATTCTTGTGGAATAGAAGGAATACTCCCTATCTGTGGGGTGTTTCTCCCTCCAGATATCTCCCAAACCCCATCCTTCTGCCCATGTCTGAAGTGCGTCCGTTTGTTTCCTGCACCCTGCCTCTTGTAAGGGAAGGTGTGATCTGTCTAGCTCTAGGTCCCTCACTGAGTTTAAAATCACCACCCACTATCCATGGGTAGTCTTCCCATCCCACCAACGCCATGCTGAGAATTGCTAGAAATTTGTCTTGGTCAGCGTTCGGAGAGTATATACTCCCCAGTACTATTTGCTCTCCATCTAACAGGCCATGTAACAGCACATATCGCCCATTCACATCTGTCCGTTGGTCTATTAACTTGAAGGGAATACAGTTTCTGAACCATATTGCCGCCCCCTAGCGAATGTAGAATAAGAAGTAAAAAATAGCAGTTCCTTCCATTTCTTGAGGAGCTTAGCGGCCTCCGTCTGTACTAGATGCGTTTATTGCAAAAAGACAATCTGTACTTTCCTACGATTTAATTGAGCCAGTATTTGGTGTCTTTAACCCCTTCAGCGCGGCGCGGATTACCGCGCTGTGCTGAAGGGATCGTGTGCAGGCGGGGCCATGACGGAGCGGTTCCGTCATCCGCACAGCACAACCGATGCGCATGACGGAACTGCTCCGTCATGCGCATCGAAGGGGTTAATGTATTGACCCCATACCTCATACATTCCAGGATGTATATGTATATCGATCAGGGTGCGCCATCAGGTTTCCAGACATACATACTGATCATCACATAGTTCCCCGCACTCTGTGTATCCCTCACTGTAAATGTAGCCGAGCCAGTAACTCCCGTTAAACTCCCCAATACTAGGTTCTCCCAAGGAACAAAAGAGAACCAAACCAACAGAACAAGCTCAATAAGAACTCCATAGTTTTCCTTAACTAAGTTCAGTTGCCCTTGGGGTAGCAGACACCACATGAAACACAACACCTTACACATACACAAGTTCAGGGACCTTAGAGCCCCTGTTCACACCCTATTTTGAAAGTGTTAAGCATCATTAGAGACATCGCAAACTAATCGGTAAAGTTCTATTACAGCAATAAGCACACAGTGAGCATATGCAGCATAATACTTATACAAAACCATATACTCTTCTGACATTGCTCCACAGCAGCAGGAGGTGAGCATTCTGATCAACCCAAATAGTCATTAACAGTCTGAGGAGTGACCAGGGGGAACAGTGCCATGCTAGACCCAGAGTCCGAGTTTGCATCCACCTCCTCCAACGAGTTTACAGTGTCTGCCACGGATTGTGCTTCATGTGCCGCCAGTGCGGCCGCAGTCAGGATCGCATCTGTTTGGCTGTCTGTTATTTGTTCTTGCAACGGTTGTCCTCCTTTGCTAATGTCAGTTGGTTTCTCTTTGTCACGTCTGTCTTTTCTCATCCGCTGCGATTTCAGCTACTGTCTATTGTGAGAGCGTGAGGAGTGCTACGATCCCGGAGGCGACAGAGTTATTTCCAGCCAATCCGCAGCTTCTTCCGGGCTAACAGAGAAAAGGGCCTTTTGATCATAGAGAACTTTAAGACGGGCCGGAAACAACAAGGCATACTTTAGTTGGCGCATCCGAAGTTTCTTTTTGACGTCTTGGAAAGTAGCCCTCGCTCGTTATACAGCTAATGTAAAATCCAGGTATAGAGATATTGTTTTGTTTTCAAATGTGATCGGAGCCTTCTCCCTCACCAGACACAAGACCGTATCTCTATCCTTGCAATTCAGAATCCGTGCTATTATTGGTCTGGGTGGTGCTCCCGGGAGTGGAGGTCTGGGTGGGACTCTGTGTGCGCGCTCAACACTAAAATGATCCGTGAGTCCCAATGTAGCCACCTGCTCTCGAAGCCATTGCTCTATTAATTCGGTTTTTGGCAATCCCAAAATACGCACATTGTTGCTTCTAGAGCATCCCTCTGCGTCATCCAACCTATCTTGTAGGCCCTTCAGCTGGCGCTGCAATTGTTCTATCTGGGATTAATGTGTTGTTTGTTGAGGAATGAGGTCGTCCAATGCCAGCCTGTTGTGTTTCACTTTATCTGCCAATTTTGTGTGGTCAGCTTTTAGCAGAGTAAAACTGATTGTTAGCGTGCTTATTTGCATTTCCATAACTGCCCTGGAGTCACGTATTTCGCGCAATATTAAATCCAGCTTGCCTTCAGTGCTAGTGGGCTCCGTGGGCGGAATCACATCTACGTCCTGACAACCCATCTGTGTGTCTGGTATTGTTCTCGATGGGCCTGCTGGGGGGGGGGCTCTGACTGTTTTGTCCTTGGGCGTCCCATATCCTCAAAGGGGTCAGAAGCAGCGCACCACACTTCTCTTGCTGTCCATCAATACCTGTAGTATAACAGAGGCCAACCCACAGCAATGACACCGGGTAGTAACACTTAACGCGTTGCAGTATGTGGCTCACCTCAATGCAGGCACCGCAAAACGTGCCGCTATTTCTGACAACCAGACCCTTCTCTGAAAGGTACCATCTACTTTCACCCCCTTCGAGTATCAGCTCTGTCGCACCACTCGCGGATAAGGTCCAGGTCACATCGTCACTCAGCTCGTATATCCTCAAGGGGAAGCATCCAATGAGCTGTAAGCATACTCCTGGGAGTGCAGCGTCTGCCAGTCCTCCCCAGCACCTCCCTTATGAGAGTTATAAGACTATTTTGCAGCCAGGGGGCCTGGCCCCTATGTCTAGCGTCTTAGTGTGGTCACCCTTATGGATCTGCCAGTCTCCTCTGTTCTATTTTAGTCCAGGCCAGTCACAATGCCTTGATCACTCCTTGCATTTCACTCACACGGCGTGGGGGCGCCAACTCGCATAAATACCAGGCCTCAGAGTTGCTCTGTGTGCAAATCACCTCACAGTCCCATGGCAGCTCAGGTCCCCCCCAGCGTCTGGTGCAGGCTGTATTCTGCTGTTTGCTTGTGCCCTTCTCATCATAGTGGGCAGGAATCAGGGGAACCCTGTTCAGACACTCCCCCTCGGCCTCCTCGCCATCCTCGCCGAGGGAGTGCCTATCTCCGTCCGTCAGTTTAAGCGGGGCCCAGGTCTGGCGCAGCTCCGATTTCAATGGCACCACCCATCAAAGCCCTCAGCTCGCACCCGCTGTCACTCTCCACCGATATGGAATGGTCGCGTCTTCCTCTCATGATCCGCAGCACTTCTGCTGTCCTGAGGAGTCTCCAGTTCTCCGTCGCGGCGAGCTGCAACCTTCACTGTCCTACCAGCGCGGCTTCACACTGCATCTTCACACTGCAGCCGATTGCCGAGGGCGAAACCAGGCTCCTGGCAGTCCGAATCACGTGCTGCCACAGTCCTTAGCACCCCCGCTGTCTATAGCGCCGTGCTGAGAGCGATTTTTCACCTGCTTGTGCCGGATAAATGCCCAAGTGTCAGGGTGTGTTACGGAGCTCCTTTAGCTCACGTCCGCCATGTTCAGTGGTTGGCCACGCCCCCCCCTTTATGCTCTACTTCTGGGGGTTAATCAAATCCTACTAATACTATAGTGATCAGAATTAATGTTATTACGAAGATTGAGTACATAAAATATTTACACTTATTTCTAATCCACTTTCTCTCTTAAATCAGGCTAGGGTTAATAAAGTTCAACAGTTCAGCAGTTTTCATAGCAAAATATTGTTAGTAGCTCTTCAAGAGGACTTAGGTTCAGCAGTTCAGATTTCTAATTAGACAATCCTTAACACTACTCTGTGTTCTTCCATAATGTGAATCCAACTTTTGTACTGCAGACTCTGGCCTAGGTGGATCTTCTGTAAAAAACTAAAAGCTAATAATAAAGGTTTAACAGGACAGTTTGTTTTCATTAATTTGTTATTTTGATTTTCTTTCAACTTTCGATAATTTCTCAGTTATTATGTTTGCGTTTCCATTTTTCCATTTTTTCTTTTAATTTTTATATGTCATGTAGGTTCATACAGTTCAGATCTCACATCACACAGATCATCTAATGTAACATTCAGTACTTTGTATACATAGTATGTCCATTCAGGTGCTGAATACCTCAGACAAGGTACCCTTGCTCTTTTTGATCTTTTGAGGGATTGTTTGCTGTGCTCGTTATTGCTTTTCTCACATGATTCAGTTTCTTCAGGTACAGTTGCTAGTATGCGATCAAATGATATACTCCTTCTTATTCTTTCTTATTCATACGCTTGTGGCCATTCAACTGTTTCTACTTATCCCAATGCTTGTTCTTTCATCTGGATCGTGTAGTAGTACTGATGGATTATTAGCAATTTTTCCATTTTGGAGAACAGTCTTTGCTTCTATTTCATTAGAGACTCTGATGTTACTTAAGTCACTTGAATTTGCTTTTCGTCTTGTAAATGTTCACCTCTTTCTTCTTATTATTGTCGTTTTGGTGGCAGTGCCACTGGTCTTGGTGGTCTTTCAGGTGGTGGTTCAGCCACCAATGCTCTTCATTCAGGATCTAAGACCACAATTGCCTCTTCTGGGTTCCTCTCTTTCTTGGTGTGAGCAGCATGAATCCAACTCGTAATGTCAGTGCACTTAACAGCATTATTGGTCACAAGGACTATTTGGAAAGGGTCTTTTCATCTCGGTTCCAAACAAGTCTTCCGAAAGTGCTTCTTGATCATGACCAAACACCAGGATTGAGATCATCGCACTGACCTTGCTGTGGATCTCTTGTGGCAGCTGTAACCTGATAAGAGACATAATGAGACACATAAGCAAACCCTTTGCAGTAATCGAGTATCATAGCAACTGTGATGCTCAAAAGTGCATTTGCAGGGACAGCAGTCAGTCTCATTGCCTTACTCATCAGGATTTCATGTGGTGATAAACCAGTCTCTGCAGCTGGGATACTGCGAGTACTCATCAATATCAAAGGCACTGGCCATTTCAGTGATGTTGAAGCTAAAACTTTTGCTAATCTTGACTTGAGGGTGCTGTTGACCAGTTCAACAATTCCAGAAGCTCCAGGTCTATAAATGCAGTGTAATCTTTTCTCAATCTGTAATGCTGTGCAAATCATCTTCATGATCTCATTGTTGAACTTGGTCCCCCATCTGATTTAAGAGAAACCGGCATGCGATAATATGGGATCAATTTTTGCAATAACAGTTTGGCTACAGTATGGCGGTTATTTCTTCTAGTTGGGTAGACTTCTACCCATCTCGAAAACAAAACATACTATGAACAGGATATATATCAGCCTGTTGCAACCAGGCATCTCGATAAAATCCATCTGCATTCTGTTGAAGAGATCCCCTTATCTCCCAATGTGACTTAATGTGACACATATTTTCTTTCCTGCATTTATATTTTGGCATATTACACATCTATGAAAAAACTTCTTCTGCCAGCATTCTAAATCTGGGGTTAAACCAATTTTAGTGAAAAAGTCTGACCATGGCAGCCCTACCTAATTGTGTGTATCTGTGATAGTACTGTGTCATTGGGAACAGCAAACGGTCTGGCAACACAGGTTTCCTATCAGCTGACATCCAAATGTCACTAGAATTTTTCTCACAACCTTCCTTGATTCATCTGTTTTGCTCTGCTTCAGAAACATTTTCTTGTACTCTTCAATTCATCCCAAATATCAGTCACTTTCATTAACAAGGTGATTGAAGTATCTTCTTCTGACTTGTGAAGTTTCCATTAAATGTGCAGGCCAACACAGCACAATACAGCACGCCGCCATCGTCAGACAGCATGGGCTCAGCATCGTATCCTACTCCGATGGCACCAGGCTCATCCTCTCACTCACGAAGAATCCCGAAGACACCAGACTCTGCGTCCAGGAAGGAATGAAGAACGTGGCAGCCTGGATGAAGGACATCTGCTTGAAGCTCAACTCAGAGAAGACCATGGTCCTCATCCTCGGACACTGCACCTCCGCCTGGGACAACACCTGGTGGCCCTCCGCCCTCGGGAACCCACCATCCCTGACAGACCACGCTCAGAACCTCGGAATCATCCTTGACTCCTCCTTCTCCATGAACCGCCAGATCAATGCCATCGCCTCCACCAGTTTCAACTGCCTTTGCATCCTCCGTAAGACCTTCAAATGGATCCCCCCTGGATGCAGAAAGACTGTCACCCACGTACTCATAACCAGCAGACTGGACTACAGCAACGCCCTCTACTCCGGAATCAACAGAACTCTTCTACACAAACTCCAAACCATCCAGAATGCCATAGCCAGACTTGTCCTCGGGACACCACGTCATGAGCACATGACCCTACACCTACGAGGCCTCCACTGGCTCCCCGTCGAGAAGAGAATCACCTTCAAACTCCTCACCCATGCCTACAAATCCCTCAACAACATCGGACCCAAATACCTCAACGACAGAGTATCCTTCCACGTACCCAGGAGAAACCTCCGCTCCTCTGACCTCACCCTGGCAGAGGTCCCCTGCATCAGCAGAAACAGAACTGGTGGGAGAGACTTCTCCTACATGATTGATTGATTGATTGATGAGAAACTTATATAGCGCAGCTTTCGCCCTGCGGGCATCCTGGCGCTCAGACTGATGAACCAATATCAGGAGTGACAGAGGAAGGATGGAGAGCCAACCTCAAGTTATACTTTGGGGTATAACCAGGTTTTGAGACCCTTACGGAATTCTAGTAAGGAGTTGCACTGTCTTAAGTTCAGTGGGAGCTTGTTCCACATACTGGCAGCAGCTATGCTGAAGGCCCTGCCACCTACCCTAGAGCGCTTAAATCTCGGGACTACTAGTAAGCCGGCTGTGGAGGATCGAAGTTGCCTAGTTGGAAGGTGACGAACAAACCTGTTCTGTAGGGGGACTGGTCCAGATCCGTGCACAGCTCTGAAAGTCAGACATAAAGACTTAAAGGAGACCCTCTCCTTAACTGGGAGCCAGTGTAGGTCCCTCAGTGCTCTGGTACTGGAAGAGCTACGACATCTATTGAGCGCTAGTTTGGCTGCTGCTGACTGGATCCTTTGCAGTCCCTGGAAGATGTACTGTGGGGCCCCCAGGTACAAAGAGTTACAATAGTCAAGCCTGCTTAATACTATGCTGCGTACTACTGTGGCCCGAGACTCCCTGGGGAGCAAGGGTAGGATGCCCCGGAGCAGCCGCAGCAGAGCAAAGCAGACATTGGCGGTCTTACTGGCCTGGGATATCATCTGGAGGTCGTCATCAATGATCACTCCGAGATTACGTACCTTCCGGACCGGTATAAGGGGTCCTTCCTCTGGTGAAAGGCAGAATTCGGGGGAAAGATGTTTTAGGATCTTGGATGGTGAGCAGAAGACAACCTCGGTTTTCCCACTATTGAACTGGAGAGAATTTCTTCTAAGCCAGTCGGTGGTCTGGGCCATGCATTGATGGAATCTGTTCATGGATAGTGCGTCATTCCCTTCTAAGGAGAAGGCCAGGTGCGTATCGTCAGCGTAGTTCACCAGACTGACTCCAAACGATTTAATTAACGGGAACAGGGGCCGCAGGTATATGTTGAAGAGGATAGGACTAATTGCAGATCCCTGCGGCACTCCGTACGCAACTGGAGACCTGCCGGAGGAGAAAGGTCTCAAGGTGACTACCTGCTGTCTGCCCTCCAGGTAAGATTGAAACCATTGCAGTGCTCTACCTCTGACACCTATCTGCCTTAATCTATCCAACAGGACAAGGTGGCTCACTGTGTCGAAAGCTGCCGACATGTCGAGAAGCACAAGAATCATGGCGTTCCCTTTGTCGGCACGCAGTCGAAGATGATCCAGCATGGTAGTCAAAGCCGTTTCGGTTCCGTGACCCGGACGGAAACCGAACTGATCCCTATCAAGCAGAAGGTTCTCCTCCAGAAACTGGGACAGAGTCCTGCTGACTGATTTTTCGAGGATTTTCACCGGATACGGTAAAAGGGAAATGGGCCTAAAATTAGCCGGTACCAGGGGATCCAGATTTGGCTTCTTAATCAGTGGGGTTACCACTGCTAATTTCCAACAGTCGGGCACATGTCCGACCATCAGAGACTGGTTACAAATCATTCTCAACCAGGGAAAAGTGTTGCGCCCATAAAGCTTCCACATCTTAACTGGGAGAGGGTCTAGAGGAGAACCAGAAGACACGCTTTCTGTCAAGCTGTCAAATGCCACCTGGGAGATTGGTTAAAAGCTGTCTAAGACCGCAGTCGGATGTGGATCTGCCTCGGGCAGGCTGAACATTTCCCCGGGGTCAACCTTGGAGTTGTCCTGTAGAGTGTTTACGATGTTGGAAATTTTCTCCTGGAAATAGGAGGCAATTTCATTGCACAGGGCTTGTGAGGGAGCTATTGCGTTGTTCATACAGTCTGGATTGGAGAGGTCTCGGACAATTTTAAAAAGGGCCTTAGTCCCATTGGAGGCCTGCGTAATGGAGGAGGCATAGAAATCTGCCTTAGATCTAAGAATGAGGGCTTTATACTGTAGTTGGATTTGTCTTAGATCTTTCCTATCATCCTCTGTATAATTTCTCCTCCATTTCCTCTCAGCTTGCCTGCGAGCGAGTCGGAGTTGACGCAGCTCCTCGTTGTACCAGGGCGCTGATCTATTCCTTGCCTTTTTTAGCGACTTTATGGTAATGATTTGGTCTAAAAACTTAGTTATATGTCCAGTGAAGGAGCTGTAGTTTTCATCCACGGACTTATTGGGGAGAAATGGGCTGGCGTCCGAAGATGTGATAGGGAAATCAACTTTAGCTAATTTAGTCCATTCTCTATCCAGTTTACGTGGACCCTGTTGACTGGGCATGTTCTTCCTGCATGGCAACGTCATGCTCAGATGTATAAGGAAGTGATCCGTCCAGTTCAAGGGTATTATATTTATTATCCTTGAAGTGGCTGGATTAGCAAAAACCAGATCTAGGGTATGCCCCTTCTGATGAGTGGGGCTGGCCACCAGTTGATGGAGGTTCAGATTTGAGCAAGTGTGCAAAAGATCTCTACGCTGGCTGCCAAGGCCTCCATCCTCACTGAGATTGAAATCACCTAGTACAGTCATATTAGTATGGGCCAGTTTTAGATTGGTAATAGTATCCGCAAGAAGGTGAAATTGCGTAGTCGCGCCCGGGGGCCTGTAACATAGCATTCCCATAAGTAAGTTCCCACTTCGAGACTGCAGTGAGAAGCCCATAATTTCTATTCCCCCCACCTCGTCAACCTGACATGGTCTAAAGTCAAAGGTGTCTTTGAAAATCAGGCCTACTCCCTCCCTCTACCCGTGCTACGAGGTTTATGGAAGGTTTGATAGCCACTGGGACAGGCCTCGCTTAAGCCAATAGTGGACTCAGCGGTGGCCCAAGTTTCAGTAATAAAGAGTGCATCTAGTTCCATATCTTCCAGGAGGTTGAAAATTTCAGAAGAGTGCTTGACAAGTGATCGGCTGTTTACTAAACCGCAGGTAAGACTATCGCCTACCGGCTTATAGACCTTTAATGGATTTAACTGCAGTAGTTGATCCCTCCTATATGTCAAACGTCCTCCGTTGGTAGTAGGAGGATCAGAGAATCTGGCGCTGGGAGCATCCAGGGCGCGGACATGCGCAGACGGGCTTGCCTCTGGCGCGCCTCCGGCGCGCGCGCGCTGCGCGCTTGCATTGGCTGACTTTAAATAGGCAGTACCGCGATGTTCCCCCGACCGCTAGTACGCCTCCCAAAATGGCGACTAGAACTGGTCCAGTGTCAGGTTTACACACCCAAGATGGCGGTGCTTGCAGAGAGGGTTGGTCGCCACGCTAAAGCAGCGTGTGTAAGATAATCATTTTATGGTGCAGGTAAGAGGGGCGGGAAGGATCACAATCATGTACAAATTTCAGCAATTAATAAAAAACGATCAGCGAACGCGAAGAAACAGATAAAAACAGTATTCTCAGCGCACAATCACCCACACTGTCACACAATGTTGGCTTCAGTCTTTCAGGCTGCGCGCTTGCATTGGCTGACTTTAAATAGGCAGTACCGCGATGTTCCCCCGACCGCTAGTACGCCTCCCAAAATGGCGACTAGAACTGGTCCAGTGTCAGGTTTACACACCCAAGATGGCGGTGCTTGCAGAGAGGGTTGGTCGCCACGCTAAAGCAGCGTGTGTAAGATAATCATTTTATGGTGCAGGTAAGAGGGGCGGGAAGGATCACAATCATGTACAAATTTCAGCAATTAATAAAAAACGATCAGCGAACGCGAAGAAACAGATAAAAACAGTATTCTCAGCGCACAATCACCCACACTGTCACACAATGTTGGCTTCAGTCTTTCTACATCACAGTCAAGCCCCGGAATGCACACTCTGTAAACATCAGATGCTCCCCGTCCCTACACACGTTCACGAAGGACCTCAAGACCTGGCTCTTTGACTGATCCGGAGCCGCTCGCCCCCTAGCCCCTTGAGACCCTCACGGGTGAGTAGAGTGCTTTAAAACCCCTGATTGATTGATTGACCTATTGCATTGAAATAAAGGGCCTTCTCGACTGCTTGTTAGATTGTAAGTATCAGAGGAAGAGACTGGCCTGCGACGTCTTCAAAGTAGTGATAAATAGTGCAGTGAAGATGTGTAAGTGTTGTAAATTACACAGAACAAAGTGTGAAGTGAGAGTTACATATGATCCAAGCTATAAACACTAACAAAGTGCTCCAACATGTTTCGCTCTGTGATTACACTGTTGCAGCTCAGAAGGAAGAGCGGGAGAGGGGGGCTAGTTCCTGTCCTCTACGTGATTTAAGTGTGCAGTGTGGCATTGTGTAATGTCAAATGCTATCTCTGGCCTAATAAAAACACTCCAGCTGTAGTAGGCCCCTGGCTTCATCCTCTGGTGCAGGGCGGGCTGTGTTTTATGGCAAGCATGGAGGGAGGGAGGAATGGTGTTGGCTGCAGCTAGAGCCTTGTACAGTGCCCCTGCTATTACTAGTGAGCGAGAGGCGCTGAGGTGGTCGTATTGGTGGTGGTGGTATTGGTATTGGTGACGGCGGTATTAGTATTTTTGGTGGCAGTATTGTTATTGGTGGCAGTATTGGTGGTGGTGGTATTGGTGGTGGCGGTATTGGTGGTGGTGGTGCTGGTATTGGTGGTAATGGTATTGGTGGTGGTAGTGGTACTGGATTGGTGCTGGTAATGGTAATGGTGGTGGTGTTGGTGGTATTGGTGGTGGTATTAGTGGTGGTGGTATTTGCAGTGGTATTGCCATTGGATTGGTGGGGGTATTTGCAGTGGTATTGGTATTGGACTGGTGGTGGGAATGGATTGGTGTTGGTGACATTGGTGGTGGTATTATTGGTAGTGGTGGTATTAGTGGTGGCATTTGTGATATTTGCAGTGGTATTGGTATTGGATTGGTGGTGGAGGTGGTATTGGTGGTGGTGTTGTTAGTCGTGGTGATATTGGTGGTGGTATTGGTGATGGTGGTTCAGGTGGTGGTGGTGTTGGTACTGGTGGTGGTAGTACTGGTACTGGTGGTGGTACTGGTATTGGTGGTGGTATTGGTACTGGTGGTGGTGTCAGTACTGGAGATGGTGGTATTGGTGGTGGTGGTATTGGAGTTGGAGTTGGTATTGGTGGTGGTATTGGTGGTATTTGCGGTGGTATTGCCATTGGAATGGTGGTGGTGGTATTCAATTGGTGGTGGTGGTATTGGTGGTGCTATTATTGGTGGTGGTGGTATTAGTGGTATTTGTGGTGGTATTGGATTGGTGGTGGTATTTGCAGTGGTATTGAATTTGGATTGGTAATGGTGGGATTGGTGGTGATATTATTGGTGGTATTGGTGGTGGTAGTGGTATTGTTAGTGTTAGTGGTGGTAGTATTGTATGGTATTGGTGGTGGTATTGGTGGTGGTGGTGGTATTGGTGGTGGTGAAGGTATTGGTCGTGGTGGTGATATTGGTTGTGGTGGTATTGGTGGGGCATTGGTGGTGGTGGTATTGGTGGTGGTGGTATTGGTAGCCGTGGTGGTATTGGTGGTGGTGGTATTAGCGGTGGTGGTGGTAGTAGCATTGGTGGTGGTGGTAGAATTGGTGGTGGTATTGGTGGTATGTGTGGTGATTGTGGAATTGTGGTGATGGTTTTGGTGGTGGTGATGGTATTGATGGTGGTGGAGATATTGGTGGTGGTGTCTCCACAACACAGGACTGCAATATCTCAATGAGAGAATCGCCTTCCACAAACCAAAAAGAAACCTCCACTCTACCCACCTCACCCTCGCTGAAACCTCACGCATCCGCAAAGCCAGAACAGGGGGAAGAGCCTTTGCCTACATCGCGGCTAAGACCTGGAACAAGCTCCCTATTGACATCAGAAGCGCCCCCTCCCTGAACACCTTCAAGAAGGCTTTCAAGATCTGACTCTTCGACTGAATACAACGGCTGATCCCCCCCTCCAGCACCTTGAGACTCTCACAGGTGAGTAGTACGCTTACAATTCACCTGATTGTTGATTGATGGATTGACTGAATCAGCATACCTATTTCGCATGGCAATATAGCCATTGCCACTTTGATGAGCTGCACATTTAACCACTACAATCTCCTCAAGTAAGTGTAAAGCTTCCAGCAGGTTTTTAGCATGCACTCCATTTCTTATTGGAGTACCTGAGGATGTTAAAAACCATCCCTGTGACCACAATTGCCCAAAATCATAGACAAGACCAAAGCCATACTAAACAATCCGTAAATATAGTCACTCTCATGTGAGCAGTTAAACTGCATGCTCTGGTAAGGGCAATCACTTCTGCACATTGCGCTGAGGTAATTCTTTGAAGCCAGTAAGCTTCCACAATATCCATTATAGTGCACACAGCATATCCCGCCCTAAATGTGCCCTCATTACTGCTAAAACACGAGCCGTCTCCAAAAAAAACCTGATCGGGCTCAATCAGGAGTTCCTCTTGAACATCAGGTCTTGGCTTAATGCATAAATCTGTGACATCTAGGGAATCATGTTCAATTTCATCACAAACAACATCATTTTTGGGCAAAAGAGTTTATAGCTTTAAAATCTGGCATCTTTTCAAAACAACAATGTTGGAAGACAATATAGTTTAGCTTAGTATAGTTTGTTCATATATATTCATTTGATTGTGTGTCATGTATTGGATTTATTTTCTTGTCAATGGAAGCTCCACTGAGTGTGGGACCATAACAGTTAAAGTGTATCCCATCACTATGTTCTCAGTCATTTCCAGGCTAGTGCTCACCGCGGCAACCGCTTTAAGGCAACCAGGAAGACCTGTGGCTGCAGGATCAAGAGTAAGCACGGACATGTAGTTCAGTATAGGACAGGTTTTTATTCCACAACAATAGTATTCAGGTGCTCACCGATTAAGTGACATTAGGCGTGACGTGATAAGTGAGGGTGAAATTAAAATAAAGACATCGCATTGACAACAATGACAGAAGCTCCTTTAGAAAATGTTAACAGAGTAAAAGGAGTTCATGCTGCCTTTCCATTCCATTCTCTACAGAGTAGTCTCTGATGCTTAAATCACTTTGGAGCCCAGAGTTCTAAGAAACGCCTTGAAACCTTGGATTCTTTCATTCACAGGATTCCTTTTAATTCAGCTTGCTCATGTAAGTCCTGAAGATGAACTCAAATAACTGAGTTCAAAATGCCGTCGACCCCCTACAACATGAACTTTTGAGATCCGGGCATCCACTCACCCCTGATTCATTGGCCCAAATGTATGGGAGCTCCTCCTATCCCTAAATCAGTTATAAAAATCCATGGAATCTGGCTGTAGGACTCCCTGACACTGGATTGCCACTCTAGAGGGCTCTCAGGGACATGTTTTGCCCTTCTTAAAATGTTAGGGAAAATCATTGATGTTATCCCTGAGCACCTGAGGAAAACATCCTCATGTCTCAACTGGACTATGGAAACTCGCTTTGTCTGGGTTCACCTAAGTATGTCCCAAGGTGACTGCAAGTGGTACAGATTGCAGCAGCCAGACTCCTGTTGAAAATCCCCAACCGCATCTCTGCTAAGGAAGCACTTAAACAGCTGCATTGGCTGCCTATCGAGGTTAGAGTTAAATTTAAAACTCTCTGCATAGCTCGTAGAGCTATCAATAACCCTGGGCCCGAAAAACTAAGGAACCTGATATCTAGGTACACCCCAACCAAACATCTCAGATCTGCCCAGCAAAAGCTCCTCAAGACAGCTAGAATTACAAGAGCTAGAAGGGAGGGTAGATCTTTCGCCCATCTGACACCCAAGCTGTGGAATGCCTTCCATTGGAAACCCGATCTGCGCCAAACAAATTTCTTTTCAGGGAAAATCTGAAAACCTGGCTTTTCCCACACTAACTAGGAGTTGGATCAGTTCTTCACTGGCTATGCGCTCTACAAATCCAATTAATAAATAAAATAAATACTGCATTTGTTTTTACTGTAAACCGGACTGGTTCTCCCCCTTTAATTAGTCTGATATATTTTCCTGTGAGATACCAAACTTCTGTATTTACAGTGTCTTTTAAATTTGCAGGCAATTCTTCAGCTGTCATTAGGGGAAACATTTCTGTATTTGCCTGTTGTTGAATAATTTTAAACTCCACATCCTTATCATGGGTTTGAAAAGCTACAGCATCTAGTGTGCAGTAAATTTTGCAATTTAAGGTGCACAGTAAATCACTCATTAGCAAATTTACAGGACTCAAATAACAAACAACAAACTGATGTTTCTCTTTAAATGAACCTATTTTAACCAGGCCCTTCTCCTAAATTGGATTGGTAAACTGTTTATTTGTCACTCCTACAACTTTTTTTCACTGAGAAAGGTAGGTCTGGGACGTCCACTTTTCTAACAGTAGATTGGATTGCCCATGTATCAATAAGGAATGATACAGGGTGGCCATACACTTCAGCATCTACATGTGTACCACTCTGGTCTACCTTTAAGAGTGCACCAAGTCTGCAATCTTCGCCCCTCTCAAATTCAAATTAGGAAGTTGTTGCATTGAATTTTAAAATGATTTACTATTGATTTGTGGCATTTCATTTAAATTGAACCTATGATTTCCCTTGGTGGACTGGCATCATTGGAACTTGTCCCAGCATAGTCATTTGGATTTGTTATGTGGTAATGTTTTGCAACCGCACTCCTCTTGGCACTTGTACATTACAATTAGCATTATCAGGATTATATCTACTTCCCCTGATCCAATATCCAACCCTGTGACAATTGTGACAAGAAGTACCTTTCTTCATGGCAGCAACATCTGCCCCTGAACCTATATTAACAGAAACACCTCTACTTCAACCCTGAGGCACATGGAACCCTCCTTGGTTACCCTGATAACCAACCTGTGTAAAGACAACACCTTGCATGCTTCCTTGATGCCCTGTAAATGAAGGATTCTTAAAACCTTTCTGAGCCGATCTCATCTGTGCCAACATAAAGTTCTCTTTTATCTTTTCTGCCTTATCTCCGGCTCATCACAGCAATACTTTGCATATCTCAGAACTTCCTCAAGCCATTTGTTCTGCCAGATGGTCATGCTTTGAGTTTTATGGAACTGATGTCTGGTTTCAGCCTTGGGCCACAAAAATACTGATATCCTTTTCTTCAAGATATTCTCATCCTCTATGCTGTTGAAACACTTGTAACAGTCCTTAATAAAACTCATGAATTGATTCCTTTGGTTTACAAAAAGGTAGGCAGTAGTGTTTCTCAAGAGTACACCTGTTGGTGTTCCGAATTCTCTTTTCTTTGTGACCATTCCTAAGTGTTTCACCACCCACAAAAACTCTCATCAACTCCTAAAAAACTACTTTGTGGGAGGGCAACATATTATCACAATTCTTATTCAAATGTCCAACGCAATTTTGTTCTAATCACTTCAAATCCAAAGATTATAATTAAATTACATTTTTTGTGCAAAGAATAGATAGGAATCTTTTCAAATGTTATTTTTTTTTTTATTCCAATCTTTTGTTTGGACACACCCAGCCAACTCGTTTCATCCCTATATGGAACTTAATCAGTCCTAAAAAATGTATATAGACAATAATCAACATCTCCATAATTTACTCTTTTTTTTAAGCATTTTTCTCTTTTCATTTTTATATTTTGTTTAGATATATATTATTATTAATGTTTTGAGAGTTTTTCATTTAATATGTAAAAGGTTACTTAAGTATGTACCTTACACACATACATTACCATTCCATCCAAATTTGCCTAACTCTATATGGTCATTCAAAATTCTTATTCTTACTTTAATTCCATGCACCTCCAAACCCAAATAATTAACAGTGATCACATTGATTACAACTGCACAGTTTATACATATTATATTTGTTATATTCTATTATATTCTCTGAGATGTGTAATGCATAGTGCTTCCCAGCGCTAGGCAGAGGAAGGGGAAAAGGAAACTACTTATTTGAAAAGGAAGGTCTTTACTAGTTTCAGAAAGGAAAGCTCAGATTATGCTTTCCTAATTTTGAGAGGGAGATCATTCCATAGCCTAGGTACTAGGAAAGTTAAGGATAGTCCTCTGAGTCTCTTTCTTTTGAATCTGGAGACAATCAGATGTAACTGGGAGGCAGATTGCAGATGTCATACAGCCTGACCGATTGTCAATAGGTTTTGTATAAGTGTAGAGCCTTTTCTGTATTGATTTGTAGGCAAGGCAGAGTACTTTAAATTGTATTCTCTTTTGCATTGGAAGCCAGTGTAATGAGGATCTTGCTGCCATGCCTGATTGAAACTTCGGGATGTTCTGCACCATGTGGACTGCTGTATTTTGTATCCTCTGAAGCCTATTTATGACTAATTTGGGGCTGCCAAGATATAGAGAATTACCTCATCTATGGTTCTGTGTGTGGATTTAGGCATCTATCGGATTACTCTCCTGAGGTTGCAAAGGAGGTGGCTGCCAATTTCTTGGCTGGTCAGTTCTTGGTCGAGGCAAACACCAAGACTTTTTCATTTTTCCTTGGAGAGGGTTTGCTTCCTATGGATACTGGCCAATTAAATTCTCCCCAAAGTGATGAGTTTTTCCTCAGTAACTTTACTTAAGTTTTATTTCCATTGAGCTTAAGGCTGCTAGCCGCCATCTAGGTCACAACCCAATTAAAGAATTTGTCTAGAAGTGCGGAGGTAAATTCTGTTTGATTTGAAAAGCTCATACTGATTTGAGCATCATCCACTTAAGAAATGGCTGTAGGGCCATGTTCTTTCATAATTTCAGCTAACAGACTTACATATCTATATTAAAAAGGGTAGGACTGAGGGAAGACCCCCTTGGTAGTCCACATTTGAAAGGAAGTAATTATTTTCTTACATGACTTGAAACTTTCCATTGTTAAGAAAGGCCACGAACCACTTCAGCACAGTTCCATATATCCCTACTTGTCCTAACGTATTGATAATGATTAGGTGAGAGACCATGTCAAAAGCGGCGCTTAGGTCAAGGAGGAGAAGGGCTGCCGTTCCTCCATTATCTAGCATGGCTTTGATCTCTTCTGTGGCGGTGAAGAGGGCTGTCTCATATATCCCTATTTCACCATGGAAAACAGCGCCTATGCATTCCATAAAGAAAGGAGGGCAAATCTGTTGCTTACAATATTTGTCTCAAAGTAAAATTTCTATCTTTCCTGTTGTCATCAAATCCACTCAAACTTTATTCGCTGATAAAGAAAAGTAGACAGACTTACATTCATGCAACCTTACACATACTCTTCTTAACATACCATGTTTTTAAAACTCATACAATTTGTTTGTATGCATTTCATTTTAACTTTCTTTTTTTCTCTTTTTCCTTCATACACCTGTCAGGCGTGACATATTCTTAAAAAACTCACACTGTGTTTTTCCATCCATAATCTCGAATTCAAAGCATTCCTAAGTTCCTCTCAGCAGCATTCTAAACATATGTTGTAATTCTTCCCTATATGCAGCAGTATTCTATTTTGCAGGAGACCTTCCTCGCATTCTACACAAGACCTATCCAATATCACAATCCTTTCCCAAGTACACATAGACGCTATGTCTCCATTTAAAAACCCTTATGTGATTGATTTCCTGTTCCCCACCTGAGTTTTAGTCAATTTGCTTTCTAGTTCTATTGTAGTGCGGTCAATGGTATTCCTTTCCGTACTCTCACTACTTGATATCATCCTCTCTACCAGTAATATTCATTAGTAAATCCATGTGTTCCAATTAGATTATACTCACAATCTTTGAACACTTACAAGCCTTTTCATCATTCATAAGTGCCTATTCAACTTTCTTGCCACTTGAAGAGACATGGTGTTTGTGGTCTCCAGATTGAATTGGGCACCATCTTGGTGTTTCTTTTTGTGATCACTTTACCTTGTATTATACCAGGCAGTGATAATACTCATTCTTCAAACCACTACATGTCTAATCATCATTCCCAAGTGCCCACTCACCTTTCTTGCTACTTGGTAGTGGGGCAGCAGAATGAGTGTCATCTATATTTCTTTACTCTACCCTTCACACTTATAATCTGAATAGTGTTCAGGTCAAAACGGGCGACATCTAGTATTCCATTTTGTTATTATGCTCCCTTGTATTATCCCTTGGAGTGGTATTACTATATTATTTCAACCCAAGCTTCACATAATGTACCTTAATACCTCAATGTATTTCAGTGTGCTTCTATCCAACACCCTCCCAATATCTGTGTGCCCTCACATTATTTATGAGCACTACCTGGACCCTCTCATAACTCGATGGTGCCGCCATTGAAACAGGCACCATCTATTTTCACTGCAGACCTACTATCTTCATCGATTAGTTCTCAATTGTATAATGATTAAAACAGGCGTCATCTTATCATTTCTTCTGTAATATCAATAGTTATTCTTGTTCCCTTCTCCTAATAATACTCTGCTCCTCTGCTCATCATATGTCCATTTTCTTTCATAACCTATATACAAGAATGTGCAGTTCCTTAGACAAGGTAGACTATCAGGTCACTGAATTATGCTCCAATAGGAGCAAATGCCCTCACACACCTGAATGGTGTCATGCTTCATCGTTTGGTCATGCTCCTTTTCTGGCCGGCGCTGCAATGCCTGACTGGCCTTCTCGAAGGGGCTCTTTGCCAGAGATCTCTTGGTTATGCCATCTGATGAGTGTGAGTACTGGGGTGTGAAGAGTAGTGTGTTGAAAAAGGTGATTTAAATAGGTATAGTGATTCTGGGTTTGAGTAAACTTTACTAGTGAAGCTCACTAACCTAATTAAAAACAGTGATGCTCATGTGGGATTTAATAGTCCTAAAGAGCTGTTGTGGTTAATTTAAAAACCGTGCCGAAGAAGAGTTCCCTACAGTAGTGTGTGACTGACCCTCTTTCTCAGTAATCTTGCCCCATTTGTGAAGCCAAGAATATGTGTGTAACCCATATTCTGTTGTCATAATGTATGCAGGCGTGCCCTCAAGAGGTGCCTCTTCACCTTTCCGTACTGGAATAGTGTTATATCCTGACTTTAGTAAATGCAATGCTATTTAACAGCAATGGAATGTTACTTTGATGATGCTGTTTAGAATGTTATGATTCAGCCTGAGAAGACACAGTTGAGTGGGCTGAGCAGCTTGATGGCTGCTCCTGGTGGGGTCTCTTTATCATCTTGTAACTATCCTGAATAAAACTTCTCAGGAACTACAACTACCTGCGTGAATTGATCACTACAATTTTTGGCGACGATCTTCATAAGAACCTGCATATGTCACCCTTTAAAACTTCAAGCAACTTCATGTACAGACTCTTCAGTTCCTCAAACTAAGTATCCTTGACCCCACCAGTGACCCCCCATCGGTCGCCCACAGCGGTCTGCCAGTTGTTTGTGTTCCTGGGCAAGTCCTACTTAAAAAGCTGTTCATCTACTTAAGGCTGTCTACTCTCCTGAGTCCATCCCTAAATTTCAGAGAAAGCCTACTTCTACTTGTGCTGGGCCTTCAGTGAGGGTAAGCCTACTGACGTCTGGGGAAGTGCTGTGCCTTCAGTGAGGGTAAGCCTGACGATTTTCAAACCTCCCAACGTCTGTGTCCTGTGCTGTTCCGCTCTTTAAGCCTGCTTAATAACATCTACACTTTGTACTGTAAGCCTGGCATTCACCAACGCCTGCACTCTTCTTGTCCTGTCTTGTGCCTTCAGCTTCTGTTCACCTGCCACATATCTACGTATGCACATTGTCTGGGGAAGAAGTGCGCTACTATATGTGCTTCAGACAAGACAGTTTCTACTATCTGGATGTCTGTTCTCTTAAGGAGCCTTGTCTACTGCCTGCCTCAGTTGTTTTGAGAGCGTCTGCCTGGGGAGTGCCTGGGTCGTCTCCAAGAAAGATTTCTGCTGGTCGGGTCTGCTGTCCCTACAGCATCCCAACTATTTCTACTAGAGCCCAAAGCACGGCGTGCTGTGACTGCAGCTCCACCAAGAAAAACCTCTGCTGTTTAACTGTTTTCCCGCATCTAGTTTTTCACAACTAATTGTGCATTTTCTGCAGCGTGAACAGCACCACTGTTCTTATTGTGCCAGTGTATACTCTTGGTGCTGCATCGACTAGACTCGTGGACTGACATCTGGGGTCATCTCACAACTTTCCATGAGACCGTCACCCTTCTGCTGCTGTGAAAAGGCATCATTGTTTTTCTATTGACAGCTGTCAACCCGCTGCTGTGAGGACAGTGCCTGTTCACACCTCAGGTATTTTTCTGTGCACATTTCAGAAAGTCAAGGTGAGACACATTTTTATTTTATTGTTGGGCTATCTCTGAGATCTCCTGTCTGCAGCTTTTTCCAACCAACACTTCTCTGTTCATATTCAAACACAACTCTTGACAATGTGTTCACGTGCTTACCTCTGTGCAGATTCCTGATCGTGTGAGGTTTCTCCAGTTCTGCCTCCCATCACGTCCTTCACGTCAAGTCAGGAAGCAATTCGCACCATCTTGAGGCACTCGTGATGCATGGTGTGAGTAAACTGTTACCGGGAATGAGAGTGCACCTCAGGTATTGTCATCGTTGAGGGACTCCCTGGTTCGTGGATCTAAGATATTTTATCTGGCACTCTTGCTGCGTCACACGCTGTACTTGGAGTCAACTGCATGCCAGCAAAGAAGACAATCATGGTGTGTTGTTTTCTTGGTGTGTTGTTTTCTTAGGGTTTTATTTTCCAAACTTCCGATACTCGGGTGACATATCGGTCACTACATGTCTCTTAGAAAAATGTTTTTTTCTGTAGCATGTTTGAGAGTTTTGCACGTATATTGGACTCCTGTGTGCCTTTGCTTATGTCTCTTTGAAAAGTGTTTTTGCTGTAACATATTTGAGAGTTTTGCACGTATATCGAACTCTTTTATGCCTTTGCTTTTGCCAATTTCACAGTCTCCCGTGAGTGTTTCCGCATTTCTGGGGGTGGGGAATTTTAACATGCTATTTATTTTACCTACCTGTATTAATGGCATTAGCGAATCCAAGCTCCATTTACAATGTTCTATGTTTGGAGTTTCCCTTCACATTGCAGTGGAAAGTTTGCAATGGGTTTGTAGTCCCATTTGCCAGCAGTGGGTTTTAGTTGTAGTCCCTTTTGCCAGCAGTGGGTTTTAGTCCCATCTGCTCATTTTACAGCTACTGTTCTTTGTTTTACGTTGTGTTGCTACGCTAAAAGCAATCATGTATTAGGTTTTTGTCCTTTTGCATCTCTTTACACTCAGGGCAACTATGCAACGGTTTTAGTCCGTTTAGCATTTTTTTTAAGCTTCTCTATCCATAGAGATTTGTCACGGGTTCCTACCCACATTATGTCACGGGTTCCTACCCGTGTATTCGGGTTCCTACCCGAAAAAGCTACCATTTATGTTGCTTTAGTGCACAGTGTGGAAGCTCCACACTAGTTGTCCATACTCGGATACCTCTCGTCTTATTTGTTTACCATACATAGGGTGTGTTAGACCCTTTGGTGCACAACTTTGTTCTACCTCCCTCCAGGGAGCTATGCATGGGTGTAAGTTCCTTTGCATAAAATATATGGGTTCTCACCCATATATGTTTGCTCACATTATTCAGCCCCTTTTCGTTTTCCCTGTGTCATCACCACTAGGGGTATTAACGCTATGTTTGTTCTGATTTTATTTCCCATCTTTTTACACTCAGGGCGACTATGCATAGGTTATTGTCCCTTTGAATCTTATGTATTTTACTGTCACTAGAGATATGTTTTGGGTATACAGTATACAGTCCAGTTTACTCCACACTGGGTGTACGTTATGGGCGTTAGTCCCATCTGCTTATTTATGCATGAATCAATCAATCAATCTGACACACTGTCTGGTGAAGAAGTATGTTTGCTCATGTGTGTACCAGTCAAATAAATTTCATTTTATGCAGAGGTTATTTCCTCATATCAAGCATTCTTGGCATTGTTTTTTTTATTAACACAAAAGAAGAGGGCAGAGGCTATTGTTTTTTTTTATTGCCTTGTTGATTTTGTGTTCCTTGTCGAGTGAAGTGCTCTTCTACACTTAGAAGCCTGCTGGGTACTGTGTATTCAACCGAGTGTTGTGTGTTCAATTGTTACAAGGGAAATACATTTTCAATAACGTTTTAAGTAATTGATTTTCAGCGAGGCTAAATGGCAGTTCAACCGCTGCTTTTTGAAAATTCCTCGTGCCTCTCTACCACGCACACTATCTCTTACTCAGCCATACCGAGCTTCTCTTGCCTCCGTGGTGTCTCCTATGATGTGCACACACTCAAGTTCTCTACTGCGAGATGTTTTAGCCCACGTTCTTGCCGCAAGTCAGTTCAGCTTCCACATTTCATTGTTTAAGTTTCCCTTATGTTGGGGATGTTTAGTTTTCTTTACAGTGGTTAGCTGAACTTCACATGGCTCCTACACATGAGTGGATCCCGTTCATGGGGTATCGTTTCCCTTGCATGAGGGTTGGCCCTACGTGGGGGTAGTTTTTGGGTTTTCTCTCGTACATACATTTTGTGCCTCTACCTGAGGTTTTACTCTAATTACACAGTTTACTGACACAGTGCACATTGTGTTTACCTCTTGGGGTGTCGTCTCTTTTTCTGGTGCACAATATTTTTTTTGTGTTGTACGATGCACAATATTTTACTTTCACACAGTGCACAATGTCTAGGTTTCAGTCCTGGGTGTTTCGCTATCACGACATGTGCAGCCTAACAGACCTTCACACAAGGTCCGTTGTTTCTCGTTTGGTTAATGTGTTGTCTCATAGTACACTAGGTGTACATCCACTATGCACAATCTCTTGACCTCTCCGGATGTGTGTTTGTTGGGTTTTTCCCTATCATCCTGTATATAACATATGACCTCTAGTCGAGGTGCTTCCTTACACGGACATTACATTACATGACTTATACCTTCACTACAGTGCACGTTCTTACCTTTCTTAAGGTTGTGTTTCTTTAAAGTTGATTGACAGTTTATATTTTGTATTTATTAATCAGCTAGGAAAAGTCACATGTACATGTCTTATTTAGTAAAACACACCAACCAGCTGGGTTACTAGGTGATTTAAAGACAGTACCCGAGTATTCCCTCTACTCGGTATTGCCTAAATATCAATATTAAGAAGTGCATTGTGTGGGCTGGTATAGCGTTTGTATCATCTTCGCAAAGTCCTCATGCATATTTGTAATATTTTTGTACCGAACTATGTTCTCTACTGTTTCTGTACAAATGCTTATATGCGCCATATAGATAAAGTGGCACGTTAGGCATGTTTATGTCTTGTCCCATATGCTAGGGTGTCTTGTGCTTTCTAAAGCTCGGGTGAGTAGTCGCTCACCGGTGTGGATCACCGGTCTGCCTTTACTTTTGTCCATGGACCCTAGGTATATGCCAAGTTGGTAAACGCCGTCAAGAGTCCATTTCATTAGTTTGTTTTCCCTCTCACAGAGGATCTATGCAAAGGTTCACCGTCAAGAGTCCCTTTTTGCATGCTTTTTGCTTCCCTACTCTGGGACTGCAATGAGTTTCAGTTGTACAATGATTTTCTTGGATTTACACTTTTGGAGTCCATTGTTTCATTTGTTATATTCACATTACAGTCAGTTTTCTCCATTTTTTTTCCTTCATAGGATTGTACGATTAGTTCAGTTGTTCTACATTGTAAGTTTGCTATGGGTTTTAGTCCCTTTAGCACATTTATGCATAAATTAGCATATTTTTGCATTTGTTAACCATTTCTTTCCTAGGGTTTAGTCATGGTTTCACAGTCATGGGTTCATTATCCGGTTAACCTTCTATAATCTCCACATGCTGTTCGAAGATTCTATGGGTCTTGACCCATATACTGTCTTGACATTGACTAACTTGCTCTTTGTTATATTCACTTATTCCCTCGTCCTTCCTTTTTCTTTGTAGAAGGGAGGATGGGTTGTGCCTATCAGTTGTTTTTCCACTTGTTTTTCCATCTTTCTTGTTCTCTTGAACTTCATCAGTTTTCTTTTCTTATCTTTTCGTTGTTTCTTCTCTTCATTCTTTTCTTTGCTTTGGTATGTTCAATTCTCTCGATCTCCACTTCTCCTCTTTCGTTTTCTTTTCATTTTGCTTTTCCGTATAAGAAAGGGGGATATGTTATATCCTGACTTTAGTAAATGCAATGCTATTTAACACCAATGGAATGTTACTTTGATGATGCTGTTTAGAATGTTATGATTCAGCCTGAGAAGACACAGTTGAGTGGGCTGGGCAGCTTGATGGCTGCTCCTGGTGGGGTCTCTTTATCATCTTGTAACTATCCTGAATAAAACTTCTCTGAACTACAACTACCTGCGTGACTTGATCACTACAAATAGTAACATACCCCTTCACCAATTTCTTAATTTCTTTAAAACATTTCATGATCGTAATAAATTGAAATGCAAAAAAACCTTGAATTCAATGTTTTTATTTTATTACTGATACGTATATTGCAGTGCTTATTCTATCATTTATTCAATGTTTCACTGAGTGACAATGAACTACACTAGAGACAGAAACATTTACTTGTAGATTTCTAGTTAAGTAATGGCTTTTGTATTTCCTATAAGTAAGCATCTTTGTTAAAATGTGTGAATCTCTATTCAGTATTATGTGAACATCAGATATATAGGAGGTTCAAGCTTGGTCCAAATATAATATGTAGCTTATGAGAGCAATACTTTTTTTATTCAGAACATTCAGCAGCTATGACACAATCTAAGCAGGTCACATTAAGGTCAAGCTACATTTGGGTATGCTTCAGTCATTTCTGAAGCCTCTCTTTGTCAAAGGAAAATCCAACTTCAGTCTACTAGTGAATATGGGTGTGTGGTGCATTTTGCACATTTCAAATATGTGGCATTTTAAAGTGCATTTTCATAGTAATACCTAAAGCAAATTATCATTTTCTTTAATTAATTTTAATAATTATTATCTAGCACTATCATTGGTGAGTTCCTATTGACCTATACCCAGGCTACGTCACCCACAGAACAGATACATTCATTAAAACAATTGTGTTACTACAAATCAAACTCGTACAAATTATGCACAGATCAGGGTAATGAATATCCCTTAGGTCTACACAGTCATGAATTGCAGCAGAATATGTCTGGGTGGAGTACCAACATCCTTGGAGTATCTCCTCCCTGGTCTGTATGACCTTCCGTAGAGACAACATATGCCTGTATGTGTCACTTCATCATAGGATCCTTGACACATGGCTCTCTTGCGGGTTGAGCCAAAACTGGAAACAAGGAAAAGGCTGTAGGGAGTTGAAATATTCCCCCACTCACTCTATGCTGACTCTGAGGCCATCCGCACTATGAAAGAGATGTAAATAAAGGGCGCACTTCAAAACCCCTCATTGTAATTTTGCATCACGAGTATAATTTCAAGCATTAATTAAAGAGACCGGGAGGGACAGCTAACGCTGATGGTATTCCAGACCTACAGATGTTTAATACATCAGCAGTGAGGCTTTGTAGTGTGGCGGATATCTAACAAGTAACTGCTGGACCATGGTGATGGCCCCACGAGGAATGATCACTGTTAGCTGATCTGAACAGTACATAGGCACTCAAAATACACATCTCCCAGGATAGCTTTTACGGCATAACTTTTTCAATAATATTTGCCAAAAACGTGGGCGAGGTGGTGATAGTTTATAAAATGGCGTGTGAATGATGCACAGGGGGCTGTTACTACGACAGATCTTAACTTTTACATTACCGTTTTAAGTTTACATTTACAAACTATGGGGCAGATTTACAATAAACTAACACAGCACGGTGCAGCAAGTCATTTTGCTGCGCCGTGCTGATTTAGTTTAGAAAGTACAGCGATGCGACATATTCACAACAATATGTCGCATCTCTGTGCTTCCCACTGCGCTGGCGCACAAATGGCTGCCATGCACCTACGCAGGCACCCTTGCACCATGGTGCAAGTATGCCTGCGTTGTGGGGAGATTTTTTTTGTTCAGGAAGGGTTCCATTCCTGTACAAAAACAATCTGAAATGCCGTTTTTCAACTTATATGTGTGCTGCATTAGCACACATAGAAGTCGAAAAACAGCATTGTTTCAATGATTGTTAATGTGCAGGAAGGAAACCGTTCCTGAACAAAAACAATAATTAGAGGTGATTTCCTCTGCAGCAGTAAACAAAAACGAGGAGAAATGAATACATTTCTCCTTGTTGTGCCTGCCTACGCCTCCCACATAGCATTCACATGCATTTCCAGATTCACGATTCCTCGTAAATCTGGAAATGTGTCTCGTTCCATAGGTGTTGTGTGGGAACACCCACAGCAACACGCATGGAACGCCCCTTTTATGCAAAGTGCTGTGTGTAAAGGGGCTATATTTACAAGAACAGGAAAAGCCATGCAGGGTGGCTTTTCCTGGCCTTCTAAATATGCAGCATTGATTTGCGCTGCCAGTGCTTCACAAAAAGTGAGGTACTGGCAGCGCAAAGGGTTTGTAAATCTGCCCCTATGGTGTAAGGCTCTTTGTATTCAAATCCACATGCAATGTATAATTGATTGATTGTGTCTTTGTACAACAAGTGGTTGCGGTTAAATAACAATTACGGAATATCTTTTTAAAAATATGGGGGCAGATGTCCAAGCCCCTTGCGGGACAATTATGCCGCCGTTGCGTCACTTATGTGACGCAGCGGCGGCGTAAACCATGCGCCATGTTGAGCCTTATTTACAACGTGACGCATCTAGGGAGATGCGTCACGTTGTAAAGCCCTGCGCTACATTAAACCTGCGTCAGGTTTAATGTATGCAGGGTGGGCGTTCCGTCGGAAAAAGCCTCGGAAAAGTGACGCAGTGAAATCTACAAGATTTCACTGAGTCACTTTTCCGACGCTGCTGCGTCAAAACCCGGCGCCTGCTTGAAGCAGGCGTAAGGCATGACGCAGCATGTTCGGTATGGGCAGCCCCTGAGCATTGCTGGAGTTGCGTCGTGCTTGCGACACGACTCCAGCAATGCGCCGCCCTTATACCATCAGATGCGTCACGCATCTGTTTATCCTTGCTTCACGATGCACTGCATTGTAAATGCGGCGCATCTGTGGTGGCGCAAGGGTAAACTTGCGTGACACATCTTTCCTGGCACATCCCTGCTGATTTGCAGGGATGCGCCAGGAAACATAAATATGCCCCATGGTGTTGCACGTTTTAATTCTGAACTAGTAGCTCGTGTCCTATTAAAATTAACCATATATAACTCCATGAAGACAGAGCTAATAATTCTATGTAAAATAGTTGCCTTCAACCTCTTTAGTGCTTCAGCACCTTCAAGCACTAAAATGAGAATGAATATTTGTACTTTAATGTTTTTTTTCTGAAGGATTTTTCTACTTCATTATTAAAACTGTAATTAGTGTTATATTTCTGTATTTCTCAGTTCAGCTCCCTGAGGTCCAGATTGCATTTCTCACATTATACTGGTGACAAGGACACTTCTGAAGTCCAGCTACAAAGGAAGATGTGCCATTTGACAATCCGCTGTTTTAAATGTCATTTTGCTGCAGGTCCTTGGGTATTCCCTGCAATCATCTTGTGGCAGATACATTTAGAGCTATCTATATAATTCCCTTCTGGCTTCTGTAACTGATTGATATGAAGTATGAAAACTAATTTCTCTAATGCTCAGCTTGCTCCGAAATGAGAGCTTTAATTTTGCAATATATCCATTACTGGGATTGTTCAGCGAGCAAGCAATATGTTTGCATTACTAAAATTACAGGCATCTAATCTAAACTGGATCTATATCGAATTGCTCTTCGATTGTTGGGAGAAATAAAGTGATGTGTTCCAACTGCTACTATAAAGCAGTATACAAGAAAACAAAGACATCCGCGTGATTTATACTGCATAATTGAGGCGAGGATATCCTCGTTAACAGTGAATTAACTTTTCCCATCCATTTTCACGAGAATGTCAGTAGTAAATAATGAGTTTGATTACAAAGGTTGCAGCTTTACCTTTTAGAACACTGATATGAATAAAAACTCAACCTATCCTTTAAGAGCCAGAAATGGGTGCAATTTTTGGAAACCCTCCATGGAAAACCTACACAACAAGCATTTGCAATGCGACCATTCTCGCCTTTGGGACCTTATATGTATTTAGCTATGCATCACATTAGCCTGGGTGCGGAAACATCTAGTGCTCTTTAACATGGAGGGAAAGTAAGTACTAAAATGCGTGACATGGCAGGTATGGGAACACATGGAGAGAAATATTACCTTTCAGCAGGAAATGGTATAGACCAAGTTCTGTTTTTAATAAAATCAGGGCCTTCGGTGGTCATATCACTGAAAATACAAGATTTGAAAAAAATATTATTGTCTACAGTGCTGGTGGAATACAATTTCTATGTACTGGATTCTAGAGAATGTTAAAGTGATTCTGGTATTTTACTGACCTCTGCTGGTCGTTTTATATCAAGAAAGTTAAATAGAGGCAAATGTCAGAAAAATGAAAAAAAGAAAGTCCCTCAGCAGAGAGCAATTCTGGTATTTTACTGACCTGCTGTTTGTTTTTTATCAAGACAGTTAAATAGAGGCAGTTGAACAGAAAAAAAGTCCCCAAGCTGAAGCAGAAAAGTCCTGGGGCTGATCTCCAGAGCCCACAAAATACATACACATATAAGTATATACTAAAGTATATAAGTAAATACTAAAGTATATACAAGAGCTCTCGAATGCTCGACCTACAAAACAGAGCTTTGGACTATGCTATTTCCCGCTGTAAGACAATATTTCTCTCCATGTGTTCCTATACCTGGCGTGTCACGCAGTTTGGTGCTAACGCTCCCTCCATGTTAAAGAACAGTAGATGTTTCAGTCCTAGGCTAATGTGCTGCATAGTTAAATACATATAAGATCCCAAAGATGAGACCGATTGCATTGCAAATGCCTATTTCTATCTGTTACCGTCCTCTATCTCACCGCTGTCCCCATACTCTCTCTCTAACTCTTGCTACCTCTTTCCTACTCTCTTTCCACTTCCCTCATTATTTGTCTCTATCTCCTACCAGCCCACATAGTCAATTTGCTGCAAGCAATTGGTGATTACTATTTAACTCTTGTTTAATGTTTACTATTTAGTAAATATAGAGAAGACAAATGAGGTGAGCATCGCCCCACCGGCTCAGAGCCAGCAGCTGAAAAATAAAACAATATTTGATTATTGTTTTATTTTTCAGTTGCTGGCTGAGCAAGCATGTGCAGGCAGGGGTGGGGCCAGGGCATGGGATGGGGAGGAGGAGTGGTAGATGTGAACTTTAAAGTGAACATGTTAGTTTGGCCGGCCTTCTCAGGCTGGCCAAACTGACATGTGCACTAAGGTTCCTCCAACCCAGCTGGTTTCCACAGCTGGGTTGGAGAAACAGCACAGATTCCCTGTGCCTGAGTTAGCATTAATCCAGCTTACTCATGCCAATCCCCACGCTGCTCTCATGCTTGAGAGGAGCACATGAAATTGGATGGGCAGTCCGTGATGCTTTCCAAGGGACTGCCGGGACCAGGAACAGAGAAGCGCAAGGTGGTCTGCAGGACCAGCTAAGTCTTTTATTTATTAAAATATTTTGCTAACATCCCTCTGCTGCGTGCTACCCCATACTCCTCCCAGCCCCCTTCACATGCCGCACCACTCCTTACATCAGCCGCCACTGCATATGGTCTGATTAAAATTAGTGAATTGATTTGAATACGCGCTACTACCTGGGTTGTTTTGACGTTTGATTGTCAATTTAAAAATTTATATGCGTGCTCCTGGGGCGGCGTTTTCATTCAGAACGTCATCAAAATTATTGTTTTCGGCACTTCCTTGATGGAATGTGTCCCCCTGGGCACAGCTGTTAATCATGTGCTAGGTTGTGAAGATTGTGAAAATTCAAACGTCTTGAAATGGGTAAAATTTCAATACATGTATTTATTCATACATTGCGAAATTGTGCAAAGTTTTACACTCAGCAGGTAATCCTCGTAATCTTAATAATAAGTGGACTCTTGTATCCTATGCATTTCGGGTATAATTACCCTTCGTCAGGGATCAGTCCTGTAACAAAAATGTAAGTATCATGGGCAACTATGCATTGAAGTTCATGGTTTGTATGCATGAGTAGTTGTAGTTAACAAATATCTGTGAACGGTCGACCGTTGCTTGCATCGAGATTGAACGTGAGGATTAAACGTGTGTCACAAAGGTGAACGTACATCGTTGTAATATGTTGGATTTGTAGGTTTTAGGTGGACAGTGAATTTGTGCTTGTTTATACGGAGAAGCTGTACAGTTTATAACAAGAAGTGCACATGTGGTATTATATTTATCATGATGCGCGGTAAATGCGTTATGCCAATGTGGTATTAAAATTTATCGTGGTGCGCGGTAAATGCCTGTACCTATATTTGTCCTTCGAATTTAGTAACTTGGGTGAAGTTAGCGGCGAGTAAATGTTGAAGCGTTATCGCGCTGTGTGAGATAAAAATGCATACGTTAAGGAGTTGGTGAACGGCAAATGTGTGTCGAGAAAGTATCATACTGTGTGATGAGAAAAAACAAGGTGCTATATTAGTGACTTTTAGCTTGCAATAAATAATTGGTGTTTTGTGCTCACATACCGTAATAGGTTAGTTCGTTTGGTGCTCCGCGTGTGTGAGTGTTTGTTGCCGGTATGTGAGAACTCAATCGGTGGCCATCTTATGTTGGGATTCATGAATGTTTAATAACATAGTGAAAGGACTAAGGTGCAATGATTATGGGGGCCATTTTGAAATGTGTTAATGAAGTATACAGTGTTGGTTAACGATGTTTAAATAAAGACATTTACACAGAGGCATTAAAAAAACGTTAAATAAAGAAAGGGAGATAAAACATCAGTAAATTAAAGGTAACAAGCAATTTCAATGCGTTTGTTAATCCTGTGTGGGTGTACGCTGTCCAGTTTTTTGATCCAGTAGTTTTCTTGTTGCAGTAGATGTTTTTTATTATCACAACCTTCTTTTTTTTTACCACTTCAAGGATTAAGAAACAAAGTTGACTAATGATGTGTCTGTTTTCATGGAAGTGGTGGGCTACCACGGATTTGAATTGTTTAGTGCGGATGTTTGATTTATGTTCATTATTTCTTGTCTTGATCTTTCTTTCGGTTTTTCCAACATAAATTTTGCCGCAGGGGCATTTTAACATGTAGACTGCATTGGTTGTGTCACATGTGGCTGTCACCATAAGTTTTATTGTATTGCCTTTTCTTGGATGTGTTATGATTGTGCCAGTTATGATGTTATTGCAGTTGTTGCAGTTGTTGCATGCCACCGTTCCTTTATAGATGTTTTGATCTTTTTGTTTGGATTGTTTGAGCATTTCCCCCAAGTTTTTGTTCCTGGTATATGCAAAAATAGGTAATTTCTTGAATAGGTTTTTGAAATCGGGCTCCATTGTTAACATGGGCCAGTGTCGTTTGATTATACGTTTCATATTGTGACTTCCTGTGGAAAATGTAGACACCATCACTAAAGGATTTTTTTTATCTGACGTTGATTTGGATAATAGGTCTTTCCTATTTTTTGATTGGCATCTGTTGCGTGCTTCTTCTAATAGTTTTGATGGGTAGCCTCTTTGTAAGAAGCGTTCTGTGGTTTCTTGTTAGCGTTTGATAGTGGTTTGTGGATTAGGTACTATGCGTTTGACTCGTAGCATTTGAGAGTAGGGTAGATGTTGTTTGAGTGGTTCGTGATGGAAGCTTGCATAGTGTAGCGTGTTATTTCGGTCCGTCGGTTTCCTGTATATATCTGTTTCGAATTTGTTATTGATCAAGGATATTTGGACATCCAGGAAGTTGATTTGTTCATTTTGTATGTCATGTCTGATTAAAATTAGGGCATTAAATGCAATTGAGGCAAATGTTTAAATTTTCATTTGTAATCCATGGAAAGCAGAGAGGAGTATGTATATCTCACTCTGCAGCATCTGCCTGTGTGTTCCTAAAGTTAGTATGTCACACTTGTTTGCTAGTGCAGGAAAGATGGTGCAGTCATGTTGTTGCCCTCGCTCCAGTCTATTTTTTTGCACATCTGGTGAAATGTCTTGATTGTTGATGCAACTGTGCTCCACATTAAAAAGAGTGCTGCTGAACACTGTAGCGAGTGACGCCGCACAGTCACAATGTGCACCTGAGAGGTACTGGTTCCAGCCATACCAACCCTCATCCTAGGCTGGAAATGGGAGGTATTCAGCTCTCCTAACCCCCTGCCCAGTGTAGTCCCTCACTCACAAACCAGTACTCTGACTGCCACTAATCGCTAAGTACTGGGCTGAATCTTGCAAAGCTTAGGCAGGAGAAGCTGATGTTCTCCATCACCTGTGGTCAGGGGAAATTTAACACCATTTTTCTTGACTGCCACTCCATTTCCTTCTCATTCATTTCGTACTGTCTGAACTGCATAGCATACAGCATGAGGCCTCCACCTACTGGCTTGCAAGTAAATGGGGATGTTCTCTGTCTGTAATTGAAGAGAGGCAGAGTAGACAAACGATATAGTGTGTTCATGTGAATGTCAATGAGTTGTTGTATCTGTCTATGCTTCTTTGTTTGCGTATGTAAGTATTTGGATGTTAGCCTCTGTATGTTGTAGGTCAGTGAGGGATTTGGTGGATGGGATCATATCACAGCCAATGTGAGGGCATAAAGGTGGTAAATTTATATAATGGTTGCTCTGGAACATCATAAGCATCATTATACTGCTGTATCTCTAAGTCATTGGCATTATTTTGTTATCTGCAGCATAATTGTGGTCCAGGAACTTCGGCGAGTGAGACATGCATGTACCCTCTCTGTCAACAATATACAAATGGATGTTGTGCTGACCCTAAGGGGCCTTAGTCCTACCTAAGGGATTTTTAGATGGGCTAGCGAAGTACTACATGCTTTGTTCTCTCCCAAGCGGGCCGCACAGTATCTTGAACCCATAAGGACTAATTTTAACAAGGGAGGTGCTATTGTGTTTCTAGTGGCAAGCACTAGCTGACTTCTCCTTCCAGTTGGGCATTCTTTTGCAGTCATTGCTCCCAGGTTCAGTATCTTCTCATGTATCACTCCCTTGTGCATGGGTTTTTAAGTGGTGGTATAAAGTTCTAGAAGCCAAGCGCCTGTGACCATTACTAGGAGGTTACATCATCAACAAGCCTCTGTTCAACCCTTCTGCATATCATTCTGGGACAATCCAATAATCTCAAGTTGTCTGTGAAAAAAGCTTCCATGAGAGTCATAGATGATGTAGCTATCCAAACCCTTCCCACCAAAACTTCGAAGGCAAGCTCCTTCTGTGTAAATATTTGAGAAATGTGCATAATTTGCTTTCATGTATATATACAACATTTTGGCAAAATCTGTCATTTTGCCCTATATTGTAGCATGACATGCTTTTTCGCTTCAGTTTTTGGTGGAAAGATTAATTAAATTAAAAGTACAGCAAACAATAGCTATTTGCATTATGTTGTTCCTCTGCATTTGGGAATAGTGCTTTTCGCAGTAAAATAACAGCACGAATGGCACAAAATTATTAGGCCTGGGTGGTAAATTCCGTGCCGCTTGCGGAATTTGCAGAATTTGGGTAATTTCGTGTTCGCTGCTTCGCAAAATCTTTTGCTTGTTCGCCCTTTCAAAATGCGTGTCCCGAGATATTTCCCCCTAAGCAGCAAACAGCATTCGCGAACAGATTTTTTACCGTTTTCGCAGAGCTTTGCGTAGTGCGACTATGCAAATTCCGCCCACCCCTAAAAATTATGCAAAGTGGCACAATGGTATAATTTTGGCAGCTTCACATAACAAGCATAATCGGAAATTACTAGCATTAAGCTAATTATGCCAGACTAATTTAGATTTCTCCCAGGCCTGTGTTAGCTCCCCAGGTGTGGCCCTCCCCCTGTGTTCCCTTGGCCTAAGTAGTCCTAGCCCAGGTGCAATGAGACAAACTAATTAATAGAGGAAGATTTCCTCTCCTCCCCTTCCTTTCCCAGGAACTGGGTCAAGTGCTGTTAAGTCTCTGACTCATGGCCCCCACAAGTGTGTGCTCAGGTGTAACCAGCCTATTATCCTAGATGCACACCAATGACCTAATCTTAAATGGCAAATACTGGTGTTTAATACTCTCAGTCCCATTAGCATAAATGTAATGTGAGTGAGACTGAGGTAGTGAGACTCAGTCTTAGTAAAAGTCCAAAAAACAGGTAGTCAAATGCAGAAATGCAAACCATCTTTGGGACCTAATGGACAGAACACAATTAGAGGGTGCAACTTATATTTACTTTAGCGCAAGAGTTACAATTCCTTAAGATAACTTTAGGTGGATATTTCACTCGTTAAAAACCAATGAAATTCCACCGTTATAGTTAGTTCAGATAACTATAACTCGCGCGCCCGCAATCATCTGCTCATGACGTCACATTATACATGACTCATGACATGGTCAGTGGCATCACTCCTTGTGATAGAGTGGCGGTCGAGCGAGTTATAGTTATCTGAACTAACTATAACAGTGGAATTTCATTAGTTTTTTACGAGTGAAATATCCACCTAACTATAACATGTGTGAAACCTATGGTTTTTTAAGTGAATTTGCAAGGTTTTTTAAATGCTAATTCCTAACTATAACGTGTGTGAAACCTATGGTTTTTTCAGTGAATTTGTACGTTTTTTTAAATGCTAAGTTATGTATGTATTATTATTTTTTTTTATATATTTATTTTTCAATAAACTACGTATTAAATTTATTTTATTATTTATTATGGTTTTTCACCGTGCGCGCACGGTGCGCGCACCCCCGCGATTTAAAAAAAAAAAATTAAATGTTTTTTTCTGCCTTCGGGGTCCTTCAGGGACCCCCTGACAAAGGCAAGGGGGTCAGGAACTCTCTACCCTGCCCACTTTTAACGTTCGCCACCTTCCTTTTCCACTCTCGCACTGAAAACAAACAAAATGGCGGCTGACACTTCCTGATTTCGACCGATTCGAACGTTGACTGACATGTAACAACCAATCAGAATTACGCTCGCGCACGTTAGGGTGCGCGCACGGTGCGCGCACGGTGCGTGCACAGTGCGCGGCTGTAGATATGTATGTGCTTTTAAATGCAATTTTCTCAGGAACTACTGAACAGATTGACTCCATATATGCAAAAGGCACATCCCTGACCTGAGGACTACCTCTCTGCCAAATTTCAAGTAATTCTGTTCAGCCGTTCGGGCTGTACCTTCGACTAAAGGTCCTATGGGAAAATGCATGGGGAAAATGCGTTTTGGGACCCCCCTTTTTTCTCGGCCCCCGCTTGACGAATCCCCCCGAGACTTTCAGGGTAGGAGCTGAGCGGAGCGCCCCATTAGTTTTGAAAATTTCGCGAAGATTCGTCAACCGGCGCCAAAGTTATTCAAAATAGAATTTTCAGATTTCCTATGGAAACACGGTCCTAACTATAACTATCTACTGGCAGTCACCAGTATGTAGTTATAGTTAGGTCCTCGTTTCCATAGGAAAAGCATTTTTTAACTTACCTATACCTTTGGCTTCATTTGACCAATTTTCATGAACTTTTCCTAAAAAAGTGTCAAGGTAGGTTCTGGTTGTCATGGAAAGTTAGGGTGTGATCCTTGCCGGGGGGACTGAGAATTTGGGGCACATAATAAGGTTGCATTTGTAATGTTAATTCCCAGAGGAACCTTTAGCCACAGCTACAGCCTAAACTGCTGAACGGACTTATACCTAATTAGGCAGGGAGGTAGATGTTGGTTCAAGGAAGTGCCTTTTGCCTATTTGATGTAAATCTGTTCTGTAGTTTTTGAGAAATGTATGCTGAAAATGATAGTGTTAACTCTGGCCGCGAAGCCTTCACAAACAAAATATGAGCTTGTGCAGTTAGATGACCGCTCTGATTGGCTGCCAAAACTTCAAGCAGGAAGTGTTAGCAGCCATCTTGGGACTCGACTTGAGCGAAGTCCCAGCAAAAAAGTAAAAATAAGGTAAAGGGGCAGGTCAAGAATACCTTGACCCCTCAGATATGTTGGGAGGGGGGTCCCACAGGGATCCCACCACGTTTTAAAAACATTTTTAGATTTTTTTTGCTGAGGACTCATGGTTAGACCAGCGAATCAACAGCAACATTTCTTAAAAAAAAGACATGCAGTGTCCCAGCGCGTCTTTTTTTAAAGCCCCAAGGTGGGCCAAATCGTAGGGGCATGAAGGAGGAGGGCTCATATGGCCCCTGTCTTGGGCTTATGAGAAGCCCTGGGGAGTGCAACCTCCTGGGGCTGTAATAATGAAAAGGTGGGGACCGCTAGCCCCCCAGAGCCTGGGGACCTCCACCTTCCCAGGGCACTTTAGCTTACAGATGTGGGAGGCCTGTTTGACCCCCTCACTGGACGGGGATCGCCACCTTCCCGGAGCAAAGATATGCAAATGATGCAGGGGGCCTGCTCAGTCCCCGCTGCCCCAGGGACTGCCACCTCCTCAGGGATAAGATAAGCAAATGATGCAGGGGGCCCATTCAGCCCCCAGTTGCCTCAGGGACCACCACCTCCCGGGGTTATACAGAAGATTAGATGGGGGACATGTGGCCCCCCTCCAGGAGCCCTCAATGGCCCTGGTGACTGCCACCCCCCAGGGCCGGCTCCAGCAGTGTCCCATGGTGCTGACCCCCAGGACAATGCAGTTTGCTATGGGTGCTCCTGCCAAGCCATAGCAAACACTGCTTTGCTGCGTGGAAGAGAGAGCATTAAAAATGATCTCACTTCTACAAAGGGGAACAGAATTGATTTTGAAGAGAAGGAGCTGCATGGTTGTGGGAAGCTGGCAAGGGCCATGGGAGCTTTGAGGCTCCCCCCATGGTCCCCCACAGTGGCCAGGCCCTGGGGAATGGGGTCCCCGGGGCTGAAGTTGGCCTACAGAGGGAGCACATGCTGATCCCCTTCCCATTAAAAAAAAATATTTGAAGGCCTTGCCCCGGGAGATGGGGTCCATGGGGCTGATATTGGGCTGTGGAGATAGGCCAAGCACCCCCTTAAGAAAAAAAAAAAATATATATATATATATATTCACTGAAAAAACCATAGGTTTCACACATGTTATAGTTAGCGGAAATTTTACTGATAAAAAACCAATGAAATTCCCCCGTTATAGTTAGTGCAGGCAACTATAACTCACGCGACCGCAATCCTCTGCTGATGCTAATACTGTATTTAGACACTTATTTGCCCATGTCTTCTTCCATACATTTTTAGCTATACATATATTACAAATATTTTTTTTTCATAAAGACACATATGTCATCAGCAGAAGATTGCGGTCGCGTGAGTTATAGTTGCCTGCACTAACTATAACGGGGGAATTTCATTGGTTTTTTATCAGTAAAATTTCCGCTAACTATAACATGTGTGAAACCTATGGTTTTTTCAGTGAATTTGCAAGGTTTTTTAAATGCTAATTCCTAACTATAACGTGTGTGAAACCTATGGTTTTTTCAGTGAATTTGTACGGTTTTTTAAATGCTAAGTTACTTTACGCCATTCGTGGCGTGCGCGCCCACTTAACGCAGTTCGTTCCGTGCGCGCACGGTGCGCTTCGCGCACCGTGCGCGCACAGTGAGCACACGGTGCGCTTCGCCCACCGCGCGCCCACTTTACGCAGTTAGTGCCGTGCACGCACGGTGGGCACGCGGTGCGATGACAAAGCAAGAAAGCACGTCAACAAATCTGTTTCTGCTTTCCTCCGTGACTATGGTATGGGTGCCATTTACCACAACAACTTGCGTTATGACATGCAAGACATTTATAGAGGAGATGGTGTGCACTTCAATGATGAAGGGAACAGAGTCTTCCTCTTGAACCTTAGACTCTGCATCGGTACTTACTTGTAGGTACCACTAAAAAATCATTTCATAAACACAACGGCTCTTTTTAGAGCCCCCTAATATCTAAACACTTAAATCTGATTTTCCTTTTTTTTTTTTTTTTTTCTACCGTACGCTTACCGTAAGCTTACCGTACGCGTACCCCGTGATTTTTTTTAAAATCAATAAATGTTTTCTTTGTACTTTTCTGTCCTTCTTTGACCCCCTTACAAATGTTAGGGGGTCTGTAACTCTCCTCATTGCCCCCTTTCCTTGTTTTCACTCTTTTTTTTCAGAGTGAAATACACAAAATGGCGGCCGCCGCTTCCTGGTTTCGACCGATTCGAATGTTTACTAAGATCTAAGAGCCAATCAGAATCGCGCTCGCGCACGCCACCGTACGCTTACCGTAAGCGTACGGTAAGCGTACCGTAAGCGGGCTCAGATATATATATTGATTTAAAGGCTATTTTCTCAGAATCTACTGAACAGATTTACACCAAACCTACAAAAGGCACTTCCTTGACCTAGGGACTACCTCTCTGCCAAATTTTGAGTAATTCTGTTCAGCCGTTCGGGCTGTAGCTCGTTCTAAAGGTCCTATGGAAAAATGCATGGGAAAAACGCGTTTTGGGACCCCCCTTTTATCTCAGCCCCCGCTTGACGGATCCCCCCTAGACTTTCAGGGTAGGAGCGGAGCGTAGCGCCCCACCTATTTTGAGAAATTCGCGAGGATTCGTCGACCGGCGCCAAAGTTATTCAAAATAGAATGTTGAGGTTTTCCTATGGAAACGTGGTCCTAACTATAACTACCTACTGGCGACCGCCAGTAGGTAATATATATATATATATATATATATATATATATATATATATATTCACTGAAAAAACCATAGGTTTCACACAAGTTATAGTTAGCTGTACATTTCACTCGTAAAAAACCTATGAAATTCCCCCGTTATAGTTACTGTAGGCAACTATAACTCACGCGACCGTAATCCTCTGCTGATGCTAATACTGTATTTAGACACTTATTTGCCCATGTCTTCTTCCATTAAATTTTAGCTATACATATATTACAAATATTTTTTTTTCATAAAGACACATATGTCATCAGCACAGGATTACGGTCGCGTGAGTTATAGTTGCCTACAGTAACTATAACGGGGGAATTTCATAGGTTTTTTACGAGTGAAATGTACAGCTAACTATAACTTGTGTGAAACCTATGGTTTTTTCAGTGAATTTGCAAGGTTTTTTAAATGCTAATTCCTAACTATAACGTGTGTGAAACCTATGGTTTTTTCAGTGAATTTGCAAGGTTTTTTAAATGCTAATTCCTAACTATAATGTGTGTTAAACCTATGGATTTTTTATTTAATTTTGCACGGTTTTGCTTATTTTTTTTTTTTTTGCATTTTTTTCCGTGCGCGTACGGTAAGCTGACGTTACGCGTACGTCACGTACGTATCACGTAAGCGCACCGTCCTTATGACGTACGGTGCGTTTTCGTAATACGTACGCGACATACGCGTACATGCATGCGCGTTGCGCGGAACCAACGTCGCGCTTACGCGGGTGCGTGTAATGCGCATGCGCGAGTGCCGTCATACGTACGCGCCCCGTAAGCGCTCCGTAAGCGTTACGTTTGCGCATGCGCACTTTTTTACGAGCGCGTACCGTAAGCTTACGGAGCATGCACGGTAGGTCATGTGACCCACAAGGAACACTTTTCATTGGTTTAAACTACTTTCAGTTCCAGAAACTTCAAACACCACACCCATTCCCCTCATTACTGCTTGAGATCCCTTAGGAGAAGGAGCTGGATTGACATTGGGATACAATGGCAGAACAGCAGAGCTCTTCTGAGAGTGAGGCCAGCAGCACCACCATGATCCAGAGAAGGAGGAAACAAAAGACTTCTTTTGTATGGGAGTATTTTACTTTTCCAGAGGGGGAGAAAAAGGTGAATGCTCAATTGGTCACTTGCACACTTTGTGGCCGTGTTTTATCTAGAGGAAATCCAAGGAAGAAATATTCCTTTGGAAATCACTCTATGAAAAGACACCTGCAGGATAGACATCCCAGGACCTTTGCTCGACATACTGGAGAAAACTCTTCAGTAAGTCACCAGAGCCCAACCTCAGATGCTCAGCCGAGTACATCATCGGCAGCTCAGCTGAGCCCTTCCTCTGAGGTGGGAGCATCACCTTCTTCTTTTCCTGTGGACATTAACCCTCGATTTGGGAGGGTTGAAATGAGGTGTACAAGATGTGGTGGTCTTATTGTTTATGGGGAGATCAGTCTTCCCCTTATTAACAATAAGATAGACCAGCATGTTTGTAGACGCTTATAATATTCCCATTTTTTCTTTCCTCTATCCCTGTATTAACCCAATGGCTCTTATAAGAGCCAACCTTACCTCACAATTTTTTTTATTTTTTTTTAAGCTTTCCTTTTTGCAAATTTTTTTTTGCCGTGCGCGCACGGTACGCGTAATTCCACGAATTTCGCGGAATTTCGCAGTTTACACCGTGCGCGTACGCTACGCGCAATCGGCGATTTTTCGAAAAAAAAAAAAATCATTTTTGCCCTTGAGGGTCCTTCTGGGACCCCCTGACCAAGGCTAGGGGGTCAGGAATTGTCGAGCCTGCCCCCTTTTCACATTATCCACCTTTTTTATTCACCCCCCTGACAGTGCGAGTGACAAAATGGCGGCCGACACTTCCTCCTTTCTTCCGATTCGAATGTTTACTAAGATCTAACAGCCAATCAGATGTGAGCTCGCGCACGCCACCGTACGCGCACGGTAAGCGCACGGTAAGCGCACCGTAAGCTGCCACAGATATATATATTGATTTAAATGCTATTTTCTCAGAATCTACTGAACAGATTTACACCAAACCTACAAAAGGCACTTCCTTGACCTGGGGACTACCTCTCTGCCAAATGTCATTAAATTCTGTTCAGCCGTTCGGGCTGTAGCTCTGTCTAAAGGTCTTATGGAAAAATGCATGGGAAAAACACGTTTTGGGACCCCCCTTTTATCTCAGCCCCCGCTTGACGAATCCCCCCGAGACTTTCAGGGTAGGAGCGGAGCGTAGCGCCCCACCTATTTTGAAAACTTCGACGACCGGCGCCAAAGTTATTCAAAATAGAATGTTGCGGATTTCCTATGGAAACGTGGTCCTAACTATAACTACCTACTGGCGACCGCCAGTAGGTAATATATATATATATATATATATATATATATATATAAAGGCCTGTCCCTGGGGTTGGGATCCCCAGGTCTGCTTGGCCCGCACCCTTTGATTATGAAAAAACAATAAAGGCTGGGCCCCGGGGGATGGGGTCACCGGGGTTGAAATCGGCTCGGGAAGTCACCCCCTTTCTCCACCACTCTGCAAACAAGCCTCCTGGTGCGCTGCTGGGTGGAGGATGAAGTCTCAATGGCTGCGAGGGTCCTTAGGGGCCAACAGAATCTCCTGTTACTTTTACTAAGCCCCGCACAGTGGGACTGCTGAGAGGTGGTCTGAGGCCACACCATTTTTTTCCACCACTCTGCAAATGCTGATAGGAATATTGGTCAGTACAGTTCCTGCAGATGTCCCAGCAGCTCTTCCTCCATCAGCAGCCTCTTGATCTCTGAGTCTCTGCGTCTCAGCCCATGCGAGGCAAGTAGGGTGGATGGTTCTGAGATGCTTGCACATGCTGAAGGTGCTGCAGCTGTACTTTTTTCACTTTCCCGGGAAATAGTTTTTTTGCAGATGTTACAAGTAACATTCTGGGCGTTGACCTTCTTTTCACCTTCTGGTATGGTGAAAAACTGCCACACAACACTCTCTTTCTTTTTCCTGTGTGGCTCTTCTTCATCTCCTTCCTCAAACAGTCTCACTTTTTCCTCCTCCTGTTGCCTGGAAGAACCTGCCATAGTTCTTCTCAAACAAAATAAGCACACCAAAAAATATGATCAGCCTGCTTCCTAACTAGTAGAAATCCAAATGAGAACCACACCCTCCTATTCATAAAAACAGAATGAAGTTGAATTTCCTATGATTGAAAGGTGTTACACCAATCAAATTCTTTTTTTTGTTGGTCACATGGAGTACGTGACTCCAAGGTGTCCCCACCACGCTGGAAATGCAATTCCGTAAAATATATGAAATCATATTCTATTGCTCAAATTATTGAAAACACAATTTTTTTTGTTTTATTATTAAACCTCTTCATGATATATAGCAATTTAAACCGTCTATACACTGATTTAGACCTTTTTTCAGACTCATAGGAATTGCAATCCCAATGCGACCCCGGATATACATAACACAAAGGTGCATAACGGTTCTTTAAAATACTATTAAAATTAACATTACCAAAAAATATAATTTAATTTCTTGATGCATTATTTTTGCATTACTTATGAATTCCACTTTTATAACTAAGTCTGTAAACGTAACTTTATACATATATATATATAAAATTATAGATTTACAAAATCCACACACCTGGGTGCCGATTCCGATCCGTTAAAATTAATTTGCCTACGACCCGTATCCGTATTTTTTTACCTACGAGTCGTACAAGTACCGTACAAACTGCCAAGTACGATTCATCCGTGAAAAATAACTACGATAAGCGTCGGGAAAAGTCTACGAGAGTGAGTCGGAATGTTTTCACGTCCGAATATCGTCAGGAAAAGTGTACGAGAGTGAGCCGGACATTGTTACGTGCAAATCGTAAAACACAAGATTGAGCGCGCAAGTACGATCCTGACCGTCCGTCCGAATACACAATCGCACGTAAAATGGGCCATACGGAGCCAACGCAGTAGCACACATGTACACGGGTAAACTCATGCCCATGTACAAGCCGTACAGCCCCCCACCCCAAATATGTCAGCACCGTACACCACCCTGTCCGCACTGTACCCCAGCCCCGAAACTGTACACGCCGTACCCCCATGTATGTGCCGTACCCCCCCATGTACGCGCCATACCCCTCCTGTCCGCACTGTACCCCAGCCCCAGACCTGTACGTGCCGTACCCCCATGTACGCGCCTTCCTCCCCCCTGTACACGCATCACCCCCGCATGTACGCACCGTACCTCCGCATGTACGCGCCGTACCCCAGGGCCGCACCTGTATGCACCGTACCCCCACCGCGTGTATTCGCCCTCCCCTCCCCATGTACACGCTCTCCCCCATGTACGCACCGTACCCCAGGGCCGCACCTGTACGCACCGTACCCCCACTGCATGTACGCACCCTCCCCCCATGTACACGCTCTCGCCCCCCATGGACGCGCCTTACCACCCCATGTACGCGCCGTACCTCCGCATGTACGCGCCATACCCCAGGGCCACACGTGTACGCACCAAACCCCCACCGCATGTACGCGCCGCACTCCAACACCGTACCCCAGCCCCCTCACCCAGCATCGGGTATGTACAGATCGTACCTACGCGAAAAAGACTATTACAGAACCAGGACACTGTAAAACAGCACAAGGAGGGTCAATTCGACTCGCACAACACCACAAAACACGTCTACATGACAAAATACATCTCAATGACTGACCTGGCACATCCAAACAGGCAAACAGAGGCCCCAAATCACAACCACCTCTTATAACACACCCACCAAAATTCAAACACAGCCACACTCAAAAAAGGACCAATAAAAAGGGCCCACACACACAACCCATGAGCCTTTGCAACAGACCCACTGCTGCCAGACCCCACAGACAAACAACTCCACTGAGAAACAACTCCACATTACACATACCTCCACCACACCTTCACTCACACACCTTCACACAACCTCCTCCACAAACATCCCCCTCTTCACATTCACACACACACCGTCACATTCACACCCATACACCCACAACCATCCACACCCACACCCACACCCCACACCATGCCCACAGACAAGAATCCAAAGTTCACAATGGTGGAGCTGGACCTCCTTGTCAACAAAGTCATCTGAGTCGAGCCACAGCTGTTTGGAACATTGGTCAGACAGACCAGCATAGCTGAAAAATCTGCCATGTGGCAGAGGATTGTAGATAAGGTGAATGCTGTTGCGCCCATCCGAAGGACCAGGCATGAATGCCAAGCCAGGTGGTACGATCTGCGCAGGGCGGTCAAGAGGAAAATGAACGAAGAGTATGCCCAGAGTAACATCACTGGAGGTGGGCCGCCCCGCAGACCCGTACACTACCATCCCTGGGAGGAGAAGGTGATGGCCCTTCTACCGCCGGAGGGAGTACACGGAGTGGAAGGAGTCGCAGAGCCTGGTGAGTACACAAACAACTTACGTAACATGGGGGCAATGGGGTCCACACCACATATACACCAAATGCACGCAACTTGCCCCAACCACTCACCGCACACAACCACACTAAAAAACCACGCTCATGCCACTAACGTCTCCATGCACCCTTCACAAATCAAGGCAAGGTCATGTCCAAGGCTACAACAACCACAAACACAAGACTGGATGTCCGGGAGGCTGGGCCCCACACAACTCATTGTGAAAATGAGACGCAGACACCAATGCTCTCAGCCCATATGGCATAGGTACATACCCATGCACAATGCACAGGGACTGGCAAAATACTGACAAGGTAGCTGACACTTGGCCCTGCTGTATGCAGCACAAGGCCCTCCTGGGACCACTGTACACTCAAACACCAACTCCACAAGCATAGGTATCTAGCACAGGAACTCACCCTCACTGTCATGCCAGCATGCACCATGAGGGGACAGACACATCACTTGGGAGACCCAATGACAACTCACACTTCACACAACAGCACGCCCGGTCACAACTTCCCCCCTAACACAAGCACACACCCCCGGGGCAGGCAACGGATTTACACACTCCCACAATGGACATGTGACACAACAAGACCAATCCAGAGCCAAATAAGCATCAGAGCCAACAATCTACAGGTCAAACACTCAGGAGAACATCCCAATCTGTCCACCGCAACATACCCATCCCCAAGTGGACATTGAGAGGAATGCTAGGCACATCCAACTACCTGGAGGAACTGTGTCAACTTGAATATGTATGAAACATAGATGTCGCATGAAACACCATTAACATTGTCTCTCTCTCACACACAGGGCAACGTCGACGATCTCCCCCCAACACTGGGGGGGAAGACTCACAGTCCCAGGCTCTGCGTGAAGATGATCCCACCGGCAGCAACGACTCTCACCACTCCGTGGATGACCCCGACCAACCTGGACCCTCTGGTGCCCAAGCCCCTGCAGCACCTGCGTCAGGTACATCTGTGCCAATCACCACCCCCATTCCTGCCACATCCCAGGACACACCCGGGAGCCCTGCTCGCACTGAACAACAGAGCCAGTCTGACCAGGAGGGAAAAGGTTCTCCGGGCACCCAGGAGGAGGCAGGCAACCCTGCAAATGCCATCCCTGAGGGGTCCCGTAGACCCGATGTGCCCACAAGGGCATGCCAGGCTCAAGTGGGCAGGGGTGGTGGGAGTGGAGGCAGGCGGAGGCGCGAACCTGACCAGCCAGCTCAGGACACTGGTATGTCACACATACGCAACATCCTGGACTCATACCGGCGTGACACCAGAGACATCAACCAGGTCGTGTCCAGACTCTCCGAGATGCAGGGGACCCTCGATGAGATTAAGAACCTGCAGGTCAAGCATCATGCCAGTCATCAACAACACCAAGGACGGATGGAGGCAAGACTGGCTGAGCTCCTGGGGGTGCACAGGGACGTGAGCCAATCACTCCGTCAGATCGCCCTAAGCATCGGCAACCCTCCCTGTGCCACCAGGCGTAGACCAGCACCAGACACAGGGAGGGAGGAGGAGGAGGAGGATTCGTCTGACGGAGCGTCCCAATTATCGTCAAGGCCTGCATCTGATGGTCCCTGGACGAAGGTGGGTCGTCCATGGAAAAGACAGTGAGAGTCATCGGACCATCCTCATCTCCCAGGTCACCTGGCCTGGCACCTGGCCCTCTGGCGCAACAGCAGCACCTCATCCAATGACATTCTCTGCCACATGGACTTGCTGGTCACAGTCTGACCAATGATGACCAACACTGTGGTCTGGACTCTGATGACTTCCAATGCCAAGGATACCATCTCTCCCTGTGAACTTTGGATTCCATTCCCCCTGTAGAGCACATAATTGCATCTACCAAACCACTTACCCCACCACGAATAAATATATCACTTTGGACATGAGACGTTACTGTCATTTTGCATTATTCAACGACATATGTGTGTGGAAATGTCAAACTATGCCTGAGTGTTGAACTAACTCCAGCCATCCATACCCTGGGATCAGAGTCTGGTACAGGACACACATGGGTCACAAGGTATCATTCAATGTAGGCATGGAGCACAACACTCACCTGTGATGGCCTCTGGCTGCTGAGGGGGTGCTTGCTAAACTGTGCGGAGAGACCTATTTGGGAGATCATCATCAAGGCGTAGAGGTCATGGCTCATGTGGAGGTTCCCGGGGAGGGAGTCCCAGGTATGTGTGGCCAGGTGGGAGAACCCTGTCCTGTATGCTGGAGTACAGTGGATGTGAAGAACGGTGGCCAGGGCAAGGTTGGATGCATGGAGATGGCCCAACGGGATCTAGGATGACAGACGTACAAGGTTGGTTGGGGTCGGTGTTGTGGACTGCCTCCTGAGTGTGGGTGGGGAGTGTGGAGGTCATCCTGCAGCAGACAGTGATCCATTGCAGCTATCTATGGTGGACGGTGAGGTGGCTGGGGCGCAGGGTGTTGAGGCTGAGGTGTGCAGATGCACCCTGGAAGTGGACCAGTTTCCTGGGAGTTTGGATGTACTTGCTCTGCAGAGGGCAGGGCAGTATTTGACAAGGATGTTGTCATGGACCTGGGGGATGGTCTGTCTTTTCTTGGAGTGGATCTATCTGTGGATCGTGTGCATAATGCAGAGGGCGTTGCAGCATGAGGTACAGATGGTGTGGACTAGCATGGCATATGTGAGCGAGCCAAACATGATGCACACCATCTTGTGTGTGTGGCCACTGGGTGCTTGTGCAGGGCTTTTGCGGGTGGGACACAGGCACTTGACCCAGCTGGAAGGGGACAATCCTCAGATGGTCACCTCAGTCCTGAACAAGTCCAGCCTCAGGTGGCTCGTGTTCAGCCATTCATCAATGGATCTCATGCATACTTGAATGATGAAACTGCCAATGTCTGTGTCTTTGTTGAGGGTGAGGAGCACCTGGCTGTCAATGGCATATGAGCTGATGATGAGGTGCTGTGCGCATGTGATGGTGGAGAGGGGGTCCTGGACACTCTGTAGATTGACATGCTGAGAGATGATACCTGTGCCATGTCCCAGACGATGACACCATACTACATGCTGAAGCCTTGAGTCCCACTCCCATGCCCTTGCTGGGCTACAGAGCCTGTGGGGAGTATTAGGGACGTGTCCTGGTTGGTGTGACAGGGCCTGGAAGGCGGGGCAGCACAGTGTAGGCAGTTGGAGTTGCACACTCAGCATGCAAAGGTGTCGTGTGTGTGCCCAGGGTATGTCTGACAGCAGGCGTTAGATGTGTGGATGGACATAGCTCGGAGTGTGGCTGATACATCAGACTGTAGTGTGATGCGGGTTATGCAAGGACAGGATGGTGGTGCAATGTGCACCTTGCATGTGCTGATGGTCCAGCCTTTGGCACTGCGTGACGGCCACAGTGGCATAGACAAGCTGAGGACAGCCAAATGAATGGGTGGAGGGAGGAAGTGAGGAGCATCTTGGAGGCGTGTGTGTTGCCAAATCTGGATACTCTGTGGGCCCTTGCTGCAGGGGCCGCAGCAGCAGGCGGCATCTCCTTGCAAAATGACAGAATTTGCACACATAGACTAAGATGTCAGAAGGACAACTGCAACAGGCGCGTGTGTAAAGTAAGGAGTGTCCAGTGTCACATGGCACACCCAGAGACAATGCATGAACAATCACCAAAGAAGCATGACACCAGATCAGGAAACTGAAGGCCGACCTGCGCACAGGAGACACACCCTCAGAAGCTGTTGATGGCCCATTGGGTGGACCAACATGCCAAAAAACATCCACGACCATGTACTCCATGCCAAATAGGGAGCCTAATCCATGAGCAACTGCATGCATGTTGCTAAACTACACATGGACTCCAATGCATAATCTTCCACAACTATGCCAGATGTGCTGCAGGCAAAGTGGCAAGAGACCTGCATTGACAGAGATGAGGCACCTTGGAGTGTGACGAACACCTTTATTACTCAGCCTCACACTAAGGGAAATGCATCATATGGAACAGACTCACAGGTCATTTGGCTGACCATGTGTGACCTACACTGGACACCCCCTTCAACACACAGATGTGTAAATCCTACTGAGCTGGCACACAAGTGAAGGGGTTGAGCCTAACACCCCTTGCTGCACACGGAGAGTCTACATTTCCCCATTGAGCCTCATATGGGGATGTCCCACACTATGTCCACCATTAGCATCCCGTATGTTCCTGAGGGACGTTATACACACATTGATGCCTTCATCAGAATCCACAAACCATTACAGATGACTGTCAGGAAGGGTGACTATCAATTCATGGGAGCCATGTAACACGTCATGTGGCCCATGGTGAGTCGACATGTATGCATGGTAACACAACATGCACAGGAGCAGTCCCCACATATCACAAACACGTACCACCCACAAAATGCCTTGCTGCACTCCTTACCCAAAATGACTTTTCACCATGTCTGTGCATGTAACTCTGATCCAGCACACGTTGCAATACTCATGAGGAATAGCAGGAGGGCAATGATGACATGAGCAGATGACAGCCGCAAGAACCTGTGGAGGCCAGAGACACAACAAGTCAGCGAAGAGCTAGTAATCCTCAGACATGTACATGTACTCTAAAGGAATGATGTTGTCACCATGCCCTTAATAAATATAGTGTCCCAGCTAATATGTGTGGAATGACATCATCACTTGAATGACACATCAGAACACACCTCCAAGTCACTTAGCACACAGTCAGCTCGACACACACATTGCAACACATGCCACACAAGGCTCAAAGCGTGCACACTCAGACACAGGGACTCACCATCATGAGAAGAAGTTGCGGATAAGCTGACTCCGGATGTCCTCATCCTCATCCTCACTTGCCCCATGCCCGAGCCCTTCATCCTCCACGGGTGGATGATCCTGCTCATCCGGATCAAGGATGAGTGGCACGGCCTTCTCCACTGCCATGTTGTGCAGCATGCAGCACACAATGAAGATTTTGCAGACCTTCACTGGGGCATATGGGAGGGCGCTGCCGGTCTTGTGGAGGCACCGGAATCTGCTCTTCAGGAGTCCAAACGTCCTCTCAATCACGCGCCTCTTCTGCCCATGGGTGTCGTTGTACCGGTGTTCTGCGGCTGTTCTGGGGTTGCGGAGAGGCGTCATCAGCCATGGCATGTTGGGATAGCCAGAGTCCCCTACATGGAAACATCATGTGAAGAAGTGGGTCAGGAGATGCCGTAAGATACAAAGAAAGCGCTGAACACAGGACTAACAGAGTATACCCACCAACAAGACATGCTCGTTCTGCGTGCAGCTGCAGCATCATTTCTGGCACCCTGCTACACCTCATGATGTATGCATCATGTGCGGACCCTGGAAAACGTGCACAGACATGGAAAATCAGCATGTTAGCAAGACACACCACAAGGGCATTAATGGAGTGGTAATGTTTTCTGTTTCTATAGGCTACCTCCTGTGCCTGTGGTGGTACCAAAGCCACATGTGTCCCATCAATGGCCCCAATTACATGAGGCATCCTTCCCAGGGCATAGAACTCACCCTTGACACTTGTCAACTGCTCACGAGTGGGAAAATGGATGAATTCATCCAGGTGCACCAACATGGCTTCTATAATATCATGCAGGACACAGCTGAACATTGTCTGGGACATGCCACCGACATCAGCTATGGTCAATTGAAACGTGCCGGTGGCAAAAAAATGTAGGGCTGCCATCACCTTCACCTTGGGGGTCAGAGCTGTAGGATACCTGTGTTGTGGTTGGAGGTGTGGTGCAAGCCGGTGGGTCAAGTCCTCTATCAACTCTTGCGAGAAGCGGTATCTGCGTATGCAGTCATGTTCATGCATGGCATCCAGGTCTGGCATTCGTCTGGGGAGAGGCGGTGCCCTGCAGAGATTTGGAAGGAATAACAAAGAGTGAGTACATTACCACACCAATGTCACTGAGGTGAGCACATGTTCAACAGCTAATACACATCTGCTTAATACAGAGTCTGTGCTGTGCAATACATCCAGGACACATGGGCCAGCCAGGTGATACTCCTACGAAGAGCCAGCCACAATAATTGCATGGCAATGTTGACGTGAAATGCCATGAAAATAGCTGTTGGCCAGTGTAAGTGACAAGCCAGACACATTACATGAGTGACAGACATCCACATATCAGCATTTGAAGGATGTCATCTCATACAGACAGCTGGCGGGAGTCTAGACGTACAGGTCACATGTTATCTGGAAATGGACAGATGGCACACATTTCCATTAAGGGGTCCATGTCAAAAACTGATGACACAGACATTGAGAGAACGCAGATATTGCCTCAAGTCAGGAAGTCATCTTCGAACCATCATGACACATGTAACGTGTGAGTCCACATGTGGCATGGTGTGCGTATATGTGTGTCATGCACATATGCACACAGACACATGTTCGATGCTGCAACAGCAGATGGAGTTGACAGAACACCAACGGAAAGCTCATGGGAACACATGACACAAACATGACATAGTCACATCGTGGCACGCTGGGAGTCACATGTGAGGTGTAATTATCCGTGTACCTGGCATCAGGGGACAGTTGCGGGTGTTGCTGACTGTGCCATACCAGTGATGCAGTGCTTGACACGTGTGTCGTACATGCACACATGTGCAAAGTGTGAAGGGGAAGTGTGCCACGTAGTGCCCCATCACACATGACATGTGTAAACAGCTCATCACACATTTATTGTGCCACAACATGAGGAGACATGTGCCACATCAGTGCCTGACACACCTAGGCCCTGCACATGAAGGACTGCACTGACAATGACTTGATGTACAGCCTTGTGCGAGTCTGACACCTCCATTCCTTTCCTGTGCGCCTCCTATCACCAGTGTAAGCAGTGAAACGCAGTACACACGCTCTGAGGGCATGTGTAGGGCCCGTACTCACAGCGTGAGTACCTGCCGTACACGCGTGAGTACGTGCCTATCACTATAGTTGTGTTACTGTAGGTCCGAGTGATACGGCACGTACTCACGTGTGTATGGCCCGTACACGCATGAGTACGGCCCGTATCACTGTAGTGATGGTGCCCTAGGGGTATGTATGAAAAGCGCTAGGCCCTACGGTACCCCCAACTCTAGTGATAGGCACGTACTCACGCGTGTACGGGCCGTACACACGTGAGTACGTGCCATATCACTAGGCCCTACGGTAACACGACTATAGTGATAGGCACGTACTCACGTGTGTACGGCCGTACACGTGTGAGTACGTGCTGTATCACTAGGCCCTACGGTACCCCCAACTATAGTGATTGGCACGTACTCACGCATGTACGGGTCGTACACGCGTGAGTACGTGCCGTATCACTAGGCCCTACAGTACCCCCAACTATAGTAATAGGCACGTACTCACGCGTGTACTGGCCGTACACGCGTGAGTATGTGCCGTATCACTGGGCCCTACGGTAACACGACTATAGTGATAGGCACGTACTCACGCGTGTATGGCCCGTACACGCGTGAGTACGTGCCGTATCACTAGGCCCTACGGTACCCCCAACTATAGTGATAGGCACGTACTCACGCGTGTACGGGCCGTGCACACGCGTGAGTACGTGCCGTATCACTAGGCCCTACGGTAACACGACTATAGTGATAGGCACGTACTCACGTGTGTACGGCCCGTACACGCGTGAGTACGTGCCATATTACTAGGCCCTATGGTACCCCCAACTATAGTGATAGGCACGTACTCAAGCGTGTACAGCCCGTACACGCGTGAGTACGGCCCGTATCACTGTAGTGATGGTGCCCTAGGGGTACATGTGAAAAGCGCCGTAACTGTGTGGGGATTTAAGAATTACAATGGGGACACATGAGGGACAAGTATTAGGGCCTAAATGCATGCTGGTTGTCATGGATACCGAGTTTCAAGTTCAAAATTTCACATCATGTGGTCTGGAAAAATCAGTTGGCCACATTTAACATTGTTGAAAAGTGGTTGTTGACTTGACATGATGCTGCAAAATCGAAAGATGCAAAGGCTGTCACTGGTGTATGTTTAAAGGGATTGGAGGAAACGTAGGATGCACACGAGTCTGACCAATCACTCTGTACTCCTGTAAATGAAATAGGCCAGAAAGGCAGATATAAGGCAGGCAGAACCCATGAGAGGGCACTTGCCTGCACAACATGTCAGTCGATACCACTGCTGTTGTATTGTCTCCCTCTGGCACCATGTCAAGGTGGTATTTGGCCTTAGGTGCGACAATACTGTTTGTTTCACAGTGAACAAGAGGTGGCATGCCTTCATAGTCTTGCTGTGCTCAACTGATCCCAGACACTACCTTCTCATGATCTTGTGATTTCAAGTTATTTGCTGTTGTGTCCTATTTTTCATTGTTTGCAAGTGGCATGGTGCGTCAACCAACTGGGGAGTGCAGGGCTTACATATGTGGGGAGTATCCTAGATGTTACTCATGATGCCTTTCCTGATATGCACTGTTGCCTATTTTGTTTGGACTCATGTGTCAGATGTATACAGGTGACTGATTTTTTCCTGTCTCTTCACCTTGCCCACAGCATCATCGGAGGACACCGAGGGAGACACCGGCACGGACGTGGAGGAGGGATCGAGCAGTGGTGCCACCACTGCTGTGGAGTCGCTGGAATCTAGTGGCACGGAGGGCGAGGGGAGTGAGGCGGAGGACCTTCCCAGTACCAACACAGACTACGAGGCAGATGGGTCCGAGGCTGAGCTCCCAGAGGGGGCGGAGGCTGCTCCCACAGCTGAAAGCAGCAGTACATCTCTCGCCGCCCCCTCCATTCCCATCACCGCCCTCCCACTTGTTCGGGTCCCTTCTGTCCGTGCTAGTCCACACCATGTCTCCTTCGTGCCAGGCACCGCACCCCCTGCCCCTGTCCCCCCGGCTGCCCTCACTGCCGAGTCTGTGGACATTCAGAGGCAGTTGCAAGTTGGGCAGACATCGATCCTAACTGTCCTCCATGGCCACACCGGACTGCTGACCCAGATGGTGTCGTACATGGAGGGCATGTCATCAGCGATGTCTGACCAACGGATGTTGCTGAGGTCCCTGGACTCGTCACTGACGGCAGTAGCGAGTCACCTGCAGCGCTGCCTCCCCCCCTACCCCTGGCCCATCCACAAGTCCCACACCCATGCCTGTCCCAAGCACACCAAGACATCCACACACACGCACCCCACCAGACAGAAGCAGCACACTACCACGTAAGGGCAAGCGCACACCTCCTGACACGCACACTCAGGGGGTAGCAGGCACACCCACTGGGTCTGGGGCACACAGGCAGGCACGCAGCCACAGTCCTTGTCCACATGACTCACTCCCCAGTCCCTCCGATGTCACTCCCTTTGGCTCCCCTGCCCCAGATTCGGAGAAGGAGGCCTACTTTGCTGGGATGGGCCTCAGCCCCACTAGTTCACCTGGACGCAAACGGTCAAGACACTCCATGGGTAGGGGAGTTAAGTCCCCCAGCCCATCCACCACCTCCCCCAGTAGTGCTGCAACCCATCTCTCCAACCCCCCTCCTTGGGGCCTGTTGTTTCTCCGGGTGCAGGGGAGACGCTTGAAGAACTGGCAGAAGTGTGCAGCGCCGAGCTCGTCTCCACCTTTGGCGCTGCCCCACCCCCTGTGGTGGAGTCATCCGTCCCTGCACCCACCACACCTACCCTTCCCCCTCCTGTCCCTGTGGTGCCTGGTCCTTCCCCACATGATGCCCCCCCCCCAGTCGACGACACAGTCTTGTGATGTGCAGGCAAGCTAGGGGAGATGCATGGCCATGTGTCCCCCCCCCCCCCCAAGGACTGATGATATGGACTGGCCATTGGCCTTTGTGAATAGTCTCGTTTACACATTATTATTTTCATGCTGAATAAAGCATTTTCTTTTTCCTTTGAAAAGTCTTGCATTTCAGGTATTGATGTTGATGCTGATGCTACAGGAGTTGGGGTTGTGGGCATGTGTTATGTTTCAGGGAAATGTTGTAGTCTGCTCCTCATGGGGTGGAACCTGGTATCTGCGTGCCATCATAAGATCTCTGCAAAGACTCTTTGTCGTGTATGCTCTTTGTGTTTGGAGACATTGTCCCAAGGGGTGTTCCATCCTCTGTGGCACCTGACATCTCCCCTGCAGAGAGTTGCACAATTGTAGTGTTGCCCTGTGTCTACATGTCCTTTGTTGGTGATGGATCCCTTCAACTCTGGCCATGCCTGCTCAGCAATGTCTCCGGCTGCATCGTCTGTGCCATCCTTGGTACTCACTGTACTTGTGTATAGAGTATTTTGCCATGCCTTCATGGATAAATGGTCCCTTTTTCGCACAATGCATGTGTGTAATCCCAGCCTAGTACACATATGGTACTTGTTCTGCTGGGTATTTGAACACCTGACTCACAATTGTGGCCATTGTATCTGTGGGAATTCCACCCTATTCCTTCCATGACAGACAACATCTTGGTGGCTAGCCCAGCACCTGAACATTCCTATCAGTCCTGGGATGTGCGTGACAGTGTGTGTTCTCTTTGGCTCTCTTAGTTTGTTAGGCAGTGACATGACTATACAGTCTTGTGGCATGATCTCAGTGTGTGTATTGTGCTGCATCTGCCAGGGGTGGGTATGCATGTGTTATTTGTCCTCACACCCACATGTGGTGTGTCATGCAGTGGGGGAAAGACATCCTTCCTCCTGGGAGTGGGACACTGCTGTCAGTGATATGTTGTTATGGCACTATCATCATTGTCCTAAGTTAGGGATACGTACATTCACCCATGGAGCTGTGGTCATCTGATAATGATGTAAACCCCCATGTCTCTGTCTACTGCTGGGAGTCCTCTGCACCCACCTCCATGTCTCTGTCCGCTGCTGGGAGTCCTCTGCACCCACCCCCATGTCTCTGTCCACTGCTGGGAGTCCTCTGCACCCACCCCGATGTCTCTGTCCGCTGCTGGGAGTCCTCTGCACCCACCCCCATGTCTCTGTCCACTGCTGGGAGTGATAGGCACCCACCCCTTATATGTATGGGCACTGCTGGGAGTCATAGGCACCCACCCCTCATATGTCAGGGCACTGCTGGGTGTGATAGGTACCCACCCCTCATATGTCTGGGCACTGCTGGGAGGGATAGGCACCCACCCCTCATATGTCTGTCCACTGCTGGGAGTGATAGGCACCCACCCCTCATATGTCTGGGCACTGTTTGGAGTGATAGGCACCCACCCCTCATATGTCTGGGCACTGCTGGGAGTCATAGGCACCCACCCCTCATATGTCTGGGCACTGCTGGGAGTCCTCTGCACCCACCCCTCATATGTTTGGGCACTGCTGGGAGTGATAGGCACCCACCCCTCATATGTCTGGGCACTGCTGGGAGTGATAGGCACCCACCCCTCATATGTATGGGCACTGCTGGGAGTCCTCTGCACCCACCCCTCATATGTCTGTCCACTGCTGGGAGTGATAGGCACCCACCCCTCATATGTCTGGGCACAGCTGGGAGTCCTCTGCACCCACCCCTCATATGTCTGTCCACTGCTGGGAGTGATAGGCACCCACCCCTCATATGTCTGGGCACTGCTGGGAGTCCTCTGCACCCACCTCCATGTCTCTGTCCGCTGCTGGGAGTCCTCTGCACCCACCCCCATGTCTCTGTCCACTGCTGGGAGTCCTCTGCACCCACCCCCATGTCTCTGTCCGCTGCTGGGAGTCCTCTGCACCCACCCCCATGTCTCTGTCCACTGATGGGAGTGATAGGCACCCACCCCTTATATGTCTGGGCACTGCTGGGAGTCATAGGCACCCACCCCTCATATGTCAGGGCACTGCTGGGCGTGATAGGCACCCACCCCTCATATGTCTGGGCACTGCTGGGAGGGATAGGCACCCACCCCTCATATGTCTGTCCACTGCTGGGAGTGATAGGCACCCACCCCTCATATGTCTGGGCACTGTTTGGAGTGATAGGCACCCACCCCTCATATGTCTGGGCACTGCTGGGAGTCATAGGCACCCACCCCTCATATGTCTGGGCACTGCTGGGAGTCCTCTGCACCCACCCCTCATATGTCTGGGCACTGCTGGGAGTGATAGGCACCCACCCCTCATATGTCTGGGCACTGCTGGGAGTCCTCTGCACCCACCCCTCATATGTCTGCCCACTGCTGGGAGTGATAGGCACCCACCCCTCATATGTCTGGGAACAGCTGGGAGTCCTCTGCACCCACCCCTCATATGTCTGTCCACTGCTGGGAGTGATAGGCACCCACCCCTCATATGTCTGGGCACTGCTGGGAGTCCTCTGCACCCACCCCTCATATGTCTGTCCACTGCTGGGAGTGATAGGCACCCACCCCTCATATGTCTGGGCACTGCTGGGAGTGATAGGCACCCACCCCTCATATGTCTGGGCACTGCTGGGAGTCCTCTGCACCCACCCCTCATATGTCTGTCCATTGCTGGGAGTGATAGGCACCCACCCCTCATATGTCTGGGCACTGCTGGGAGTCCTCTATACATACCCCTCATATGTCTGTCCACTGCTGGGAGTGATAGGCACCCACCCCTCATATGTCTGTCCACTGCTGGGAGTGATATGTCTGGGCACTGCTGGGAGTGATAGGCACCCACCCCTCATATGTCTGGGCACTGCTGGGAGTCCTCTGCACCCACCCCTCATATGCCTGGGCACTGCTGGGAGTCCTCTGCACCCACCCACCCACCACTTGCGCACTTGCTGTGGTACACTGCTGTCCTGGGCATACACCACCCCCAATTTACAGCTGATGTGCTGCACCAAGCCGTACACCTACATCCGTGGTGTGTGTATGCCTTGTATCCATCATGTAATGGGGCTGTAGGGGTACGCGTGGTACGGTCCGTACCCACGCTCTGGGGGGCGTGGGTACGGTCCGTACCACCATTGTAGTAGTGATGTAGGGGTACGCGTGTACAGACCGTAACCACGCTCTGGGGGCGTGGGTATGGTCCATACACGCGTACCCCTATATCACCACTACAATGGTGGTACGGGACGTACCCACGCTCTGGGGGCGTGGGTATGGTCCAGACCACCATAGTTGGGGTGACGTAGGGGTACGTGTGGTACGACCCGTACCCACGCTCTCAGAGCATGGGTACGGTCCGTACCACCATAGTTGTGGTGATGTAGGGGTACGGACCGTACCCACGCTCTGAGGGCGTGGGTACGGTCTGTACCACCATTGTAGTGGTGATGTAGGGGTACTCGTGTACGGACCATACCCACGCTCTGGGGGCGTGGTTACGGTCCGTACACGCGTACCCCTACATCACCACTACAATGGTGGTACGGGCCGTACCCACGCTCTGGGGGGCGTGGGTATGGTCCGTACCACCATTGTAGTGGTGATGTAGGGGTACACGTGTACGGACCGTAACCACGCTCAGGGGGCGTGGGTATGGTCCGTACACGCGTACCCCTATATCACCACTACAATGGTGGTACGGGCCGTACCCACGCTCTGGGGGGCGTGGGTAGAGTCCGTACCACCATAGTTGGGGTGACGTAGGGGTACATGTGGTACGACCCGTACCCACGCTCTCAGAGCATGGGTACGGTCCGTACCACCATAGTTGTGGTGATGTAGGGGTACGGACCGTACTCACACTCTGAGGGCGTGGGTACGGTCTGTACCACCATTGTAGTGGTGATATAGGGGTACTCGTGTACGGACCGTACCCACGCTCTGGGGGCGTGGTTACGGTCCGTACAGGCGTACCCCTACATCACCACTACAATGGTGGTACGGGCCGTACCCACGCTCTGGGGGGCGTGGGTACGGTCCGTACCACCATTGTAGTAGTGATGTAGGGGTACACGTGTATGGACCGTACCCACGCTCTGGGGGCGTGGGTACGGTCCATACACACGTGGAACCCTGCCCTTGGGGACAAACACTCCTGAGGCTAAATTAGCTGTTAATCTGTAGGGGGGCTCTAGTCCCCAGGCAAGCACAGGGACCACCACATCCCCGGGGTAAGTCATTAAAATTGTATACGGGGGCCACGTGGCCCCAGCAATCCCGGGGACTACCAACTCTTCTGGGTTTAATTTACAAAGGAGGGGGCGCGCAGCTCCCCTCCTGGAGCCATATACGGCCCTGAGGACCACCACCCCATGGGCCTGCTCCAGCAATGTCCTGGGGTGCCCACTCCCATGACATTGCAGTTTGCCATAGCATGGCGGGAGCCATGCCACAGCAACCTGCTCCACTTCCAATAAGCAAGAGCAAAAAATGCTCTTGCTTACTAGAAGCAGAGTACAATTGCTTTTGGAAACAACCGCAATGGACCGCACTCCGCTAGCCCCTCCTCCGGGTCGCCCCAAGGGAAGCTGGTACATGAAGTTCTTGAGTGGTTCACCCCAGGGGGAGCAAGTAAGTACTTGTTGAACTGATGATCTCTGATGGAGTTCTTGAGTGGTTCACCCCAGTGGGTGCAAGTAAGTACTTGTTGAACTGATGATCTTTAGACCCGATACATGTCCCGGGTTTTAAAATATCGCCCGAGACATGGCTCAGGTTTCGGGATAACTTCCCTCCTCAGTAGAGAAAAAAGTTAGGGGTGGAAGAGAGGGCCGCCAAGCAACCGTCAAAGGCCTCAGTGCCCGCACAGGCACGCAGGTGCGTCGTCCAGGAGCTCGTCAGCTCAAAGCTCAAGGGAGCCATTTTTAGAAACAACCGCAATGGACCGCACTCCGCTAGCCCCTCCTCCGGGTCGCCCCAAGGGAAGCTGGTACATGAAGTTCTTGAGTGGTTCACCCCAGGGGGAGCAAGTAAGTACTTGTTGAACTGATGATCTCTGATGGAGTTCTTGAGTGGTTCACCCCAGTGGGTGCAAGTAAGTACTTGTTGAACTGATGATCTCTAGACCCGATACATGTCCCGGGTTTTAAAATATCGCCCGAGACATGGCTCGGGTTTCGGGATAACTTCCCTCCTCAGTAGAGAAAAAAGTTAGGGGTGGAAGAGAGGGCCGCCAAGCAACCGTCAAAGGCCTCAGTGCCCGCACAGGCACGCAGGTGCGTCGTCCAGGAGCTCGTCAGCTCAAAGCTCAAGGGAGCCATTTTTAGAAACAACCGCAATGGACCGCACTCCGCTAGCCCCTCCTCCGGGTCGCCCCAAGGGAAGCTGGTACATGAAGTTCTTGAGTGGTTTACCCCAGGGGGAGCAAGTAAGTACTTGTTGAACTGATGATCTCTGATGGAGTTCTTGAGTGGTTCACCCCAGTGGGTGCAAGTAAGTACTTGTTGAACTGATGACCTCTAGACCCGATACATGTCCCGGGTTTTAAAATATCGCCCGAGACATGGCTCGGGTTTCGGGATAACTTCCCTCCTCAGTAGAGAAAAAAGTTAGGGGTGGAAGAGAGGGCCGCCAAGCAACTGTCAAAGGCCTCAGTGCCCGCACAGGCACGCAGGTGCGTCGTCCAGGTGCTCGTCAGCTCAAAGCTCAAGGGAGCCATTTTTAGAAACAACCGCAATGGACCGCACTCCGCTAGCCCCTCCTCCGGGTCGCCCCAAGGGAAGCTGGTACATGAAGTTCTTGAGTGGTTCACCCCAGGGGGAGCAAGTAAGTACTTGTTGAACTGATGATCTCTGATGGAGTTCTTGAGTGGTTCACCCCAGTGGGTGCAAGTAAGTACTTGTTGAACTGATGATCTCTAGACCCGATACATGTCCCGGGTTTTAAAATATCGCCCGAGACATGGCTCGGGTTTCGGGATAACTTCCCTCCTCAGTAGAGAAAAAAGTTAGGGGTGGAAGAGAGGGCCGCCAAGCAACCGTCAAAGGCCTCAGTGCCCGCACAGGCACGCAGGTGCGTCGTCCAGGAGCTCGTCAGCTCAAAGCTCAAGGGAGCCATTTTTAGAAACAACCGCAATGGACCGCACTCCGCTAGCCCCTCCTCCGGGTCGCCCCAAGGGAAGCTGGTACATGAAGTTCTTGAGTGGTTCACCCCAGGGGGAGCAAGTAAGTACTTGTTGAACTGATGATCTCTGATGGAGTTCTTGAGTGGTTCACCCCAGTGGGTGCAAGTAAGTACTTGTTGAACTGATGATCTCTAGACCCGATACATGTCCCGGGTTTTATCAGTTGAACAAGTACTTACAGAGATCATCAGTTCAACAAGTACTTACTTGCACCCACTGGGGTCTTGGTGAACCATGCCACCCGGTACCCTGAAGCCATACCTCTGAGGACAGTGACGGCCCCCGTGGTGGGACGGGCACTATTGGGAATTTTCTCACGAGTAGGATACCCTCTAGAGGTGGTGTCCGACAGGGGGACCAGTTTCATATCGAAATATATGAAATCCCTTTGGCAAGAGTGTGGTGTGACATACAAGTTCATCACCCCTTACTATCCCCAAGGAAACGGGTTGGTTGAGAGATTCAACCGAACCCTAAAGGGCATGATTATGGGTCTTGAGGAACCCATGAGGCGTAAGTGGGACGTCCTCTTACCATGCCTTCTCTTTGGGTACCGTGAGGTGCCACAGAAGTCTCTGGGGTTCAGTCCCTTTGAGCTTCTATATGGCCACCCAGTACGAGGACCTCTTAGTCTGGTCAAGGAAGGCTGGGAGCAATCTCCCAGGAAACCTCCCCAGAATGTATATAGTTACATGCTGGACTTTCGGAACCAGACTCAGCATTTCAGGCAACTTGCTGAGGCAAATCTGGAAGCCAGCCAGGAGGAAATGAAGCGGTGGTACGACCAGAACGCCACTCTGGTTGAGCTTCAACCTGGTCAGAAGGTATGGGTCCTGGCCCCTATGGAGCCTTGTGCACTCCAGGACAAGTGGACAGGACCCTTTGAGATTGTGGAGCGCAAGAGTTCTGTCACCTACTTGGTGGACTTGCAGTCTCCTAGGAACCCCTTGAGGGTCATCCATGTCAATCGACTGAAGCCCCACTTGGAGAGGTCCGAAGTGGGCATGCTCTTGGCCACAGATGATGGGACGGAGGAGGAGTCTGAGCCTCTTCCTGACCTCCTGGTAGCCTGAGAGCGAGATGGGTCAGTGGATGGAGTTAACCTCTCACCCACCCTGACCCCTGAGCAACAGGATGACTGCCGCCAGCTGCTGGGGCAGTTTCCTGACCTGTTCTCCCTGGTTCCTGGTATCACAGATTGGTGCATCCATGATGTGGATACAGGAGACAGCTTACCTATGAAGCACAAGGCTTACAGGGTAACTGACAGGGTCAGAGCCTGCATCAAAGAGGAGGTCTCAAAGATGCTTGCTCTTGGGGTGGTTGAGTCCTCCAGCAGTCCTTGGGCCAGCCCAGTGGTCTTGCTCCCAAAGGCTGCAGCGCCGGGTGCCACACCCGAAATCCGGTTCTGTGTGGACTACAGAGGACTCAATTCAGTCACAAAGACTGATGCGCACCCCATCCCCAGAGCTGATGAGCTCATCGATCGGTTAGGGGCTGCACGGTACCTCAGCACGTTTGATTTAACGTCTGGGTACTGGCAGATCGCCTTGACTGATGGGGCCAAGGAGAGGTCCGCATTCTCCACACCAGATGGGCACTACCAGTTCCGGGTTATGCCATTTGGGATGAAGAATGCCCCTGCCACCTTCCAGAGGTTGGTCAACCAGGTGTTGGCTGGGCTGACCGAGTTCAGCGCCGCCTACCTGGATGACATCGCAGTGTTCAGTGGCACATGGAAAGAACACCTGCAACATCTCTGGGAAGTGTTGATGGCACTGCGCAAGGCAGGCCTCACGATCAAGGCAAGCAAGTGTCAGATCGGGCAGGGTTCCGTGGTGTACCTGAGACACCAAGTAGGGAGCGGCCAGGTGGCGCCCCTACAACCCAAGATCGAAACCATCCTGGCTTGGGAGCCCCCAAAGACCCATATGGAGGTGAGGGCCTTTTTAGGACTCACAGGGTACTACAGGAGGTTTGTCAAGGGGTATGGCACCATTGTTGCCCCCTTGACAGAGCTGACTTCGAAGAAGCAGCCCAGAAAACCGATATGGACTGACACCTGTCAGAAGGCTTTTGACACCCCGAAGACTGCCATGTGCACGCGCCCGTGCTCTTGGCCCCTGACTTCTCCAAAGAATTCCTAGTGCAGATAGACGCATCAGAGCATGGTGTAGGGGCTGTTCTCTCACAGATGACTGAGGAGGGCTGGGACCAACCTGTAGCCTTCATAAGTAGGAGGTTACTTCCATGGGAACAAAGGTGGAGTGCAATAGAGCGAGAAGCATTTGCTGTGGTCTGGGCACTGAAGAAGCTAAGACCCTACTTGTTTGGGTCTCACTTCCGGGTTCAGACTGACCACAGGCCCCTCAGATGGTTGCTGCAAATGAGGGGTGAGAACCAAAAACTGTTGAGGTGGTCCATCTTCCCACAGGGTATGGACTTTACGGTGGAGCATCGCCCTGGCACAGATCACGCCAATGTTGACGGTCTCCCTGGGGTAGGGTAGTGCCTCATTGTGTTTTGTTGATGTTAGCCGCTCAGGGCACTGTGCCACTGCTAATCAGTGCCATAGTGCAAGTGCTCCCTTTTGAAAAGTGTACACATCGATTGGTGTGCATGTTTGGCTTATTTGGTTTACTATCAGCCCCTACTAAAGTGCACCAGGAGTGCCAGGGCTTGTAAATACAAATGCTGCTGGTGGGCTTGCAGCACTGGTTGTACCACCCACAGAAACCCACCTAGTAATATGTGTCTAGGATCTGCCGCTGCAGAACCTGCGCACGGTCTGGTACTGTTGCGCTGATTGCGCAAGTGCACCTACTTGCCAGTCCCCAAACCTTCACTTAACTACATATTCGTCACCCCTCTGGTAGGCCCAAGGGCAGGGTGCATTGTAGGCATAAGGTAGGACATGCCCTACTGTGTGTGGCATGTCGTAATAGTGAATTACAGCCATTTTCGTTTTTCACTATTGAAGGCTACCTGCTCTCCATAGGCCAGAATGGGCTGCCGGAATTACTACACGCTGTAATCCCAGTGGACTCAGAGAGCATGGTAGAAAGTCAAGTTTAGTATGCCTGAACTCAGAATAATAAAATACTTCTTTTAGTAAAGTTTATTTTAATATCCTGTGTTTGTAAATACCACTTTTAGAAAGTTAGTATTTACTGACCTGGCCATTTCAGTCCGCCTCTGCTGTGTGTGTGTGTTCTGCCTAGTAACAGTAAGGAGCAGGGCTGGAGAATTCCAGGAGACAGGTTGGCTGCCAGGCGGTGGGTAGAGAGATTACACCAGGATGGGTGGGAGGAGTACACCTTGACTCTGAATAGACCTGTGCTCTGCCACCACAATGCCGGCTCCGCCCCCTGTGGAGCGGCTGATGTCTCTGCCCTGCTGCTGAAGGGAAAGAGCAGAGTCACCACAACAAAGAGCTCCAAAACTGGACTGCGCCAGGCCCAGGCCCCCTGGCGACAAAGAACAAAAGAAACTAGCTATAAAAGAAGGAGCCCTGCTCCTAAGAAATCAGATCCTGTTTGCGCCAAGAAAAAACTCTGCCTGAAGAGAAGGACCTGGAAAAGCTGTATGGAGGAGTACTGTCTCTAAGCCTGAGAGACTGGCCTGCGGTGGGTGCCTTGCTGCTGGAAGGAGAGGAAGAAAAGACTGAGAAAGACTTTTGATCAACTTGTGCTTTACAAACAATCTCCAAGGGCTTGCTTGTGAACTTGCCCCCTGAACTGCGCCCAAGGAACAGTGGGCACTACCCTTCCCCTGGAAGAAGAGAAGCTGCTGGAGGTGATTCTGCAACGCTGACCCCAGAGAACCTGTGCGCCCCCCTCATCTCGCTGAGCAACGCAACTTCTGCCGCCGGAGCTGCTGTGAGCACCGTAAAGGCCTGCCTGCCTGAGCACAGCAAACAACTGCCCCCTCGAGCCGTAGATCGCAACGTAAGGAAGAGATTGCCATGTCCGAGCGCCGAGCCCCTGCGACCCCCCTGGCCGTAGAGACCACTGTAAGGACCGCTGGCGCACTGGTTCGCCAAATCCGGACAAAGCCGGCAGCGCGCCGCGCTGAGACATCACCCCCGAGCTGCCCCTCCTGCTTCCAACCTCGCTGGTGTGCTGAGAAGTCTGAGAAGCGCCCCACAAAGCATCACCGTCCACGGAGGAGCCGGGACTACGACGCGACGTTGGACACTCGTTGAAGACGTCTACAAACCTCCACGAACCTTTCCCCCAAAGATCCAGGTACTGTGAGCTGAAGCGCCGCTGTACGCAGCTTCCTTCACTGTGTACGGCGCCCTCGTCCCGCTACGCTCCACCCGCGTGAAGCGTGAACTTTGGAACCGTTGCACAGCGTTGAATATATAGACGTTGCTCACGTGGGAAGCGTGAGAAACGGCACGGCGCGTCCGAATAGCGGTACGAAGCGTACCAAAGGTGTTACGAAGCGCACAGACCTCAAAGAAGTGTATTGTGAGTCAAGAATTGCCATTTAAAGAACTGTGGACTACTGTGGACTACTGCAAAGTGATTACAAGTAACTGGAACCTTATTTGAAGCCAAGAACTGTGTTTTGAAAGCCTACTTAAAGAATCCTTTTTATATAAAGAGTATATATTTTTACAAAATACAGCCTTGTGTCTCTGTGTGGGGGGTTGGTGGTTATTGTATGGGATGCCTGGAATGCTTAACCTAATGCCCTCTGGAACCTAGCCTGACTGCTCGGGCCACGTTACCTAGAGGGTGAGCAGGGGTTATTTTTAAAGAGGTAATCCTACGCTCTGACTTAGAGGAAAGGGTCCCTGCTTGTCGCAAGTGCATACCCACGCCAACCAGAGACCCCGGATTCTAACACAGAGCTATATTACAGATGGTCCCTCTAGAGAATAATGGGTGAGAGAATAGACTGTAAGCAACAATTGATATATTAACCTGCTTAATTAATGGCTCATACAGAGCGCAATAGGGAAATATTATTCTGATTTATAAATATACCGTGATATTATTACCACTGATTGATATAGAAATTACAGAGAAGGCATCCGTTTAAAGATGGCGCATACAAATGCAATGTAAATTTCATGCTCAGTCCCATGTCTATATTTATGGTTTCTCTGCGGACATACAAGGCTGTAAGTAAGTACACGTTACAAGATGGCGTGCCAGAAATGAAAAGTGGTCTCTGATTTTTAACATTGTCCCAATGCTATGTAGATTAAATTGTGAATTACACAGGAAGTTGTAATGGAATTGTATGTTTGAAACACAGAAATGCTGCTTATACACTGAATGTTGATGAAGGCACTAGCAGAAATGTGTCCGTTGTACGTGTAAACAAGAGTGCTGTCTCTTCTTTTGAAGAATTTGGAGCTGCAAACAATTCATGCTCTCACCACCACGTATTTAGGCAAGCACCCGCTCCGGAGTGCTAAGCGTTACCACCACCACGTATTTAGGCAAGTACCCGCTATGGAGTGCTAAGCGTCTCTGGTGGATTGTAAGCGACTATTACCTACTGGCGGTCGCCAGTAGATAGTTATAGTTAGGACCTAGTTACCATAGGAAAATCGTAACATTCTTTTCCCAATAACTTTGGTGCCGGTTGACGAATCTTTGCGAAATTCTCAAAACTGGTGGGGCGCTCCAGTCAGCTCCTATCCTGAAGGATTGGGGGTGATTCGTCAAGCGGGGGCTGAGAAAAAAGGGGGGTATCAAAACGCATTTTCCCCATGTTATTTCCCATAGGAAATTTTAGACACAGCTACAGCCCGAACTGCTGAACGGAATTACACCAAATTTGGCAAAAAGGTAGCCCTTGGTTCAGAAAGCACCCTTTCAGTTCAAATCCATTCAGTAGTTCATGAGAAATTAAAAAAATAGAGGTCGAAAAAATCAATTTCCCATAGGAAACTTTAGACACGGTTATAGCAAAAACTGATGAACGAAATTGCTCCAAATTTGGAAAAAGGTACTGTTTGGCTCAGAAAGTGTCCTTTTTTAAAAATGGTGTAAATCCGTTCAGTAGTTTTTGAGAAATTAAGAAATAAAGATAGTGATATCTATGGCCGCGGAGGATCCGCGCTCCCTCCCGATCACGAGCTTAATGCTAATTGGCTGTCAACACTCCAAACCAGGATGTGTTGGCAGCCATCTTGTGCCTCGGTATAACCGAGGCACAAGAAAACAGAGAAAGAAATGCAAAAAACAAGAAAAGGGGGCAGGGTAGAAACACCCTGACCCCCTAGGCCTGCTCAGGGGGTCCTGCCAAAAAAAGCATTTTTTTAAAAAATGTTTCGCACTCCCAGCGCAAATTTTGGAAGAGGAAAAAATAAAACGAAGCGCAGGCTCCCGTTTAATTAAGCCCCAAACCCCCCACACTGCCCCAGGGCCCGCCACCTCTCCAGGGCTTGATCAAAGAGGTGCAGGGGGTCACGCAGCCCCCCACAGCCCCGGGGACGGCCACCCCCCGGGGAAAATCTTTAATAGTGTCGGGGGCCTCTAAGGCCCCCCCAAGCCCCGGGGACTGCCACCCCCTGGGGCTTTCATTATTTTTTTGCGGGGGGCACACGGCCCCCCTCAGCCCCAGGGACTGCCATCCCCTGGGGCTTGAGCCTCCCCACATGCCCCGGGGACCGCCACCTCCCTGGGGTACTAAGTATTCAAATTAGTGGGTCCGTTAAAGACCCCCGACCCTTGGGGCCCACCTCCCCTGGGGCTTTGCATTAAGTGGGAGGGGGTCCACGCGGCCCCCCTCCTGGAGCCAGTGATGGTCCTGGGGACCGCCACCCCCCAGGGCCGGCTCCTGCAGTGTCCCGGGGTGCCAACTTCATTCTTCAATCCTGAGGGTCCCTGGGAGCCAACTAGCCCACCAGGTACCTCCAGTATGCACCAGGGAGCTGCGTTCAGAGGCCATGCCCCTTTTTACACCTCTCTGCAACACAGCCTTGCCCCTTTTTACACCTCTCTGCAACACAGCTCTGTGGCACGTACTGGAGTTACCTGGTGAGCTAGTTGGATCCCAGGGACCGTCAGGATTCAAGGGGACTTCATCCCCCAACTCAAAATGCACCACGGGGTGTGTTTTTGATCAGTGGTGAAGGGAGGGGGCGGGCCTGAGGTGACATGTGTGCAAACACACCCTGTGGTGCGTTTTAAGTTGGGGAATTAATTCCTCTTCAATCCTGAGGGTCCCTGGGGGCCAACTAGCCCACCACTTACCTCCAGTAAGCGCCACTGCACTGCATTGCAGAGAGGTGGCCCAGGCCATGCCCCTTTTTACACCACTCTGCAACGTAGCTCTGTGGCACTTACTGGAGGTAAGTGGTGGGCTTGTTGGCCCCCAGGGATCCTTCGGTCTCAAGGGGTCTTAATCACCCAATTTACAACGCACCAGGGGGTGCGTTTGCACAGTGGTGCAGGGAGAGCACGTGGCCTGATGTCACAAGTGTGCAAACGTGCCGTGTGGGGCGTTTTAAGTTGGGGAATTAAGTCCCCTTGAATCCTGAGGGTCCCTGGGGGCCAACTAACCCACCAGGTACGTAAGTGCCACAGAGTTGCATTGCAGAGAGGTGTGAAATGGGTCATGGCCTTGGACCACCTCTCTGCAACGCAGCTTTGTGGTGCTTACTAGAGGTATGTGGTGGGCTAGTTACAACCAGGGACTCTCAGGATTCAAGGGAACTTAATCCATATATATATATATATATAAAGCAAACACAAGGCGATGATGGATGGAGTGCTGAAACTTTTCAGACTCTCACCCCAAGTCACAGATCTGGGTTGAATTCCTCACCGTTCTTTAGCTCACTTCACCACCCCAGTTCAGACCCAGCCATGTGCAAATCAGTCTTGACCCTGTGCCTCATGGGAACAGTCCAGCCCGAACTGCCAAGCCATGTCATTCCTTGAGTGGTTCACCCCAGTGGGTGCAAGTAAGTACTTGTTGAACTGATGATCTCTAGACCCGATACATGTCCCGGGTTTTAAAATATCGCCCGAGACATGGCTCTGGTTTCGGGATAACTTCCCTCCTCAGTAGAGAAAAAAGTTAGGGGTGGAAGAGAGGGCCGCCAAGCAACCGTCAAAGGCCTCAGTGCCCGCACAGGCACGCAGGTGCGTCGTCCAGGAGCTCGTCAGCTCAAAGCTCAAGGGAGCCATTTTTAGAAACAACCGCAATGGACCGCACTCCGCTAGCCCCTCCTCCGGGTCGCCCCAAGGGAAGCTGGTACATGAAGTTCTTGAGTGGTTCCACCCAGGGGGAGCAAGTAAGTACTTGTTGAACTGATGATCTCTGATGGAGTTCTTGAGTGGTTCACCCCAGTGGGTGCAAGTAAGTACTTGTTGAACTGATGATCTCTAGACCCGATACATGTCCCGGGTTTTATCAGTTGAACAAGTACTTACAGAGATCATCAGTTCAACAAGTACTTACTTGCACCCACTGGGGTCTTGGTGAACCATGCCACCCGGTACCCTGAAGCCATCCCTCTGAGGACAGTGACGGCCCCCGTGGTGGAACGGGCACTATTGGGAATTTTCTCACGAGTAGGATACCCTCTAGAGGTGGTGTCCGACAGGGGGACCAATTTCATATCGAAATATATGAAATCCCTTTGGCAAGAGTGTGGTGTGACATACAAGTTCATCACCCCTTACTATCCCCAAGGAAACGGGTTGGTTGAGAGATTCAACCGAACCCTAAAGGGCATGATTATGGGTCTTGAGGAACCCATGAGGCGTAAGTGGGACGTCCTCTTACCATGCCTTCTCTTTGGGTACCGTGAGGTGCCACAGAAGTCTCTGGGGTTCAGTCCCTTTGAGCTTCTATATGGCCACCCAGTACGAGGACCTCTTAGTCTGGTCAAGGAAGGCTGGGAGCAATCTCCCAGGAAACCTCCCCAGAATGTATATAGTTACATGCTGGACTTTCGGAACCAGACTCAGCATTTCAGGCAACTTGCTGAGGCAAATCTGGAAGCCAGCCAGGAGGAGATGAAGCGGTGGTACGACCAGAACGCCACTCTGGTTGAGCTTCAACCTGGTCAGAAGGTATGGGTCCTGGCCCCTATGGAGCCTTGTGCACTCCAGGACAAGTGGACAGGACCCTTTGAGATTGTGGAGCGCAAGAGTTCTGTCACCTACTTGGTGGACTTGCAGTCTCCTAGGAACCCCTTGAGGGTCCTCCATGTCAATCGACTGAAGCCCCACTTGGAGAGGTCCGAAGTGGGCATGCTCTTGGCCACAGATGATGGGACGGAGGAGGAGTCTGAGCCTCTTCCTGACCTCCTGGTAGCCTGAGAGCGAGATGGGTCAGTGGATGGAGTTAACCTCTCACCCACCCTGACCCCTGAGCAACAGGATGACTGCCGCCAGCTGCTGGGGCAGTTTCCTGACCTGTTCTCCCTGGTTCCTGGTATCACAGATTGGTGCATCCATGATGTGGATACAGGAGACAGCTTACCTATGAAGCACAAGACTTACAGGGTAACTGACAGGGTCAGAGCCTGCATCAAAGAGGAGGTCTCAAAGATGCTTGCTCTTGGGGTGGTTGAGTCCTCCAGCAGTCCTTGGGCCAGCCCAGTGGTCTTGGTCCCAAAGGCTGCAGCGCCGGGTGCCACACCCGAAATCCGGTTCTGTGTGGACTACAGAGGACTCAATTCAGTCATGAAGACTGACGCGCACCCCATCCCCAGAGCTGATGAGCTCATCGATCGGTTAGGGGCTGCACGGTACCTCAGCACGTTTGATTTAACGTCTGGGTACTGGCAGATCGCCTTGACTGATGGGGCCAAGGAGAGGTCCGCATTCTCCACACCAGATGGGCACTACCAGTTCCGGGTTATGCCATTTGGGATGATGAATGCCCCTGCCACCTTCCAGAGGTTGGTCAACCAGGTGTTGGCTGGGCTGACCGAGTTCAGCGCCGCCTACCTGGATGACATCGCAATGTTCAGTGGCACATGGAAAGAACACCTGCAACATCTCTGGGAAGTGTTGATGGCACTGCGCAAGGCAGGCCTCACGATCAAGGCAAGCAAGTGTCAGATCGGGCAGGGTTCCGTGGTGTACCTGAGACACCAAGTAGGGAGCGGCCAGGTGGCGCCCCTACAACCCAAGATCGAAACCATCCTGGCTTGGGAGCCCCCAAAGACCCAGATGGAGGTGAGGGCCTTTTTAGGACTCACAGGGTACTACAGGAGGTTTGTCAAGGGGTATGGCACCATTGTTGCCCCCTTGACAGAGCTGACTTCGAAGAAGCAGCCCAGAAAACTGATATGGACTGACACCTGTCAGAAGGCTTTTGACACCCTGAAGACTGCCATGTGCACGCGCCCGTGCTCTTGGCCCCTGACTACTCCAAAGAATTCCTAGTGCAGATAGACGCATCAGAGCATGGTGTAGGGGCTGTTCTCTCACAGATGACTGAGGAGGGCTGGGACCAACCTGTAGCCTTCATAAGTAGGAGGTTACTTCCATGGGAACAAAGGTGGAGTGCAATAGAGCGAGAAGCATTTGCTGTGGTCTGGGCACTGAAGAAGCTAAGACCCTACTTGTTTGGGTCTCACTTCCGGGTTCAGACTGACCACAGGCCCCTCAGATGGTTGCTGCAAATGAGGGGTGAGAACCCAAAACTGTTGAGGTGGTCCATCTTCCCACAGGGTATGGACTTTACGGTGGAGCATCGCCCTGGCACAGATCACGCCAATGCTGACGGTCTCCCTGGGGTAGGGTAGTTCCCCCCACATTTCAGCTGGAGGGGACACGTGTTAGACAAGGCACCTTGGTGTGAGTTTCCCTTCCACTTTTTGCTGATGTGCCTCATTGTGTTTTGTTGGTGTTAGCCACTCAGGGCACTGTGCCACTGCTAATCAGTGCCATAGTGCAAGTGCTCCCTTTTGAAAAGTGTACACATCGATTGGTGTGCATGTTTGGCTTATTTGGTTTACTATCAGCCCCTACTAAAGTTCACCAGGAGTGCCAGGGCTTGTAAATACAAATGCTGCTGGTGGGCTTGCAGCACTGGTTGTGCCACCCACAGAAACCCACCTAGTAATATGTGTCTAGGATCTGCCGCTGCAGAACCTGCGCGCGGTCTGGTACTGTTGCGCTGATTGCGCAAGTGCACCTACTTGCCAGTCCCCAAACCTTCACTTAACTACATATTAGTCACCCCTCTGGTAGGCCCAAGGGCAGGGTGCATTGTAGGCATAAGGTAGGACATGCCCTACTGTGTGTGGCATGTCCTAATAGTGAATTACAGCCATTTTCGTTTTTCACTATTGAAGGCTACCTGCTCTCCATAGGCCAGAATGGGCTGCCGGAATTACTACACGCTGTAATCCCAGTGGACTCAGAGAGCATGGTAGAAAGTCAAGTTTAGTATGCCTGAACTCAGAATAATAAAATACTTCTTTTAGTAAAGTTTATTTTAATATCCTATGTTTGTAAATACCACTTTTAGAAAGTTAGTATTTACTGACCTGGCCATTTCAGTCCGCCTCTGCTGTGTGTGTGTGTTCTGCCTAGTAACAGTAAGGAGCAGGGCTGAAGAATTCCAGGAGACAGGTTGGCTGCCAGGCGGTGGGTAGAGAGATTACACCAGGATGGGTGGGAGGAGTACACCTTGACTCTGAATAGACCTGTGCTCTGCCACCACAATGCCGGCTCCGCCCCCTGTGGAGCGGCTGATGTCTCTGCCCTGTTGCTGAAGGGAAAGAGCAGAGTCACCACAACAAAGAGCTCCAAAACTGGACTGCGCCAGGCCCAGGCCCCCTGGCGACAAAGAACAAAAGAAACTAGCTATAAAAGAAGGAGCCCTGCTCCTAAGAAATCAGATCCTGTTTGCGCCAAGAAAAAACTCTGCCTGAAGAGAAGGACCTGGAAAAGCTGTATGGAGGAGTACTGTCTCTAAGCCTGAGAGACTGGCCTGCGGTGGGTGCCTTGCTGCTGGAAGGGGAGGAAGAAAAGACTGAGAAAGACTTTTGATCAACTTGTGCTTTACAAACAATCTCCAAGGGCTTGCTTGTGAAATTGCCCCCTGAACTGCGCCCAAGGAACAGTGGGCACTACCCTTCCCCTGGAAGAAGAGAAGCTGCTGGAGGTGATTCTGCAACGCTGACCCCAGAGAACCTGTGCGCCCCCCTCATCTCGCTGAGCAACGCAACTTCTGCCGCCGGAGCTGCTGTGAGCACCGTAAAGGCCTGCCTGCCTGAGCACAGCAAACAACTGCCCCCTCGAGCCGTAGCTCGCAACGTAAGGAAGAGATTGCCATGTCCGAGCGCCGAGCCCCTGCGACCCCCCTGGCCGTAGAGACCACTGTAAGGACCGCTGGCGCACTGGTTCGCCAAATCCGGACAAAGCCGGCAGTGCGCCGCGCTGAGACATCACCCCCGAGCTGCCCCTCCTGCTTCCAACCTCACTGGTGTGCTGAGAAGTCTGAGAAGCGCCCCACAAAGCATCACCGTCCACGGAGGAGCCGGGACTACGACGCGACGTGGGACACTCGTTGAAGACGTCTACAAACCTCCACGAACCTTTCCCCCAAAGATCCAGGTACTGTGAGCTTAAGCACCGCTGTACGCAGCTTCCTTCACTGTGTACGGCGCCCTCGTCCCGCTACGCTCCACCCACGTGAAGCGTGAACTTTGGAACCGTTGCACAGCGTTGAATATATAGACGTTGCTCACGTGGGAAGCGTGAGAAACGGCACGGCGCGTCCGAATAGCGGTACGAAGCGTACCAAAGGTGTTACGAAGCGCACAGACCTCAAAGAAGTGTATTGTGAGTCAAGAATTGCCATTTAAAGAACTGTGGACTACTGTGGACTACTGCAAAGTGATTACAAGTAACTGGAACCTTATTTGAAGCCAAGAACTGTGTTTTGAAAGCCTACTTAAAGAATCCTTTTTATATAAAGAGTATATATTTTTACAAAATACAGCCTTGTGTCTCTGTGTGGGGGGTTGGTGGTTATTGTATGGGACGCCTGGAATGCTTAACCTAATGCCCTCTGGAACCTAGCCTGACTGCTCGGGCCACGTTACCTAGAGGGTGAGCAGGGGTTATTTTTAAAGAGGTAATCCTAAGCTCTGACTTAGAGGAAAGGGTCCCTGCTTGTCGCAAGTGCATACCCACGCCAACCAGAGACCCCGGATTCTAACACAGAGCTATATTACAGATGGTCCCTCTAGAGAATAATGGGTGAGAGAATAGACTGTAAGCAACAATTGATATATTAACCTGCTTAATTAATGGCTCATACAGAGCGCAATAGGGAAATATTATTCTGATTTATAAATATACCGTGATATTATTACCACTGATTGATATAGAAATTACAGAGAAGGCATCCGTTTAAAGATGGCGCATACAAATGCAATGTAAATTTCATGCTCAGTCCCATGTCTATATTTATGGTTTCTCTGCGGACATACAAGGCTGTAAGTAAGTACACGTTACAAGATGGCGTGCCAGAAATGAAAAGTGGTCTCTGATTTTTAACATTGTCCCAATGCTATGTAGATTAAATTGTGAATTACACAGGAAGTTGTAAAGGAATTGTATGTTTGAAACACAGAAATGCTGCTTATACACTGAATGTTGATGAAGGCACTAGCAGAAATGTGTCCGTTGTATGTGTAAACAAGAGTGCTGTCTCTTCTTTTGAAGAATTTGGAGCTGCAAACAATTCATGCTCTCACCACCACGTATTTAGGCAAGCACCCGCTCCGGAGTGCTAAGCGTTACCACCACCACGTATTTAGGCAAGTACCCGCTATGGAGTGCTAAGCGTCTCTGGTGGATTGTAAGCGACTATTACCTACTGGCGGTCGCCAGTAGATAGTTATAGTTAGGACCTAGTTACCATAGGAAAATCGTGACATTCTTTTCCCAATAACTTTGGTGCCGGTTGACGAATCTTTGCGAAATTCTCAAAACTGGTGGGGCGCTCCAGTCAGCTCCTATCCTGAAGGATTAGGGGTGATTCGTCAAGCGGGGCTGAGAAAAAAGGGGGGTATCAAAACGCGTTTTCCCCATGTTATTTCCCATAGGAAATTTTAGACACAGCTACAGCCCGAACTGCTGAACGGAATTACACCAAATTTGGCAAAAAGGTAGCCCTTGGTTCAGAAAGCACCCTTTCAGTTCAAATCCATTCAGTAGTTCATGAGAAATTAAAAAAATAGAGGTCGAAAAAATCAATTTCCCATAGGAAACTTTAGACACGGTTATAGCAAAAACTGATGAACGGAATTGCTCCAAATTTGGAAAAAGGTACTGTTTGGCTCAGAAAGTGTCCTTTTTTAAAAATGGTGTAAATCCGTTCAGTAGTTTTTGAGAAATTAAGAAATAAAGATAGTGATATCTATGGCCGCGGAGGATCCGCGCTCCCTCCCGATCACGAGCTTAATGCTAATTGGCTGTCAACACTCCAAACCAGGATGTGTTGGCAGCCATCTTGTGCCTCGGTATAACCGAGGCACAAGAAAACAGAGAAAGAAATGCAAAAAACAAGAAAAGGGGGCAGGGTAGAAACACTCTGACCCCCTAGGCCTGCTCAGGGGGTCCTGCCAAAAAAAGCATTTTTTTAAAAAATGTTTCGCACTCCCAGCGCAAATTTTGGAAGAGGAAAAAATAAAACGAAGCGCAGGCTCCCGTTTAATTAAGCCCCAAACCCCCCACACTGCCCCAGGGCCCGCCACCTCTCCAGGGCTTGATCAAAGAGGTGCAGGGGGTCACGCAGCCCCCCACAGCCCCGGGGACGGCCACCCCCCGGGGAAAATCTTTAATAGTGTCGGGGGCCTCTAAGGCCCCCCCAAGCCCCGGGGACTGCCACCCCCTGGGGCTTTCATTATTTTTTTGCGGGGGGCACACGGCCCCCCTCAGCCCCAGGGACTGCCATCCCCTGGGGCTTGAGCCTCCCCACATGCCCCGGGGACCGCCACCTCCCTGGGGTACTAAGTATTCAAATTAGTGGGTCCGTTAAAGACCCCCGACCCTTGGGGCCCACCTCCCCTGGGGCTTTGCATTAAGTGGGAGGGGGTCCACGCGGCCCCCCTCCTGGAGCCAGTGATGGTCCTGGGGACCGCCACCCCCCAGGGCCGGCTCCTGCAGTGTCCCGGGGTGCCAACTTCATTCTTCAATCCTGAGGGTCCCTGGGGGCCAACTAGCCCACCAGGTACCTCCAGTATGCACCAGGGAGCTGCGTTCAGAGGCCATGCCCCTTTTTACACCTCTCTGCAACACAGCCTTGCCCCTTTTTACACCTCTCTGCAACACAGCTCTGTGGCACGTACTGGAGTTACCTGGTGAGCTAGTTGGATCCCAGGGACCGTCAGGATTCAAGGGGACTTCATCCCCCAACTCAAAATGCACCACGGGGTGTGTTTTTGATCAGTGGTGAAGGGAGGGGGCGGGCCTGAGGTGACATGTGTGCAAACACACCCTGTGGTGCGTTTTAAGTTGGGGAATTAATTCCTCTTCAATCCTGAGGGTCCCTGGGGGCCAACTAGCCCACCACTTACCTCCAGTAAGCGCCACTGCACTGCATTGCAGAGAGGTGGCCCAGGCCATGCCCCTTTTTACACCACTCTGCAACGTAGCTCTGTGGCACTTACTGGAGGTAAGTGGTGGGCTTGTTGGCCCCCAGGGATCCTTCGGTCTCAAGGGGTCTTAATCACCCAATTTACAACGCACCAGGGGGTGCGTTTGCACAGTGGTGCAGGGAGAGCACGTGGCCTGATGTCACAAGTGTGCAAACGTGCCGTGTGGGGTGTTTTAAGTTGGGGAATTAAGTCCCCTTGAATCCTGAGGGTCCCTGGGGGCCAACTAACCCACCAGGTACGTAAGTGCCACAGAGTTGCATTGCAGAGAGGTGTAAAATGGGTCATGGCCTTGGACCACCTCTCTGCAACGCAGCTTTGTGGTGCTTACTAGAGGTATGTGGTGGGCTAGTTACACCCAGGGACTCTCAGGATTCAAGGGAACTTAATCCATATATCTATATATATATATAAAGCAAACACAAGGCGATGATGGATGGAGTGCTGAAACTTTTCAGACTCTCACCCCAAGTCACAGATCTGGGTTGAATTCCTCACCGTTCTTTAGCTCACTTCACCACCCCAGTTCAGACCCAGCCATGTGCAAATCAGTCTTGACCCTGTGCCTCATGGGAACAGTCCAGCCCGAACTGCCAAGCCATGTCATTCCTGGATCAGAAACAAGCATGCTGGGACATTCAGACAAACAGTAAAGCGTTTCCAGAACACTGGTTTTTTGTTAAATTAGGAAATTAATTACATCACACGTTATTGATTCCTTAAATAATTGCCGGACATCAACAAAAGACCAAAACAATCAATAGATTATTATAATACAGAAATAGAAATGTGTTCATGTAAGCATCTTGAATTGTTATCTAAATCCTGCATACAGTCTAGAAACCCTTTCTTTGCATACCATTGGCAGTTAACTTGTCACTGCGCTATCCAGAAATACTTACATGTGAATACTACTTGTTTTTATTTAACATTGCTCAAAATGTTTCCTGAAAGCAAACGTACACTAAACAAAAGGCTTTCAAAGAACACGTGTGCCCCTTGTTTAGGAACATAAACATTGAGTAACATTTTGTAATCATTCATATAAATTTTAATCTCTAATTTCATCATAACTTAAAAATGCCACCTAAGTGGGTGACTAAGAATGAAAGAAAATGTTTCTTTAACTGCATTTTTATCTCACCTTGAATCAAAGAGGAGGAAATTATTCCTACTGACCAATTTTTGCATGCATGTTTGGCAAGTTAAAATCATATTACATTTCAACAGCTGTTTTCCATGAATAACTCTACTTACACATTTACTTCAAATGTGCATTAACTCTTTATCGGTGTTCATTCCATATTCACAACAGGCCAGAAAGCTTATAATGTACTTTTACTCAAGTTGTCTCAACTTCAATTATTTGATGCCTTTTCTTGGGTTACTCAAAATTCTGTTAATTCCTAGCTACTTCAATTAATTTCAATCTGAGTTATGCATCTTGACAGTGTCTTGTGGTGGATAGGATAAATTCATTTTTTAACTGTTCTTTGATATTCCAAAATCAGTTTCTTAATGGGGAAAATGTGTGCTCCCAAAATACCATTTACATCATTTCAACACATACACAGTAGAAGGTGTCATGCAGGTATCTAATTTGTTAATCTTTCTAATTTTCAAGTTTCCAAAGCCATATATTCATTGATGACTTGAATTAATTTTTTTACATGTTTTCTATTTATGACATCTGTGAAATCATGCAAATTCATAAATACACTGTTACCTGCTGATTACTTCCTATAGAGTTTCGTTTTCAATGTCCCTTTGTTCAGTGTCAACAAATTCATCCACACAAGTAACCCATGTTTATCAATTATATACTGGAATTTCAGATTCAGACCAATTTTATTTAATATTGCCAAAGACTCTTTTGCATTTCCCAGAGCCTTCTTTCATATCAAGAAAAGATCATTTGTATATTGCAACCATAAGACCACATGTTCAGTGTACCTGGTCATTTGTTCATGCTAGATGACCTACTTCTCCCACCAGGGCATAAAAACATTAGCATATTTTTGTGTTTCAGCTATGGGTGAAAGAGAAGATTCTCCAAAGCAAGTATGAAAGCAAGTCTTAGTCTTAGTCTTTGTGATCGTCATAGTAAAAACAAATTATTTCATTATGCTTAACCAATTAATCCAATAGCTTTTGGAACCTGTTTGGCGTCTGTTCAATAAGAGCAAATTTATCAGGATACGCTATTACTGAAATATGTAAAGAACCAAGTCAAAGGGGAAAGGTCTACACAAGTGATAGTCTTCTTTTTTACATTTGACATAGAAAGAATATATTGGGGGGCCACTACAATACATCCACATTTGACACCATTTCAGTTTATGTTCTTTTAGTTAGAGTTCCATTCGATCTAACTGGAGTTTCAACCAAATATCATAATGCTTGGTGCAAATTAGTTGAAGTGAAGAAGCACCTTTATAATTAGCCTACATGTTTATGGTATTTCTAATCAATCTCTCAGCCAAGGTATAGTCCTCTCTTGTTGCAGATACTAATTTTTTAACAAAACCCTTGACTGATCTGGCAGTGCCAGCAGCGTACATCCTATCTATCTCTTACTTCTTCTAACCAAGTTACTGAGAAGGTTGCGGATCAGCAAAATCCTGCTCTTGAGCTCATTGTGGACTACCTTCATGACTACTCTCAGTCAGTTTTCATACACATTTCTCATCCTTCTTTCAGAACATTTCAGAGGGTGTCCCACATCCCCCCTCCCCATAAGCCCTACCATTTTCAGTGTACATGCCACTCCTCAGGCTTGACTTAAACTTTGTTTTTGCTTATCATTTTACTCTTATTCTTACACCACCTAAATTATTTTCTACCTTAACAATACTCTTTTTTTCTGCAAACCTTCAACAGTGCCTTCTCTTGTTTGTTGCTTTGATGACATGTCAGCTAAGCACCTTACAATTAACACAAAGCAGAACAGAAACTCTACTCTTTGGCAAAATCTCGACCAGAAATTCCTCCATTTCCTAGTGGCAGCCCAAACTGGGCCCCCATCCCATCCTAGTTACTGGTGTGGAGACGTTTTGTGTCTGGTTTGGCAATTCTCTCTCCCTTTCCATTCAGATTAACAAAGATTCCTCTTCACACTTTCATCATCTTCATTTGCTGACGGAAATCCTCTCTTTCCTCCCTTTATTGTTATGTCAACTTGTGATCAAATCTGCCATTCTTGCCAGAATGGACTACTGAAACTCTCTATATCTTGGTTTATCTTCTTTACTCTTGCATTCAAGATGCGGCTGCCAGATTCATTTTCAACCACCCACCTTTTCCTTGCTCTTGGCAAGCTTCCTTCCGTACCAGCTCCCATTCACATTCAAGTTAAAGCTACGTGCTTGGCCATAGAGTATTGAACAAGCCAGGCCATTTCTTCTTACAACAAAACTTTTCTCCCTACTGTCCCTTCTGAGATCTTTGGTCTCCCCCCCCCCCATATTTTGACTATAACCCAAAGATATATCATTCTAGGATAGGAGGTTAGCCTTTCTCTTATCTTGGACACAAAATCTGGAACGCTCTCCTGCTCTCACTATGTTTGATCGACAATCATCTTGCATTTCACAAAACCTTTAAAATCTATGTTTTTTTATTTCTTTGATCCCTCACTTCATATTATCAGTTGTTTCTCAGAGCTCCAGGATAACCTGCTGGGTAGTAGAGCAGTTTATAAGTACACTCATCAGCATATTTACCCTCATTTTAGCCAATTCACAACACTGAATGGCACAAACTAGAGTCCATTTGCATCATCACATGCAATTAACTGAAAATGCCAGTCCTCTGCTCAGTAATCAGTAGAAAAGTAATAAGTAAGTGGGGCAGATTAGTATTCCTCCCATCACAACTCCAGCATGTGTCCTCCACACCAAATACATTTTGGAATTGAATCATAAAACTCTCCTCCTCACCATGGATACTATATAATTAGATTACAAAATACATGCTAATTGTTAGACCTATCGTCCTTGGTGTGGTTTCCCCTATCATTTTTTCTTCAGACATCTTCCTTTGCTGACTTCATTTTTGCTGGTTTTAGGAATGTGGGCATTTTACCACTTCTAACTAATGCTAAGGTGCATGTGCTCTCTGCTTAAAACATGGTACTATTGGCTTATACACAATTGACATAGTTAATTCCCTAGTAAAGTTTACTCCATGTGCCACAGGGTCTGTACATTAAATGCTACTAGTAGGCCTGCAGTACTGATTGTGCCACCCACATAAGTAGCCCTGTGTGTTCAGGTCAAAACTGCCATGTAGGCCTGGCAAAGTAACCCACTTGTCAGGCCCAAACCTTCATTTTTAATACATATAGGTCATCCCTAAGGTAGGCCCTGGGCAGCACAAGGGAATGGGTGCAATGTATTTAAAAAGTAGGACATGCACTTTTTAGTTTTACATGTCCTGGTAGTGAAAAACTCTTACATTTGTTTTTCACAACTGGAAGGCCTATTTCTCTCATGAGATTAACTTATTACATTTTACATGTATCATTTCCAATTGGGAAGACATTGGACCCCAAAATCTGGTGTCTCTGGAATCACAATGTATGGTGAAGTCGGATTTGAAATTGTAATTCTGAAAAAGCAACTTTAAGGAAGTTGGCATTTTCTTACTTAAGTCTTTCGGTGCCTGCTGCCTGTTTCTGAATACACATTTAGGGTAGGTGATAGCTGGGCTTTGCGCATTCCCTCTAGACAGACACAAAAATGGAGCTTAGGTATGACTTGATAGGCCATCCACACTCTGATGGGATGTCCTGTGAAGGATGGGAGGGAGGAACTGGCACAGCCTCACACTTACACTGAATAGGCTGCGTCCTGTCCCCACACAAAGGGCTGCATACCCCTCCTATAGTGAGTCTGGAGCCAGGTCAGGAAGGGTCTGTGCACTTCAAAAGCCTCTCTTTGAAGTCTCCTCCTCTTCAAAGGCACCACTGGGTATTGGAACCCAGATGCCACCACGTGAGTACACTCCTGGACCTATGGAAACTCTGCCAGGAAGAAAGACTGCTGTGCTACTGAAAGGAATGCCACTCTTCTTGACTGCTACTCTGATGGACTCCTGCTCTGCAGTGCTGACCTGCTGCCTACTACCCTCCTTGACTGGGTGAGAATGACTGGACCCACATCACTTGAACATAAAACCCAGAGCATGACTCCAAGGGCTTGCTGGCTTGCCTCCTGATTGAAGTCTCAGGGACACAGAAGACTTCTGAGTCACCAGCCTCAGCACTGGGACTCGGCCATCTGTTGTCTGCCCTGTCAATAGGTGCCAATCCAGTCATGGGCCATTGGAAGTGGGTTAAAGTGCTGCTCTAGTAGAATCCACTAATTGCTGTTGATGGAGCAGCTCAGAACTGGTGCATCTCTATAACTGCGTAACCATCGCCGCCGTTGCAAGGATTGACTCCGAAGCATCGCTAACATTGTGGGGCATCAACTCCCTTCCGTATACATCTTTTCCTGTTGTGTGGCTCAGAGCTGATGCATCGTCTACCTGTGTGGGACAAGGACCACTCATTGCTTCATCTACACCCTGCATCCCATGTCCGATGACAACATATCGATTCATCTGCACCTCACATATCGCATTCGACAACGCAGCTAAGGTAATGTTTGACTTTAGTGTTTGAATTTGCCCCAGTCTAGCATGACCAGATAGTCCCGCTTGGCACTTTATGCTTTTAAGCACTACATTTCAGTCTATTCTGTATAAATTCATAACTCCAGTTCTACTTATTGAATTTTTGTCACGATGGTTATGGCGTGTTCATTAAATTAAGCTCTACTTTCTATACAGGTGTGTTAACTTTTTGTGAGGTGTTTTCACAGTTTTACAGTTTGAAGTGTTACACATTGCCTCTTAAGTTAAGCCTGATTGCTTTATGCCACGCTACCAGGGGGTGAGTATAGCTTAATTTAGGGCATGTTTGTGACTAGAATTGTGGTTTCTGCTTGGACAGGGTGCATACCTCTGCCAACTATAAACCAATTTCTAACACTCATTTAGATGAGCAAAGTCAGACTTCTATTTGGCATATCTAATATATTATGCACTGCCAATAGGTCTGCATTTATGGATAAACCTATATAAATGCATAAAATATACATGTTTATATAGTAGAAGGAAAACAGTATGCATGCACACCATGAGCAAATTATACATTTGCCAAATAGCAAGGAAGATACATCTAAAGGAAACACCCTACACCAGATGGCAACATATTGCTACTGAAGCAAATTAATCACATTTAAAAAAGACATATATAAGACATTAAAGAACATATTTACAATCAATTGGTGAAATGTGGTGTAGTTCCAAAATTGTTAATGCCATACTTCGTCAGTTTAAAAACACAGGGATGCACCATACTCAAAAGAATGCGGTGCATCCCTGCATTTTCTATAGTGCCAGTGCTAAATCTAACTGCCTAGCGCCAACCTAAGCACCCTTGCACCATAGTGCAAGGGTGTCTGCGCTGCAGGAAATGACTATTCATGTGGAGGAAGGTGTCCCTTCCTGCACATAAACAATCCATAATGGCTATTTGTACCTTCTATGTGTGCTGCTTTGTTTGTTTGTTTGAAGGGAAACCTTCCTACACATTAACAATCACTAATGGTGATTTGCTGTTTCTATGTATGCTGGATAATGCAGCACACATTGAAACAGCAAAAATGAGGAGAAATAAATATTTGCTCCTCATTTCGCCAGGTTAAGACCAGGTTTTCCTTGGTCTTGTTTTTGGCGCTGCCCCATTTTTACAACACCCTTGCGAATAGGCAGCAGCTTCATAAGCAATGGGTGTTGCAGCAGAACGGCCACTTGAAAACACCCATTGCCTGCCCCTTTATTGCTATGTGCTGCATGAAAGGGGGCCTTATTTACAAGGTGGTGTTAAACCATGTTAAGTGGCTTAACGCTGCCTTGTAAAAAGGCAATGGGCTAATCGCCACCAGAACGCCATAAAAAGTGATGTTCTGGTGGCGATAAGCATTTGCAAATATGCCCCTCGGTATCGGATGTGGGGATAACCTAGACCCATTTCCTTGTTGCTGGACAATTTCCAGGCAGATGAAAACTCCAGGCCTCAGAAGCCTAATGGGAAAGAAATATTTCCCAGAGGAGTCAGATAAAGGCCTGAACTGCAAGTGGTTCGCTAATCCTAGTTCAACCAGTAAAAAGGGTAACTGGCCAAATGGGATTACTACAAATGAAGGAATACCATACCCTGGTGATTCTTATCCAGGCACATCACCAGGTAAAAGTAGTGAAGATTTCTGTTTGCAAACCAGCTTAAAATGTGACATTAACATAGGAAACAGGAATTTAAACTCCCATTTCCATACTAATTCCCCATTTCTAAGGGTACCCACTGGGCATAACTTGCAATATTTCTGAATCAACAAGTTATCAATAACAAAGGGATTGCTAATTTGGGAGTAGGACTACTGATGCAATATTCCCAGCCCACTTTACACTCAAGGCTATAGTGGTCTTCTATGTTTCTACGAGTGAACATGAAATATTTAGTATAGTCTATCTCTTCACAACTAGGCCCAAGCTAAATTTCCATTATGCTGGCCTAATCATGCATAATTTTGTTAACTTTGCATTTGTCAAAATTCATGAAATTATTCCAGTAGGCCATGTTGTGTAATTATGCCCCATTATTGGCAAAATGTTAGCACATCAAGGTGAAAACGTCCCCACTGTGCACTTTCTTGGTGTTCTAGAAAAAATTTGAGCTGTAGTCCAGATGGTAGTTCATGTGTCTTTAACAGTGGTATCTTAAATGTTTAAAGGGGGGTCTTTAATCTTCACAAAACCACACAGTCCTGAAGATGGACTTACAGTCGCATAGCAATAGAGACCGACATGTTGACGCTTAACCTATCTTTCTTCTTAGTCACTGTTAAGCTGAGGCTTCAAGTCTGGTCCTTTTGAGAGAGAAAGACCTTTGTACTATATTTTTGAAATGCAGAAATGGAGTGTAGTTTTATTGCTAATGTATGGGGAGATTGCTTTGTGAACTCCTATTTAAGTGTCTCATTCTAAATTATACAACATAAATTTGTGAATAAGACATATACCAGTGTTTTGAGATTCATTTGATCTTTCTCTTGAAAAATTAAACACATAAATTTGAGCTGAGTTCTGTTGCCATGATTTGACATCCTAAAATCATTAATAGATTAATTTGAAAATACTTTTATTTGAATGAATTCCTTGTTGGCACTGTTACCCACCTAGCTTTCAATACCCAAGCCCACAATGGAATATTCGGTTGCTGTATGTTGAATTACTTAAGTGCAGATGACATCTGTTTGGACCATTTTTCTAAGTGGCTGTTTATTTGTAGTTTGTTTTTTGTCATAACATCCGGCGTTCCATATGTCTGAAGCCAAAACTCTTTCCTAAACAAATGAATATATTCTAAAAATAGCAAGTGGTATGTCCTTTCTAGGTACTAAGGGCCCCATGCATCAACCTCATGAGACGGACTTGATACATTTAGAGAGACTAAAAAATAAATGAGTGAGGACTGAAATACACACAAATTTGCTCACAAACTGTTTAAATGCCAATATTATTCCAATAGGTCTCCAGTTAAAAAATATTCTGATTATCTTTACCGTTGAAGAAGAGTTAAAGTTGGGTTCAGTTTCTCAGCAAATAAGTGCTCACAAACATGGATGGTCCTGAGCATAGAAACATCTCTCAGACATGATATTCTTCTTTTCAAAGAAATTGATCTGAAGTACAAAATCAGCAATGATGCTAGTATAGTGAACTTAAAGACTCTCTTAGATAAAATAGCATCCACCATAAATGATTTTGAACAGTTCAATCTAAACAAGAAAACTGATAAACTGCAAATGGACAAGCAGAGATACGGTAAAGAGCACACCTGTCCATACTTAAGACATTACTTTAATTCAACACCAAGCCCTAATATGAATCCATTTAAAAGTATCACTTTTTCAGATACATATTCTGATACAGATAGCGACCAGGCCTTAAGTAGCTCACATCAGAACGATTATAACAATTAACCCTCCACATCACATAAGCTTTTTAAAGACAGACCCACTAGGGCCCAGGTCCACACAGAAGACAACGGGGAGGGAGAGGATGATGGTACCAGAACCAACATACCACAGGCCAGATTTAACTCAGGAATCAGTACTACGAATTGTATATCAAGATCTAACCACACCCATTTTTCATCTATCTTCTCACGTTCTCACAGATACAGAAAATGCAATACTATAATCAGAACTTTCATTTGTTCCCACGTATAAGAATTACTTATTTTCAACTGAGATAGAACTTCACCGATTTTTTAAATCAGTGCATTTGAAGAGCTTTTCCAAAACAGGAAGCTATACATGAACAAGATGTCACAGGTTTCCATAATGCCTCTACTTTCTGTCCGGTTTACTGATAGAATATTGATGTTAAAAATATTGATGTTCAAAATATTGAAAAAAATATATAGACTACAAAAATCTCAACTCTTGTACCTAAACAGGTAAGTACAAAAATATTGAATCAAAAATATCTATGTAAAAAATGTAGCTGTAAAAAATATTGATTCAAATATATATATAAATAAAATATTATATGTTAAATATATTAAATTTAATGTTAATTTTAACAATTTAATGAATTCAATATAATATGCATTTTACAAAATATAAATAAACTTAATTAAAAAATAAACACACAAACTAAATAATTTATACATATCTATTTACTTTAAAATAATTAACTAAGTGTTATCAGTAATTTATTTTAACACTTTACAATTATATACAAATAAAATATATATATACATACTTTAAAATATAAAACAAAATCTAGAATAAATTGAAAAATTAAACAATGAAAAAATAATTAAACTCAAAATGCCCAATACAATCAGTGCAACTGTAGGGAAAGTGTTGGACAGCAAAATAATTAAATTTACTATTCCAACTCCAGTGAGTGCAACAGTAAGGAAAATGTTGGATAGTGGAAAGATAAAAATTACTATTCCCACTCTAAAGAGTGCAACAGTGGGGAAAGTGTTGGGTAGCGGAGGGGTAAAAATTACTATTCCCACTCCAGTGAAAGCAACAGTATGTAAAGTGTTGGATAGCAAAGGGGAAAAAATTACTATTCCCACTCCAGTTAGTGCAACAGTAAGGAAAGTGTTGGATAGCGTAGGGGTAAACATTACTTTTCCCACTCCACTGAGTGCAACAGTAGGATAAGTGCTGGATAGCGGAGGGGTAAAAATTACTATTAAACTCCAGTTAGTGCAACAGTAGGGAAAGTGTTGGATAGTGGAGGGGTAAAATGTACTATTCCCACCCCAGTGAGAGCAACAGTAGGGAAAGTGTTGGTTAGCAGAGGGGGAAAATGTACTATTCCCACTCCAAAGAACACAACAGTAGGGAAAATGTTGGATAGTGGAGGGGTAAAAAGTAGTATTCCCACTCCACTGAATGCAACAGAAGGATAATCCAGTATAACATCCTTCTTGAAAGCCCTTTCTACCAAGTCAAGTCAAGTCAAGTCAAAAAGATTGTTTATTTAGAACTTAGGTCTGTAAACATGAATGAACATAAAAACATGACTATCTTCGATTTAAAAACCAGCTTGAGTTAAAGACTTTATAATACCCACATAAAACTCCAAACACATAAAGAAAATCTAAAACAAATATATTCTATATAACAATTATTTAAATTCCAATTTCCTTTCTACCAAGCTAACAACACAAAACTAACTCCCTTCCTATACTAATCAATCAATCAATCAATCAATAAGGGGTTTATAAAGTGTGCTACTCACCCTTGAGGTTCTCAAGGCACTGGGTGGGTTTTGCAGCTCTGGGCCAGTCGAAGAGCAAGGTCTTTTGACTCTTTCTGAAGGAGTTCAGAGTAGGGGAGCATCATATGTTGACTGGGAGCTCATGCCATATCTTTGCTGTGATGTATGAGAAGGCTCTTCCGCCTGCTCTGGTTCTGCATATGCATGGGGTCTCCGCCAGTGCAAGGTCAGTGGAGCGGAGGTTCCTCTTGGGTACCTGGAAGGAGACTCTTTCATTGAGGTATTTGGGTCTGATGTTGTGGAGGAATTTGTAGATGTGTGTGAGTAGCTTGAAGTTTACTCTCTTCTCAATGGGGAGCCAGTGGGGGTCTCGTAGGTGCGGGGTCAGGTGCTCTTGTCGTGGGATTCCGAGGATGAGTCTGGCTGCAGTGTTCTGGATGGTTTGGAGCTTGTGTAGCAGGGCTTTGTTGATTCCGGCTTAGAGGGCGTTGCCGTAGTCCAGTCTGCTTGGTACAAATGCGTGGGTGACGGTCTTTCTGCATTCATGGGGAATCCACTTGAAGGTCTTTCGGAGGATGCGGAGAGAGTTGAAGCAGGTCGATGCAATGGCGTTGATCTGGCAGGTCATGGTGAGGAAGGAGTCCAGGATGATGCAGAGGTTCCGGGGCGTGGTCTGTCTGCGTGGGTGGGTTTCTGAGAGCAGGGGGACACCAGGAGCTGTCCCACGCTGTGTGGGAGGGTTCAAGGACAAGGATCTCGGTCTTCTCTGAGTTCAGCTTTAGGCAGCTGTCGCTCATCCAGGCTGCAACGTCTTTCATTCCTTCTTGGAATCTGAGTCTGGTGTCTTTGGGGTTCTTTGTGAGAGAGAGGATGAGCTGGGTGTCGTCAGCGTAGGATACTATGCTGAGTCCATGCTGTCTGACAATGGGGGCAAGGGGGGGCCATGTAGATGTTGAAAAGTGTAGGGCTGAGCGAGGATCCTTGGGGTACTCCACAGTTGATCTCTGTCGGTTCGGAGCGGAAGGGGGGGTCTGATCCTTTGTATTCTGCCGGAGAAAAAGGAGCAGATCCTGTCGAGGGCGGTTCCTCGTATTCCAGTGTTGTGTAGTCTGGCTGCGAGGGTGCAGTGTGAGACAGTGTCTAAGGCTGCAGAGAGGTCTAGTAGGATGAGGGCTGCAGTGTGGCCTTGGTCGAGTAGCATACGGATGTCATCGGTGGCGGCGAGGAGGGCGGTCTCAGTGCTGTAGTTGCTGCTAAATCCAGACTGTGAGGAGTCGAGGATGGTGTGCTCTTTAGTGAAGGTGGTCAGCTGGGCAGTGACGAATCTCTCTGTGACTTTGGCTGCAAAGGGAAGGAGAGAGATGGGCGGGTAGTTTGTTCAGATCCGTTGGGTCGGCTGAGGGTTTCTTGAGAAGGGGTTTGACTTCTGCCTGCATCCAGTCGTCAGGAAAGATGCCAGATTGGAGGGAGGTGTCCAGCCTAGTTCGGGAGATATGGCGGAGGCAGCTCTGTGATAGACATGTGGTGGGCAGGGGTCTGTGGGAGCTCCTGAGTGAGTGTTCTTCATTGTCTTGGTGGTGTCTTCAGAAGTGGCAGGTTTCCAGGTGGTGATGATCGGCCGGTAGTCGGTGGTGGTGAGGGTGGTGGTGTCGGGATTCTGTTTGCTGAAGTTGTCATAGAGGGCCTTGATTTTCATGTGGAAGTAGGAGCTGAGCTTGTTACATAGGTCCTGGGATGGAGGGACGTCGGTGGCTTCGCTGAGGGGGTTTGGTGAACTACTGTGTGATGTTGAAGAGTTCTTTTGCGTTACTTGCATTGGAGTGGATTTTGTTCTTGATGAAGGTCTTCTTGGTGGCTTTTATGTGCTGGTGGTATTCATTCATGGCATTTTTACAGTTGTTCTGGTCTTCGTGGTTTTCTTGTTCCACTATAGTTTCTCGAGGTGTCTGCAGGAGCGCTTGGCTTCTTGGAGGTCGGTAGTGAACCAGGCTGCCTTCAGAGGGTGTTGATTGACGGGGTGGCGGAGGGGTGCGAGCTTGTCAGCGCAGCTGGAGATTCAGTTGTGTAGTTCTTTCGCTGCGGAGTTCGCAACAGTCATGCCGGAGGGGGGGTCATGGCGGAGGGTGGTGTTGAGGAGTTCCTCTGTGATCTAGGTCAGTTCCTTCGGGGTGGGCGTGGGGGGGTTTGGGTGCGGTGGTGGTGTTGAAGGTGAAGTGTACGCAGTGGTGGTCTGTCCATAGGGGCTGCGTGGTGTGGCTGAATTGGATGCTTTTCCTCCTGCGAAGATGGGGTCGAGGGTGTGTCTGGCTTTGTGGGTGGGGGTGGTGAAGAGCTGCTTCAGTCTGAGGTTGGCTAGGTTGTCGAGAAGGGTGGTGGAGTTGGGGTCACTGGGGTTGTCGAGGTGGAAGTTCAGGTCTCCGATGAGGATGTAGTCCGTGGAGGCGATGGCGTGGGGTGCAAGGAGGTTGGCAATGGTGGTGGCGGAAGAGGCACGAGGCATGGGGGGTCTGTAGATGAGGGTACTGCATAGCGTGGTTCAGGGACTGGTTTGGATCTGGAAGTGGAGGTGCTCTGTGTTGGAGGCAGAACCGCTCGTACTGGTGGTGGAGAGTCGGAGGCTGGCCTGGTCGGAGGGAGCTCTTGTGTGCGATGGCGAGTCCTCCTCCTGGGCGGTGGGGTGGTCCTTTCTTTGGATCTTGTAACCATCTGGGATGGCAGTGGCAATGTCAGGGGCGGAGGTGGTGTTGGTCCATGTTTCCATGAAGAAGACGACGTCAGATGAGATTTTGTTGAGCAGATCCTAGATCTCTGTGGCGTGAGTTTGGAGGGAGCGCATGTTGAGGAGTGTGCTCGTCAGGGCTTCAGTGGTGTGGGCGTCCGTTGGGGGTTCAGCGGTTGTGGGGAGGGCTGTTGGTGGTGAAGGATTGTCGGCAGTGTCGGCAGGAGAACTGGCTGTGGGAGGGTGTTCGGGGTCGATCTCTGGCAGTTGTTGTTTCTTCCGGGGTTGAGTGCGAGGAGGACGGTGGAGTTGTAGCGGAGGATGGCTGAAGAACCAGGGTTCCTGGCGCTGTCAGTGGACGGGTCGCGGACGGGCACATACGGAGTTGTCTTTGACATGCCATCGATGAGCCAGCCACGCGCCCACTGCGTGCAGCCGCACAGCAGCCGCCCTTAAGTAGGGGAGGAGGCAGAAAGCGCAGCTGGGAGGCAGGAAGCAGGAGGCAGGAAACCGGCAATGGCAGGAGGGCACGGGGCAGCAACAGGCATGAACAGAGGAAAAAAACAGCAAAAAAGATAGAGAGGGTGAAGAAAACAGAGGCAGAAGGCAGAAAACGGAGTCAGAAAGCAGCAGGCAGAAAACAGACAGAAGGCAGAAAAAGGCAGAAAGAGGCACACGGGCACAAGAGAGACAGAAAGCCTAAGGGGGGCACAGACAGCAGCGGCCAGCAGAAGAGCAGGGCTCTCCCACTGGACCCCCAGGGATGAGGTGCAGGCAGGAGCCTGCGGGTGGAGGAGGGCCTCAACACCTTCCAGAGAGAAGGCACTTGACAGCAGAGCTGCGGGGGGAGAGCAGGTCTCCGACCAGGAGGTCAGGGGTCTTGCTCGCACTCACTCACAGGGCCGCCATTAAGTAGGGGAGGGGGGGCAGGAAGGGCAGCTGGGAGGCGGGAGGCAGGAAACCAGCAACACTGGGAGGGCACATGGGCAGCAACGGGCACGAACAGAGGAGAAAAACAGCAAAAAAGAATGAAAAACAGAGGCAGAAGGCAGAAAATGGAGACAGAAGGCAGAAAATGGCAAAAAGAGGCACACAGGCATAGGAGAGACAGAAAGCCTGAGGTGGGCACAGAGGCAGACACAGACAGCAGCGGCCAGTAGAAGAGCAAGGCTCTCCCACTGGACCACCAGGAATGAGGCACAGGCAGGAGCCTGCGGTGGAGTTGGGTCTCAACACCTACCAGAGAGAAGGCACTTGAGAGCGGAGCTGCGGGGGGAGGGCAGGTCTCCGACCAGGAGGTCAGGGGTCTTGCTTGCACTCACTCACAGGGCCGCCATTAAGTAGAGGAGGGGGGGCGGGAAGCGCAGCTGGGAAGCGGGAAGCGGGAGGCGGGAGACCAGCAACAGCAGGAGGGCACAGGGGAAGCAACGGGCACTAACAGAGCAGCAAAACAGCAAAAAAGATTGAATGAAAGACAGAGAGGGTGCAGAAAACTGAGGCAGAAGGCACAAACGGAGGCAGATGGCAGCAGGCAGAAAACGGAAACAGAAGACAGAAAAAGGCAGAAAGAGGCACACAGGCACAAGAGAGACAAAAGCCTAAGGGGGGCACAGAGGGGCAGAAAAAGGCAGAAAGAGGCACACGGGCACTTGGGTGGGAAGGCTACATAGGTCAGGGCACCATAGACAACCAAAGTTCCAAATCCCCTGGTGGAACGTCTACGATAGCACTCTAGCTCAAAACGCTAAAACTAATAACACAGTGGAAGGATGGCATAATGCCTTCCAAGACACAATAGGAAGAGGACAACCAACCTTACACAAACTAATAGAAGGCATATAAAAGAACAGAGCTATCAAGAACTACGGCTAGAGCAATCCCTAACTAAAATAGGCCCTATACTCAATAAGCAAACAAAAACAATGTATGAATACCTACAACGCAAAACTCGACTATTTCCAAAACCAAAGGGCCGGAATACCTAGACATGATTGCTAAATCTATACTTTAAACAAAAAACAATGCCAAAAATCATAGGCATTTTAAAATCACAAGACATTTAAACAACGTAATTCTACTCTTTTTTTAAATTAATAATTATGTCATTTAAAAATTAACAACGTACATATAAATCTATGACATAATATAATTATTAAAATAAAATCAACCAAACAAACAAAATGTAGTTGAAAACATTTCTCACTCATAACAATAAAAAATAACAGTTATGTCGCAGTAGACGGTCCTGGAAAATGAACAAACCCATAGTAGATAAATTGAAAGACAAATCCATCCAAAAAGAAAGCCACAAAAAAATTAAAAAATGCAACTGTAGAAATGACATAATCCTCTTAATAACGAAACCCTCAAAAACCCAAAAATTATCTTAAAAAAACAGCAAATATAGAACTGTAGAAAAAACCTCCAAGGACGCAATCCTCTCAATAGCGAAACCCAGAAAACCCCCAAATTAGCTTAAAAAACAGCTCCAAAAAACCCAAAAAATGAAAGGAAATGTAAAAAAGTAACTTGTTTCAAAGAAACAAAATACATTTTCCTTTTTTTAAAAAAGAAAAGCGTCTTCAGCACCATCCAGTCACAAAACGAGAAACCTGTAATGAAAAAAAAAGAACACTCTCCCACAATAAAATATACAAACTGACGCGCATTAATGTCAACATTAAATACAACATAACATAATTAAACAACACATAACTAACACTACATAACGCTCTACTTCTCTTCAACACTACGTCCAATACATAAAACACTAAACTACCAAAACAACACCTAAATACAACAAAAATGAACAATATATGCCATAACAAATCTAACTACACTACTACTACCTCGCCTCTATCCTAAAACTACCTTAAAAGTAAATTAAATCAAACTTACCTTAACCGAGGTTCCGTCTTACAAAATTACCTAAAAACTAAACACATTAACAGAAAAGTGAGAAAAAGGGAAAAAAATGGCTCCATAATGAAAAGGAAAAAAGGCTGACTCCCCATAGACAAGAATGGAGAAATAATAAAAAAAGATTTCATGTATATTTGTATTTATTGTAAAAAAAGTTTTTAAAAATTCAATCAATCGTTAAATATATATTAAATATTAAATTATCAAAAAATATATATGATATTTAATATATACTAAAATGTATGTTTGATGTACTCACCTCAAAATATAAAATTACAATAAGACCATTGTAAATGTGCAACCAATATAACAATGCTTAATGAAAAAGAGGTGATCCAAAAAATATATTTGTAAAAACAATTCTTTCATATATTAAATAGTATTTTCTTGATAATAATATTTAATATTCTAAGGGGCCGATTCCGGCCGCAAAACGTATCTACCGACACCGACCCAGAACGGAGACTGACCGACACGGACCGGCGCCGCACGACCCGTGCAGTACGATGCAACGCGTGTGAATTACAACCGACACATACGGAATACAAGCCGTACGACGGAGCCGTAGGAAAAACAGTGACTCGCCCGGAAAACGGACGCGATTTGCACTGACCGAAATGCACCAGTAATGAACCCGACCGACACGTACCCGCGATGTCCGAACCGCACAGTACGATGCAATGCGTGTAAAACCAGACCGACGCACACGGAGCCCAAGCCGCATGACCGACACGCACAGAAAACAGGGACCTGAAGCAATAGAGATCTCTGTGACTGACGCATATGAAACAAAGAAGAAAGTCAGAGTGAAAGAGCCGGAGAAGCCCGCACGAGCCAACATCTGCGTCCGTCTCGGTCAGAAGAACGTCTCCTTCATGCCTAGAAAACCCAAAGGAAAAAATACAAAAAAAGGACCAAACAAGCAATGACAAAGTCAATAAATATAAAAAAAAAAACTTGGAACAAAGACACACCCACAACTGCACCTATATAAAGGACACCAATCACTACCATAATCCTTTGCAAATTGAATACAACAGCCAGCAGAAAACACCATCACACAGCAACCACAGACACAATCACAACTCACCCATCACACAACTTTCACACCATTAGCACCTCACCAAAAGCACCCACACATACATCTAGAAAAGCCAACACTCACCCTCCCTCACTTGCACCCTCACACACACATCACTCACCACCACCACCCATCACCATGCCCCCAAAGAAGAATCCAAAGTTCGCAGTGAGTTAGAAGTGCTGGTAGACAAGATCATCAGAGTAGAGCAACATTAGTTTGGTACATTGGTCCATAGGACCCCCATGTCACAGAAAACAAAGATGTGGGCGAGGATTATAGACAATGTGAACGCACAAGCACCAACGTTGCGCACAAAGGACGTTACACAGAAAAGGTGGTATGACGTGTGCAGGAGGGTCAAGAAACTCATCGAGAAAGATCACGCCTTGAGTCAGCGTACTGGTGGTGGCCCTCCTGCCAAACCAGTATACTTCAAGTCCTGGGAGGAGAAGGTGCGGGACATCCTACCACCAGAGAGCGTCCATGGTCTAGCAGACATACCAGAGCCTGGTGAGTACACAACCAACATACTCAATATTGTGTGGCAAGGGGATAGTGAAACCATGCACCATTAGCAAAGCCACAGTAACCAATAGATAATCATCCCAAGATGTGTATGCTAGTCAGACAAACACAATACCTGCTATCTCATACTGACTTGTAACTGTGTCATGACATGTACAAACCTACCAAAAAAAAGAGCAAGAGAGTGGCACAAAGCCAAATAAACACTGTCAGACAGTTTGCCACCACAAACACACTACCTCACAGTGCACCTGACTGACAGGAAGGAATAGTGGGTATGCAGGTGAAGTGAGTGTATCCAAAAGCATGATGGGGTTTGTAGTCACAGATTATGCTCCCCATCCAAATTGGCCCATCATGACCTCTATGAACCATGCCCACATCACAGGGAGTGGAAAATGACTAACACGATGGCTGACACTGGATCCTGCTGTGGGGAGCACAATGCCCTGGTAGGGGTTGTGCGCAAATCAGAAGCAGGACACCACTGACTGACATCCTGAAAGACAACTTGCACGCCCTCCAATGGAAGCATGTTTCATGGTGGGATGTCTGGCCGGGTGGGAAGGAGGACTGACAGCTCTGACCATACTTTCCAGTATGTGGAGACACACACCTCTCAACACAAACTCCACACAACTCACCGGTAGAATGCATTGACTTACACTGTAGTGAAATATCACCCAAGATACACTGCACTGTGTGCTGCTTTGGACTTGTAGCCAAACAAACACCAGGACTTCACAGTCAGCCCTCTTGCCATTGCTGTCACACTCCCTCAAGGGAAGCAGAGTCAAAAGGAAGGAAGTATGGGCATGCTGGGAAGGGAGGTGTAGCCAAGAGCATGATGGGAGTTGCAGTCACACACATTCCCCACCCACCCACATGGCCCAGCAAGCTCGCACTGAACCATGCTCACCTCGCAGGGAGTGGGAATGGACTGACAAGATGTCCGAAACTGGACTCTGTTGTGGGGAGCACACGGCCATGCTGGGAACCGGGCACCAACAAACACCAGGACTGCACAGTCAGCCATCTTGCCATTGCTGTCACACTCCCTCACATGGAAGCAGAGTCAAAAGGAAGAAAGTATGGGCATGCTGGGAAGGGGGGTGTAGCCACGAGCATGATGGGAATTGCAGTCACAGACATTCCCCACCCACCCACATGGCCCAGCAAGCTCACACTGAACCATGCTCACCTCACAGGGAGTGGGAATGGACTGACAAGATGTCTGACACCGGGCTCTGTTGTGGGGAGCACAAGGCTATGCTGGGAACCAGGCACCAACAAACACCAGGACTGCACAGTCAGCCATCTTGCCATTGCTGTCACACTCCCTCACAGGGAAGCAGAGTCAAAAGGAAGAAAGTATGGGCATGCTGGGAAGGGGGGTGTAGCCAAGAGCATGATGGGAGTTGCAGTCATAGACATTCCCCACCCACCCACATGGCCCAGCAAGCTCACCCTGAACCATGCTCCCCTCACAGGGAGTGGGAATGGACTGACAAGATGTCTGACACTGGGCTCTGTTGTGGGGAGCACAAGGCCATGCTGTGAACTGGGCACCAACAAACACCAGGACTGCACTGACTGACATCCTGAAAGTCAACCTGCACCCACTGCAATGGTGGCACACTTCATAATGGGATAACTGGCCTGGGGGAGAAGGAGGTCCTGACTTGAAAACAAATAACACTGATGCTGGCCATAGACACACCTTCTATGCTAAAACACATTGCACACGTGGTACCAGTCACTCACAAAGATGTTGCCCGGGCAAGATGTCTGACACGTGGGCCTGATAAATGATGTGGCTGAAAATCACACATTTGCACTGGCATAACCAAACATGGTCGCACACATAGCCATTGCAACCATATGTTCAAACTCACTGTCTGGGGATGCAGTGTCCAGGGGTACCCCCTGGCCTGGCTGTGGAGGTGTGTCTTGCAGATGACAAGTGTGGGGAGCCATATATAGTACATTACACAAAACACACAGGAACTCACATATACATCATTGACAGGGGACATCTGACAGTGAATGGAATGGACACACCAATATATTCGACACCATAGCATGGTCTCATTCACACTCGGTGCTGTTGTGAGCTGCATTCCACTCCTACATCGTGCTGCAACATATGCATCCTTCACACAACACAACACTCACTGACATAGACACTGTAGACACAAGGTCTAACCTGGACTGCATTGGAGGAGACATGCTACTCACAGCAGCCAAACTGCAACACACACAACACCGGCTCTCACTGTCATGAGCATTGAAAAGCCAGAGTGCTACCTTGCCCAATCCATGTCACCATGGAGAACATTGACAAGTGAAATCACATATGCGCGTACAAAACTCAGCACCAGACTCCTTAACAATGGTGACATCATCACTTGTATGAAATGAGATGGGAACTAGGAACACAGTAAAAAAACACTTTCTCCAAAGAGATCACAGACATACCGGACTGTGATCATGTCGTACCAATACACCAATGTGACACACAAAGACTAGCAAAATCTGCTACCACACATGCCCTAGTCTTATAACATCTACTCAGTGGAATTGCCCATATGTCCTTGTTTAAGCTCAAATGTGTACAGGGATGACACACCTGTGTCAGCAACGTGATGGCCCTTGAGTAGTAATGGCCATGTACAGCCAAATCTATACATGAGCTGGGCATGCACACACTTCGACATGCACTTTGAAATGTTTCATTTTTACTGGGCAATGTGCCACAACAATATCAATATCTGCCCGTGACAACCTTGGACAAAGCAGTGTACAGGCACGCATCCTGACGTACAGTAGAAAATGTCATGTATGGGAACCATTGATGCCTGTAGAAACACAACTTACATTGTGTGTCTCTTCCAAACACAGGTGGTGCTGGGGACACAGCAGCAAATGAAGAGAAGTCCCTGTCCCAGGCTCTGGTGGACCCTCAGCTCTCTGGTGTGGATCCCTCTCTGTCCTCTTCGGATGACGACGAACAACCTGGCATCTCCGGTGTGAGTCATCATGCAGCACCAGCAGTACCAACATCTGCACCCCCTGTACCCACACCTCCAGCACTGGCAACAGACAGGGCACCCCCGCTAACACAGACAGACCAAGGCCACAGAACACCGACAGCACAGGGACACAGGACCCCCAGGAAGCTCCGGACAACACCACCAGCAACAACACCCAAGAGGGGCCCAGTGTCACCTGTGTGTGCCTCTGCAGGTCCTGCCCGTGTGGATAGGGGTGCTGGGAGGGATGGTAGGCATAGGGCACGCCTTGCAGAGGAGTCTGGACTGCATGATGACCCCCAACTGGCACGCATCATAGATGCGTACCAGGAGAGCACCGGAGGATTCGGCCAGGTAGTGGGGATCCTCAAGGACATTCAACAGGAGCAGGCTGCCCATCATGCCCGCATGGAGGCAAAGGGGGGTGCACTTACTGCATTGCATCAGGACATACTCCAATGCCTCTGCCAGATAAGCACCCACATGTCCACACCTCCCTGTGTGGCCACAACATCTGTTGCCGCACCATCTGCCAGTGCCACAGGGAGGGAGGATGACTCTGGCGGAGAGTCCTCTGCACCGCAGACGCCTGCACCTGAGGATCCCCTCTGAAGAAGAAGAGGGGTCTTCCGAAGAAGGACAAGTGAGACGCAGATGTCCCTGCACATCCCCCAGGGCCTCTAAACCTGTTCTGGACAATGTTCTTTGTGCGCAACCCGTTCACCCTGTCGTATCTAACACAACTCGCCTACATGACATGGAGGGTTCATGTTGGTCCAATGTAGCAGATGACTGTGGACTTTACTCTGGACATTTCAGCTAGCAACACTTCCAACTCTGCTGTGAACTTTGGATTCAAAACCCAATGTACAGCACCCACCATACTGTGCACTATCCTCACACATGTTTGTAAATAAACTCACAGTACACTATACTTGCCTCTGTTGTGATTCCAACTTGTCATGTGTCATGGAGATGTTGATCTGCTAAACAACACTGTGCATGCCAAATACTTCAACAATGTGAGCACCGTTATGTGAGTCATGGTGATGTGACACATGTGAGGGAGACACACCACTATGGCACCACACCAAATACTCACCATGTCCATGTAACTCATCCCACACAATGATGTTGACCTGAAATACATTGGTATGCACAGACACCACACCTATCCACAGTCAGTGGTAGCAATCCCACAGGTGTGGTAAGCAAATGTCAGTCAGATGTACGAAGACAGACAACGCACCTAACAAAGCATAGTACAGGTTCATTACACATCATCAACATGTTTATTCCACAATAGTTGCAAGGTAATTGTACGTTACAGTGGACACACGGTCACAAAGTGTCAGAGAATTGAAGTCCAGGGGTGTGTGGCACATCACTTGATGGGAATTGACAACTTCCACACTGGTGTTGGATTCTGAGTGTTGGGTGTCAGTGTTGACCAAACAACAGGCAACGTACCCTGGGAAGGACGGACACAAGACACAGTCAAAAGCACAGCAGAACAGGAGAGAAATGAAATACACATGCAAAAAACATGTCAAAATAATCCTACACAGAAACAAGTTAGCAGTTCGATACTATTGTGGAGTACAGACCACCTGAAAGGACACATCACTGCACGCATCCAGTCAAGTGGCACACAGACACACTCACACAGCAACAGAGCAGCCCCAACAAATTTCAGGCTAACTCAATACATTGACATGACAAACCTGTAAACTCACATTCAGGTGAAGAAGTTGTTGATGAGCTGCATGCGGACAGCACCCCATCATCATCACTGGCATCGTGGCCCAGGCCTGGATCCTCCACAGGTGGCGGAGGTAGGTCATCGTCATCCTAGATGAGAGGCAACTTCTTCCTCACTGCCATGTTGTGTAGCATGCAGCATACAAGGATAATTTTTCACACCTTTGCAGGGTCATATAGGAGGGCCCCTCCGGTCTTGTCCAGGCAGTGGAAGCGGCTTTTCTGAAGACCAAATGTCCGCTCTATCACCCTCTTGCTCTGACCATGTGCCTCATTGTAGCACATCTTGGCTTTTGTCACAGGGTTCCTGAGGAGTGTCAGCAACCACGGCATGTTGGGGTATCCCGAGTCACCTCCATACAAACAATTGAACAATTAGCTGAGTTTTGAAAGAGGGTGGAATACAACATTGCCAAACACACACAATGGTAAGCAGGCAGTACACACTGACAAGCCAGGCACGCTGGTCTGGCATCTGTGACATCAGCGTTGCAATGCGACTACTCCTCATGATGCGACTAAACCAGCAGTAGCCACAGTGTACTGCGAGGTACCAGTAGCAACGAAGTGCAGGTCTGCCATCACCTTCAACTCTGGGGTCAGTGCTGTAGGGTATGTCTGGCCAGGTAGCAGATGTGGCGCCAACTGCTCCGCCAACTCCTCAATCAGTGGCCTGGTGAAGCAGTACCATCGGAAGCAGTCACGTTCCTGCATGGTTTCAAGGTCTGGGAACAGTCTATGGACAGCTGGTGCCCTGCAGTACAGAGATGAACAAAGGAAGATTGTCGATTCATCCACCCATGTGGCTATGACCAAGCAAAATATCACATGACACATCATGACAATACACAATGTACTGAGGGGTGTGCTGTTGGGTATGGACACATATGTCACCTACATGCCCATCACCACACATCTCAAGTCCACATGTCTACATAAGTTACATGTAGTGCAATGGCCAATCATTGGGCTATGTCACAGTAACTATGTACTGCTGTCACGTTACAAACACACACCACAGTGACAAGTGAAGCCTGATGTCTCCCAGGCATCACAGATCTTTGACATGCAGATACCCAGGGATCCTGTATTGCCACATGGACACTGGCATGACATGGCGTATCATGTACACGCCACAAGACAACCGTGAGTCCCACAGGTTGTGGCCACTGTTGTCTCTGCAGGCCCTACATGTCCGTCTCGTAGACACACACACAACATCAATGTTGATGCACAAACCACATGGATGTGGAGACTGTCTCCCATTGGGCACATTTGATCAGCCTCATCTGAGACACAACATGCACACAGATTGTGGGTGTACATCAGAATTGGGGCTATAGGTGTTACTGTGACGTACATACCATCAACCCCGATGCGGGTGACTATCATGCGTACGCAATGCACAGTTCAGGACCGAGCCATGCGTACACATAGGCATTGACTGCAATGAGAACCGATGCGGGTGACTATCATGCGTACGCATTGCACAGTTCAGGACCAAGCCGTGCGTACGCTTAGGCACTGACTGCAATGAGGACCGATGCAGGTGATTATCATGCGTATGCATTACACAGTTCAGGACCGAGCCGTGCGTACGCTTAGGCATTGACTGCAATGAGGACCGATGCGGGTGACTATCATGCGTACGCATTGCACAGTTCAGGACCGAGACGTGCGTACGCTTAGGCATTGACTGCAATGAGAACCGATGCGGGTGACTATCATGCGTACGCATTGCACAGTTCAGGACCGAGCCGTGCGTACACTTGGGCATTGACTGCAATGAGGACCAATGCGGGTGACTATCATGCGTGCGCATTGCACAGTTCAGGACCAAGCCGTGCGTACGCTTAGCCATTGACTGCAATGAGGACCGATGCGGGTGACTATCATGCATACGTGTTGTGCAGGCATGGACCGAGCCGTGCGTACGCCTTGGCCATTGAATCGTATGGAGACGGGTGTGTGTGTATTTTCAAACTACAGTCAGTTGACCGAGCTGTGCGCACCCATTGGCTCTGGACTGTTATGGAGACGGATGCGGATTCAAAACTTGTACGAGTCGTGCACTGGAAATTCAGTTGGATGCGTACAACAATGTTGCAATTACTAGGGTTTTATGAAGGTGAAGATTTGAACGATGCGGAAGACGTGTACGAGTCGTACAATTCCATGAATTGGCCAGATTCATAGAATGCAACCGTGTTGGACCTATCACTTGGGACACATGGCACAGGTTCTGCCTCTGCAGCACAGATATAAGGCTGGCTGGCCCCCAGGGAGCTCACTTGCCTGCATGACATGCTACTGGACCACATCTCTGATACCACTGCTGCTGTCTCTGCATCCTCTGGAGATCTGACATGTGATCTGTGTGTGCTCTTGATATGTGTTGCAATTGCTGGTCTGACTCACCACATGTGCCTGGGGTATTTCAAACACACCTATGCAGCAGGGGACTCCAATTTGTGGGCCTCAGGAGTATGTATATCAAGTATGTCACACTTGCTTAGCCACCTGACTACTGTCCAGGGCTATACACTGTTTCACGTAGACCTGGGCAGTCATGCCTACTCAAAGGCATTTAGAAACACTCTGTAATCCCACTCCTGTGTATCAACTTACAGGTTGTGCTTAGTGACATGTGCCTTCAGGTGTCTGCCTCTGTGTCATTGTGGTGTGGCTTCCTTTTCCGGACAACTGGGGTGTTCATGAGTTTGAGGGTCAGCAGGACATCTGAGATGTGACTATGAGAGACAAGACCTGTGTGACATATAGGTGTGTGATCACTTGACAGTGCACAATGGTGTATGCAACTGTGAACTTCAGGCAGCTGTGTTTCATGCTCATGTACAGGGAGTTGTGTTCACAGAAACTCATATGTCTGTTTTGTATGATGTGGGGTCTTCTGGGTCTCGGATCTGTTGTTTGCAGGGGATGGACAAGTGCACCTGTCAGCTGCAGAGTTTGCTTTACCCATGAACTATGATTGTGACACAGTGCATACTGTTGTTGTCTAGATGCCCTGCCCCTGTGACAGGAGGCAGTGATGACTGACTTTCCAGGCATGCCAGTGCCATGGCATTTAACTTGCTATGAGTGATCCTGCATTGGGGTCAAATGTTCTCCATGCACTCCATTATGGCATTGACTATCAGGACATCATAGTGTGTGTTGCTGGTAAGCATCACAAGCATGTGACATGAGACTCTGGCCAACCCTTCATCCTGACACCTGTACTGAGTCAGTGGCAAGAGATGTGATGTGTGTATAGTGACATACTCCTACATGTTCACTTGCATGTCCAACAAATGTGTAGGTGGTGCATGTCTGCACATTGGGTATTAGCATCCAACATCCAACATGCAACAGACATATGGGTGCAAGTCCAGGAGAGATATAAGTGCCATGGTTGATGGTGAGACTTACAATTGGCTTATTCTAAACAGTGTGAACACTTTGAGCATTGTTCAGCTGATGATGCCAGGGCTTGCCCTGTGATGTGCTGTACTCACTGTGGTGTGTGCGGTCAGTGCAGGTGACTGATGTTGTTCTTTGTTTCCTAATTCTATCCAGATACATCCACGGCCATAGGAGGGGACAGCTCCATGGACCAGGAGGAGCCACACAGCCTGACTGGGACAGAAGACGAGGAGTCGGAGGCACCCAGTGGCACGGAGGGTGAGTGGAGCCACACCGAGGAGTCCTCAGCACCATCCACCCCAGCTGAGGGCCACAGCAGCTCGGAGGATGACTCCCTTGTGGAGGCGGGTGTCAGCAGCCACCAAACCCCAGCTAGTGAGGCTGTCCCTGCCACCGCCACCACCGCCACCACCACCATCACCACCCTCCTATCGGCTCCCATCCGAGAGGTCTGTGGAGGCTCCTGTGTTCGGGAGCATGTATCCTTTGTGCCAGGGCCCGCACCCCCCACCCCTGTGTCCCCTGCTGCCCTGAGTGTGGAGGCTTTGGACTTGCTTCGACAGATCCATGTAGGGCAGACATCAATGCTGAGTGTCCGCCATGCACACACCAGTCTGTTGACACAACTGGTGTCGTTCATGGAGGGCCTTTCATCAGAGGACCAATCAGTCCGTGGCCTCCTCTCTGATGGCAGCAGTGTCCCACACCCCTCCTACTACTGCCCCACCCATGATTCCTAGCACCCTACCTGTCCCAAGCACACACGCACCAGCACATTCACCCAAACCCACAGACACGGGCAGCACACAAACACCCAAACCAAGGTCTAGACTTGCACACAAGCAACCTCAGGGGACTGATACCACACTCACAGGGGATGGTTTGCAAACACACGCCCAGTCATCCACAACCACTCCGCAGTCCTCCGATACCTCTCCCTCCCAGCCACCTTCCCTTGCCTCACCTGCAACCCCATCTCCCCAGAAGCTCTTACTCTGTGACCTTGGCTACTTCCTCACCGACCCAGCAGATCCAGCTTACAAGGGGAAGAGGAAGTCCCCACACACAGAGGGGAGTGCCCCTCACACCCGGACACCCTCCCCCAGGCGCAGTCAGACTGAGGCCCCCACACGCAAGTCCCCCCAGAGCTGGTAGAGCAAGACCCCACCCCTGCCCCCACCCCGCAACTCCATGACAAAGTATCTATCCTCCATCCCCCAGGCCACCACTCCACAGGTTCCAATGCCATACCCTGCCCCAGGTTCCCCACCCACAGACACACCATCCCCAAAATGCTCAGGCCCTCCCCCATACCACTTGCTTTTCCCCCCCTACCACCCCCGGTCAGACAGTTTGTGCCACTGATGTGGGGACCGTGTCCCCCCTCTGTCCTGCCGACCTCACCTGAACCCCATTCCGCTCCTATTGAGTTAGGCACTGCAGTGGAGTCCACAACCACCCCGTCTGACTTGGGCACTGCAGTGGGGACACAGTCTACTCCATCTGACCTGCCCACTGCAGTTGTGCCGGCACCCACCCCATCTGACTTGTGCCCCACAGTTGTGACTGCACCCACTACTTCAGTCAGCTCCACTGCAGTTGCCAGTGACTCTCCTGCATCCACCACCCCTTCACTGCCTCCTTCTGCAGCTGCGAGAATCCTTATGGATGTTCCCAGAAGGCAGTCTGCTGCTCCTGCCCTCAGAGCGCTTCACTGGCTCCCCGTGAAGGAGCGGGTGAAATTTAAGGCGCTATGTACTGCCCATAAAATTCTACATGGCAAAGGCCCCCCTATCCTTGCTAATATGGCCCGTCCCTATAAACCTCCACGTCTGCTGCGCTCGGACCAAAAACACCTTCTGCAGTCAGCCAGAGTAAGAAAAGCTCGTTCTGGGGGTAGGCGTTTCTCGGTGCAGGTGGCGTCTCTTTGGAACTCTCTGCCCCTCAGGATTCGCTCAGAGCCCAAGATCCTACCATTTAGGAAACTTCTTAAGACCCACTTGTTTCCACAGTAGTGATTAGCTGAGTCTCCCCTTCTGGTCTGTTGCGCCGGGACGCCCCTGGGTAAGCTGAGCGCATTATAAATTTCATATTATTATTCTGCTGAGCCCTGATCCTGTCCCTGCGGTGCCTGGCCTGCCCCCATGTATGCCCCTCCGAGGGGATGTCCCCTGTCCTTACCAGTGCAGGCAAGCAACATGTGACAGGTGCCATTCAAATCACATTGTTGACATTTGGATATGGACTGGCCATTGGCCTTTGCTTTGAAAGGACTTGGCACTTAAAAATTGCTCAATCAATCATTTTTCTTTATCCTTGTGAATTTGATTTAGCTGTACATTATGTTTGATGATGTTTAGCATGACCTTGCAGTTGTAATGCTGGATTTCCAATGTTGAATACTGAGGTGTTGATGTGAGGTACTCCATGAGGTCCATGAGATATGTATCCTATTCTGGGTGGTATCCATGTCATCCTTTGCAGCTAACTGGGTGTGTCATGAATAACAATTTGTGAACATCTATGTAAACATTTCATTTGCATGGTCACATCTGTGGCTTGCACACATGCACATACGATGTGGATATGGACTGGCCATTGGCCTTTGCTTTGAAAGGACTTTGCACTTAAAAATTGCTGAATAAAGCATTTTTCTTTATCCTTGCGAATTTGATTTAGCTGTACATTGTGTTGATGATGTTTAGCATGACCTTGCAGTTGTAATGCTGGATTTCCAATGTTGAATACTGAGGTGTTAATGTGAGGTACTCCATGTGGTCCATGAGATATGTATCCTATTCTGAGTGGTATCCATGTCATCCTTTGCAGCTAACTGGGTGTGTCATGAATAACAATTGGTGAACATCTATGTAAACATTTCATTTGCATGGTCACATCTGTGGCTTGCACACATGCACATATGATGTGCTTCCCATTGTCCAATTTGTCTATTTCCCTGACTGTGGGCACATCTCCACTGGACATGTAGGTGTGGGCATCATTGGTGTAGGACCAACTGGGTCCCATGTGCAACTTGCTGGACATATGTATTGAGTATCTGCAGATGACTTAAGGGGCACTCCCGTACCCAGGCTGTTGTGACCAGAGCCTTCATTGTGTGGTAACTGATGGCTGACTGACCAAGTGTTCTGCTGACATGACTGAGACCTGCTGGGACTCGGTTTGGCACAGCTGAGCTTCCACAGGAGTTGAGTCCCCTCAAGTAAGTGTGTTATTCCGTGACATTGCCTGGGCCCATGGTGTGTGTTGTGTGAGCATGTGTGTGTGTGTCCACATCCTTTTTCATACACAGGCAGTGTTCCCTTGATATGTTCCTATTGTTGATGCTTGCTGAGTTGTACTGTGTTCATCCCATATCTTTGCCATGGGCTACCAGATGTGTGGGTGCATGACACACTACTGTTAATTGGTGTTTCATCATTGGGTTTTGTCAGTTCTGAGTGGTGATGATGTGGTCAGACACAGATGGGACACAGTCAGAGGTCCCCAAGGCACTTCTTTGTTCGCAATATCATGTAGTTGTCCCTAGGTGGTACCTTTCAGTGATTGAGACATGTGTATGTGTGTGTGACTGCTCCCACTCATCAGGTTCAGGGCTGCAATGTTGGCAGGTGTCAGCATGTGTGCCTTGTTGTTCTCCTTGGCTTCTGCATTGTCCTGGGACTGTGGCAGGTATTCCGAAGGTTACGGGAGCTTTGACGTCATGGCCATGTACCGCACACTGTGCAGTATGTTTGTCAATCACCAGGGTTGTAGACTGTCCTTGTGTGATGAGTCTGTGCACCTTAGTTCCTCCCACCATTACTGTGTTTGTCATGGGTGCATGTGCAATGTCACCTGTCCATGTGGGCTTCACAGATGCACATTGGGGCAGTTCAGGGTGTGTGGTGTTGAGGGTGGACTGATGTAAATGTTTGCATGGATGGGCCCCTAGCTCCCGACGGGCCATGTTGAAGGATTTGTGTTTGTGTAGATGTGATGTACGTTTGTGGCACAGGACACATGTCTGGGTTTAACAGTTTCTACGACATCTACCTTTGTCATCACAGTGGAAGTATCATGCATGCTTGTGTCACCTCAATGACTGGTGCCTGGGGGTAGTGTTGTTGTGTGTCAGTCTCTTGCTGTGTTAGTTGCTGTTCATTCCAGCTTGTGTCACATGTGTCTGTTGTGCTCCCTCTCATCTCACAATGCCTGATTGCCCACTAAGGGGGGCCCAATGACGGATTACTTTTGTATGGCACTGTGCCCACATCTGTCTCACTGTGGTTTATCCCCCTCATGTGTTGTGTAGTTGCCTGGGGATACTGAGGCACACACACACATGTTGTGTCAGATGTGCAGTGTGAGGTTGCCTGTTTGTGTTTGTGTTTGTGCATCTGCACCAGTGCATTGGTATTGCTGTTGTGGGCCATTGTCTGTATGTTGTTTTTGTGATTTTCCCTGCTGTCCCTGTGAGTCATATCACATCATTCTGCACATTCATCCTGGTTGTTAGGTCCCATTGCTGCCATGGAATGGGAGTTTGTGACCTGACACCTACAGTCTATACAGGATGTTTTGATTTGTGTCTATTTTCGAGATGTGTGTATGCTTTGTGATGGTCACTTCTGCTTTTGTGTCATTGTACACTGTATGCAATATCAGCCCCCATGGGTGGTGCTTGTCTGCACATGGCCGAGAGTATGTAAGTGTTTCACAGCACTGTTATCCTCACCACATCTCTGTGGGTATGGGACACAACCACTACTTTGCCACAAAAGTGTTTCATGTGTTGGGAGCAGGAATCATACATGCTGTTTGGTATTTGCAGCTTTGACCATGATGACACTTACCTTTTGGTCACTGTGATGAGGGGGGTTTTAGACCCTATCACCACAATGCTCAACATTTGCTGCAGTTTGGAACCCCATAATTAACGTTTGTTCTACACAGTGAGGGGGTGTTAGTTTTACATTGACACAGTGCTATAGTGATGCCTGCCTTGTGTAGGCCACACTCAGTTTTCGGTCACACATGTGATGGTAGTTAGATTGTATGTTCGAAGTCATAATCACTGTTGTGGGCATTTGTCACAGACTACACACTGTTGTCATGATGTTAGGGCGGATGTATTTTGCTGACATACCTAATGTTGGTGTATGATGGATGTGTGGCGCATCACCCATCCTATGGGTGGGGGTGGCAGGGGTGATGGGTAACATAAGCCCTATGAGTGGGGGTGGCAGTAGTGCTTGGCAACATAAACCCTATGGGTGGGGGTGGCAGTGGTGATGGGCAACAAGTCCCCTATGGGTTGGGGTGGCAGGAGTGATGGGCAAGATAAGCCCTGTGGCTGGGGGTGGCAGTAGTGCTGGGCAACATAAGCCCTATGGGTGGGGGTGGCAGTGGTGATGGGCAACAGGTCCCCTATGGGTGGGGGTGGCAGAAGTGATGGGCAACATAAGCCCTATGGGTGGGGTTGGCAGTAGTGCTGGGCAACATAAGCCCTATGAGTGGGGGTGGCAGTAGTGATGGGCAACAGGTCCCCTATGGGTGGGTGTGGCAGGAGTGATGGGCAACATACGCCCTATGAGTGGGGGTGGCAGTAGTGCTGGGCAACATAGTCCCTATGGGTGGGGGTGGCAGTAGTGATGGGCAACATTAGCCCTATGAGTGGGGGTGGCAGGAGTGCTGGGCAACATAAGCCCTATGGGTGGGGGTGGCAGTAGTGATGGGAAAGAGGTCCCCTATGTGTGGAGGTGGCAGGAGTGCTGGGCAACATAAGCCCGATGGGTGAGGGTGACAGTATTGATGGGCAACAGGTCCCCTATGGGTGGGGGTGGCAGGAGTGATGGGCAACATAAGCCCTTTGAGTGTGGGTGGCAGTGGTGATGGGCAACATTTCCCTTATGGGTGGGGGTGGCAGGAGTGCTTGCCAACATAAGCCCTATGCGTGGGGGTGGCAGTGGTGATGGGCAACAGGTCCCACATGTGATGGTAGTTACATTGTATGTTCGAAGTCATAATCACTGTTGTGGTCATTTCTCACAGACTACATACTGTTGTCATGATGTTAGGGCGGATGTATTTTGCTGACATACCTAATGTTGGTGTATGATGGATATGTGGCGCATCACCCATCCTATGGGTGGGGGTGGCAGGGGTGATGGGCAACATAAGCCCCATGAGTGGGGGTGGCAGTAGTGCTTGGCAACATAAACCCTATGGGTGGGGGTGGCAATGGTGATGGGCAACAGGTCCCCTATGGGTTGGGGTGGCAGGAGTGCTGGGCAATATAAGCCCTATGGGTGGGGGTGGCAGTAGTGATGGGCAACAGGTCCCCTATGTGTGGGGGTGGCAGGAGTGCTGGACAACATAAGCCCTATGGTTGGGGGTGGCAGTAGTGATGGGCAACAGGGCCCCTATGGGTGGGGTGGCAGGAGTGGTGGGCGGCATAAGCCCTATGAGTGGGGGTGGCAGTGGTGACGGGCAACAGGTCCCCTATGGGTGGGGGTGGCAGGAGTGCTTGGCAACATAAGCCCTATGCGTGGGGGTGGCAGTGGTGATGGGCAACAGGTCCCCTATGGGTGGGGGTGGCAGGAGTGCTGGGCAACATAAGCCCTATTAGTGGGGGTGGCAGGAGTGCTGGACAACATAAGCCCTATGAGTGGGGGTGGCAGTGGTGATGGGCAACAGGTCCCGATGTGTGGGGATGTCAGTGCTGATGGGCAACATACCCCCTATGAGTGGTGGTGGTAGTGGTGCTGGCCATGCAACCCCTATGGTGGCCTGTTGCTAGTGGCCACGATATGGATCCTCTGGGTGTGTGTGATATTTGGCGGGTATGTGTTGTTTGTTTGTGTGGTGTTTGTGTGGTGGGTGTCTGACTTACCGTCTCCACTGTCCGGATCCGGTCATAGATGTACAGTACTGGTATGACCTGCGCGATGGGATTCATGATGTGTTCGTCTCATACACACTGCTTTTTGCTCTGTCTCGTACCACTTGCAAGCTGGTCCGTCTCGTAGCCGTGGATTGTGTTCTGGCGCGAATCGTACCTGATATGCTTCTTTTCCGGATGCTGTGACGTGTTGCACATATTGACCCGTCTGGCGCGTAGGATTTGCGCATCGTACTTGTCTGGCCAAAACTGCTGTGGATACTGATTCCGGGCGACTCGGAGTTCGGCTGTACGGCTCAGACGGAGAATGAAGCTTGAATCATAGCCTACGTGTCGGTCGGATTTGTGTCAGTTGTGTGCATCGTACTTCATCGCCCGGACGGACCGGCTCTGGGTACGAGTCGGTCGCATGGTAAGGCTACGGACAGCTCTCGGAGAGCTGTCCGACCCGGATTGGAATCGACCCCTAAATAGTAAAAAGTGAATGTACAAACTATAACTTACATTTTATATCATTTTACAACCAAAATAAAATTATATAAAATGCATTAAAAACCATGTAAAAAGAAATGTACTAAAATGTTTACTTTTTTCAGAAAAAGTGATAATGAAAATCAAAACTTTTATAATTAAAGAACTGAAATGTGTTTCAAAACTGTTAAAAAAAAGTATGTAAAAATATATTTTTAATTTTGCAAATGTACAGGAAAAATGCATGTTAAAAATATATTATAAACCTGTACCTTTTCTGCACTTTGTTTCTGCTGGGGGACTGGGGCCAAGAGTCCAGACCACAGATCCCAGATTCTGTCACGGCTAACCACGTCCACGTCAGCCGCAGCGTCAGGAGGCTCTTTAAATAACATCAAGGGCACCCACAGCGCCTGGGCTAATCCTGGGCAAAGCCTGGGCCCAGGGCATGCCCGTGTGCACCCATCATAGCCCTGAAGAGGCTGGGCTGGGCCACCCCCTAAGGCCTATTATAGAACTCTTTTGTCTCTTGCAACCAGCCATCACGGAACAAGGTACAGTTTTTAAATTCTGTCCTGGATATTTCTTTTTCATTTTTACTTCTCGAGAGTCGTGGCTAGCCGTGCTTATCTGTTTAAGACTTTGCCTGCCTATTTGCTCCTTCTTTTATTGATCTACGTCTTTTCAACTAGGCTTGTAGTATGGGCAAGAGAAAGGGTGCCTCAAGCGCTTCCAACACGATACCTCCCACCGCACCCGCTCAACTATCCACAACTACCTAACTCAGGCTGTGGACATAGTTACCAATGAAATTCGGCTGGTGGAACATCGCCTTTCCCTCACAACCGAAGAGATCACTCATATACCTATTGATCAAAGCTCTTGTGAGCTGTTACCAACACAGAGTGCGTTGTAACAAGCCCAACTGCAGCGTCAAGGGGCAATGTTTGTTTCGCGGGTGTGGGTGACGGCCTAGATTGTGTGGGGGCTGGGTTCCCTACACTAGGCGGGGAGACTGAACCCGGTCCAACCAGCACGGAATGTGGCAACCAGTTTTGTGATTCTGATGGGGAGAGTGGCCCAAAAACCAAGCGCAGGAGTAAAACTGCCAAATCAACTAAGTCTAGAAATTCTGCTACAACTAGCAAATTGCCTCGCACCATAAGGCTGGTGATGAAGATCTGATGGGGGTTCAGTAGGGGCTAATGAAAACACCTGGAGTAACTTGAGGAAGTGCATAGGTGATCTTTTGGACTCCAAGTTTCGCCCTATCCTTAAACGTTTAGCAATATTTGAATCCAAACTGGCAAAGCCCTTGGATTCCAGGACTTCCGTTTGTACTCAATATTTGACCTTTGATCTTACCCCTACTACACCTGTCCAGAGTATGGTCATACTTCAAACACTTGACAATTTACCAGCAAGCTAACCTGCAAAACAACTGGTAGCTTGTGCCCCAAACCAGGCCTCTTTACCTGTGATAGATCTTCCTCAGCATCTGCCCCGTATGTTGTTGCCCTGACTAACGTCCCTAGGCTCACAGAAGATAATATGGAATCCACCAGGGGCCTAATGAACAAATCCATCCATTGGCTGAACGTCACTGGCAATTGGGACTCACCGAAAGAGATCTTGATGGCAAGGCGGGTGGGGGTCATTTTGTGGTGGGAGTTATGGGCTCAGTGGAGATGTCATTGTGGTCAACTTTCACAATCCGACGGTTGTTCAGGAAATACTGCATAAAGAAAGTATGGGAATGGTTAAAACCAGATCTATTAAGTTATTCCCACTTGGCTTTTTCTATCAGCTCCTTGTGAATCCGTCTTGTACTCCTGGCAGTCTTATTCCCTGTACGGCTGTGTTGCCCAGACTCCCCACGCAAGTGTCACTTCCTTTCAACAACAGATTTTCTACACCGGCCCGGCTGGAAAATATTGATTGACGGTTTAGGGAGGAGCCTGTCTGCTCCAGGCCCCAGGAGGTGGTTAGGATATTTGGTAGTCCAACTTTTGTTGCTCAAATTACCCCCCACTATCCCCTGACAGAATTTTCTGCCCATGGTTCCAGGTTTACTAGAGAAGGGTTGGACCCCCTACAATTTCAGTTCCACTGCACAAAAAAATATTACCCTCTCTCAGAATCACCTATGTGTAGCACCCTGTATTCAGAATATTGATGAGGCACCTGTTAGTTTAACCCCTGCTGTCCACTTGTCCATCATTCCTACCCAGAACCCTGCCCCTTTAGGGGCAAGTGTGAACATACTTTATGATGAAGGTCCAATTGATAATGCTTGCTTGAACTTTTTAAGCTGGCACATAGCGTGCCTAGCGGAAAAAAAACCTTGATAGACGTATAGGGATCCTTCATCATGAACTACAATATAGTATTCATGCAAGAAACTTGGGTGACTAATGGCATTGCATTTGATGGGTTTACGTGTTTTAGCTTACTCCATCCTCAAAGGGGGTCTGTCGGTCTGGTTTAAAGTGGATATTTCCTTCTGCCTCACTTGGTAAGACACCCATAAGATATACTTGGTAAACTTTTATAATAACAACTTTTCACCCAAAGGTGACTTTCAAGGTCTATTCGTGTTAATTGATATGCTTGTGGAGAGAGAGGCTCGAGTGGAATGCCCCCTTAAGTTGTTGGTGACAGGGGACTTTTGTGCAAAATTAGGGCACTCTCCGCCCCTTTCTCCAACTACATTTGATCCATTTTCCCGCAAGTCAGACTATATCTTCTGTCATTCAGAAGGGAACTTAAGACCTGGCTGTTCCGTAATGAATAATCCCGGTCATACTTCCAACTATTGCCCCTTGTTTGAGGACCCTCAGGATTTTCTAGACAGCGCCAGGACACCTCCGGGTAATTGCCGCGCTATACAAATTTCAATAACATAACATAACATATAATGTGATGGATGATAGGGGCGGGTTCAATTCTCCCATCTGGCAGAACGGGTCCTGGTCAATAAGGTTTCTAAATTTACTGATCAACACATTCCAACCTTTATAAGGGCGAGGTGCAGGAAGCACTATTGACTATATTTTCGCCACCTGGAGCATGTCCATTTATGAGGTTCTCATTCAGCCCTATAGTGACCACAATCCTATTTCTGCAAAGATAGTGCTACCACATATGCTTCAAACGCTCAAGCCTCCACCTACCCAGGGCGCAGAGTGGTATGGCAAACTGCGAACATGAACAGCATAATGTCCCAGGTGCTATCTAATAGTTCTGCCCTGGTGTATAGCTGTAATTGCATACCCCTTGTTCTGGCCTGCATCTTATCTGATATCGCAATTCTCCTAGATAAGATCAAAATTCTGCTTTCTAGACCCATTACCCAGAAACATCACCATGTACAATCTTGGTTTGATAATGCCTGTAGATAAGTCAATAACAACCTACATAGGGCCCTAAAGCAAAATCCTGGAGACCAGATCGCGATTAAGAAAAGTAGGAAGTTATATAAGCATGCGATTAAAATAAGAAAGTCAGCCCTGAAGGAGGAGAAGTGGGATTCTACAGTGGGTGCATGCCATTCTAAAGACCCACAAGCCATCTGGAGAGCTGTACCATCTTTCTTATCCCCACCCTACCAGCTGATAAAGTAACAGTCCATATTTCGGCTGAGATTTGGGTGACGCATTATACTGGTTTGTATTCTGCTGATCTTAGAGCTGTTGACGACCCAGCACAGTTGATTATAGATTTATTTAAGGAAGATCCAGCCTTCTGGACCCCGGTACTTACTTCAGGTCTCAATTCTGTTTGCAGTGAGGGAGTGCCAAGGTCATGGTGTTCATCCGCTATAGTGCTTCTATTCAAAAAAGGAAATGTGCACAATCCTAAATGCTACCACCTGATATCCATTTTGTATTCCTCTGTCTAAATAATTGGGAGAGTTGTGTTAGACCTTTCACTGGACTGGATAAATGCCAACCACATTCTGGCTCCCAGTCAGTATGGGTTCAGGAAGGGGCTTGGCGCAATCGAACAGTGCCTCAAGCTCCATCTTATTCTAGCAAAATATAAATCAATCAATCAATCAAAGAAATTTATAGAGCGCACTACCTACCCGTAGGGTCTCGAGGTGTTTGGGGGGGGGTGCCGCTACTGCTCGAACAGCCAGGTCTTGAGCTTCTTCCTGAAGGAGAGGTGGTCTTGGGTCAGGCGCAGGTCGGCCAGGAGGGAGTTCCAGGTCTTGGCGGCCAGGTAGGAGAAGGACCTTCCTCCAGCAGTAGTTCTGCGGATGCGTGGGACGGTGGCGAGGGCGTGGCTGGCGGATCGGAGGTGGCGTTTGGGAGCGTAGAAGTTGATTCGGTTGTTGAGGTAGCTCGGGCCTTGGTCGTGGAGAGCTTTGTGTGCGTGGGTAAGGAGGCGGAAGGTGATTCTCTTGTTGACCGGGAGCCAGTGCAGGTCTCTTAGGTGTCCGGAGATGTGGCTGTGACGTGGGATGTCGAGGATGAGTCTGGCTGAGGCGTTCTGGATGCGCTGGAGTCTCTTCTGGATCTTGGCGGTGGTTCCGGCGTAGAGTGCGTTGCCGTAGTCCAGTCGGCTGGTGACGAGGGCCTGGGTGACGGTCTTCCTGGTCTCCGTGGGGATCCACCAGAAGATCTTCCGAAGCATGCGCAGGATGTTGAAGCACGATGAGGAGACGGCGTTGACTTGCCTGGTCATGGAGAGGGAGGAGTCCAGGATGAAACCCAGGTTGCGTGCGTGGTCTGTCGGTTTGGGTGCGGTGCCCAGGGCGGGGGGCCACCAGGAGTCATCCCAGGCGGAGGGCGAGGAGCCCAGGATGAGGACCTCCGTCTTATCTGAGTTCAGCTTCAGGCGGCTCGTCGTCATCCACTCGGCTACCTCTCTCATCCCTTCGTGCAGGTTGGCTCTGGCGGCGGCGGGGTCGTCGTTGGTCAGGGAGAGGATCAGCTGGGTGTCGTCGGCGTAGGAGATAATGTTGAGGTTGTGTTGGCGTGCGATGGCCGCGAGAGGGCTCATGTAGACGTTGAAGAGAGTCGGGCTCAGTGAGGATCCCTGAGGGACGCCGCAGATGACTTCGGTGGCCTCTGACTTGTACGGTGGTAGGCGGACTCTTTGTGTTCTTCCGTCGAGAAAGGAGACGATCCATTCCAGCGCCTTCTCCTGGATTCCGACGTTGCTGAGGCGCTGTACTAGGGTGCGGTGGCAGACCGTGTCGAAAGCCGCGGAGAGGTCTAGGAGGATGAGGGCCGCTGTTTCCCCGTTGTCCATCAGGGCTCGGATGTCATCAGTGGCGGCGATGAGGGCGGTCTCGGTGCTGTGGTTGGCATGGAATCCGGACTGCGATGGGTCGAGGGATCCATTCGTCTCGAGGAAGGCGGCCAGCTGTTTGTTGACGGTTTTCTCGATGACTTTGGCTGGAAACGGGAGTAGAGAGATGGGGCGGTAATTCTTGAGTTCGGTGGGGTCTGCTGTAGGTTTCTTGAGTAGAGCGCTGAGTTCGGCGTGCTTCCAGCTCTCGGGGAAGGTGGCGTTGTCGAATGAGGTGTTGATGATGTCCCGCAGGTGGGGTGCGATGACAGCGTCGGCTTTGTTGAAGACGTGGTGAGGGCAGGGGTCGGTCGGAGATCCGGAGTGGACGGAGTTCATCGTGTGGACGGTGTCTTCGGTGTTGACCGGGGTCCAGGCGCGGAGGGTGGTGGTGGGTGGCGTTGCTGCGGTCGTGGCGTGGGTCGGATGGGTGCTGAAGCTGTTGTGTATGTCCGCGATCTTGTTGTGGAAGTAGGAGGCGAGGGAGTTGCAGAGGTCTTGCGAAGGGGTGATGTCGTTGCTTCCGGCGTTGGGGTTGGAGAGCTCTTTCACAATGTTGAAGAGTACCTTGCAGTTGTGTGCGTTGTTGTCCAGTCGGTTCTTGAAAGCCGTCTTCTTGGCGATGCGGATCAGTTGGTGGTGTTTCCGGGTTGCAAGCTTGAGGGTGGTCCTGTTGTCCGGCGTGGGTTCCCTTCTCCAGGCTTTCTCGAGGGCGTGGCAGTTCTTCTTGGAGCTCTTGAGTTCGTCGGTGAACCAAGGGGCTCTCTTGCTGCCGAGTCTGCTGGGCGGGGTCCTCAGTGGGGCGAGTTCGTCCGCGCAGTCGCTGATCCACTTCGTGAGGTTGTCGGCGGCCTGGCTGGGGTTCGCTGAGCTGGCCGGAGGGTGCTGGCTCAGGGAGGCGGCGAGCTGGTCGGCTGTGATCTTGTTCCAGCTTCTTCGGGCAGCCTGTTGCTGGTGGTGGTGGATCGTCGTTCTTCTGAAGGTGAAGTGGATGCATCTGTGATCCGTCCAGTGGAGTTCTGTGGCGTGGCTGAAGGCGATGTCTTTGCTGGATGAGAAGATGGCGTCGAGTGTGTGTCCGGCGAGGTGGGTGGGGGTGGACACCAGCTGCTTGAGTCCAAGGTTGGCGAGGTTGTCGAGCAGGGTGCTGGTGTTGCAGTCGTTGTTGTTCTCCAGGTGGAAGTTGAAGTCCCCCAGGAGGATGTAGTCGGCGGAGGGGAGGGCGTGCGGGCTGACGAAGTCGGCGATGTCCTCGCTGAATTGAGTGCGTGGTCCCGGAGGTCGGTAGATCAGGGTGCCTCTGAGGGTGGTCTTCGGGTCGGTGTGGATCTGGAAGTGCAGGTGTTCGGCGGAGGGTGGGGAGTTGTCGGTGCTGGTCGTGATGCGGATGGTGTTCTTGTGGATGATGGCGATGCCTCCTCCCACCTGGTTGGCGTTGCGATCCTTCCGGGTGATCTTGTATCCTTCTGGGATGGCGATGGCGATGTCGGGCGCTGAGGAGGCATTCATCCAGGTCTCCGTGATGAAGGCGACGTCGGGGGCTGTGGTGTCGATGAGGTTCCAGAGTTCGATGGCGTGTCTGTGGACGGAGCGGGTGTTGAGCAGGATGCACTTGAGGTGGTTGCTGCTGGTGTTCGGCATGGCAGGTGCTGGTGTCGGGCAGGTCCGGATGCAGGTGAACTTGCAGGCGTGGCAGCTGAAGGGTCCGTGGGTGTGCTTCGGAGTAGCTCGGTGGCATCCCTGGGTTCCGCCGGTGTTGAGTGCGATGAGGGTGGCGGCGTTGTACGTCAGGCGGGTCGGTCGGGGTCCTCGAGGGCCAGGGGTCCTGCCACTGGGCGCGGTCCAGGCGCGGACGGGCGCAGACAGGCTTACCTTTGGCGCGCCTTCGGCGCACAATCGGCGCGCCCGCTGCGCGTTCGCACGGTCGCCATATATGGCGAAGTGCGCGGGTGGGCGGGGCAGCTGGGAGGCGGGAGCGGGGAGGGATACAGAAGGCAAAAGGGGCGGGGCTTAGCGGCGGTGGCGGGAAGCGGGGAGCGGGGAGCGGGGAGGGAACAGAGGGACAGAAGACGACAATGCTGGCAATTAAGGGAAAAATGAAGAAATCACACAGAAAAGCATACAGAACTAATTAGGGTAGACAGAAGACAGCAGAGCACAGGAGCAACCACGGACCTCAAGGCTCGAGGGAGGGGGCGTGGTCAAGCGGCAGCAGCCGGGCAGCGAGGCACAAGGCGGAAGGGGCACACGCAGCAGCTGGTGGCCGTGCGGCGCGGGGGTGTCCTACAAGTAGGTCACACTCACCTGCGTCGCATGGTCGCCATATATGGCCAAGTGCGCGGGTGGGCGGGGCAGCTGGGAGGCGGGAGCGGGGAGGGATACAGAAGGCAAAAGGGGCGGGGCTTAGCGGCGGTGGCGGGAAGCGGGGAGCGGGGAGGGAACAGAGGGACAGAAGACGACAATGCTGGCAATTAAGGGAAAAATGAAGAAATCACACAGAAAAGCATACAGAACTAATTAGGGTAGACAGAAGACAGCAGGGCACAGGAGCAACCACGGACCTCGAGGCTCGAGGGAGGGGGCGTGGTCAAGCGGCAGCAGCCGGGCAGCGAGGCACAAGGCGGCAGGGGCACACGCAGCAGCTGGTGGCCGTGCGGCGCGGGGGTGTCCTACAAGTAGGTCACACTCACCTGCGTCGCACGGTCGCCATATATGGCCAAGTGCGCGGGTGGGCGGGGCAGCTGGGAGGCGGGAGCGGGGAGGGATACAGAAGGCAAAAGGGGCGGGGCTTAGCGGCGGTGGCGGGGAGCGGGGAGGGAACAGAGGGACAGAAGACGACAATGCTGGCAAATAATGGAAAAATGAAGAAATATGAGAAGGGCGCTTCCATTCACTTGGCATTTATTGCCTTTCACCAGTGCATTAAATTATGTTTCCTGCTCTAAGTTGTGGGACATCCAAGTTAATATGGCTGTTGTCGCGAGTCTGGTCTTCTCCTTAAGGCTTCACCATTATGATCGTTGTGCTTCAGTTAGGTTTGGTGGTGCTGGGGAATGTCCAGAGCCCTTCAGCATAAAGCGCAGAGTGTGCCAAGGCTGCATCCTTGCCTCAATCCTATTTCTTCTTTATACCAACGACTTAGAGAACACCTTGGTTTCAGATGGGGCTGACGTTCCTCAAGTGGAGAATAAGGTGGTGCCCGTGTTACTATACGCTGACGATGCAGTGCTCCTCGCAAGGACAGCGAATGTTCTTAAAAAAATCATCGTCAGCCATGTTAGTTTCATGAAGGACCTGGGCCTGGAGCGAAAGTATAGGAAAACCTTTAGTATGATATGTGGCCCTAAAAATACCAAAGCCCATAGTCTGATCATAGAGGGCAAAATTCTGGAGAGGGTTAGCTCCTTCCCTTACCTAGGTTTGGAGTCTGATGAAGGTTGCACGTGGCACACTTGTATAAAAAACAGAATAACTCGATATACACAAGCCTTAGGGACCACTTTCTCACTTGCAATGTCCATAGGTAAAAAGCCCCATGATCCAATATTAGAGACCCTACAATCATAAATGTGTACCAATCTTAACATATGGAATGGGTATCTGGGAACGTAGGGATGTACTTGCTATGCTGACTGACAGAGGAGAAGTGGAGAAGTGTGGCTCAATGATTAGAGCGGCAGACCCTGATGCAGAGGTATAGCCCGGGACCAGGGTTCAATTCCCTGCCTTGGCGGGTCTTGGGCTAAAACATTCCACGGACCTGATAATTCTCGTCTCAGTGCCTATTCCAATCATGGAGTCCCACTCTGGGCAATAGCTTGTTAATCTCCACAATGGCCCCCACAACGCTAAGGATGCCTGGCCTCCACCTTGGGGGTGCCCAGGAGTGGACGCCTCAAAGGGAAAGCCAGGATGGGTTCCACAGCGGTATTCGTACAAGCGCCTTGAGACCCTTGCGGGTGAGTAGTGCGCTAAACAAGTATCAAATTTACATTTACATTTTACATTTTACATTTACTGAGGTGAACAGATTTTGTCGGAGAGTCCTAGGGGTTCCCCCCTCATCTCCGCATTTTTCCCTCTATCTGGAGCTAGGTCCAAGACACCATAAATGTAGCCACCTGGTGTTCAATCTGGTCCAACGAAGAAGCTGATTTTAATCGGGCGGTTATCAGAGACTGCTTAAGTTTTGCCCTTGGCCTTTCCATCCCTTGGCTTCAAGGGAATTATCTGAAGTGTCTAAACCCTCAGTGTCTAAACCCTCAGTCAGATATTACTGTCTTATCCAAGTAATTACCTCAATTGCTCCATATCTATTATATGTAACTAATGTCTACGAAAGGAACATGCTGACTAGATTCAGGTTGTGGTCATTTCCCTGGATGATATGTTTCCCTCTGGGCCAGTATTTTTCTGAAACTATTGTCACTTGTTCATGCAATGAGCAATCGAGCCAAACTATTTTACATTTTGTTTTGCCAATTTTATCTTCCGTTTACCAGGTGATTCGTATGACCGCCATTGCGCAGACATACATTTTCTAAGTGCAAAGCGGCCTTCTATTACCTTCTGCAACTCAATGACTGTAATGTTTGCTTCGCTGTTGCAAGCTTCTTGAAGTGCACTTTAGTGAAGAAAAGAGGCATGTTGTTTTAAAACAAAAGCACTTTAGTAGCCCCAGTATTTATTGTATTTGTATTGCTGTTTAAATGCTATCCATGGACCCAGTACTGTTGCACTGCCACCTTAGCTACGGCCAAATTAAATCCTTGCCTGCTATTTTATTTATCTTAATGAAAAATGCGATTGCTATCTTTCTAATGAGCCTTGATTATAATGTTGTTTGTCTTTTTTATTCATTATTGTGTTATCTTTTATGATCTGTCCTCGGAAGATCGAATAAAGATGATTGATTGATCTATGTTATACTTTATAATAAATTCTGAATAACATCAACATTTCTAAATCAGGTTTTTAATATTTAAAAAAATTGTATACCAAAAGCAAATGAAAACAATTTAATTATGAACAACATAACAAATACATGTTTGCAAATAAAAATGTTAACAATAAAAGCGTCATACATCTCCTTTTTTATTTGAAACTACATAATAAACCATAAAAATGTACTATTCCAACTCCAAAACCAACTAAACTCAGGAAAGTGCTTGATAATAAACCCTAAAAATTACTATTCCAACCCCAAAGCAAACTAAACTCAGGGAAAGTGCTGGAAAATAAACCCAAAAAATTACTATTCCAACTCCAAAACCAACTAAACTCAGGGAAAGTGTTGGATAATAAACCCCCCAAAATTACTATTCCAACTCCAAAACCAACTGAACTCAGGGAAAGTGCTGGATAAGAAACTCAAACAAGATTACTATTCCCACTCCCAAACCAATGAAACTCAGGGACAGTGCTGGATAATATACCATAAGAAATTACTATTTTAACTCCAAAACCAACTTAACTCAGGGAAAGTGCTGTACAATAAACCATAAAAAAATACTATTCCAACTCCAAAACCAACTAAACTCATGGAAAGTGCTGGATAATAAACCATAAAGAAATACCTATTCCAACTCCAAAACCAACCAAACTCAGGGAAAGTGCTGGATAATAAACCCAAAAAAAGTACTGTTCCAACTCCAAAACCAACTAAACCCAGGGAAAGTGCTGGATAATAAACCCCAAAATGTTACTATTCCAACTCCAAAACTAACTAAACTCAGAGAAAGTGCTAGATAATATACCATAAAAAATTATAATTGCAAAACTAACTAAACAAAGGAAAAGTGCTGGACAATAAACCATAAACAAATACTATTGTTGTTAAACTGTTGAGATAACCAGAACTGCAGAAAAACCTGCACTTATACTACTATTGTCAACTCTACCCTAATGTTCCTAGTGGGTCGTGATCCTGTTGGTAACCACCTCTCTTATCTGCGAGCAACTGTGTTAGTTGTAACGGCTGTCTGGGGTCAGTGGTATTTGGATGTGGTTGTGATGTATCCGTGTGGTTTTCCCATTACTCTCTTGGAGTGTACATGCAATGGTTTTTTCTTTTGTGAGTTCTGCAATGGGTGGCTCTGAATAGCTTTGTGATAGGAGGATTTTGAACACAACTGAAGTGATCAGTGATTGAAGCTCCTTCCTTCTTTCAAAATGATTGCTCAAACAAATGGGAACATCTACTTAATTCACAAATTTCTCTTCAGTTCTGCCCCTTTTGCGTTCACGTTATCTATAAGCAATATTCTTTGCCACACCTCATATTATCAGTCACAATTATCTCACGATTTTCCACAAATCTTTAGGGCTATTACTACAGTTTTCTCCTATGTTTCAATGTTCAATAATGCGTTCCCAATATATAAAATATATAAAAGCAGAAATTGTTTATCAATGCATGAATAAGATTGTTGGGACACACTCTTACTTGCTTGCGGTCGGTACTATAATTGCATCTTTCTTGTCTCTATTCCAAGACTCCTAGGAGGGCCGAGTGAAGGACTGACGAAGATGCCACACGAGCAAGAACCCATGCATTTGGCGTCCAACGTCCGGAACTCCTCTCAGGTAAATCGGAATGGAACACATCTGGGAGTGATCGATTGGAGACTGTCTCGAGGAAAAGCGCCTTCTAGACCATCCGGTGTGTTTTATATTGAGAAACCACACCCAAGATGGCCACCAAGACTTGCATTGATCCCGCAAGATCAAGGTAACTCCTATTATTTCACGTTCCTGATGCCAAGTACTGTGAACAGATGAATAGTTCAGTGACTTCTCATAATCCATGCTTGTGCATAATAGAGAGATACTGCTTACTCTTCCACAATACAGTTTCTCAGATTATACGTATCATGATGCATGACAGAGCTAAAGAAAAACAATACAGTAGGACTTTCATATCCCGTATCACACTACACACTAACAGGTACTGGTGTTTGGATGGCAAAGAGCCCTTGATTAGTGGGAACCCCCGTGTTATGAAAACTACTATCCCTTATATATCCCTTAACACCTCTGATAGATGTAGAATTAGAGGAAAAGCATAAGACTCTGGAATCAGAGATGTTATGCGGCATTCATTCTTTTGAAGGGGGTGCCCCCCTTCCTTATAGAAAGTGCTGAAAATGCTGGAAGAAGAGCAAACCCCCCATTGGGAGATAGACAGGTGAGCCATGAGTGACCCTACTTTTGGATGACTGCCTGAAATGCCTCTGAATGAAGCTGATATATATTTGAGAAGGGTAGACTTGAGTATGATGATCCATTTGAGAAGGGGTGGACTTGACTATGATGACTCACCATCTGAAGAACCCTGCCCAGGAGAAAGAATTTCAACAATGGTGACAGTGTAGAGAAATTGCATAAGCAATGTTCATCAACATGAGAATCTCTGTCAACCTGACAATTACCACAAGCCTTGGCAACTTTATTGTATCTCTTGGCCATCATTTTTTGGCCTTCCAGAAATTAATGTAAGTGCCCTCAGCTGGATTAATACATTTTCCTGGATTGGTAAACACATGTCCTGCATTCATAATTCCCTAGATAAGCCCCACACCTGAGCTGGCTGACATCTATGGTCAGAATTAGCGGACAATGTGTGGCAAAATACACTATTACAAGGACATGTGTTTTTTATCTAAACATTAAGCCATGCCTTCCCTGATCCCATATGTGAATTGAATAATTGCTTTGTTATTGGATGCTAAAGTCACCAGTGGTAAAAGAGTAAATTTGTGATGTACTTTTACCTGTATTATGACTCCAATAGTTGCTGCCATCTGCCCTTGGACTTTAAGCCAGTCTGTGATTCTCATCTCCTGTTTCTGTAACAGGGCTAATTATAGACTCTGTAGAGGAGGTGCTATGTCCTCCAGAAAAGAGGCCCACTAATATCTAAAGTGGAAGCAAATGAAAGCAGATCAATTGCAAGCTCTGCCTGCATTAAAGGTGGAGTGGTTGAAAATCTATATGTAGCCTATGTGGGATAAATGGTAATGGAAATGTGCTGATCACCTCTATTGTTATTAAAGAAAATAGATTGATAAGTCTGTAAGATAACAAAGTACTTGAGCCATGTTTAAGTAGCACTGACATCAATGGTACAAATACCTTCATGGTGACTGTGGATGATCACTAGAGTGTAAAAGGAGCATATATAATAAACAAAAATAGTCCTGCCCTACACCCAGGAAATGAAACTTCAGGACATCTGGGTGACTGGAGACATGAATCATTGAATAAGTCTAGTGTTATAAGGAATCTACTGATGTACATTTCAGATGATTGTTTCTAAAGACACAATCCTACAAGTTCTCTACACCACAGTTGTTTTAAAAAAATGTAATCATTAATTGGTCTGCGTTCTCTGCCTAGATCTTCTGGACTGAACGTTCCTGAGTGTTTACTAACCAGGTATTAGGCTAGTAAATTCTGGAACCATTTAGGAAGAAGGGGCTAAGGGCCACATGTACTGTTTGGAACTTCAAGTTTTTAATTGCGATACCATGCAAATCACAATTAGTCTTATTTGCGATTCCTAGTGAGTCACAAATGGCCTACCTCATTAATATTCATGAGGCAGGTAGCAGTTTGCAACCCATTGGAATCACTAAAAAACACAGGGATGGTCGCCTGCTGGGGACAGCAGACCACCATGTCTGTGTTTGCTTTTAAATGAAGCATAGCCCTGACTGCTGGAGAGGATGCGGGAAAAGAGGCACATTAATTCACCTCTTATGGCATTGTGAACTCGTACGCACTTATTGGTCACACATTCTTGATGAAGTGGACAAGTATTTAGATACAGAACTCCCCAGACTTCCAGAGTATGTGTTAATGGGGGTACCAAACCCACTTACCTCCCCGTTGAGGTCCAGGCGGGGGAAACAGATAGCCATAGCTCTAGGCACAGCTGTCCAGAACATATTGATACAGTGGAAGATCTCCAATATCCCCGCACACACAGGGTGGTACCAACGATTATGGCATGTTCTAGGCATGGAAAAGATTTCTCTTACCCTGGCGGTAAAAGGCTCCTCCTCTGGGGACCTTTGGCAACCATTCCTGGCCCTGCTGGCACCAGAGTTTAGGGAACTATATTGCCCGACATACTTACGACTTCTGTATCTTACCACACAGGACTCTGACAATTATATTACATCTGCCCATATATATCAACGCAATCCAGGTGTAGTTGTTTTGAAGTCACAGACCGGTGGAGGAAAGGGGGTGGATCTATCTCTGCGCATCTTTCTTCTTCCTCTCTTTTTGCTTCCTCTATAGGGTGGGGGGTGGGAATGTATTGTTTGGGTGTTGTTATATTTTTAACGCACAGGCTAGTTGTTTTGGTGGGCCGTGCGTGGCTTGTTACTTTATTGTTTGCTCAAGCATCATTTAATAAAAAGATTTAAACCTAAATGAAGCAAAGCTTTTTTAAATGCAGCCCGTCTTCCTTAAAGAAAAATTGGATGTGTTTCAAAAATAAAAATGAAAAGTATTCTGTTATTTTTTTAATAGTAGGCAGTGATCCGTAGTACTATTGCCTGCTCTTTTTGCATGCATTCACAAAGGGGAAAGGATCACTTTTGGACCCCTTCCCATTTACAAATGTGTTAGCACCAAATTGAAGTTGGTTTTAAAAAGCGAATGTTTTGTGACTGCATTTCGGTCGCAAAACATTTGTGACTTCCTTAAAATGCCCTTTCCTAATACCAACTCACTAACCCATTTAGCGATTCTGAAATAGGTTACCAAATAGCAAAACAGGGTTTTGTACATTGGAAAGTGCTTTTTTTTGGTCACAAACGGTCCGATTCTGCGGATCTGGCCATTTTCTACCTAAAAAAAGCTACACACATGCAGCTCTAAGTTCCCTCATTCAGAGCTTCAGTTTCGACTGGACAGTATGCAACTAATCAGCAACTCAGTAAACGAAATTTAAGTGCCCATTAACTCCAGATTGATAACGTAACAGGCAGAAAACTGCATCAATGAATTAATGTTTCTGAGGCAGATCATTATTTACAACCCCCTGTGATTGGCTATAAACACAGGTAAAGCGGCAAGGACCAGCAGACCACTATCACTGTGTTTGCATTCCCAAATGGGAAGCATCTTTTTTCAAGCAGCCTGTGTTCCTGAATGAAACTGCTGCTTTAAAATCATCCCATTAGGGGTCTCATCAAGGGAAGCAGGTAGTGGTGGCCCAATTACTGGCTGCTCCTCACAAGGTCACCCAACATGTTTTCAAAAGGGGAAGCTATCCAACAGGGACAGCATTCCTTTATGAGTCAGTTATCACCTTTTTGGAAAGTGGGTAATTGATAGGGGTAAGTATGCACCTGCCACTGGTTATACGGCCATCAACACGGTATAGGGTCCAATAAAGGTCTGAATAAATTAGCCCCATGCTCAGCCCTTGGTAGCTGACAATGAGCAGTCAGGCCTAACTTAGGAGACAGGAGTGTAAAGCATTTAAAAACACTGATACATCAAATAAGTAAGACACAACACACAATAAAACCCCCACACTACTTTATAAACATTGGAGATATTTTTATGAATGAAGAGACACCAAAATGACAATGATTAACCACTTTATAGTGTGTTAGACCTGGCATCTTTTGGCATTTTCCCCCTGTCATTTTGCTTCCTGACCTCCCCGTTTTTGCTGTTGTTGTGTCTCTGTGCACTTTCTCACTGCTGTTCAGGATTAAAGTGCAAGTGCTCCTATTGTAAATTGTGTTATGGATTTGTGTTTCCATGATTGGCATGTCTGATTTACTAGTAGGTCCCTAGAAAAGTGCCCTGAGGGTGCCAGGGCCTGTAAATCAAATGCTGCTGGTGGGCCTGCAGCACTGGTTGTGCCACCCACACAAGCAGCCCTGTAAAGGGTTCTCAGACCTGCCACTGCAGTGTCTGCGTGCAGTTTGGAATTGCCATGTTGACCTGGCAAGTACACACACTTGTCAGGTGCTAGCCTTCCCTTTTCCTACATGTAACTTAAGTCACCCCTAAGGTAGGCCCAATGTACCTCTTTGGGCCGGGTGCCATGTATATTAAAGGTAGGACATGTACTGGTGTTTGTGACATGCCCTGATACCGAATTACAGTGTAATTCATTTTTGACTATGAAACGGCTACCTGTCCCATAAGATAAAATGGGAGTTTACCTATAACATCTTATAAGCATATCTTCCCATTGGGACAAGATAGAAAATGGGGTTTAGTATGCCTGAACTCAGATTAAAATGCTTTTTTCAGTAAAGATGATTTTTGTGTTCTGTGTTTGAATATACCACTTTTAGAAAGTAGGTATTTTCTTGCTTAGACATCCTGTGTGCCTCTGCTCATTTGTGGATTGACTGTCTGGCTTGGAGTGACAGGGGCTGGGGCTGGGCATGTGCATTCTTTTCAGACAGCCACTGGAGTGGTGAGGTGTGTACTGCCTTTCCTGTATAAGTCAGGGCTGGGCGGAAATGACCCGGGCTGCATTTAGAGTAGTGGGAGGAGATTTACTCGCACCTGAATGGGCCAGGTCTTTCTTGGACAATGCTGTCTCCATCTCGTGCCGGGAAGCCAGGTCAGAGAGGACAGAACTGTTTTGGGCTGAGCACAGACACTGTCTGCCCAAGAGAACAAAGAGAAATAAGAGAAATGCAGGATAAATATTGGGGCCCAAACCCAAGAACTTTAGAACTCTCTTGGATCAAGGAACCTGACAAGAAGAAGATCTGGAAGTACTGCTAGAAGGAGTACTGCCCCTTTGCTGTGTTGTTACCTTTTGGGTTGGCCTGCAGTTGCTGCTTCTGCCGTGGGCAGTGAAAGGACTGGGCTGTACTTTCTTTTACTTGTTGATGAGTATCTCTATGGGATTGAAATAGAGCTTACCTCTTGTTCACGAAGTTCCAGGGACAGCAAATACTTTACCTATCTCTGGGGTCTGCCTCTAGAACTGTGTTTTCAGTAGCCACAGAGGGGTAAAGCAGCTAACACCTTGCTGACACTGCTGCAGACTCCGTAACCTGAAGGCACAGCAGAGAGCACTGCCACACTTCTCACTGCAACTCTGGTCTCACTGACGACAATGACAGCTACCGCCACCAAGCCACTGCTTGCACCGTGACCTGTGGGCACCACACTCCGCACTGCCTCACTTCACTCGGCCACCCTGGTCTCACCTACGATGTCCCTGCCCGCTGACTGTGACACTGTGACCGCACCGTGGTTTGGGGGCACCGCTCGTAAGTTACACAACGCATCGCCCTGTCCCACACTGCCATATGGGCCGACCTACGCCAGCTCCCAGCAACTGTCACCGTCACCTGCACCGTCACCTGTTAGCACCTCAATGAACACTGCCTCACTCCGCACCACAGCCCTGGATTCACAGATGTCGCTAGACGACGGTCACGGGCTGCTGCCTGCACCACACCTTAAGGGCACAGCACGCGGCACCGCTACGATTCATATTGCAACCGCAACGGTTGCCATGACCGGCCCACACCAACATGAACAGGCACAGCAAAAAGGTGCTCTTTACAAGTCTGCCAACACCATGACTGAAGCGGTTGGATGGAACAGTTGTAATCTATTGTTTTCAGCACCGCTGTAGCACGGGATGCATTTTAAGGTTATTCCTGCAAGTGCATATTTTTAAGTACTGTATGTTGGATTTCTATCACTTCGGTCTTGTTTTGAATATATAAAGTATTGGATATTTTTCTAAACTGGTGTGGCATCCTTTTGGTAGTATTTTCACTGTATTACTGTTGGTTATGTGCAAATGCTTTACACACTGCCACTGAGATAAGCCTGACTGCTCCTGCCAAGCTAGCAAGGGGGTGAGCAGGGGTTATTTTAGGAGTGCTTCGCCCTTATCCTGACTAGAAGGAAGGGCCCCTATTTGGTCAAAGGTGCATACCCTTGCCAAATAAAGACCCCCCTTGCTAAAATTGGTTGTCAGAGGTGAGGATAGGACTTGCATTTGCACTTTACCTACAGTGATTGGTGTACACTACTATCATTTGGAAGACCATTACGTACCTTATACTGGTTCTTTTTATATTTGGTCTATTTGTGATCTTGCCAGTTGTTGAGAACTTGAATTGCATTATTCCTGGTACAGCAGCATCATAATTTGCATCCCTACAAGTAGCCTTTGAGGAGGAAAAGTTGGAAACCTACAACGTCAAAGAGTTGAAGGCTATTTGTAAATACCTAAAGGTCCAAGTCAGGGGTCTTACCATGAAGGAGAAGACACAAGATGTGCTGAGGGCCTGGCTAGCTGCCAGACATGCCAGTGGGCAGTCTAGAGATCTCAGTGTGGACACAGAGAGCCTACTTCCAGGGTGGATGTGCTTTTGAGAGGGCAGGAACCCTCCAGGCCAGGCAGCAGTGGCTTGTCCTTAGTGGAGCTGGAGGACAGGTGAGAGTCAAGAAAGTTTGAGTTAGAAAAGCTCTGGTTGGAAGATGAAAGGGAAGACAAAAGGATAGCCATGGAGGAAAGGAAGATGATTTTGGATCATGAGCGGGGTAATTTAGGAGCTGGAGCTAAGGAGTAGGTCCAGCACAGATTCTTCAGTGCAGACAGATAGAATTGTGCACATCCCCAAGAATGTAGGCAAGCAATTCAAGAAGGGGGATGACATACAAAGGTGTTTTCAGGGTTATTTGGCATCTATCCACATGAATGGAGTCCCTGAGAAGAATTGGAGGGCAGGATTGTGGCCTCATTTCCCAGAAGAGGGGAGGGGCACTTTAATAGCTTTGGGTAGGGGGTGTAACAACAAATCTACTGACATGAATGAGGCCCGTCTCACCAAGTATGGTCTCTCTCCTGAGAAGTACAGGGATCAGTTTAGGTCCAGTAGGAAAACTGCTGCACACACTTGGTTGGAATGTGTAAATTCTTTTTGCAGGTCACTGCATGACCGGGTGAAGGGCAGAAATGTGATAGATTTTCAGGGACTCCACAATTTGATTTCAATGGAGCACTTGTCTTGTATATGTTTTGCAGAGCTGTGTCAGCACATGGTTGATAGTAAGCTGACTGACCCCAGGAACCTTGTAATGGAGGCGGACTGCTGGGTGAGTACCAAGGTCCACAAGAAGGTGTTTGGAGAAGATTCTGCCAAAGGAGAGCAGGGTCCCCAGCAGAGGAGTGTGGGGACAAGGGTAAAGGACAGGAGTTCTCTAAAGGGCCCCAAACTAATACCCAAGGTAAAGGTTCCCATTCCCCAGGAGATAAGAATCAAGGGATCTTTTCAGGCAAGCCTGCAGAGACCAGCCCCCGTAAGTGCTATGCCTGTGAGCAAGTGGGTGACTTGAAGGGGGACCCCAAGTGTCACAAGAGGGCACAGCCATCCCCCGGTGTGCAGACAAAGGAGCTGGCTAGTGTAGCACTTGGGGAGGAGGGGTACTCATTAACCCTGGGTGCAAAACTTCACACTCTGCAATGGAGCGGAGTTTTTTTGTGTCCGTGCATCTGAAATGTATTTTTGTGCAACTTACCCGATGCCTACGATCGCTGATGAGATTTTTCCAAGCCGTTCACGGGCGCCACAAGATTTGCTAGTTGGCAACATGGTACATGCGTGTTTGCGAACACGTCCTTCGAGCGCGCCAGTGGAGTTTCGGCGGGGGCTTTGTGAAGATCATGATACCGACCATGTAGAATCTACAGTGACTATGTGACTACAATCTGGAGAAGGTTCTCTCCATGAGCAGCATCAAAACCTTCTCGAAATGATGATTTGGAGTAAAAATCTCCTTAAATTGACATTTGGCTGTACTTTTTTGTGGAAGGAGTCCTTTTTCTTTTGTATCTTTTTTTTCAAGAGGAAGGAAGTGCCCTAGAGTCTCCAACTTCCTGTTCCTGTCCAACAGGCTCCTCCCAGTGCTTTATCCATCTCCTGGTCACTTTTCATTTCGATTTGGAGCTGGAAGGATCACTCTTTGTGGCTGCTGCATCATATATCATTGGATTTGAGTACTTTGAATTTGAGATTTCACAAGTAAGGTGGACAATTTTTGTTGTTTGTTTGATTGGGGCCATGCTCTAGACTTATATGTACTTTTCATAGTTTTTTTTAATGTATTATGGTGGGTAGCCAGTAGTTTCAGTAGGGCGGGTAGTTGTTTCTTTATAGGTAATTTTTCTTCTTTTATAAAGGAAACACGTTGCATGGTTCAATACATTTTTCTCCATGTTTTGAAAACAATTTGCAATATTGATTTAATTCACTATGTAGCCCAGTAGTCTGCCAACAATAGGCCTATCTCAACCAGTAGGCCCAGAGCTCCTCATGGGTGCATGAAGCAGCTGTTTCTGTGGTGTCATTTTGGCTATAAATGGCATTGTATTAAAAATACAAAAGGTGTTTTTGTGGTATTGCCCCTTTTTTCATGTTTGTTAAATTAAATGCCTTTGTTGCATGTGTGTGGTTGTAACTTGCAAACCTTTGTAGCCCTGCGGATTTTCGTTTTTGGCATTGCTGCATTAGAGACATGTTGTTTAGCATGCCTACTTTGTCTGGCTAGTGTGTGAGTGTGTTTGTAATAGTAGGCCATCGTTTGCCTTGGCTGAGCCTCCTCATTTTGGCCAGGGGCCATTATGTAAAGTCTGTGTCCATATAGGCCTGCTTGAGCTCATTGTTTTCCAGGCTTCCTGCTTGTTGTTCGGAACTTGTGACCATGTGGCTAGCGGCCATTTTGTGGAGGCAGTTAGTATGCTTTTGCCATAGGCCTGCATGTCTTCCCTTTGTTCCTCTTGGCTTATTGCTTCTTGTTGTGGTGGCCTGGCCATTGGCTGTCGGCCATTTTGTGAAGGCAGCCAGTTCGCTTTTGCCATAGGGTTGCATTGTCGTCCCTTTGTAGGCTTACTGCTTGTTTTTGCGGCCTGGCCCTGTGGCTTCCGGACATTTTGTGAACGCAGCCAGTGTGCTTTTGCCATAGGCCTACATTGTCTTCCCTTTGTAGGCTTATTGCTTGTTGTTGTGGCCTGGCCCTGTGGCTGATGGCCATTTTGTGATGGCAGCCAGTGTGCTTCTGCCATAGGCCTGTTTGCCTTTTTTGTGGTGGCCCTATCTTCTTGTTGTTTGCTTGCAATTTTTTATTCTTTTATTCAGCTAAAATGTAGCACAGTTCACTACATTTTCTCCATGTTTTTAATACAGTTGCAATGTTGATTTGAATTGATTAACTATGTGGCCTAGTCTGCCAATGGGTTTTCCAAACAATAGGCCCAGAGCTACTCATCATGGGTGCATGAAGCAACTGTTTCTGTGGTGTCTGTTGAATTGAAACATCATTTTGGCCATGAATGGCATTGGATTAAAAATACAAAATGTGTTTTTGTGGTATTTCACCTTTTTTATGTGTATTGAATTAAATGCCTTTGTTGGATGTGTGTGGTTGTAACTTGCAAATCTTATCTTTTTAGCCCTGTGCATTTTAGTTTTCGGCATTGTTGCATTAGAGATGTGTTCTTTAGCAGGCCTCCTTTGTCTGGCCAGTGTGAGAGAGTTTTTGTAATAGTAGGCCATCATTTGCCTGGGCTGAGCCTCCCCATGTGGCAGGGGCCATTTTGTAAAGTCTGTGTCCATAAAGGCCTGCTTGAGTCCATTGTTTTCCTGGCCTCCTGCTTGTTGTTGTTTTGACCATGTGGCTGGCGACCCTTTTGGTAAGGCAGTCAGTGTGCTTTTGCCATATCGGCTTGCGTGCCTGTCTTCCCTTTGTTCCCCTTGGTTTATTGCTTCCATTGTCATTTGTCAGCTGCATCTCACGTGATGCATAATGCCAAACCATTACATTTGTATTTTTGTTGTTTTTCTTCTTCTTTGCTGTCCCTCTTGAGTGTACTGTACAGTACTCCATGAAAGCCCTTGTTGTTGTCAAAGTATCACAAATGGTTACACTGCATTGTTAATTATGTTAATAACTGATCCTTAACACTAACAAGTGGGACCACACACACTAAATGATATTATATTCCTTTGTACTAGTAATTGTACTACAACAATGCCATTTTTCACTGATGTTCTTCTTGCTTCTTTGCTTTTAGTTGCATGAGAGTGGAGGAGATAACATCACCCATTGTACTGCCAGACAGAAGGCCTGCATTCTGTGAACCACATCACGTGATATGTGACTAACCACATATGTATAAACAAGATGGACAAGTCCTTTTATGAGGTAAATGTGGTCAAATGATCCTTGCCACTACCTTCAATAGAAAGGAGTGCAAACAACTGTAGGTAGTTTTAGGAAACCCCTCACCCACCTACCTAGTATGTGGCATGCTTCATCATCGGGGTCCAGCTGGATCACCTAATGAAATCCAGCTGTGCTTCAACGCCTGAGTTACAGCGGAGCAGGTTGTTTGTGAAGAACAGTGAAGTGATATGTGAAGTGCAGTTATGAGTTAAAAATGTCTCTAGGAATAACCCTTGTAAAAGTTTTAATGAAAGGGTCCTAGGACATATGTAAAAATAGCATCGGGATCTCTAATAGGTATAGTATGTACCTCGGTATCCCTTGAATTTCTTAGGTCTACTAGTTTCAGCCTTTGAATTAGTTCTGAAGGCTTTCGTCAGGACTAAAATGGTGAGTGACCAAAAAAGGTGGCCACGTGAGTGTAAATATCAGCACACACCCTAAAGTGTGCTGTGAGTGTGGTGGATTGGAATATTACTCACAAATCCTCTGGTCGGCGTACCTGTAAATGAAAAGGTTAGTGAATGCAGGTATATAGCGTTCAGTTGTTTGCCATGCATCATAATTCATGCGCGCTCCTGTATCAGTTCAATCAGTTCAATCCGTCAATATCCATTCTAGTGAGGTTGGATATAGAAAGCCTATACACTAGCCTGCCTCAAGATGACACACTAGAGGTTATTCGCACATCACTAAATAACATTGTTTGGAACCCCAGAACACCCAAATCCTTCATTCTAGAATGTGCAGAATTAGCCCTAAAAGACAACTTCTTTGAATATGAAGGTACCCTCTTTTTACAGCAGTACGGTACTTCGATGGGCAGCACGTTCGCACCGAGCGTAGCTGGACTGTATGTGTCCAATTTCGAAGGACAACACATCCTGAATCCACAATCACCATACAACAAAGACATCACATTCTATAAAAGATACATAGATGACGTCTTCTTGATATGGACAAACAGTGAACAAAGACTTCATGAATTCTTGATTTGGATCAATCCTCTGGATCCCAACCTACGATTTACGTACATTACAAGCCAAGAAAACATCACTTTCCTGGACCTAGAAATAGAAGCACAGAAAGGAGTCCTCGTGACGAAAACGCATTTCAAACCCACTGCAAAAAATTCTCTCTTACACTTTGAAAGTTTTCACCCTAGAGACACTGAGGGAGAATCTACCCTACGGACAATATCTCAGACTGCGTGGTAAATGCAGTGAAATCAAAGAGTTAAAATCCCAAGCAGAACTACTGACAGAAAAACTAAAGAACAGGGGTTACCCTAACAAAATTGTCTAAAAGCACAAAAAAGAGCAAGAAATCAGAATCCGGAAAGTCTATTGGAACCCAAAGTCAACACGACATCCACTATACCACTTACCTGTGTAACAACATATAACTCCATCTCTAACAAAGTCACTTGAATGATCCAGACCAATTGGAAAATCGTGACTTCAGGCAAACTTCAATGGGAAAAACCACTGTTCTCTTACAAAAGATCAAAAAATCTCAGAGATAGTTTGGTATCAACCCGCCCTAACAAACCAACGACAACCCCTGGCACAGTGCTCAGTGCATGGGGCTTACCTCAAGTTACCGGCCATTTCACTTGTGGCAATTGTAGTATTTGCCATCTGACACAAACCACAAAAACCCTACACCTTGAGGAAGGCAAAACTTGAAACATCAAAAAACACACGAACTGCAACTCAGCCAACGTGATTTACCTAATCACTTGCCCATGCCACCTGCGTTATGTGGGCATGACCAGCAGGAAAATAAAAACCAGAATATGTGAACACTGGAGCAACATCCGTTGCAAACGCAACACCACAAAACTCACAGACCACTACTTAACAATGGGACATACTACCAATGATATGACCTGGGTAGTAATCGAACAACTTGATGCCAACACAAGAAACATACAAGACCAGCTGTTCGAAAAGGAACAACGTTGGGTTTACAGACTATCTACCCAAACAAAGGGTCTCAATGACAATGTGCCTTGGAACAATATACAGCGCAAATAACTTTCCTGATAGGATCCAACCTCTTTTTTATGGGCCCCATCTCTCTGGCACAAAGGATATTAATCTTATCTAACACAGACAAGTATCTAACTGCCCAATCAAATCTGAACAGATTCCACCGTAGTCCAATTGTCAAAAAGTGCATCTTTTTTCCAAAAAGCACAACCCCCCCCCCTCTCTTAATAGACCAGCTTCACACACTCGCTGCTTTAAACATACAGTATTATTCGGGCATGCCCTGTTTCGATCGTAATTTAGAACATCTACGACCATTCATTTTAGATTACTCTTCAGTACCACGTGTAGCCCGTAATAAGCCTACTCCGTGGAAGACCAACATTATCATGTATGAAAAGATGTAGAATTTACATACCCTCAATCATTATTGAGCCAAGTCCCTTTGTTATCCTTCCATTTTCTCCTTTCAAAACTTTATTAACCACACTACGCCCCTACCACCACATATAGCCCGTAATATGCACGCCCCGATGTAGACCAATATTATTCTACACGGACAAGTGCAGCATTTACAATCATTACTGAGCCCAGTTCCCCCTTGTAACTTTATTAACATCTCTTGGTCGATAAATCACACTGGTATTTTACGCACGCGCCCTGAACTTAGTATGAACACACATACGCGCTCATGCGCATGCACAGGTATTTCAGGTCAGCACTCTAGATGATTTCTGGAAGCACCCGGCCCACACATGTGACCACACTTCTTAATAGCGACAGCACAGTCAGCCGGTCAATGCACAACAGCGGATCCGACAGGCTGCGTAGGTCATTTCGTTCTTCTCCCCCTGACAAAATATGAGTACCGACACCCGTGAACCCTCTCCGGGAGCCGCCAGCACTTTTAATCCTTCACCAGTATTGATTATAATCTTTATCCTTGAATATCTCCACATCTCGTTAGGGTCAGCATGGGGTACAGCAGAGACCGATCGGATCCTTGAGGCATAACATACTCAGAGTTTAAGTGAGACCGCCATTGTCAGTCTTCTATGTTGTTAGTCTTAAGTTTGTTTTTATGTTAAATGTGATTTAACTTGGCAAGAACCACGCGCTACCACCAGATACTTAGTATTTATTATTTTTTACTTGTAATATTGGAATCGTAACGACTCACCCAAAGTGCCAATAAGCGATTTCATCTATGAGAACTAAGACCGCTATAACTACTAGCACCCATTTACTCCTTGTCACAATTCAGAACCACCGGGGCACATTGTAGTCATGCACGGTTTTTTATTTTTTATTTATTTTCTTATTTATTTCTTGCATCATGCATGCTCTCACCCAGTCACATGCATGATGCCTTCATCTACAAATACAGGAGCGCGCATGAATTATGATGCATGGCAAACAACTGAACGCTATATACCTGCATTCACTAACCTTTTCATTTACAGGTACTCCGACCAGAGGATTTGTGAGTAATATTCCAATCCACCACACTCACAGCACACTTTAGGGTGTGTGCTGATATTTACACTCACGTGGCCACCTTTTTTGGTCCCTCACCATTTTGGTCCTGACAAAAGCCTTCAGAACTAATTCAAAGGCTGAAACTAGTAGACCTAAGAAATTCAAGGGATACCGAGGTACATACTACACCTATTAGAGATCCCGATGCTATCTTTACATATGTCCTAGGGCCCTTTTATTAAAACTTTTACAAGGGTTATTCCTAGAGACATTTTTAACTCATAACTGCACTTAACATATCACTTCACTGTTCTTCACAAACAACCTGCTCCGCTGTAACTCAGGTGTTGAAGCACAGCTGGATTGCATTAGGTGATCCAGCTGGACCCCGATGATGAAGCATGCCACCTACTAGGTAGGTGTGTGAGGGGTTTCCTAAAACTACCTACAGTTGTTTGCACACCTTTCTATTGAAGGTAGTGGCAAGGATCATTTGACCACAGTTACCTCATAAAAGGACTTGTCCATCTTGTTTATACATATGCTACCCAGGGAAAAGGACAAGTCAACTTTTTCCTTACTCTCTTTTTGCTTACATATATTGACTAACCACATAGACATCTCTTCAACATGTGAATCTAAGACAAGTGCCGCTGCATGCTAACTGATAGCTTCAAGATGGCCTCAAAGAAAGGTACCAGTACCAAGAAAGTCAAAGTTGCCAGTGAGAAGTAGAAGGTACTGCCACTTACCACCACCGGTGTGCTGTCCAAGACCTTTTTTGTGAAACCAAATATTGTGCCTGCAGCAGCAGTGTCCAGGGAGCAAGCTGTGAGCAGCACTCCAGCATCAGCGGACACATTGCACCAACTTAGGCCCTAGCCCATTTCTGTCTCAGAGGCAGCCAACCTAATCACGGCAACGCCGACAAGCAGTGATTTGGAAAATTGACTTATAGTTATCACAAAGTAGTACCCAAACAATGCAGGAAACTCAGGTAAGTGGGCAACAACAGCCGCAACCACTCCCAATAATAGTAGTTCCTCCTAAAGTAGGGCAGTTCAGGAGATTGAGCTTCCTCCTGAGAAAGAAGAGCAATCCACTCTTTCAGAAGTTTCATTGTCTTCCAGATCCCCAGCAAGGAAAAGGAGGGTTAGTCCATCAACTTCTTTTGCAAGCCCCCGTTTGATGATCGAGATGCCACTTGGATCCCACCTCAGCTTGAGAGTGAGACACGCCACGAGACAAGGCTAGCGAAAAGGAAGGTTCCAGAAAGCCTTAGAGTTATGAAGGTAGATGTAGAAGAGGAGGATGATGACGAGCCAGTCATCATAGACATTATTCCTGCCCCAGTGAAGACCGACATTACCCATTCCCAAATTGCTGTGAGGGATGTGGCACAGACACCACCAACACAGATACCACCAACACCACCTTAAGCTGCCATATTTACAAAGTCCCGGCAGCGACCTACATCCACCACAACCACCTCAGTAGAAGTTGGTACTGCAGAGAGTCAAACGTCACGCCCACCTACCAGTTCATCCGACATTGCAAGTGGCACCAGCAGTGTCAGAAAGTTGACCTCCCCAGTTTGAGACTTCTTTTCGGTTAGAAGGAGGTGAACATTGCTATATGCTCCATTTGTGGAGTGGGTAGTTGGGGTAAGCTTGGTGCAAACTATGGTACCGGAGGCCAAACAGCCCATCTCAGAAAACAGTACACCACTTGATCCAGTGGGAGGCGCACCTTAGCGGGCAAAAAACTGCAAGTGTTGTTGGTGGAGGGGATGAAGATCCGATCATGGTGGAAGGTGAACAAGAGTGACAAATTTTTTCCGGTACACAAAGCATCCCTGTCCCCAGCAGTGCTGTGGTACCGCCCACATCATCATCAGCAACATCACAATGGCACAAGAGTCAGACTGAGATGCCAAGATTTCTCAAGGCAAGAGGGTACTGCAAAGAAAAAAATCGCGTTGAGCCTAATAATATCTAGCTTCAAGAAGTATCCTGCATCAGTGGCACCAGCAAAGTAGAAAATTCTACCATTCTTAGCATGTTTAGACCAAAGGGCCAGTACAAACACAACCACCCAACAGCACGTTCGTAGAACACGAAGCTGGCTAAAATGTTAGTGCTAGTCCACCTCATTTTTCTTTTGTGGAAGGGGTGGGTTTTCTAGAACTTGTGGCAGCCATCTGCCTAAAATGGAAGGTTCCCAGCCCTTCCTATTTAGCCAGAGTTGCTGTTCCAGCACTACATCAAGACATGCTAGAATTGTTTGAACAAGCTTTGCAGCAAAGTGCTGTTCATACTCTCCACCTGATGACAGACATGTGGACCAGTTGCCATGCCACTGATTACTTATGCATCACTGCAAAACTGGATCTCTTTTGTGGGCGTTAGGGAAAAGAAATCTGCAGGTGTTCACACTCCTGATATTTTTAATGGCACTCGGAAGCATGCTACAGTAGCCATGTTCGCCATGGAAAAATACCATACTGCTGCAAACATTTTGGAAGACTTTCACACTAAGGTCTTTGAATGGCTACGACTAAGAGAGCTTAACATTGGTTTTGTTGCTATGGACAATAGCTTTAATATAGTTAAGGCCATGGCCGATGGTGGCTATTTCAGGGTCCTGTGTTTGGCGCACTGCATTTACATCCTTGTTCAAGACTTTCTGAAAAAAGAAGAATGAGTCAGCAACTTACTGACCACCTGCAGAAAAATCAAACCACATTGCAGCCATTCTTTTAAAGCCCAAAAGCAGCTGAGGATCATTCAAAGTGACAATAGAATGCCAGTTAGAGCACTTATTCAGAAGGTAGCAACACATTGGAATTCGACTTATTACATGCTTGAAAGTCTGTTTGAGCAGTACAGACCAATCAATGCATATGTCATGCAAAAAGGGGATGCAGAGGTGTTCACAGCTGAAGTCAGCAAGGAGGACTGTACTATGGGCAGAGCTATCCCATAGCTGCACATGCTACAGGAACAGCTAAATGAGGTATCTGCAATGTACAGAGGTGTGGAGAAAAGAAAAGAAGCATATAAGTTGGTGGAGAGCTTAATCCTTTGCTTATCTGCAAATACAGGGGTGCAAAGAGACATTGTGACATCCAACCATTACATTTGTGCCACAATTCTTGATCCACGGTACAAACCATTACTGGAGACTTTCATTCCTTTTTCAGAAGGGAAGTTGCCAACTACAGAACTTGGATAGCTGTGCAAGGCAGTCAGCTAGAAAAAGAACAACTGGTAATTAGAGGCCCGCTCCTCCAGGGCACAAGTACTTTGCGCAGTAGGCTCACAGCAGCCAAAACCACCAATACCAAGAACAACATCAACAACAAGAACAGGAGCATCAGCCCCAAAACCGGCAAACAAATGTTTTCTACAGGCAGGGCTTAAGTCCAGTCCTGAGGCAAAGGCAAAAGAGGCCGAGAAAAGCAGAGCACCCATGACCATTGAGCGGATGGTCCAGACCTATCTAGATGACCCAACAGAGGTCTACTTTGATCAAAACCCATTGCTGTATTGGTATTCGAAAAGGCGCCAATGGCCAGTGCTCAGCAGGCTGGAGATAATCTATCTGGCTTGCCCTGTAGCAAGTGTCTCTGCTGAACATGTTTTCAGTGCTGCTGGTGCCATTCTGACAGTGAGAAGGACCAGTCTCTCGCCCCACAACGTGGAGAGGTTAATCATGATCAAAATGAATCAGCACTTTATACCACCGGATTATTCCATACCTGAAGTAGCACAGCAGGAAGATGATGAAGACGACTCAGGTAATGGAAGTGGAAGGTGATCTACTTCTGGTTGAACCACCAGAGAATGAGGATGAGCTCTACTTCCCTGACTAGGCTTTAGTCTCTCTAGTTACTTTCTTTATTTGACGCTCTAAAACCCCCCAAAAAGATATAGCTAAGGAACATTATTTACTTTATTATTTATGTGTGTCTGTCTCTGGTTCACAAATCCTTCCCCACCGTCTTAATCTTTTATTACTTGATGGGAATTGCAAATGTGTGCCGTCAGTGAAGAAGTAAGTTCCAACTCCAGAGTCCAGACTCGCCCTAAAGCCATTTACCTCATGCCAGACATTGGATGGAGAATACAAACAAAGAAACAAATGTGTGCTTGCCTTCAACGCTAGGCCCTGACTATCTATCTATTCTTTCCTAGCCTAGAGGGACTGTCCCAGAAGAACAGGTAAATGATGGCATATATTGCACGCTGAATGATTGTTACATGTTGTGAAAGATGCCTACTATATTCTACACACAAAAAAGTGACTCAAGTCAATGTTTCCCATCTTGTTGTTCAATAACAAAATTGTACTACTACAGACAAATCCATTGCATTTTGACTCTGGATGAGTCTGGACTCATTCGGGACACTGTTGGTATGGAGTTGGACACCATACTCAGAGTCAGAGTCAGGAGGATTCCAGATGATTGATGGAATGACTCAGGGCGTGGGCATGAGCATGACTACTTCAAGAAATGCCACCAGAAGAAGATGGAAGTTTTCAAATTCACTGAAACAGATCGATTTGGATGATTATGACTTTGAAGTGGCCTAAAGGTAAACGACAACCTACATGTCTGTGTAGTGGTAGCGGTGATGACGAGTGTGGTGTGACTGACAGCGGTGCATTGATTTTTTACTTCATTTGGAAAATACTATGTTGCTGTGTGTGTGTGTGTGTGTGATCACTGCTGTCTGGCTCAAATTCGAAGCTAAGTGGAGGTTGGGTGGGGTGCCTGTTGTTGGAGGTAACTGTTGGAAACAGACTTGATTTACCCATGCTTCCTCTGAAAGTCTTCTTGTTGCACTCCTTATGCACTTTAAGTTTTCTCCTTGAGTTTTTCAACATCCTTTTTGTTTTTCCATCTACAAGCCTTGCCTTTTCCATGCGCCATACTGGAAAAACAACTCACACTTACCATACCAAACCGCATCTGCAAGGCACCCAGGATTGACAGACGGACAGTTCAAGAGGAAGGCAGAGATGCAACTTCCAAATTAGTAAACAATATCATTTTTTTTCTCTCTGTCAATCAGTACGACTATGTGTATTGTTTATGTTTGCTTATTTGACTCCTACAGATATTTTAATTTTATGCGTTATCTTTCAAAGCCCGGTACAACAAATCATGTATGTAACTTGGGTCTCTCTGGTGGCAGACAGACAATTGGATCATTAATATACTGCCCTGTACTAGTGTGGTACTACTCATCATCAGGCATGTATTTCCTTTTCCTCCCATAACATATTTATGATGGCCGGCTGCCAAGATAAATGTGTTGTCTATCTGTGGTGTTTGTGTTTGTCAAAACTTTCCCTCAAAACTCCCTTCCCATCCATTCATTGAACTCCTAACCCTCTTCGCCTGAGCTGTGTGATTTATTAAGGTGTGACTAGATTAAATTTACACCATTAATTGATCACACACTTGCTGGGGCAGATGTGGTGAAAGCAACACCAACTCAAGGCGGGCAAGGATCATCTTCTGCTCTAAGTATATATATATAGCCCACACTGGCAATGTATAGATTCTATTGCCCACCCATGGACAGTATTCGATAGTCAAATCTTTTCCAGAGGCACATAATCCACCCTAATTAATTTCCAGCATCATCAACCTTCTAGCACTAAAGGTTACACTTGTCCACTCATAGCTCGAGTCGAGTTTTTAAGTAACATGTAGTACGCTAGCCCACCCATCTGTTTTAATATTCTTTAGCATTGCTTATCATCATGGTTTTTCTTTTGGCACTCTTCTTCTTGTGTACTACTGTACATCTACTTGTGGTTCCCTAGTCGCCCTCAGGTGACTGTCTCATTTTCTTTTTTTGCAACTGCTACTTTTATACTACTACTATCACTACCATGGCACCTTGGGAAATCAAACCATCACCATGCAGCCATTACTTCAACAAAAGGCAAGGGAAGAAGTGTGGGGGATTCATTGAAGATGCAATAATAATCTATATGCTATGGAAATTAATTAATTCACACAGCCACACCCCTACCGCGTCCATAGGTGTTATATAAATATATATAGTTGCAGACTGCATAGACTAGGAGGAGAGACTAGGAGATAAGTGAGGGTACCGCATCTATCTATTGGTGTGTTACACCATAGCAGCAGATTTAAAAAAACTGGCTGTGGCCCTGCAGCTAAGGAAACAGTGTGAAGTAGAAGAGTAAACCCCCACCGAAAAAAGGTTGACATCATAAGTATTGTAAAACTAAAAATGTATTCCCCTAATAAATATAAAACTAGAAAAGCCCACAAAAACTGATCCACCTCCTCCTTGACCCCAACCAATGTCCAACGCAACAAGAGTCCAAAATCCAAAGGTTCGTAAGCCCATTTCAGTTTCCCCAACTCCCACATCCCATCCTCTCCCCAACAGGTCCCACCCACCAAACAAAACCTTAAAAAATGGGCAAAAAATAGAGAGGTATAGTGGCGGGCGAGGAGGAGTCAGATCTTCCACTTTAAGCTGTCGGAATGCTCCTCTATGCAGCTTTCAAGGCGTGCCATCCGAAGGAGAATGCGGAGCTCAAATGGTCTCACTCTCGCTGTCAAGGGGCTAGCAGCAGTAGAAGATGAGTGGCAGCGGGTGGCTGCCGGACCACAGGGCCGTATCACCGTAAGCACTACTGGGGCCTAGTTGGGGCCTGGGGCAAAAGAGGCTGCAGCTGCGGCCTACTCTTCCTCCTCCTCCAGGACCCCCAGCCACCAGTATTTGGCTCTTATGGCCTCTAGCTTTCTTTGCCGGGTCCTGGCTGCTCTCTCCCACCTGTCAGAAATTTGTTTGGCAGGAGTAGCTATATCAAGAAAGAAAGAAAAAAGATCAATTGTAGCCAGTACTCTTAGCAAAACAGTAGCACATAAAATTATTATATAGTGGCAGAGTAGCACTAGCAGCACTTAAAATTTGTGGTAACCTTGATTCCTCGGCCGCTAAGATTTGGATGAGATAAGAGTTTCAGGCATTAGGCACTACAGAGTAGGAGTAGAAAAGTATTCTTCTTATCTCTCTTGTTTAGCTAAATTAATCTTGTAGTTCTAGGCATGTCAGCTCAGCTTGCGCCCTAGACAGACCTCCTCGTGTCACAGACCCGCGTTACTTTATTACTGTCTGTAGGTGGGGCAGCTGTACTACACAATGATCTCTTTTTTAGTATGGCCACTCTTTTAAATCAATGGCAAATGCTCAATTTCACTTTCACCCTAACTACTACAACAAGGCAGATGATATGATTATATGAATGATGATATACAGCAAGACGTCATGTGCCTTGGGGTACTACTATTGTAACCAATCATGCAGCCCATAGGCCACCCATGGCTGACACTGTCAAAATGATGACATGGGTAAGGAGGGAGTGGGCTTCGGAGCAGGAGGGAGGCAATTGATGATGAGTGGGTACATACATAATATATATGTTGTACTTGCAAACTACTGTGAGTCAGGTGAGTAGTCTGAAATACAACCTCAACCCTTTGAATCAAAAACCTTGGAAAAAAAACATTCCTTTTTTATTCTTCTTCCGGGAATTTTTCCATTTATCATTGCATTGTTCGTCTAGCATTATTTTTATTCTTCACCCTTGGCTTTGCTACTCTGGCATGGTTTAATTTTTTTTTTACATTCTCTTCATCAAGTCATCACCTATGATTGAATACCATCTAGGCATGCATCCATCCAAACATGTCTATTATTCTCAACAAACCTTTCACCAACATGCATTTGTCATTTAACAACCCATGCGTCCTTGCTTCCCCTTAAGTTTGACCCATCAAACCCCCAGAAGATTATTTTCACCCATACAGTTTCACCCACCCAGACAGGCATCCTTTCTTTCACCTTTCACCCATCCTTCAGCCCCCTATATGCATATTGGGCCGCCTTCGCTCACGTATCCTTATCTGCCAGCCATATATATTACCTGTCACCTGTCCTTCCTGCTTACATCCTTCTTTCCCTTTTCCATCAACCCATCAATGTCTGACTCTTAGTCTTCTTCTTAAAACTTTCTCTGCTGAGTTGAGGAGAAGAGACCATCAACTCCTGCTAATGCTCAGTAAAGGGTGTCTTTTTCCACTGTTCACAACTTAGTCTCAACAGTACAGTGTACAGTGACTGTACACCCTTGCAGTGAGTGTATACATTCAATTGTAAATAAACAAGGAATATGACTTACCACCCACCGCCACTGCTGCTGGCTCACCCCCTGCAGCTGCCGCATCTGCTCTGTCCTGGCTGGCATCGCCTTCCCCGCTGGCCCCGGCACTGGTGGTTGGTACGCCTAGAAAAATATGACACTTTTTTAGATGCCATATACGCCTAAGCCTATTTTGTTTTTTTCACTAGCATATTAAAAATACAATACACCACACACATCACTGCACTTCTCATACTTCTTTTCGGCTATGGTGCATGGTAATCAGTTCACCATCAATTGCTGCTCATAATACTAGGCCTAGACGAGAATAAGACACAACTTTGGGGTGTCCAACGTGACCATCATTTACTGATTGAGCATGAGAAAGTAAAAGAACGCCTTCTCATCTCAACAAACATGCGTAGAATTCCTTACTTGAGCATGCAAGCTGCACATCAGAGTAGCAGTACTGGTAGTAGAGTAAGGACCAATGGGCTATCGGAGTCTTACAGTACCACCACTAGGCAGTCCACAAAAGGGGAGAGGGAAAGATGACTGAAAAACCAGAAGAAAGCAAGCTGCAGACAGACTAATACAGAGCCAGAGGCAGTTTAAGGTAAAAAAAAAACAGACACTAAAAATATATAAATAACTAAGTTAGTAAGTAATGCAGGAATAACAAAAAATTTGAAACAGCTATATCGAAGACTCATTGAACTCTGCATAGTACGGTGCAGTTTTGTTGCTGCTTTGCAGAGTTCCGCTAGCACGGCTACGTGAACTTGGTCCAAGCTTACTATTCACAGAAGGGTGGGGTTTCCGCAGAAATGACCCTCGTCTCACTAGAGAACAGTGAGGTGGTCCCAGGAAACCAGGTGCCTGCTAACACTAAGAAATACAGCACCTGGTTGACAATCACTGGGAGAATACTCAGATATACTGGAGCCAGTGTGACATCCGTCCAGTGTCACCTGGTCTCTGAGGAGCAAGTAGTCCCCGGGACATTCCACCAAGTAGTTGTGGTGGACTCAGAGTGCCAGTGTATGGTGGCGCAGGTTCCCCTTGAATGAGGGGGTGTCTCACATCCCTTGAGGGTGGTTATGAGCCCTGCCATGCCTGTAGGTTGTCTGCTAGGTAATGACCTGGAGCAGTCTTTATGGAAGGATGTTGTGCTCAGGTCTCACTTTGAGATGCTTGGATTGTCAGAGTGGGCATGCGTGAAAACCCGGTCAATGGCAGCTGTAAAGGGTGATCAGAAGGACCTGGGGCTTGAAACAGTGGCCCAGGTTCCTGCCAAGAGAAATGGCAGGGGGTGAGGGAAACCTGCCCCTAAGGTTCCCATGGTCCGGGAGGAAGCTGACCTCAACAGGATGCCCCACTACCTACAGGGCAGCAGGTAGCTGAACTGGGGGACATATCTGAACTGACCCATTGGCATCAAGAAGGTGGTCCTACCAGGAACGAATTCTGCAGGGAGCAGAAAGAATGCCCTTCTCTAAAGGGTTTGTGGCGGCAGGCAGAAAACCAGGCAGCTGCTGATCAGTCTGGATCACACTGGATTTACTAGGAGAATGGTCTCCTATATAGCAAGCCGAAGGTCTCGGAGCCTGGCTCAGTCTGTGTGCTGGTGGTACCCATGTGCTGCAGGACATTCTCACTGGGTCTGACTCATGGCATGCCTTTGGCAGGACATTTGGGGCAGGACAAGACCTTTGACAGGCTTTTCACCCACTTCTTTTGGCCCCAAATGCAAAAGCAGTCAGATGGGCTTTGCAGGGCTTGCCAAACTTGACATGCAAGTGATAAGAGTGGGAGGATGTGTAAAGCTCCCCTCTAACCTTTTCCAGTGGTAGGAACCTTTTTGAAAGGGTTGGGATGGAAATTGGGGGGCCACTGGATCGCAAGACAACCATGGGCAACAGGTACATCCTGGACTTGGTGGACCATGCTACCCAGTACCCAGAGGCAATCCCTCTCCGGACAACAATGGCACCAGTGATGGGCCAGCCGTTAATGGGTATCTTTACTCATGTTAGTTTCCCCACAGAGGTAACTCCAACCCACCGCCTCCTTGTTCAGATTTTTGTGGGTCTTTTGAGTACTCCTTCTGTTTGTGACCTTCTTTTCCCTGGGTTTTCCCCTGGGGAGACCTGTTCTCCCTTCTTCTCCTCACCCCCCTGGTGCTAATTGGAAACCTGGGTACTCACCCACTCGTCAGCTAACTCCCCCAGCTCTCTAGGGCCAGTCAGCTTAGAGTCTACTGGATACTGGTGCAACTTCCCTTGTACACAATCAGTCAAAATGTGCTCTTTTAAACATAAATGATACAGTCCCTCATATGTGTTTACTTAGTTTCCACCAATCCAGCCTTCTAGTGCATTCACTGAGATGTCCACAAAGTCCACCCATGACTGTATGTTTACCTTCTGGGTGTCTCTGAACCTTACCCTGTACTGTTCTGGGGCCAGACCAAACTTCTTGACTAAGCATTGCCTCATGTAGGAGTAGGATTTTGCCTTATCCCCCTGCAGAGTCAGATGCCTATCCCTCCCAGCTACTTGGATCAACTCCCACAAGGGTGAACCACAATGCTTGGGGCAGACCTCCATCATCTCAAGGGCCCTTTCAAATGCAGTCAGCTATTTGTAAGTATCATCGCCCTCTATTTACCTGGGCACTATTCCCTTAGGGAGCTTGGGGTCAAACCCATTACCCCTGGACATCTCATCTTCTTCCTCAATTTTGCTGTAACTATTTCTTCTTGTTTTCCTCTCCTCTCGCTGCTCCCTAGCTAATTCAAGTTTCCTCTCTTCTAGGGCTAGCTTCCTTTCTCTTAGGGAAATCCCTGGTCTTGTGTGGGAGAACCTCCCCTCTCACCTGTTAGAATTATGTACCTACTACTAGAAGCAATGGAGGAGGCATCATCATCCCCATCCTCCTTGGTGACATTGGGGGGTCAGACTCCCTCTGCCCTTCATACTCTGGGGCTGGCCTGGCACAGGCCTTAAGGACCTAACCAACTCTGCCTTCATAATCTTGTTAGTAGCAGGTAGCTTTCTATTTCTTCACAAAACCCTAGGATCAGCCACTTTGAGTTTAGTCAGTGTAGCCAAATCCAGCACCATGATATCCCTAGTTATGGGTCTCAACAAATATCAATCAGACTTAGAACACATTTAGAAAAATCAAAACAATAGATTAAAAATCAGGTTAGTTCAAATTTAAAAAAAATCTAAAATCTAAAGCTTTGTTATAAGACAATCTAGAGGATTTTTAAAGATTTTACTGTTGTATGGTGTACTTTAAACACGTGCGTATCCACAATGCTGAACACCAAATGTTGGAAAGTGGGTTATTGGTAGGGGTAAGTATGCACCTACCACTTGTAATAAGGCCACCAACACAGTGTAGGGTCCAGGAAAGGTCGCCGTAAATTAGTCACTTGCTCAACCTTTGGTAGCTGACAATGAGCAATCAGGCCTAACTTAAGAGACAGGAGTGTAAAGCATTTAAAAACACCAACACATCAAACAAGGAAGACACAACACATCAAAAAAATCCCACACCAATTTATAAAAAATAACAAAAATTTTGTATGAACAAATAGGCACCAAAAGGGCAAAAATCCAATGTAGGGAGCCGGAGATATGAATTTTTACATATTAACCACCTTACAGTGCTTTAAAAACAGATCACATCACTCTGGGACTTGCCCCAAAGACCCATGCGCTTGACTGGGGCAAAGTCAAAGTTTGAGGCGGACCGTGATGGAGCCCTGGTCGGATAGATTAAGTAAGAGACTCCTGTCAAAATTTTACCTTCACACTTAGAAACCTTTCTGGAGCTTTTTCTTCTGACGTCGCTCTACGTTTCACAGAAGGCTAGATTTGGTACGGTTTCACCGGCTTGACTTTCTGTGAGGCCCCGGTCAAATCCTGGAAGTCTGGAGCTCCGGAGCTTTCAGCAGGACGAACCTGAAATCCTGGCCAGGTTGCGGTTGAAGGTAGTCGGCTTGAATCTCGATGTTGACTCGGTCACCTCATGGAGCTTTTTCACAAAAGTTCTCTGAAGTTCTCCAAACTTCATAAGGTGCTTCCTGAAGGTATCCTTGTGGGATCAAATTGGCCAAGCCACCAATCCAAAAGTCTGGAATCTCCTAGATGGTCTCTGCGATGTCTGGACTACAAGCCCCACAATGCACCTGGCAAAATCCCTAAAAGTCCACTGGACACACTCCAGAATGGGGACTCTTGAGTACTCTTGGTAGAGTTGATGCAGATGGCATCTGTTAACCTGTAGCTTGTAGGTAGTACACTCTTTGATCCTTCTTGAAGCAAGGCACAGTTCCCAGTGCTGTAGTACCCGATTGCGCAGCACGTGCAGTAAATTAGAGTGTAGGCCTTTGGGTTAAAATCCAGATTCCAGCAGGGCAGTCCTTTTTTTACTTGTGGTTTCAGGCAGCAGACCTGAGAGACTATGTAGTTCTCACATATTTATTAAGTGTTCTGAGGCAACAACCAGGGGTTACCTCTGTCCAATGAGATGCTGGGTGCCACCCAAAAGCATGACAACTTCCTCCAAAATGTGGCCCCTTCCTGTCTAAAATGCAACATAGATGATTTCTCTCCAGAGGAGTAAGAGCTAGCTAAACCAACCCACAGTGTGGCTCATTTCCATTAGCTCTCCTCTCTCTGACCTCTGAAAATTCCTGTCCTAAGCCTGCCATCAGACTGGGGCACAAGATATGGGGGTAGATACGCCTGGCATTCCTTCCTGATAATCTCTCTTTGAGCTAAGGTTGATTTACCCAGCCCCCTCTGCAGAACTCACCCTCCTCTGCTTTCAAGCTCTCCTCATCCACCACTGCTCCAACCAGCCCTTTATTTCCTAATCTAAGCATACTGGGCAAGCCTGTTAAGGCTGACCAATCAGCAGAGACCACTAGAAGGCTGGGTTTTGGCTTACCGAAGAGAAAGTTCTTTAACTTTCCTTCTATACTAGTTATGATAAATCCAATAGTGACAAGTTGTTGACTTTATCAATATCAATCTCTTAAGTCCTTGAATGATATTTTTCCTTTCCTAGCAATAGTTATATCTAAATAAAATACTACATTGTTAGCATATGGAGCTAAGTATCTACAATGGGAAACAATAAAATTATCAGTTTTTCCTCACCAGGGCATATAAAACATCTTTCATGAGGTCCTGGCTTATAGTTACATGGCCCCCACTCCTGGGACACCTAGGGGAGACATGGGGGTGTCTAATATGTAACAATAAGGCATACTATTGCTTTTAAAATGCCCATACCACCAAAGTCAAGTTTGCACACAATTTAGTTATAATGCAGTCTGCCTTGAAAGTGGCAGCAGTGCACACATCCAAGTGCAGGAAATCTGCTGGGCCTCTAAACTTCCATGCTCTATTGCATACTAGGCACTTATAGGTAGTTTGACCCCCCTTAGCCCTATTATATACTAGGAATGTATGGGGGTCTGTCAATACCAATTGTGAGAATTTACTTGTAAAGACAGACTGCAAGACAGGACTGCTTTTAAAAGGACAGCAGGCACACAGCAGCGCATACATGAAGTGCAAGAAATCTGCTAGGTCTCCAAACCTCCATGCCCCATTTTATACCAGGGACTTATAAGTACATTGCATCCTCGGCCCTATTATTTACGAGGGACTTATAGGGCCTATCATTGCCAACTGTAAGTGTAAACTCTTACAATTACCTTTTTGCAATTCAATTCAGTTCTTTATTAAGATTTGGATCTCAAATGAGGTCCATGGAAGTTTCATTTTTACACATAGCACTGACCCTGGGCCTGGTTAGCAGAGCCCAGGGTACAGTCAGAGTCAGTTACCACCAGTATAATTCAGCAAAAAATGGGGGTGAACAGGGCAAAAGGATGACTTTCTAACACACCTCCTTGGAGAAGTTGATAATTGTGTTTGCAAACTATTCTGATTTGCAATTAGGGGGATGCCCCTTGCATGCCCCATACTAATTTGGATTTGGAATAGGCCTATAAAGCCATTATGTTAATTGGAAATGTTTTTCCAACTCTTAAAATTAATTTAGTATGTAGGAAAAAGCTATTTTGAGCTCACAAAGCCTTTGATTTTGCAAATCTCATGGGTGGTGGCTTAAATATTGCTTTGTACATCAGGCCCTGTGTTCATTTTTCATAGTGTTCCATTCTCACTCGACCAGAAAACAGTCTGGTATCCCTACACTGCCTCGAACTACTCATATCATAGGCATCTAAATCTGCAGGGGGCGGGGAGGCGGGGATACTGCAGGATTACAAGATGAGCCCTGAAGTTTCCCGAAGAAATCACTGGTGGGAGTTGGGAATTTCGCACCCGATTCCTGATCTTTTTCCCAATGTTCCTCAGAATTTCACCCAGACATTTCACCTTAGTATGTGAAGTGCCTGAGTGAAAGACTCAGATTGGCAGATTTTTGCAGATTTTGCAATTCAGATCAGGCCTGTGAGTACCGCCCCTTTCAGAATTATCAGGCCCTGATCACGAGGCCTCTAGTGTGCATTTAAGGGCCGTGTGGTAGTCTGTTCTGTTTGTGCTCTATGAGTTTAAAGGATGTTTTAAATTGAGCAGATATTTACCAGAAATGTGAACTGTGCAGTCCTAGAATCTTCTTTAAGAGAATACATCTCTGATATTTGATTATCTGGTACTGAGGCATGGATGGTTTTCAGATTCTCCAAATTAACATTTGAATGACAAAGAAATATCATTTATATATTTATTTTTTTCGGAATTCAGATTAGTGCAGAATAGGTCTATGAGTAGCAGTATCAGTAAAACAGAGACTACATACATAATAAATTGTAACTCTGGTAAAATGTCTCTGATTTAAACCATTACGGATATCCACTCTTCTTTTTCTCAAAAAACAAAGTTATGTGGAACGTAATGTACTCTTTGAGGGTGTGTGAAATTCTCCTCGCTTGATCATAAATGGTGCGAATTTCCACAAAAATTATGGAAGGCGTAATTTAAACTTGGCCCGGGCCTTGTCATCAGTTAATGCACGAAGAATAATGGAATGGTATGTAGTGATACATGTGCTTGTTTTCTTCCCACTTTTAGAAATTGTGACGTATCCTTCCATGAGACCCCTTTAAACAAAAGCTCGTTTTAACAATCAACTGAATTTTTACCCTTTATCAAATTATCAAACACTTTTTACAAAATGTCAAGGCTAATAAAATGTCAAGTCTAATTCGGAGATTTCGTTATGAGAGGCCTCCCTGGCGCATCTTTGTGAGGTATTATTGGAAGAGTTAATTGCTCACAGTGAGTGGTCGCCTAATGCTGACTTTTAAATGAAGCTCCGAAGGCGATAAGCTATGAAAGCTGAGCTGCTTTCCACAGATTAATTGTCACCTGCAGCGATCGGCTGGATTTGCCACACGAAGATTCAGCTTTCCTCACCTCATTTATACACAAAAATGTGCACAATATATGCCCTGCCACCCCGAATAAGCGACTTGCAGCTACATCGAACACCTAAACACATGGCTCTTGAAGGTGATGGCACATGACGTAGTAATTAGTGCGATGCTGAGGCTGCACTTCCGCGTAGGATGATGAATATTCATAGCTCGGTTCCTTCCTGCTGTGCGGCTGAAGGCGACATTCCGCTGAATGACTGCATAGAACACCTATGAGATTCTTCTGCATAGCGTGGCTAGTAAATATTTTATATTTCCGCCAATAGAAAAGTGATTAGCAATTAAATACCGTTGGTAATAACATATATTTTTCGACTGAATTCTATTTTGCTTTGTATCTAATTGGTAAACATTTCTGCCTCGAAATGTTAATTAAAATATGGATTATACTCTTTCGTTATTTAATTCTCCTGACCTTATTCCCTGTGAAATAATAACTTTGAAAACTCATGTGAAATGTTATGCTGTGTACAAAATGGAACGGATAATGATGTCTGGTAATTATAGCACGGTCGCTGCTAAAATTTTTCAGTTTCTTTAATTAAAATGTGAGGTTCATAACTGCGAGGATCTCAGACGTGCGAAATTTCACCCTTTTACAGCAATCATATTGGAAATCATACATATGTACATCGATATGGAAATAATATGAATACATTCGTATGAATATTTAAAATGTATCTGAGAAGCCTCTAGATGTCTCATAATGGCATCATATCTTTCCATTTTTCGTTTACTGATGCTTGTTTCCTGCAATTGCCTGTCATGGGGATAAAGGGCAAAGGATTGGTTCAACAACTATAAATCGACCCCATCCACCCTCTAGCTAAACCCTTGTAACTCTATCCATTGTCCTAGTACATCTGTCCCTACCTATACCCTTGTAACTCTACCTCTACTCAAGTACCTATATCCAAGTACCTCCCTTGTTGCCTACACACTAGTAACCTTGCCCCACTTACACTATAGTCTCTACCCATTGTCAACACCCAACGCGCGAACTTCATCAAAGCCAACTCCATCCTCGCCTCTTCCCAATCTGGATTCTGCAGCAACCACAGCATTGAGACGGCCCTCCTCGCCTTCACAGGCGACATCTGCATCCTGCTCAACCAGGGCCACATGGCGGCCCTCATCTTACTTGACCTCTCTGCAGCCTTCAACATCGTCTCCCACCGCACTCTCGCCGCCATGCTCCACAACGCCGGCATACAGAGAACTGCCCTTGACTGGATCTGCTCTTTCCTCAACGACCAAACCCAAAGGATCAGACTCCTGCCTTTCCTCCCTGAACCCACTGAGATCAGCTGCGGAGTCCTGCAAGGACGGTGGCTCAGACCCACACTCTTCAACATCTACATGGCCACCCTAGCCACCATCGTCAGAAAACATGGGCTTAGCATAGTATCCTACACCGACGACACCCAGCTCATCCTCTCCCTCATGAGGCAACCCGACACCGCCAGACTCTGCGTTCAGGAAGGAATGAAAGATGTTGCATCCTGGATGAGCAGCAGCTGTCTGAAGTCAACTCAGAGAAGACAGAAGTCCTCATCCTCTGACCCACCGCCTCAGTGTGGGACAACATCTGGTTGCCTTCCTCCCTCTGCAGTACTGTGTGTTAGTGCACGAGGGTACCACCCTAAGTCTGCACTGCAGCAATCCCCTCACGCTCCCTTCCCTCACTTCCCGACATCTGGTGATGTTGGCACTAAAAGAAAAAGACAGAAACCCAGTGTTGATCCCAGAATTGTTTATTCTTTCTTTTCTCCACACCCTGGCCCAAGAGCGATGCCATAAAGACCCTGCTACCACGAACCAAGAGTGATGCCATAAAAGACTCTTCTACCACGGCCCAGGAGTAATGCCATAAAGGACCCTGCTACCACGAGTCACCGAGAAAACCAAGAAAAAGCTTGAAGGAGCCGTGGCAGAGACAAGTCCACAATCCCTTTTGTTTCCTTTTTCCCACTGAGAGACATTTTCTGCTGGCTTTATTATTTAGCCTGACTTTTCTACCCCCCCCACCCCTCCGAAAAGGGGTCAGAACGATAAAGGCCCAATCAAAGAATGTATAAGTACCTCTGGTGTGTCTCATGTTTCCTTCTGCTCCAAGGGTCAACCCTGACCCCCCTACAAACACCCTTTGCATCCTTTGCAAGACCTTCAACTGGATACCCACCAAATGCAGAAAGACCCTCACCCACGCACTCATAACCAGCAGTCTGGACTACGGGAATGCCCTCTATGCCGGAATCAACAAATCCCAGCTCCGGAAACTCCAGACCACCCAAAGCACTCGGCACCCCAGGACATGAACACATCATCCAGTACCTACGACACCTCCACTGGCTCCCAGTCGAGAAGAGGGTTACCTTCAAGCTACTCACTCATGCCTACAAATGCCTCCACAACACCGGACCCCAATTTCGCAACGAAAGAGTCTCCTTCCACACACACAAGAGAAGCTTCCGCTCCGCCTACCTCGCCCTAGCCAAACCCCGGGCATGCACAGAGCCAGAACGAAAGAAAGAGCCCACTCCTTTATCGCAGCAAAGACCTGGAATGATCTCCAGCTCAACATCAGACGTTCCCCCACCCTGCACCCTTTCAGGTTAACCTGAAGACCTGGCTCTTTGTCTGAATGGGAGCTGCACCACCTAGCCCCCACCCCAGCGCCTTGAGACGCTCAGGGGTGAGTAGCGCGCTTCACAAATCCCTGCTTGATTGGTTGATTGATACCCTTCCAGTATCCTAGTACATCTGTCCATACCTATACCCTGGTAACGCTAGCACTACTCAAGTACCTATACCCAAGTGCCTCCCTTGTTGCCTATACACTAGCACCCTTACCCCACTTACACTATAGTCTCTATCCTTCCAGTATCCTAGTACATCTGTCCCTACCTGTACCCTGGTAACTTTACCAATTCCCTTACCTAATTACCTCGAACGCTGCCTATTGACTAATACCAGTACCACTCTCCTACACCCTTGTATCTCCACCACTGCCTATACCTTATTACCTTTATCACTGCCTGTCCTCTAATTCTATTTATATTCTAGCATCCTTATTGGTTCCTATAACCTAATATGTATACCCTTACACTCAAGCTCATTTAACCATGCCTATGATGCAGCAAGAAACTTGCTCGTATGCAATCCTCTCGAATAACCAGTAATACTATAACCAATCTGTCCGTGAGTACTAACAGTGCACCACATTCAACATTATTGTATCTAGAGGACGCTTTCCTATGTGTTTCACTAATAAGAAATCCGAGTGTACTAAAATTGGCCGCTAAAACGCGGGAATTCTTCTGCGCATGCGTCTACTACATCTACATAGTATGCGTCTGCTACATCTACGTAGTATGACGTTTTCTGTCGCTTGGGGGGAAAACTTTGCCGCTGCGCAATAGCTTCTAAAATGGCTGCTTTAAAGTAAAGCACTAACGCACATGCTGAGCTGAAACTAACCTATGCAAGTTCTACTAAGCTATTAATGCAAAGGATTTATTAAGTAAATGGGGTTAGAGTAGAAGTAAGTGGTATACAGTGAATTCATTTAAGTTTGTATTCTAACATGTTCTTCTTTGACTTTATTAATAGTTCCCATTTGGGCCTTGGAGGGTGACCGCGTCTCTTTTTCCATGTGACATCTACACATGCGTAAAACGTCTGCTTGCTCTGAACAAGTGAGCTGAATTTACTGGCTGCCAAACTCAAGCCCAGCAAGGACATGGGAAACCAACTTTTGACCCTACAAGAGGAAGGAGAAGAAACATTGTAAATTAGACTTACCAATCCACATATGAAATATCAGTGGGAATTAAGCTTGTGGGTATTAACATTAAGGGGCGGGAAATTAGACAATAGACTAAAGAAAAGTATTGCACTTGGTATGGTGTGATGTCCTCACCCCACTGCTTGGCCCAATCAAAATTGCGGGTGAACATGGAATAGAAACATTTGGGGGTGGATCATACATTTGCATTGGTATAACAGAGGTAGGTTCTAGATAGTTAGACACACTTGACACTTGATGCTGAGATGCTGATGCTATGCTGCAATGCTGCCCGTTTTGCTGCAATCTGACTGAAGAATCCAACACTAGGGAAAATTTGCGGAACAAGCGAGGAGGTACATCTAGGAAGGGGTCCGGACGAGCCCAAGGCAGAGAGAGTAGCACCAGAGAGGGGTGTGACGCTGGCGTCAAACTAGAAGAGGTCACCTTTCCCTGTCCCAAACCTGTCCTGGATCCTTGACTCTCTGATGTCGGGGTCCTCACACCATTCTAGGTAAATATATCTGTAGGGTAAATGTTCCGTACTTGCTCACTGTTTTTTCTCTCCTCAGGTGCTGTCATTGCAAGAATTTATTAATGCAAACTGATTATAAGCTAACTGTACTATTTTCCTGATGGAGATTTCTGGTATATTCATGTGTATTTTGATTTGACTCACAAAATCATTAATTCAGATAAACTTTTAAAACTCCTTCTGAGTTTGTGGTTCTTTAAAATAAAGATAAATGCATGATTGTCTTTCCTTCCTATTCTAATCTACTACTAGATCTTATCGAACGTTCATTTACTCAGGAGACAGAAATGGTAAGAATACTAGTGTAAAGGTTTCCTAGGGTAAATAAAATTGATGACCAGTGGATATTTGCCAGCTCATTATGTGTATGAATATATATGGGCCCCAATGAGAGTTGTGTGTATGAATGTGTAGAGCTGGTAAACTCCGCTGCATCAGTTTTACTTGGTAGCAGAGGCAGGGTTAGTATAGTTAGTTAGGTGTGGAGTGTATTTTAAAATTTGAAATATTGATTTATGCTTTAACCAAAACCCATTATGTATTGTTTTACGTTGTCTGGAAATTCCAGGGAATATTGAATAGCGGGTGGTAAATGGAAGCCACACTGCAGTGAGGTTATTGGTCTGGATCGAGAAAGTGCTGAAAGTTACACAGGACTGGAGGCACTAAGATAGGGAAAATGTCTTGTATGTTAGTGAGAATAATTGGTAGCGAGGAGTTCGCTGGTGAAATTTTGGTATTATATCACCTAGAAAGGGTTGTAATACTAAAGGAGTAGCAGGTTCTCTGATGCTTGTGTGAAGAGTAAGCGGAAAGGTTTTACTCGTAGTGTGTGAAGAGTAAGCGGAAGGGTTTTACTAGCAGTGAAAGAAATCTTACTATTCTTTGAATTAGTGGATCAGACACAATAGCGAATGTTTATACGTTGTTAATTAATGAAATTGTGTGAAAAAGTTTGTAAGAAAATATGTTTTCGCATTACCTTTTGAAGGAGGGGTTAGTTGCGGGTGCTGCACTGATATCACGTAGAGCCGTGCTGGGATTGGTTGGAACAGCGGGCGTGTAGTTGATGCGAAATTGTAAAGGAGGGGTCAGTTGTAAGGAGTGATACTAATGTCACAGAAAAGCCGCGTAAGCATTGGCTTAGCGAGCGAGCAGAGTAAAGTTGGAGTGGTCCGCAGACTAGAAAACGTGCTGGTATTGGAGAGTTATTCAAATTAAAGCAAGCGTTTGATTGGTCATCAAAATAGAGATCCCGAGAATAATAATAGATAGTGGAGTTTGCATGTATGATCCAACAATGACAGGGACTAGACCAGATAGAAGATTTATAGGATTTGTTTACGAGCAGTACCTTAACCAGCACAAACACGCAACGTACGGAGAAAAGAGAAAAATGACATTTATGCAAAAGGTTAAGAATTATTTCAAAAAGGACAAACCCATTAAGAGTAGAGAGGGGATTCTCATTCCTCCTCCAAATACGCCTGCATCATACATGATGGTGAAGAGAGGCTATCATACCTGTGTATGGTTAGAAAATTGGGTAGAATACACAAAGGATGACGGAATATTAGCATTTCCTGTGTACGGAAGTTTTAATGGAAGAATATTGTACAATTTAAGAACACAAATGAATGAGTTAGAACCCAGACCTAGATTGACTCAATATGAGGCTTTAGAAGAATGGGAAATGGAAGCCTTTGAGCGTGACAGACGACAAAGTAACAGGACTCTAAGCAAATATTACCCAAAATTTCCTTGAGAGACTAGAGATAGTCAAATGAAACCATGGAGACAGGCCATGGTGGCAGAAGGTTTATAGCCTGTAATAACACCAGAAGAGCAGATGGGAAGTAAATGTACAGAGAAGACCAAGCACTTGACCATGATAGATAGCGGAGAAACAGAAGAAGGGTATTTAGAGGACGTATTGATAAAAAGTCCTCCAACCTATAATGATGGGTTCAATAGAATGACCCATAGTGCCCGATGATAGGAACACCTTTGGTTCCACAGATAGTACATGACACCGCAGACAGGGTACTTCATGAAAAGGAAAAAGAAGCAATAAATAAAAACAGAGATGAATTGATTCAGAGGATAGCTCAGCTAAATGCACATCCTGAAGCATTGACCATACCAGTTACAATAGGTCCTGTAGTTCCATTATATGGAGAAAAATCAAATTGTCCTAAAGTTCCTGTAATGCCTACCCCAAGTATAGAACCTAGAAAAGAAAAGGTAATAATAGATGATCAAGCAATCGAATGTGAATCAGTAATATAATTGATGGATTTGCCTATACCGGAGCCAATAATGGAAATCCCGAAAAGAAATGTGCCCAGTTGTTCAAAGGAAGTTAGATTAGAAACATCATCAGGAACTAGTAGTGCCACAATAGTAACCCCAGAATTTATAGAGAGATGGTCTCAAGAAATAGAGAAGCCAAAGTCACAGCCTAAACTATTAGACATTTTCAAACTGAGAGTAGAATTGGAAGAAATGCTTGCTGGAAATGTGGGTCTAGACAGATTAAACACATACAGTGAGAATTACTGTTTATTGTTGAAGCATTACGCGAAATACAAAGGCATTCTATGAAAAGCTGACTAATCTGGCATCGGAAATGGGACTTGACATAGGGAAATCAAAGGTGTTGCAAAAACCATATAGAGCAGAATTCTCTAATAAGCAGTGCTTTAAATGGGCCTGTACTCTCCGGTACTGAGTACCGGCACTTCTAAATTTTCGGCACTTAAGTACCGGAACTTCTCTTTGTCCCAAGAGAGTACCGGCACTCATGGGGATATGAGCCAAGCTCAGTGAAATTGGCAATTTCAAAAAGAAGTGTAACACAGCTGACAAGGAGTGAGATCTGTTTACATGAAACACTCTTATCGAGTGCTAATCTCGCTTTACAATGTGCTAATGTTGCGGCCTTCAGAAGGCATTCATGCAGAGTTGGCAGAAAGTTTGGGAGGGGGCCAACTCACACTGTGTCAGAGGCGCAACTAGAGCCTAATCTGGGGTGGGGTGGAGGGGGGCGTCTAAATCTCCCAGCAATAGTCAGAGTGGAGATGCAGGGGCTCTATGAAGGGGTGAAACAGAACAAAGCCTTGTTAGCAAGCAAATGGTCTTCTAAAGACCTGTGAAGTACTTGGGTGCGGTGCTGCTGTGTGTGTGCCCAGGAGCTGTCTCAGCCCGGGCTCGAAAAGTGGAACTTTCTGAGTCTGCCTTTCTTTGGTGAATGAAGTAAAGGGATGAAGCCTGGGGAAGGATCGCAGTGAATACCTTAGTGCCTACCCCCGCTGACGTGTTTCATTGCGCTGTAAACAACAGGACAGGTCGCCAGGGACTGAAAGCTGTGCACACACGAGCAGCAGGCGCTTAACCCGTTGAGCTGCTGCCACAGTGAGCCAGTTCTCAGGCAGAGGACGGAAGTGGTTAGCGAATTGAGGGAGAGGGCAGGGATTAGCAGGTGGAGAGAGAGGGAGAGACGGGTGTGCGCTAGAAGAAGCCGCCAGGCTTTGATTCATCAGGGATACACAGTACTTAATTTGTAAAGCAATACGTGCCAGGGCCCTGTTCAGGGGGCTACTACAGCATGCCCTATCCATTGCCCCTGCATGTGCTGCCAAGGACAGCACCAACACAACTAACCATCACACTCATACAAGTGTGACATTTCAGACTATTCCAGATCCTGAAAACTACAAGAATGGCTTTGGTGACAGGCAAGAGTAATTTTCTATGTATTTTGAATTAATAAACAACTGTAGTTGTGCTCATCTCTAAATCAGAAAAACAGTGCCAACCTGTGGCAGACTCCCATAAGTCCTGGTGCTGACAGTTAAGTGCTGGTGCCAAGCACTGGAAACGACCACCACAAATTAAGCATTGGGGGATACATGGCATGCTCTGTCTAGCCGGTGAATGACAGATCTACAGTTTTTAATTCATTCTGCCTGAGGGTGTGCCCGGGAAGCTGTCTTAGACCGGGCTGCCACACACGAGGGGGGTGGGGGGGCTGAAGCCCTTTGAGCTCAATGGGCGTTGTGTGCCAGCACTGTGTCCACTTAGGCTCTGTGGAGTGTATAGAACTGTACGTGTGTGAGCAGGGCCTGCTAACAGACTTCGGGGCATATTATCAAGCACGGCGTTAAAATTATCGCCGCTTTAGCGGAGAAAACTGCCGCTAAAGCCCATGTTGACTCCGGAACATGGGCTTCTATGGGAATTCTCAAGGGCATATTATCAAGCACATTATCGGCAGTTTTCTGCGATAATTTTAACGCCGTTTCTTCATAATATGCCCCATATTTCGTTACTCTCGGGAAATCGAAGAAAAGGCTTCCTGCTGACATAGCAGAGTAAAGCAGCACTTGTTTGCAACCAGATAGAGGAGGAAGGTGGCGATAGTAATGCTGTAGCAGAGAAGGTGGGAATCAAGGTTTATTAAAGTGGGCAGCACCGAATGTAAGCGTTTCTAAAATACATGTACTGAATGCCCTGTCTGCGTGCATCTATGCTTAAATGGGCCCCTGGCCGGATCCCTTTGCGCTGCCCATAGCTCCGCCCCCTAGCCCCACCACAAGCCACGCCCCCTAGTCCACATCTCATTTTGGAGAGTACCTGCACTTATTTTTTTCCATTTAAAGCACTGCTGATAAGGATTTGGAAAACATGAATGTGTCTGGAAGAAAGTTGCAGATCAGGGAATTGTTATTTCTGTTGCAAAAGTGGGGTGATCTTGAAAGATGGAAAGTTAGATGGGCAAAAAAAAAAGGATGAAGCACAGGTAAATAGAGAGAAAAACCAGTGGAGTGGTACATACATATTGAGAGGCTTGTGAAAGTTTCAAAGGTTTTATTGAAGGATCTGGATGGTCTGTTTGGCATAGTAGTACCTGCAGAGTTGTGGACAGAATGTAAGATTACTGTGGATTGGCCTAGTGAGGAATATCCAAGAGACGCAAAAACAGGAGCCCCGTCAGAGGATGTAATGAAAAAGTATCATCAGGTAATCACCTTTCTGAAGATTAAAATTCCCCCGAAAGAAACCAATTGGGTAAAGATAGACAGAACAGCTCAAGAAAAGGATGAGTCTGTACATGCCAACTACGAACGTCTTTTACTGGTGTTCAAACAGTATAGTGGATTTGAAAGTTTAGAAAATAAAGACATGACTCATTTTGTGTATCGATTTGTGTCTGGGCTGAGATTGGATATATCTCAAATGATTAAGCAGCATATGCTGTGCTGGCAGTCAAAGCCTATTGATGAGATTTTAAAATATGCAAAATATTGTGGGGACAAAATTGATAACAAGCAAAAAGCTTTAGAAGAAAAAGTAATGTGGGCTCAAGTAAAATTAGCTGAACAGCAAGAGCTCCAAATAAATAAACAGTCAGAAAATCAGGGAAGAGCACAAGGTCAAAGTGACAATAATGGGGGAAATCGTTTACCAAAAAAGAGGGGGGCACCAAGGAGCTAATTAAGGTCCAGTGTCCGCGCTCCTTATACTAATATTTAAATCAGCAAGAGGACAAAGTTCCTATGCCAGGGTGCAAAAAGTCACCCATGCATCAGGGTGCAAAAAGTCACCCGTGCATTGAAACATGAAAAGAAAAAGTGGAAAAGAGAAGAAATAGAAGAAAAAGGAAAAAGGAATCCTAGGTATAGAAGACTCAAATGTGAGGGAGAATCATTCTACATCCTCTGCTGCCCTCACACACCCTGAGGGGTGTCATGCTTCATCATCGGGCGATTGCTCCTCGTAGGGCCGGCACTGCAATTCCCTACGGGTCCCCCAGAAGGGTCACTTTATCGGAGATCTTTTTAGAGGATTGCCGGATGGTGCATGAGGGTGTGTGGGGAATGGGTCAAAAGGAGGGTAATAAAAATGCGTGCAAGTGTGATGAATTCAAGGGTAAACATGCATTGATAAGTTTTAACAGTGCACCCTTGGCAGTCCAAATAACTGCTAAAAATTATTGACCCAAAAGGCCTATTTTGCCTGGGTGTCAATAGTCAAGGCCAACATGTTTCGCGCCTCCATCGCCCATAGGTCGTAAGCGCTTCTTCAGGACCATCATAAAAAAAAGTGAAGTGCACGTGAAACAATAAGTATGAATTAAAAATAACCCTCTTATCTCAGCCAGGGCAGGGAAGAAACCTGTATACCTTCATTGTGGTTACAGCTGCTAAATGGAAGCCGCTCCTGAATGGTACCAAGAATTGCTAATAACGATCCTCCAATGGTCAGAGTAATGGACGCCCGCATATAGTCGGGAATCATGTGCCGGTGCTACCTCCTCTACACCTACCCCTGTCCAAGCGTCTGCCGAAAAAAAATACTTTTTGCACCCTGGCATAGGAACTTTGTCCTCTTGCTGATTTATATAATGGGGGAAAGCCACAGGGAAGATTAAATCGGGAAGAGGCAAAAAAAACATTTCCCTGTCACGGGTGCGGGAAGTTGGGGTATTGGAAAAATGAGTGTAAAGCCATACAAGTTAATAACGCCCCGAATCAAAACTTAAATCCACAGATGCAGAATGAGGTGTTAATGAGTCATCAGCAACAGGGTATAGATCTTCAGAGTGAATTGCCACCTGCCCCTAAATCAAATTTTGTTAGTCAAGTCAAGTACAGTGTGGACACCGGATTTCCAGATGGAAGAGGTTATAAAAAATTTGTAACATCTCAGTTTCTTTTGCAGGACCCACTGATTGATTATGATCAGGAATGACGGTGCCCGAGTGGGGAGGAAGGGGAGTGCGTACTTGGTGCATCCCTACAGGTAGATCAGTCAGGGCCTTACATAGAGGGTAAAGTAAAGGGAAATGATATTACCTTCTTGTTAGATACTGGCGCTACCAGGTCTACTGTAAGAACAACAGACATTCCTAACCTGCCCCTCTCGGGAGAGAACACACAAGTTGTAGGTGTTTCAAACAAACGGATCAGCACTCCAATCACAGAACCCATGGGGGTGCGAATTGGTAATTTCAAAGAAATGCATAAGTTCATGGTCTGCGACTCAAGTCCTGTAAACTTGCTTGGAAGAGACCTGTTATGCAAAATGAATTGCACTATATTTTGCACACCGGATGGTGTTGCAATACAAACCCCAGATGAAGCTGGAGTTTACAAGTTCATGTTAGCTAAACAGGAAACAGAAGTAAATGAATTATATTCGATGATCACACAAAATGAATTACCTGCAGAAGTCAAGCTAACTGTAAATGCAGAAATATGGGATTTTACTGGAAAGGAAATAGGATTAATGGCAAATGTAGATCCCGTAAAAGTGACTGTGAAAGAAGGTGCTGTTTACCTGAACACCTGACAATACAAAATGAGTCCAGAAGTAAGGGCAGGTGTCGCAGCAGAGATAGAGCGATTGGTCGAACAAGGTATTTTGGAAGAAATAATGAGTAGCCCTTGTAACTCACCCATAATTAGAATTAAGAAACCTAATGGGAAATATAGGGTGGTTCAAGACCTCAGGAAAATTAACAAGATTGTTTTACCATGCTGTCCATTAGTGCCAAATCCAGCTGTGATTCTTTATCAGATACCATGGAAAGCAGGATGGTTCACAGTGATCGATTTATGTCATGCATTCTTTTCTATTCCATTGCATCCAGATAGCAAGTTTTTATTCTCGTTCAAATTTGAAGAGCATGTTTATGTTTGGCATCGTGTACCTCAAGGGTACACAGAAAGCCCTTCAATCTTTAATCAGATTCTCAAAAGAAGCCTTGAATCGCTTGTATTGCCCGGAGAGTCAGTCCTGGTGCAGTATATTGACGATCTATAGGTGGCGTCAAACACACAAGAGGACTGTGTTGCTGATTCAATTGCATTATTAAATAATTTAGCAAAAGGTGGACATAAATTGTCCCCTGAAAAACTCCAGATTTGTAAAAATTCAGTTAAATACCTGGGATATCAAATAGAAAGAGGAGTTAGAAGGGTGACCTCCGAAAGAAACAGAATAATAAGACAAATGCAGTTGCAGCTAACCCAAAAAGAAATAAGAATGTTCCTCGGGTTTGTAGGATATTGTAGACAGTGGATTGTAGGGTTTGCTTTACTAGCCAAACCTCTGATACAAATGACCAAAAAGAGAGCAAAGGATCCTATAGAATGGGATGAGGAAAGTATAGGATCTCTTTGGAAATTGCGCAAATGTTTGTGTTAAGCATCTGCTTTGGGCATGCCCGACTATTCAAAAGAATTTGCATTATTCTGCTATGAGCGGGGTAATTGTACACTTCCAGTTTTAACACAGAGACACGGATTAGTGAGAAGGCCAGTGGCATACTTTTCTGTTACCTTAGATCCTGTGGCCTGCGCATTACCAGGTTGCCTGAAAGCTGTGGCTGCAACTAGCGTAAGCAGAGAGTGAGTCAATTGTGATGGGACACCCTGTCAAGGGGTTTGTTCCTCATGCAGTGGTGATTTTACTGACCAGGACCCAAACACAGTACCTAACTCCCGGGAGGTTGACAAAATATGAAAGAATAATACTTGGAGCTGAAAATGTGACAATAGTGAGGTGTATTGTTCGTAATCGAGCTACCGTACTACCTGATCCAGAAGAAGTGAGAGATCAGGTTGAGCATGAATGTATTGACGTGACTGAACTTAGCACCAAACCTCGTCCTGATATACAAGAGGAACATTTGAAAAATGCAGAACATGAGTTGTTTGTAGATGGCTCATGCATGAGACATGAGGAGGGAGGATTAAGTGCTGCTTGCGCTGTATGTACATTAACTGGAATAGTCGAAGCATCCTATTTACCAGAGGTCAGATCTGCACAAGTCGCTGAGTTGATAGCTTTAATTAAAGCATGCAAAATTGGGAAAAATTGGAAAGTAACCATATTTACTGACAGTCAATATGGTTATGGGGTTGTGCATGGTTTTGGCCAATTATGGATGCAGAGGGGTTTCCTGACTTCTTCAGGGACCCCTATTAAAAATTGAATTTTTGTGAAAAAATTACTGGAGGGAATTCAATTACCAAAAGAGGTAGCCGTGGTTAAGTGTGCTGCTCACCAATCAGGAAATGAATATGTGACAGCCGGTAACCGATATGCTGACCAGGTTGCCCAACATTGAGCAAGGCATAAGTTTTTCTTAAACCAGAAAATCGAAACTTGTGGAATCAGCTTCCAACTTATGCTACTTGCAGGAGTGGGGACCTGGGAGGAGGTGAAAGGTCTGCAGGATGCAGTAGACATGAGAGAAAAGGAAGGGTGGGTGAAAATAGGATGCCAAAGAAGGGCAGAAGATGGTGTGTGGGTTTGTTATGATGGCAGACCAGTCATGCCAGACAGCATGCTTGCGCCAATGGCTAGAATATACCATGGAGACACACATGTGGGTAGAGATGCAATGATTTGACTCTTTAGACAATATTGGTTTAATGCAAAGTTCAGGAATGTAGCATAGAGCCTTTGCCAGAGATTTTTAATATGTCAACAAATGAACCCTGGCAGGAAGACTGTGGTCTGCATGGGAAAGATTGGAAAAGCAGAAGGACCTTTTGTGACACTCCAGTTAGATTTCATTCAACTGCCTGCTTGTTGAGGGTTGAAATATGTACTTGTCATAGTTTATCTATTTTCAAAGTGGGTGGAAGCATACCCGACCCGAAGAAATGACAGCTTGACAGTGGCCAAACTTTCTTTAAGAGAACTCATTCCTAGATTTGGTTTTCCAGTAACGATTGAATCAGATAGAGGGTCACATTTTAAAAATGAAATAAATCAACTAATCTGTGAAGCGTTCAAAGTCGAACAGAAATTGCATTGCGCTTACCGTCCAGAGGCTTCTGGAGTGGTAGAACAATTGATTGGCACAATCAAGTCAGGACTCGGAAAGGTGTGTGCATCCACCCCACTGGAATGGCCTGATGCTTTGCCTCTTGTTCTGATGGGACTCAGAAGTATTCCAGACAGAAATACTGGATTGAGTCCCCATGAAATACTCATTGGAAGAGCAATGAGACAAGCATGTGTACCAGGACACACGCTGTTGAATATAACTGATGACTTGGCATTAGAGTATTGCAAAGAGTTGGCTGACAGAGTGCGTTCTATCTCTCATCAGGTTGGGGAAGACACTTTCAACAGACAGCTGAGCCACTCACATGATCTGAATCCCGGTGATTGGGTAGTTGAGAAGAATCACATTCGAGAATCGTGCCTAGCACCAATGTGGGATAAACCGCATCAAGTTATTCTCACTACCTCAACAGCTGTAAAGTGTGCAGGGTGGCCTAATTATATTCATGCAAGTCATACCAAAAGGGTACCAGCTCCTGAAGAAGAAGAGTTACAATTGAAACCAGAAATTGGTGGTGCTGAAGGATGTGCAGCTGAAGAACTTCCTATAGAAGATCCTTAAGTAGCTGCCCAAGTTCAACCGCACACTTATCAGGACGACTGGATCCCAGTGGTGGAGATACCTGAAGTACTCATAAGAACTAGAAGTCAAACACAGTCAGATAGTCAGGAGAAGAGTGAGGACCAGACAGGTATAGGAGAAGTCGCTCAGGAAAGTAGGGACACGACTGTTAGGGAGCCTGAGCAAGAACAGATAAGGAGAGAACAATATACTCAGGTACTCAGACAGAAGAAACTCATAGCACTGTTCTGGAGTCTGAGGAGGGACAGTTAGTACTTATAGAAAACATTCAGGCAGAAGAAGGTAAAGAGGTAAAAAGACCTTAACATGACCAGATAGACAGAAACACAAGTTCAGGATACAGAAGAAAAACCAGACATCACAAATCCTGAACAGGGTCAGATTAAGGTAGATTAACCCATCCAGGCAGAACATGCCAAATTAATAAATCCTGGACAAGGTCAGATAGTGAGGAAATCTGAAGACGAAGCTGATCAAGTTGAGCCAAAATCTAAAGAAAATAGGAGGAGTCTTGAAGAACCTGGCATGCAGTGAAGTTTAAGAAAAGTCGAAAAGGTGATAATTAGCCACGAATTATCAAGAGACTGAGATAACGACTTAAGACAATCAATGAAGAATCAGATCAAGTAAATGAAGTAACTAGTCAATCTGGACCTTCCAAAGTAATACCAAAGCGAAGGAGTCAAAGATTGAAGACATTGAATAACAAGCTCAAGGGTCCTGAATGGACATATGTTATTCTTGAAGACTTTGAAAATCTCGATTTAAATTAAGAAAGTGATGAAGAACTGAATCTTGAGCAAATTAAAGAAGAAGTGATACCGACCTGAAAGAGAAAAGATGCCTAAGGTGTTATCTCATACAAGGTTCTGAAGTTAAGAAGATATAATCTTCTTGACTAAGATGTCTGATAATAATGTTGCTGGAAAAGCAAAACAAAGATGTATAAAGAAGTGTTGTAGAAGCTGTATATGTAGCTTAATATTAGTCCTCATAATATGGGTCATATTAGCAATAGCTATTCCCTACCTGATAGTTACAGACAAACAAAATAGTACTAACACACACACAGAAGTTGCAAACCTTAAAGGATATAGATTAGACTTAGAAACACCAGATGAGCTAGATTTACACCACACTGTAGATAAGAATGAAACTGATTTAAATGTATTTGCAAATCTCTTAGTACATTATGTAGAAACTATGGAAGTTAGTGATTGTTACGTTTGCATGAAATTGCCAAGCTCGGTAGCTGAAGGGGTAACTTATCATCATTTACCATTGACATATGGTATTTCTTGTAGTGTACTGGCTAGTCTATTCTATAGAACTGGAAAACTGCAGTATTATTATTCAAATGCAGATGTAAGATTTTCTGAAGTTCCCATGTGAAAGAGCATGAACCCTGTCCTTAGTACTAGAGACTCACAATTCATGGGTGAATATTTCCTAACAATGAAGCCAATAGATATAGCTGATGCACATAAATACAACTTAACTTGTAAATCACATGAAGAAGAAAAGATATTTTTGAATTTAGTAGAGAGTAAGAGACAGGATTTCCAAAGAAGAGCCTCTGAACTGAAACCTCAGATACCTAAATGGGCTGAAAGGGAAGACCTTTTAGTAACTGGCAAGACTCATGTTGCTATGTCTTTGGACTTTGAAAAGAAAGGGAAAATATGTCTCCATAGACTTAAAACAGAATATAACAACCTATTTATTGGTTCCAGTGAATGCGAACATAATTTCTTAGTAATTGGGGGTTGGGGACTAAAAGGAGGAACTGATCCAGTATTTCCTGGAATTTATTATATTTGTGGAAACAAAGCCTATGTTAGGTTACCTGATCACTGGTATGGGAGTTGCTATTTCAGAATAGTATTCCCTAAAGTCTATCATGTTAAAAAGATCACTGGAAGCAATAATGACAGTAGTGGACTAACAAGATATAAAAGAGCTAGTTTTTCGGAAATAGTAGGTGATATATTTGGTGCATTGATACCTTCAGTGGGGGTTCTGCTAAATTCTCGAAAAATGTGTCAATTGTCAACAGTAGTTGATTGGTTATCTACTGACACTGCTGGAGGATTTCTACTGATCAATACACAATTAGTTGCTGTTAGATCTATGGTATAGCAAAATCGACTTGCCCTTGATATCTTACTGGCAAAAGAGGGTGGAGTCTGTAAAATGCTGAAAGCGCAACATTGTTGCACGTATATACCTAACAAAAGTGTAGAGATTGTAAGATATATTAAGAATATTACACTTTTGGAAGAAGAACTGAAACCACTGGAGGTTGACAGTGTATGGAAGAAAATAACAAATAGTTTTTCCGCCATCAGTAGTTGGTTTTCTAACATAGGCAAGGATATCTTAGGTCAAATATTATTGCCAATTATGGCCATAACTTTGCTAGTTCTGATGATAATGTGTTGTCGCAAATGCAGTGGGAAAAGGAAAATGTACAATTGAAGGCAAATATCTACAACAGAATGAAAGGATCAAAATTTAAGAAAGATAAGGGAAAGAATAAAAGATTTGAAGACATTGAAATGGTAGAATGCTGCAGTTGGCATCTGGTTTAATAGAATTTATTGATGGCATAAAATGCCATCAGAGAGGGGATTGATGGAGCAAGGTTTCGCATAAAAAGAAACTTGCTCGTATGCAATCCTCTTGAATAACCTGTAATAGTATAACCAATCTGTCCGTGAGTTCTAACAGTGCACCACATTCAACATTATTGTATCTAGGGGACGCTTTCCTATGTGCTTCACTAATAAGTAATCCGAGTGTTCTAAAATGGCCGCTAAAATGCAGGAAGTCTTCTGCGCATGCGTCTACTACATCTACGTAGTATGACGTTTTCTGTCGCTTGAGGGAAAACTTTGCAGCTGCGCAATAGCTTCTAAAATGGCTGCTTTAAAGTAATGCACTAACGCACACGCTGAGCTGAAACTAACCTATGCAAGTTTTACTAAGCTATTAATGCAAAGGATTTATTAAGTAAATGGGGTTAGAGTAGAAGTAAGTGGTATACAGTGAATTCATTTAAGTTTGTATTCTAACGTGTTCTTCTTTGACTTTATTAATAGTTCCCATTTGGGCCCTGGAGGGTGACCGCGTCTCTGTTTCCATATGACTTCTACACAAGCGTAAAACATCTGCTTGCTCTGAACAAGTGAACTGAATTCACTGGCTGCAAAACTCAAGCCCAGCAAGGACATGAGAAACCAACCTTTGACCCTACAAGAAGAAGGAGAAGAAACATTGTAAATTGGACTTACCAATCCACATATGAAATATTTGTGGGAATAAAGCTTGTGGGTATTAACATTAAGGGGCGTGGAATTAAACAATAGACTAAAGAAAAGTATTGCACTTGGTATGGTGTGATGTTCTCACCCCACTGCTTGGCCCAATCAAAATTGTGGATGAACATGTAATTGAAACATTTGGGCCTGGATCATACATTTGAATTGGTATAACAGAGGAATGTTCTAGATAGTTAGACACACTTGACACTTGATGCTGAGATGCTGATGCTATTCTGAGATGCTGCCTGATTTTGCTGCAATCTGACTGAAGAATCCAACACTAGGGAAAATTTGCGGAACAACCGAGGAGGCACATCTAGGAAGGGGTCCGGATGAGCCCGAGCCAGAGAGAGTAGCACCAGAGAGGGGTGTGAAGCTGGTGTCACACTAGAAGAGATTACCTTTCCCTGTCCCGGACCTGTCCTGAATCCTTGACTCTCTGATGTTGGGGATCCTCACACCAATTTAGGTAAATATATCTGACGGGTAAATATTCCGTACTTGCTCCCTGTTCTTTCTCTCCTCAGGTGCTGTCATTGCAAGAATTTATTAATGCAAACTGATTATAAGCTAACTGTACTATTTTCCTGATGGCGATTTCTGATATATTCATGAGTATTTTGATTTGACTAACAAAATCATTAATTCAGATAAACTTTTAAAACTCCTTCTGAGTCCGTGGATCTTTAAAATAAAGATAAATGCATTATTGTCTTTCCTCCCTAGTCTAATCTACTACTAGATCTTATTGAACATTCATTTACTCAGGAGACAGGAATGATAAGAATACTGGTGTAAAGGTTTCCTAGGGTAAATAAAATTGATGACCAGTGGATATTTGCCAGCTCTTTATGTGTATGAATGTATATGGGCCCAAATGAGTGTTGTGTGTATGAATGTGTAGAGCTGGTAAACTCCGCTGCATCACCTACATCCTAATACTAGTGCAATTACCTATACATTTACGTTTCAATTTATAGCCTAGTACGTCTACTTATTGTCAAATATCTTTACCCCTTTCGTATCGTAGTATTGAGCCCTGTCTGTGCCCAAGTACAACCATCCCAGTACATCCAGCCCTATCTCTACACATATGCAGCTACCAATGCTGAATGCCTCAGGCTCTCACCCCCCTTCAAAAACCTATAAGTGTTGTCACTCCTATTATTATAGTAATTCTGCCCTACTTTTTACCTTTAAACCTAGTAATTCACCTTCTGCCTAGATTTTAGCGCATATAGATCTAAATACACAAACAATCTCTACCTTTGGCATATCTTAGTGACATTGCCCTGCATATACTGTATTGTTGTGAGAAGCTCCAATTTTTGAGTGGGTGGTGGGGTCACACCCTGGTAGATTTATTGAGACTCCAGTGGAAACTGTAACTGATAGTTTTTTTTTTCACTAACTCTGAATTCTACTTACAGGAGCAAAAAGGTGCTTGGAATCCGACAAACATGTGAGAATGCATTTCTCTTAAAGGTGAAAGATAAAATAAGCCACATTCTGAACCCCCAGAATCAATGCACACACACACACAAACTTTAGTATTTTCTAAAATCTTGACTTTATCATATCCTATTATTCTGCAAATAATGTCAGTAAAACATAAAATCATAATATTAAATATTATAACAATTGCAGAGTAAGAGTATGACGGTGAAGAAAAAGATGTGCCGCAATTATTGGTCTTTAGAGATATCTACACAATTAGTCTGAAATTACCTGTCTCCCTGGCAGAATACTATTAGCATTGTTTAATGTATTGCAGTGGCATGTAATAACCCCTCCTTCTACCTGTCGACCAAATGGCTTTCAATTCTACATTCTAACTAACAGAATTTCTCCCAGTACGCAGTGTGTCGCTTTACCACATCCCAACAATACACCTTTTTAGCCTTAACAAGTCTATGTAGCGGGCGGGGGTGTACTTGTTCTGGAAGCATTAGGCAGCTCTGAAATATTAGCCCTCTGCTACTTTTAAGCTTCCTTAGCTTGGGACTGTGTAAAGTCAGAATGCAGAAGCTTTCAGTTGAAGCAATGGGAAACAAAAAAACTTGTGGCAATCTTGCACCCAGAAAACTTCTGTTTGCTTGCAAAGTTAAGCAAGGAAAACACAACTTAAATTCTAAGGCCTGATTATCAGGGCTTGCACACTTCAGCTGAGTTAACTGTATGATGTTCAACCACATCTTCGATGCATAAACACAGACTATGCTAACATAACATCAAGGCCTTTAATGCATGCTTACATTATGAAACACATTCAACAACCTGTGTTAGTCATGCTCAGGGTCAGCCCTTGCTTTTTCTCTGATTTGAGGTGAAGCCCACGTGAGACATAGATGTCAAATTGAGACAACAGTCTTTATGTGTGCCAGCCTCTAGATAAATAAACAATTTGTCACTCAGTAGTGAAAGTGAGCTGTGCTAAATAGGTGACTTGCAGTGCACCTGCAGTTATAGAATTGTAAAATGTTTACTGTCTGCACATTCTAAAGCAGCACTGCCATTAGTTTTTTGTTTTAGTGCAAGAGAGCATTATTCAAATATATAAAAAATAAAAGGTACATCTTACAACAACGATTTGAGGTAAACAATGAAAAACAGTGCAAAATATATTTATATATATCCAAAATAAGAATAGCACATGATACAAGTGCATTATTAAGCAAAAAGTCAGGAAAAACAATAAAAGAAAAAGTACCTTAATGAAACATCATTTTATGTTTTATATGTAGAGAAGAAAGGGGGAGAAGAGAAAAAAGAAAATAAAGAAGCGAAATCAGCAACTGTAACAAAGATAATGAATATTGAAATCCAATAACTTGCACAATAAGGTGCCGATTCCGATCCTGTAAAACCCGGGTACGAACCGTCGTACGGAGCGTTTTCTCCGTCCGACTCGTACCCGGGAAAACCACCTTACAAACCCGCAAGTACGATTCGTACAGAAATACCATTTCCGTACGAATCGTACAAAACACCGACCGGCTAAAATATACCCACAATTCCAATCCGGGACACCGCGTACGTGATGTCCGGACGGAGTCAGGCAGCGTTTTACGAACCAGCAAGTACGATTTGTGCCTACGTCACTCCGCACGTAGCATTTTTTACAGGAGTCCAAAACTGCCTGGAAATTGAGGAGGACGCGAGGAAGGAGCACCTGTACGCGACGAACAGCCATGGACCCCATCCTACGTGTCATCCCGGCCCTCATAGCCTACGACCTGGTGCACAGGAACCGACGCAGATGCCGCAGAAGGTCAGAACAACACCCAGGGTCAAAGGTGGGGGGCATGGGCAGGAAACATAACCCCCACCCAAGGCAAAATGTATACATGCCCTGTAAATACCGTACCTCCAGGGACTGGTCACTCCGGGGGGGGCGTGTCCACCAAGGCCTGCGTCCCGCCACAACGGAAGTGGACGTGGACGAGTCCCGTCACCACAACAATTGTGGTACGCACCGTACCCACGCCTTAAGAACGTGAGTACGGGTCGTACCACGCCTACCCCTACGTCACCCCAACCTTGGGGGTATGGCCCGTACCCAGGTCTTAAGAGCATGGGTACGGGTCGTACCACGCCAACCCCTACGGCACCCCAACATTGGTGGTACGGCCCGTACCCACGCTCTTCAGGCCTGGGTACGGGCCGTACCACCATTCTTGGGGTGACGCAGGGGTATGCGTGGTGCGACCGTACCCACGCTCTGAAGGCCTGGGTACGGGCCGTACCCCTACGTCACCCCAACAATGGTGGCACGGCCCGTACCCAGGCCTGAAGAGCGTGGGTACGGGTCGCACCACGTGTACCCCTACGTCACCCCAAGAATGGTGGTACGGCCCGTACCCAGGCCTGAAGAGCGTGGGTACCACCATTGTTGGGGTGACGTAGGGGTAGGCGTGGTATGGCCAGTACCCACGCTCTTAAGGCCTGGGTACGGGCCGTACCCCTACGTCACCCCAACATTGGTGGTACAGCCCGTACCCAGGCCTGAAGAGCGTGGGTACGGGCCGTACCACCATTGTTGGGGTGGAGTAGGGGTAGGCGTGGTACGACCCGTACCCACGCTCTTAAGGCCTGGGTACGGGCCGTACCCCTACGTCACCCCAACAATGGTGGTATGGGCCGTACCCACGTTCTGTAGGCCTGGGTACGGGCCGTACCCCTACGGCACCCCAACATTTGGGGTACGGCCCGTACCCAGGCCTGAAGAGCGTGTGGGCAGGTGGGTGGGTGTCGTGCTACGATCCACATCAGTGGACAGAGACATAGGGGTGGGTGCCTATCACTCCCAGCAGTGCCCAGACATAAGAGGGGTGGGTGCAGAGGACCCCCAGCAGTGCCCAGACATATGAGGGGTGGGTGCAGAGGACTCCCAGCAGTGCCCAGACATATGAGGGGTGGGTGCCTATCACTCCCAGCAGTGCCCAGACATATGAGGGGTGGGTGCCTATCACTCCCAGCAGTGCCCAGACATATGAGGGGTGGGTGCAGAGGACCCCCAGCAGTGCCCAGACATGTGAGGGGTGTGTGCCTATCACTCCCAGCAGTGCCCAGACATATGAGGGGTGGGTGCCTATCACTCCCAGCAGTGCCCAGACATATGAGGGGTCGGTGCAGAGGACCCCCAGCAGTGCCCAGACATATGAGGGGTGGGTGCAGAGGACCCCCAGCAGTGCCCATACATATGAGGGGTGGGTGCAGAGGCATCCCAGCAGTGGACAGAGACATGGGGGTGTGTATATCATCCTCCCATTTGCAAAACTCCATGGGTGCATGAAGGCATCCAGAATGTGCGACTATGTTGATAGTGCCATGACAACACATCACTGACAGCAGTGTCCCACTCCCATGAGGATGGATGTCCTTCCCCCACTGCATGACACACCACATGTGGGTGTGATGACAAATTACACATGCATACCCACCCCTGGCAGTGGCAGCACAATACACACACTGAGATCATGCAACAAGACTGTTAAACCCCACTCAACTAAGAGAGCCTAAGGGAACACACACGGTCACCCACATTCCAGGACTGATAGGAATGTACAGGTGCTGGGGCTGCCAAAAAGTTGTTGCCTCCCATGGAGGGAAAAGGGTGGAGTACCCACAGATACAATGCCCACAATTGTCAGTCAGGTGCCCAAATACCCTGCAGAACAAGTAACACATGTGTGCTAGGCTGGGAGTACACACATGCATAGTTCGGAAAAGGGACCATGTCCACATTAAGCCATGGCAACATACTCCATACACAAGTACAGTGACTACCAAGGATGGCACAGACAATGCAGGCGGAGACATTGCTGAGCAGGCATGGGCAAAGTTGAAGGGATCCCTCACACAGCAAGGAAATGTAGACACAGGTCAGCATAACAATTGGGAAACACCCTGCATGGAAGAAGTCAGGTGCCACAGAGGAAGGAACACTCCTTGTGACGATGTCACCATACAGTAAGAGCTAACATGACCAAAGATTATTTGCAGAGACCTTGTGATGGCACGCAGATACCAGGGTCCTCTCCATGAGCAGCACACTACAACATTTCCCAGACACCTAACACATTATCACCACCCCAACTCAAGGAGCAGCAGCACCAACAGCAATACCAGAAAAGCATTTGTGTGCAAATGAAAAACAAAATGCTTTATTCAGCATAAAAAAAGATTGGATTTGAAATGTACACTATATACAAGGCACATAGGCCAGTCCATATGCGAATTCCGGGAGGGGGGACACTCTGGGACGCATCTCCCCTAGCTTGCCTGCACAGTTCAGAGTCCCTTTCCATCCACAGGGGGGGGGGCATCATGTGGGGGCGAAGGACCAGGCACCGCAGGGACAGGAGGGGCAAGGGTAGGTGTTGTGGGTGCAGGGACGGACGACTCCACCACAGGGGGTGGGGCAGCACCAAAGGTGGTGGTTAGGATGGCGCTGCATGTGGTTGCAAGGTCTCCCAGTGTCTCCCCTGCACCCGAAGGAACCACAGGCCCCAAGGAGGGGGGTGTCGGAGGGATGGGTTGCAGCGCTACTGGGGGAGGGTGTGGACAGGGGGGGGGACTCAACTCCCCTGCCTGGGGACTTCCTCGACTGCTTGCGGGGTGGTGTAACACTGGGGCTGAGGGACAGACTGGCCATGAAGGACTCTTTGTCCGACTGTTGGGCAGGGGAGCTAAGGGGAGTGGTTTTGGAGGAAGTGGGTTGTGAGCACTGCGGACTCCCACTGTGGCTGCGTGGCTGCCGTTTGCCCCCCAACCCAGTGGGTGTGCCTACTTCCCCCTGTGTGTGCGTGACTGGAGGTGTGCGCTTGGCCTTCCCTGTTGGTGTGCTGCCTGTGTCTGGTGGGGTGCGTGCATGGGGATGTCTGGGTGTGCTTGGGACAGGCATGGGAGTGGGAAGTGTGGATGGGGCAGGGGTAGGGGGACGGAGCGCTGCAGGAGACCCACTGCTGCCGTCAGTGACGAGTCCATGGACCTCAGCAACATCCGTTGGTCAGACATCGCTGCTGACATGCCCTCCATGTACGACACCATCTGTGTCAGCAGTTTGGTGTGGCCATGGAGGACATTAAGCAGCGATGTCTGACCAACCAGCAACTGCCGCAGGACGTCCACAGACTCGGCATTGACGGCAGCAGGGGAGACAGGGGCAGGGGGTGCGGTGCCTGGCACGAAGGAGACATGTGGTCGCCTAGCACAGACAGAAGGGACCCGAGCAAGTGGGAGGGCGGTGACGGGAATGGAGGGGGTGGCGAGAGATGTACTGCTGCTTTCAGCTGTGGGAGCAGCCTCCGCCCCCTTTGGGAGCTCAGCCTCGGACCCGTCAGCGTCATAGTCGGTGTTGGGACTGGACAGGTCCTCCGCCTGACTCCCCTCGCCCTCCGTGCCACTTGCTGCGCCAGACTCCCCAGCACTGGTGGCACCGGTGCTGGATCCCTCCTCCACGTCCGTGCCGGTGTCTCACTCGGTGTCCCCGAACGATGCTGTGGGCAAGGTGAAGAGACAGGAAATAATCAGACACCTGTATAGATATGACACATGAGTCCAAACTACATAGGTCACAGTGCATAGCATGAAAAGCATCATGAGTAACATCTACAATACTACGCACATATGTAGGCCCTGCACTACACAGTTGGTTGACCCACCATGCCACTTTGAAACAATGGAGAGCATGACACAACAGCAAAGAACTTGATATCGAATTATACAGAGAATCTAGTGTCTGTGGACAGTCGAGCACAGCATCTGGACCACACACCGTTGCCAAAAATGGATGAGCAGGAACCATGTCTTTTAACTTTTGACACATGCTGCAAAGCACAAACATTAAACCCTGCACAACATGACTGGGTCAATACTTGTTGAGTGTCTGTTCCGACTATCACCACCCACAGGCAAGACCTGGCAAGGAGACATAAGCTTTGGACATGTAGGCCTTGCCCGCACAAACCCCCCCACCTGAGACAATGTGATTGAGACAGAGGAAGGACTTACACCTCTTAATCAGGGATCACAAAAATCGGCTCCATTAAATCCTAATTGCACTCTAACTACCCCTCGTGGGGCTGACCACACATATTATTGACAAACAACCATCATCAGATAGTTGTATACAGACACACTGGCACTGGCCAGTGTGAGGATGCACAAGCCACATTGGGTCACCCTGTACAGTGTACACATGTAGCACACTTTACGTAAATACAAATGAGGCCAGGGTACAATGCCACAGAGGCCAACCTATGCTGAAGACACTGAGAATGTCCACAGTGTTGGATGACACACATGATTCCTAGGAAAAGGTGTCTCAGGGGACTGTAGTGGCCACACTGCTCCATGGTCCTGGATAGATCTGACTGCAACAGGAGCAACCGTCCCCGCACTATGCATATCTCCCCCTCATGTACATCATGTCTGAGGCAAAAACATCGGTCATGCATGCTGCAAGGCAGTTCATTTTAAGCCTCATACTCCTATGTTGAGACTCTGCATCAGTGCCAACAATCATGGACCCCCAAATGACTGAACTGGACAGGGCACAGGCAAGGTCCCAACACATGTCACAGACCACCCCACACATGATGCTGCAAGCATTGGGCACTTGGATTAACTGCCAGCCTAGATTACCTTGTGCAAGAGTGACTACACACAGACCAGGGAACACATGTCAAGGAGGGGAAGGGAGGAAGAACAGGACCGGTTGACTTTGGGGAACAGGATATGCACTGCACATATAAACCCTGGCAGTGTATCCAGGCGACTGAGCACTTCCAAAAGCTGGTGACACACAACAAACACACATGCACCTACCCCCTTCCTGCTGCTTTTTCTCCTGTAACCGCCTATCCATGTCAGGGAAGACCACCGCCAGGACACGCTTCATTTGGTGGGTCAGGCGCCGGCGCCCACCGTGGTTGCGTGGAGGTGAGTCCTCCAGCAGGACCCGGGCGATCCTCCTGGTCCAGCAGCGGATATCCTGCCAGCGTTTCCTCACCTGGGCCAGGCGCCGACTGCGACCCTCCACCGACCTCACGGCCCTGACAGCCCGCTTCCAAATCTCCCCCTTGGCGTAGGCGGCTACCTGTGAGGATGACAAAGTGAGACAACATCAATACACCTGCTCCATGTCACAGAGACACACATTAGAACTATTGGGCTTGTTTGAACAGGGCATAGTATGCAGCCAACTCATTGCACCTTTGTCATACTGACATTATCCTCTGGGGAAGGCCAAATGCACTACGTGGCATTTAAAGTACACAGGTGGCATGAGGGGTGCAACAGAATCAATGATCATGGCTCACACTGTGCATCACAAGCAACACCAGGATTATGGACAGCACCTCAAAGCAGTCACATGCCCCAGGCCACTGATGCAACCTCAGCGGAGTACACAGACACACACAGGCACAGGACAATCACCTGCCATTGGCAACTGTGGGTACAAACATCACTCTGCACATGCGCCACTTGACTGGGGAGAGTCACAGGTGTGGGGCTATCTCAGCACGTCAGACACACATTACGGCTCCCTGCTCACATCAGATGGGTAGGGAATATGCATCCTCCATGCAGCTGGGGTGCAACACTCCACATAGACACTCACCCACATGACAGGGGACTTACACACACCAATGTCCAGGGGCCGTACACATAATTTGGACACTATCACCACAGGTACACTCAACTCACACACATCTGTGGGTACAGTCACCTGTCACACTGGGGGGACCACAGAATCACATCAGGACTACAAAAACAACATTCCCAAGAGGATTAGCCAGGCTGAATGTGGCATGCACCATGCTGTGATTGTCACAGTAAGCACAATGCAAGTGAGGAGTGCAGATATGAACCACATCAGGCTCTGCATGGGAGACATAAGGCATTCCCCCCCCTGGGACCCACCATGAACAACATTGCATGTCTGTCACACCTGGACACAATGCCAGAAGTGACATACACAAAAAAGGGGCACAGTCACAGCTAGTGGAGTCAGCACTCACCTGCTCCCCTGGTCTCCCATACAGGCAGGGGTACTGTGGGAGGATGACGTCCAGCAACGCCTCTTTCTCCTCTTGGGTGAAAGTCTGGGCCCTCTCCACAGACCTGGACATGGTGCCAGAGGAATCACAAGTAGCAGAAGTGGTGTGGAATGAAAGGTTGTGCAGGCAAGTGCTCTCTCATGGGTCCTGGCTGCCTTATATCTCCCTTGCTGGGCTGTTTCATTTACAGGAGTACAGAGTGATTGGTCAATCTCATTTGCATCCTACGTTTCCTCCAATCCCTTTAAACCTACCCCAGTGACGGCCTTTGCATGGTTCAAAATTTGAGCATGATGTCAAGTCAACAACCACTTTGCAACATAGTATATTGTCTGCAACCGACTTTTGCTGGCCACCTGATGAAAAATTTTGAACTGGAAACTCGGTCTCCATGACAACCAGCATGCATTCAGGCCCTTGTACTTGTCCCTCATGTGTCCCCTATGTAATTTCACTATCCACACACAGGTACGGTGCGTTCCACACGTACCCCTAGGACACCACTACTCCAGTGATACGGTCCATACACGTGTGTGTAGGGCCCGTATCACTTTGGTAGTGTTGCCGTAGGCGTACGCCATTGTGATACGGGCCGTACATACGTGGGTACGGCCCGTATCTCTATGGCGTATGCCTACGCCAACACTACCCTAGTGCTAAGGGCCGTACCCGCGTGTCTAGGGCCCGTAGCACTATGGTAGTGTTGCCTTAGGCATACGCCATAGTGCTACGGGACGCACATACGCGGGTACGGCCCGTATCTCTATGGCATACGCCTACGCCAACACTACCCTAGTGCTATGGGCCGTACCCCCGTGTGTAGGGCCCGTAGCACTATGGTAGTGTTGCCCTAGGCGTACGCCATAGAGATACGGGCCGTACATACGCGGGTACGAGCCGTATCTCTATGGTGTACGCCTATGCCAACACTACCATGGGGATAGGACCAGTGTGTACACGTACGTGTGTACGGTCCTTGCACACATGCGTACTCCTACCCAAACCCCATATTGTGATACGACTGTACACACGCCCTCAGAGCGTGTGTACGGTGTGCTCCACAGCTTACACTGGTGATAGGAGGCGCACAGGAAAGGAATGGAGGTGTATGACTCGCACAAGGATGGACATCAAGTCATTGTCAGTGCAGTGCATCATGTGTAGGGCCTAGGTGTGTCAGGCAGTGAGCTGGCACATGTCTCCTCATGTTTTAACCCAATAGTTGTGTGATGACCTGTGTACACATGTCATGTGTGATGGGGCACCATGTGGCGCACTTCCCCTTCACACCTTTTACATGTGTGCATGTATTTCAAACTTGTTAAGCACTACATCACTGGCATGGCACAGTCCCCAACACCCGCAACTGTCCCCTGATGCCAGGTACACGGATGATGGCACCTGACATCTCACTACCAGCGTGCCACGATGTGACTATGTCATGTGTTCCCATGATCTTGCTGTTGGTGTTCCATCAACGGCATCTGCTGTAGCTGCATCCAACATGTGTCTGTGTGTAGATGCCCATGTCACACTATTACGCACACCAGGACACATGTGGAATAACACGTGACGTGTGTCTGTATGCATCTAACAGGGACTTGCGAGCTTAGGACATATCTGCGTAGTCTCAAAGTCTGTGTGATCATATTTGACATGTACCCCTTCATGGCAAGGTGTGTGGTCTGTCCTTTTTCCATGACATATGACCTGTGCGTCTAGCTTGCCGGCAGCTGTCTGTATGAGATGACATCCTTCAAATGCACATATGTGGATGTTTGTCACTCCTGTAATGTGTCTGGCTTTTCACTTACACTGGCCCACAGCTACTTTCATGGCATGTCATGTAGACCTTGACAATCCATGTTTGTAGCTGGCTCTTGGTAGGAGTATCACCTGGCTGGCATATGTGTGCAGGATGTATTGCACAGACCAGACTCTGTATGTGGCATATGTGTATTAGCTGTTGAACATGTGCTCAGTTCATTGACATTGGTGTAGTAATATACTCAATCTTCATTATTCCTTCCAATTTTCTGCAGGGCACCGCCTCTCCCCCGACCAATGCCAGACTTGGCTGACATGAGGGAACGTGACTGCATACGCTGCTGCAGATTCCCCCAACGGTTAATTGTGGACCTGACAAACAGGCTGGCACCACACCTCCAACCGCGACACAGTTATCCGACTGCGCTGACCCCCAAGATGAAGGTGACGTCAGCCCTACATTTCTTTGCCACCGGTACATTTCAATTGTCCATAGCTGACGTGGGTGGCATGTCTCAGACCATGTTCAGCCGTGTCCTGCATGATGTTTTAGAAGCCATGTTGGAGCATCTGGATGAATTCATCCATTTTCCAACTCGTGAGCAGTTGACAGGTATCAAGGGTGAGTTCTATGCCCTGGGAGGGATGCCCCATGTAATTGGGTCAATTGATGGGACACATGTGGCTTTGGTACCACCACAGGCACAGGAGGTAGCCTTCCGTAACCGTAAACATTACCACTCCATTAATGCCCTTGTGGTGAGTCTTGCTAACATGGTGATTTCCCATGTCTGTGCACGTTTTCCAGGCTCAGCACACGATGCCTACATCATGAGGCGTAGCAGGGTGCCAAAAATGATGCTGCAGCTGCACAACGAACGAGCATGTCTTGTTGGTGAGTAGACACTGTTTGTCCAGTATTCAGCGGTATCTTAGTATGTGATGGCATCTCCTGACCCACTTCTTTACATGATGTTTCCATGTAGGGGACTCTGGCTATCCCAACATGCCATGGCTGGTGACGTCTCTCCGCAACCCGAGAACAGCTGCAGATCACCGTTACAACAACGCCCATGGGCAGACCAGGCGAGTGATTGAGAGGACGTTTGGCCTCCTGAAGAGCCGATACCGGTGCCTCCACAAGACCGGCGGGTCCCTCCCATATGCACCGGTAAAGGTCTGCAAAATCTTCCTCGCGTGCTGCATGCTGCACAACATGGCAGTGGAGAAAGCTGTGCCACTCATCCTGGATCCCAAAGAACAGGAACATCCACCCGTGGAGGATGACGGCCTTGGCCACGAGTGAGGAGGAGGAGGAGGACATCCGGAGTCAGCTCATACGCAACTTCTTCTCATAATGGTGAGTCCCTGCGTCTGAGTGTGCACGCTTTGAGCCTTGTGTGGCATGTGTTGCAATGTGTGTGTCCAGCTGACTGTATGCTAACTGACTTTGAGGTGTGTGCTGATGTGTCACTCGAGTGCTGATGTCATTCCACACATTTTAGCTGACACACTCAATTGACAACTGGCATGGTGTCAACCTTATTCATGTAGAGTACATGACCATGCATGCGGATGACTATGTTTTTCCTGACTTCTTGTGTGTCTCTCATCCCCAGGTAGTTGCGCATGCTGTCTGCTCGTGGCATCGTTGTGCTCCTGCTATTCCTCATGAGTAATGCAACATGTGCTGAATCAGCGTTACATGCACGGACATGGTGAAAATTCTCCTTTGGGTAAGGATTGCAGCAAGGCTTTTTGGGTGTGGTAGTTGTTTGTAATGTGTGGGCACTGCTCCTGTGCAGGTTATGTTACTATGCATACATGTCGACTCACCATGGGGCACATGACATGTGGCATGACTCACATGAATTGATAGACACACTTCGTGACAGTCATCTGTTATGGGATTGTGGTTTGTGATGAAGGCATCAATGTGTGTACAACTTCCCTCGGAAACATACGGGAGGCTACGGGTGGACATATTGCGGGACATCCCCATATGATGCTCAAAGGGGAATTGCAGCCTCTCCGTGTGCAGCAGGGGATGTTTGGCTCAACCCCTTCACTTGTGTGCCAGTACAATGGATTTACAGCATCTGTGGTGCAAAGGGGGTGTCTGGTGTAGGTCCCACATGTTAATCCAATAGACCTGTGAGTCTGTTAATGTTGATGTTTTTGCATAGGTGTGAGCCTGAGTAATAAAGGTGTTCCTCAGCCTCCAGGGTACCTCATCTCTGTCAATGCAGGTCTCTTGCCACTGTGCATGCGGCATCTCTGGCATGGTTGTCAAGGATTGTGCATGTGAGTCTATGTGTACATTAGCAACCTGCATGGTGTTCTTCATGTATTTGATTCTCTATTTTGCATGATGTCCATGGTTGTGTATGTGTTTTGGCATGTTAGTCCCCCCCACGGGCCGTCAACACCTTCTGGGGTGTGTTTCCTGTGCGCACCTCGGCCTTCAGTTTCATGATCCGGTGTCAGTCATCTTTGGTGATTGTGCATCCTTTGTCTCTGGGTGTGCCATTGCAAACCGGTAACTCCTTCCTTGACATACACCTGTTGCAGTAGTCCTTTCTGACATCCTAGTCTTTGTGTGGATATTGTGGCATAATTCCCAGGACATGCCACCTGCTGTTGCAGCCACTGCAGCAAGGGCACATGTAGTTTCCAGATTTGGCAACACACACACATCAAAGGTGCTCCTCCCTTCCTCCCTCAACACATTCATTTGGCTGTCTTTGGCTTGTCTGTGCCACAGTTGCGGCCACGCGGTACCAAAGGCTGGACCGTCTGCACATGCAACGTGCACATTGCACGACCCGCAGGTCCTTGCATGACCCACATCACACTACAGTGTGATGTTGCAGCCACCCTCCAAGCAAGGTCCATCCACACATCTCCCGCCTGCTCTCAGGCATGCACTGAGCGCACACACAACACCTTTGCATGATGAGTGTGCAGCTCCGACTGCCTACACAGCGCTGCCACACCTTCCAGGACCTGTCACACCCACCAGGTCATGTCCCTCCTACTCCCCACTGAATCTGTACCCCTGCAAGGCCATGGGAGTGGGACTCAAGTCTTCTGCATGTAGTATGCTTTCGTAGTGAGGCACATGGCACAGGTATCATCTTTGAGCGTGTCAATCTACAATGTGTCCAAGACCCCCCTATCCACAATCACATGGGCACACAACCTCATCATCAACTCGTATGCCATTGACAGCCAGGCGCTCCTCACCAAGGACGCAGACATTTCCAGTTCCAATATTCAAGATTGCATGGGATCCATTGATGAATGGCAGAACAGCAGCCACCTGAGGCTGGACGTGTACAGGACTGAGGTCAACATCTGAGGATTGTCCCCTTACAGCTGGCTCAACTGCTTGTGTCCCACCCACAGAAGCCACGCCCAGGCACCCAGTGTCCACGCACACAAGATGTTGTGCATCATGGATTGCTTGCTCTAATTTGCCATGGTAATCACCAGCATCTGTACCTCACACTGCAACACCCTCAACATTATGCACATGATCCCCAGATAGATCCACTCCAAGGTAAGACGGACCATCCCCCAGGTCCACAACAACATCCGTGTCAAATACTGCCCTGCCCTCTACGGAGCAGCCACATCCAAAATCCAGGGACACTTGTCCACATCCAGGCTGCATCTGCACACCGCAGCGTCAACATCCCGTGCCCCAGCCACATCACCGTCCAGCAGAGATAGCTGCAATGGAGCACTGTGCGCTGCAGGATGACCTTCAGACTCCTCACCCACACTCAGGAGGCAGGCCACAACCCTGACCCAAAACCAACCTTGTACCACTGTCATCCGAGACCCCGTAGTGCCATCTCCGAGCATCCAACCTTGACCTGGCCACCATTCTTCTGATCCACCGTACTCCTGCATGCAGGACATAGTTCTCCCACCTGGGAAAACACACCTGGGACTCCCTCCCCGGGAACGTCCAAATGAGGCATGACCTCTACGCCTTAATGTTACTCTTCCAAATAGTTGTGTCCTCACAGTTTCCCTAGCACCCTTCAGCAGCTTGAGGCCATCACAGGTGAGTATTGTGCTCCATGTCTGCATTGAATGATACATTGTGACCCATGTGTGTCCTGTACCAGACTCCGATCCCAGGGTATGGATGTGTGGAGTTAGTTCAACACTCAGGCATAGTTTGACATTTACACACACATATGTTGGTGAATAATGCCAAATGACAGCAACATCTCATGACAAAATAAAGTATTTATTTTTGGTGGGTAAGTCTTTTGGTGGATGAAGTAAGGTGCTCTTCCGGGTGCATTGAATACAAAGTTCACAGGGGGAGATGGCATCCTTGTCAGTTGGAGTCATCAGAGTCCAGACCACAGTGTTGGTCATCATTGGTCAGACTGTGACCAGCAAGTCCATGTGGCAGAGAATGTCATTGGGTTAGGTGGTGCTGTTGCGCCAGAGGGCCAGGTGCCAGGCCAGGTGACCTGGGAGATGTGGATGGTCCTCTGACTCTCACGGTCTTTTTCGTGGACGACCCACCTTCCTCCGGGGGCCCTCAGATGCAGGCCTTGACGATGCTTGTTGTTGAAGCCGGCCTCGTGGCGTGGTCCTGTTCCCCCTCGCTCAGCTGCACGAGGTCCCATGCACCTCGGGCTCCTCCATCTTGGATTACACGTCACTCCACGTGACCACCTCCGTGACCCTGCTCTACCCGGCCTCGGTCCCAGCGAAGCCCGACATCGAGGCGCCCACCCCTGGCCCGGGGGATACCACGTGAGCCGTTCCCACTCCCGGAGGAGGGCAGTATCGATGGGACCCCCAACCGTCCTTCCACACCTAGGTGCGACCGCCCCACAGCTCTCTCGGGCCTGGCGCCTCTCCTGCTGGGCATCTGGCCGCGCCCTACCCGGCCTCTCCGCCCTCCTGGGCGCAAGGGTCCGGACATCAAAGGGCTCAAGACCTATATCTGGGGCGACCCGACAACAAGATGACAGTTGTATCCTGGAGTCAAGAGCCCTGCTGATCGGATCGCGGCTGACCCTACGGAGAAAGACTCTTCCTGAAACTACCTGCTGAGCCCTGCTGACGACGTCGCGGCTCCATCGTGCTTACAAGACTTTCACGAACCTTTGGGGCCCTGCTGACGCCGTCGCGGCCCAACCTTGTTGCAACAGGCCATCAGAGCCCAGCTGACCTCGTCGCGGCTCGACCGAAGCAGACCTACCACCGGAGCCCTGCTGACTGTGTCGCGGCTCGACCCAAGCAGACCTACCACCCGAGCCCTGCTGATGCCGTCGCGGCTCTCCACGTCCGAGCCGCCCGATACCCGGAGGCCATCCCACTCCGCACTGTGACAGCTCCAGTGGTGGGCCGAGCCCTGATGGGCATCTTCTCCAGGGTGGTGAGCGACAGGGGTACGAACTTTATTTCAAAGTACATGAAATCCCTCTGGCAACAATGTGGGGTCACCTACAGATTCACTACCCCTTACCACCCCCAGGGGAACGGACTGGTCGAGCGGTTCAACAGGACCCTAAAAGGGATGATCCAGGGTCTGGAAGAGCCCCTGCGGAGGAGGTGGGATGTCCTGCTGCCCTGCCTCCTGTTCGCCTATCGAGAGGTACCGCAGAAATCCCTGGGCTTTAGCCCCTTCGAACTATTGTATGGGCACCCCGTCCGAGGGCCCCTCAGCCTGGTCAAGGAGGGCTGGGAGGCGAGCGTCCCAGATGCCCCCCCCCGACGTCTACCGGTACCTCCTGACCCTGCGGAACCAGACTCGGAAGTTCCGGGCCCTGGCAGAAGCCAACCTCGAAGCCAGCCAAGAAGACATGAAGCGCTGGTATGACGCAAACGCCTCGACCATCGAGTTCGAGCCAGGCCAGCAAGTCTGGGTCATGTCACCCGTGGACCCCTGCGCCCTGCAGGACAAGTGGACCGGGCCCTTCAAGGTGGTTGAGAGGAAGAGCCCCGTCACCTACCTAGTCGACATGAAGTCCCCGAGGAACCCCCTCCGGGTCCTGCATGCCAACCGGCTCAAGCCCCACTTTGCCCGAACTGAACTAAGCCTGCTGCTGGCTACTGATGATGGGGGCGAAAGCGACTCCGAGCCCCTGCCCGACCTCCTGGGGTCCTCGGGCCAAGACGGTTCCTTATAGGGAGTCCACCTCTCCGACACGCTGACCCCAGAACAGCGCCATGACTGCCGGAGGCTGCTGCAACCCTTCGTTGCCCTCTTCTCTCTCACGCCCGGGGTGACCCCCTGGTGCGTACACGACGTGGATACCGGGGACAGCCCCCCTGTGCGACACGCGCCTACAGAGTACCTGACCGAGTCCGGGCCTGCATACAGACCGAGGTCGCCAAGATGCTCGCCCTCGGATTCATTGAGCCCTCCGACAGCCCGTGGGCCAGCCCGGTGGTCTTGGTGCCGAAGGCCGCCGCCCCCGGTACTTCTCCGGAACTCCGATTTTGTGTAGACTACCGGGGCCTGAACGCAGTCACCAAGACCGACGCCCACCCCCTGCCCCGGGCAGACGAGCTGATCGATCGCTTAGGGGCCGCCCGCTACCTAAGCACCTTTGATCTCACCGCTGGGTACTGGCAGATCAAGCTCACTCCCGGCGCCCAGGAACGATCCGCCTTTTCCACCCCCGATGGGCACTACCACTTTCGGGTGATGCCCTTCGGTATGAAGAACGCCCCAGCGACCTTTCAGAGGCTGGTAAACAAGGTCATGGCTGGGCTAGAAACCTTCAGCGCGGCCTACCTCGACGACATTGCAGTCTTCAGCGACCATTGGGCCGCGCACTTGGGACACCTCGGCAAAGTCCTGGCCGCTCTCCAAAGGGCCGGGCTCACAATTAAGGCCAGCAAGTGCCAGATCGGTCAAGGATCTGTGACCTATCTGGGCCACCAGGTGGGGAGTGGCCAGGTAGCGCCCCTCCAGTTGAAGGTCGATGCCATCCAGGCGTGGGAGCCCCCCGCAACCCAGACCGCTGTCCGGGCCTTCTTAGGCCTCACAGGCTACTACCGGCGATTCATTAAGGATTATGGCAGCATTGGGGGCCCCCTTACGGAGCTCACTTCCAAGAAACAGCCCAAGGTGGTGCACTGGACGCCCCGCTGCCAGACCGCTTTTGAAGCCCTCAAGGCGGCCATGTGTGCTGCCCCGGTACTACAGGCCCCTGACTACAGCAAGGAATTTGTGGTGCAGACCGACGCATCCGAGTACGGGGTCGGGGCGGTCCTCTCCCAGATGGACGCCGAGTGCCTCGACCGACCTGTGGCCTTTATCAGCCGCCGACTTCTGCCACGAGAACAGAGGTGGAGCACCATCGAGCGGGAGGCCTTCGCTGTGGTATGGGCTCTCAAGAAGCTCCGGCCCTACCTTTTCGGCACCCACTTCAGGGTCCAGACTGACCACCGGCCCTTGCGGTGGCTCATGCAAATGCGGGGCGAGAACCCCAAGCTGTTGCGATGGTCCATCTCGCTGCAAGGGATGGACTTCACCGTGGAACACCGGCCCGGCAACGACCACTCCAATGCTGACGGCCTGTCCCGATTCTTCCGCCTCGGCGAGGAGAACCCCCAAGGAGATGGGTGACTCTCCCTGCCTTCAGCTGGGGGGGACGCGTGTTGGAGCCGGCCTCGTGGCGTGGTCCTGTTCCCCCTCGCTCAGCTGCACGAGGTCCCATGCACCTCGGGGCTCCTCCATCTTGGATTACACGTCACTCCACGTGACCACCTCCGTGACCCTGCTCTACCCGGCCTCGGTCCCAGCGAGGCCCGACATCGAGGCGCCCACCCCTGGCCCGGGAGATACCACGTGAGCCCTTCCCACTCCCGGCGGAGAGCAGTATCGATGGGACCCCCAACCGTCCTTCCACACCTAGGTGCGACCGCCCCACAGCTCTCTGGGGCCTGGCGCCTCTCCTGCTGGGCGTCTGGCCACGCCCTACCCGGCCTCTCCGCCCTCCTGGGCGCAAGGGTCCGGACATCAAAGGGCTCAAGACCTATATCTGGGGCGACCCGACAACAAGATGACAGTTGTATCCTGGAGTCAAGAGCCCTGCTGATCGGATCGACCCTACGGAGAAAGACTCTTCCTGAAACTACCTGCTGAGCCCTGCTGACGACGTCGCGGCTCCATCGTGCTTACAAGACTTTCACGAACCTTTGGGGCCCTGCTGACGCCGTCGCGGCCCGACCTTGTTGCAACAGACCATCAGAGCCCAGCTGACCTCGTCGCGGCTCGACCGAAGCAGACCTACCACCGGAGCCCTGCTGACTGTGTCGCGGCTCGACCCAAGCAGGCCTACCACCCGAGCCCTGCTGACGCCGTCGCGGCTCTCCACGTCCGAGCCGCTCTGAGACCAGCATCCAAGGTCTGGCGCAGAGCCCTCCCGTACCTGGTTGGTACTAAGACTGTCCCGCTACCCTATTCCTTCCAAGACATTGAGACTCTTACTGGATCTCTCGATCCCACTGTACATATTGAACGTGATCCTTTTTTTATATAAAGAACCAAGATAAGCAACTGATACGGAGTCCTGTGTGGTGGTGTTACTGGGCCTAGTACGATTATAGGAGAAGGACCTCTCCTAGGAGGCTTCTCAGCAGCGCTCGGCTATAACTTGGCGGTAGGAAGGTGCCTGGAGTAGTACCTCCGACTCCCCGGTGGTCCTCCCTCCAACACTTGTGATGCTCCGTCGGACGAATCCTCCTCCTCCTCCCTCCCTGTGGCTGGTGGTGGTCTTCGCCTGGTGGCACAGGGAGGGTTGCCCATGTTGTCGGAAATCCGACGGAGTGAACGGCTCATGTCCGTTTGCACCGCCAGGAGCTCAGCCAGTCTTGCCTCCATCCGTCCTTGGTGTTGTTGTTGACTGGCATGTTGCTCGGCCTGCAGGTTCTTCATCTCGTTGAGGGTCCCCTTGATGTCTGTGAGGCTCGACACAACCTGGCTGATGCCCCTGGTGTCACGGCGGTATGTTTCCAGGATGTGGCGCATATGTGCCATACCGATTCCCACAGCTGGCTGGTCAGGTTCTCGCCTCGGGCTGCCTCCACTCCCACCACCCCTGCCCAGACGAGCCTGGCCTGCCGTTGTGGGCACATCAGGTCTACAGGACCCCTGAGGGATGGCATTAGCGTGGTCGTCTGCCTCCTCCTGGGTGCCCAGAGAACCTTGTCCCTCCTGGTCAGACTGGCTGTGTTGTTCAGTGCGAGCAGGGCTCCTGGGTGTCCCCTGGGATGTGGCAGGAATGGGGGTGGGGGTTGGCACAGATGTACCCGACGCAGGTGCTGCAGGGGCTTGGGCACCAGAGGGGCCAGGTTGGTCGGGGTCATCCACGGAGTGGTGAGAGTCGTCGCTGCCGGTGGGATCATCTTCACGCTGAGCCTGGGACTGTGATTGTTCCCCCCATTGTTGGGGGGAGGGCGATGACGTTGCCCTGTGTGTGAGAGAGAGACAATGTTAATGCTGTTTCATGCCACATCCATGTTTCATACATATTCAAGTAGTCACAGTTCCTCCAGGTGGTTGGATGTGCCTAGCATTCCTTTCAATGTACACTTGGGTATGGGTATGTTGCGGGGGACAGATTGGTATGTGCTCCTGAGTGTTTGCCAGTAGATTTTTGGCTGGGATGCTTACTTGGCTATGGATTGGTCTTGTTGTGTCACATGTCCATTGTGAGAGTGGGTAAATACGTTGCCTGCCCCGGGGGTGTGTGCTTGTGTGAGGCGGGGTGTGTGACCAGGCCTGCTGTTGTGTGTAGTGTGATTTGTCATTGGGTCTCCCAGGTGATGTGTCTGTCCCCTCATGGTGCATGCTGGCATGACAGTGTGTGTGAGTTCCTGTGCTGGGTATGTGAGCTAGTGGAGTTGTTGTTTGAGTGTACAGTGGTCACATGAGGGCCTTGTGCTGCCTACAGCAGGGCCAAGTGTCAGCTACCTTGTCATTACTTTGCTAGTCCCTGTGCATTGGGCATGGTGCATGGGTATGTACCTAGGCCATATGGGCTGTGGGCATTGGTGTCTGGTTCTGAGTTGCACAATGTGTTGTGTGAGCCCCACCCTCCCAGCATCTCAGACATCCAGTCTTGGGTTTGTGGTTGGTGTGGCCTGGGACATGGCATTGCCTTTATTTGTGAATGGGGCATGGAGACGTTAGTGGCATGAGCGTGGTTTTTGGGTGTAGTTCTGTGCGGTGAGGGCTTGGGGGTGGTTGCGTGCATTTGGTGTATTTGTCGTGTGAATGCCATTCCCCCCATGTTACGTGAGTTGTTTGTGTACTCACCAGGCTCTGCGACTCCTTTGACTCTGTGTACTCCCACCGGCGGAAGCGTGGCCATCGCCTTCTCCTCCCAGGGATGGTAATGTACGGGACTGCGGGGCAGCTCACCTCCAGTGATTTTACTCTGGGCGTATTCCTCGTTCATTTTCCTCTTGACTGCCCTGCGCAGATCGTACCACCTGGCTTGGCATTCATGCCTGGTCCTTTGGATGGGCGCAACAGCATTCACCTTATCGACGATCCTCTGCCACAGGCTGGTTTTTTGGGCTATGCTGGTCTGTCTGACCAATGTTCCAAACAGCTGTGGCTCGACTCTGATGACTTCGTTGACAAGGAGCTCCAGCTCCTTCGTTGTGAACTTTGGATTCTTGTCAGTGGGCATGGTGTGGGGTGTGGGTGTGGATGGTTGTGGGTGTGTGGGTGTGAATGTGACGGTGTGTGTGTGAAGGTAAAGAGGGGGTGTTTGTGAAGGAGGTTGTGTGAAGGTGTGTAAGATAAGGTGTAGTTAAGGTTTGAGTAAGGTGCAGTTGTTTGTCTGTGGTGTCTGTGAGCAGTGGGTCTGTTGCAATGGCTCATGGGTTGTGTGTGTGGGCCCTTTTTATTGGTCCATTTGTGGGTGTGGCTGTGTTTGAATTTGTGGTGGGTGTGTTATAAGAGGTGGTTGTGATTTGGTCCTCTGTTTGCCTGTTTGGATGTGCCAGGTCAGTCATAGAGATGTATTTTGTCATGTTGACGTGTTTTGTGGTGTTGTGCGAGTCAAATTGATCCTCCTTGTGCTGTTTTACAGTGCCCTGGTTCTGTATGAGTCTTTTTCGCGTAGGTACGGTCCGGTCATACGCGATGCTGGGTGAGGGTGCTGGGGTACGGTGTTGGGGTACGGTGTGTACAGGTGCGGGGCTGTGCTACGGTTTTGGGGTACGGTGCGTACAGGTGCGGGGCTGTGGTACGGTGTTGGGGTGCAGCACGTACAGGTGCGGGCTGTGCTATGGTGTTGGGGTGCTTCGCGTACAGGTGCGGGCTGTGCTACGGTGTTGGGGTACGGTGCGTACAGCTGCGGGGCTGTGCTACGGTGTTGGGGTGCGGCACGTACAGGTGCGGGCCGTGCTACGGTGTTGGGGTACGGTGCATACAGGTATGGGGCTGGGCTACGGTGTTGGGGTACGGTGCGTACAGGTACGGGGCTGGGCTACGATGTTGGGGTACGGTGCGTGCAGGTACGGGGCTGGGCTACGGTTTTGGAGTACGGTGCGTACAGGTATGGGACAGGGAGACGGGCCTGGGGTGCGACGTGTACAGGTGGGGGCTGGGGTACGGTCCTGGGGTACAGGGTGTACAGGTGCAGGGCTGGGAGACGGGCCTGGGGTGCGGAGCGTACAGGTGCGGGCTGTGCTACGGTGTTGGGGTATGGTGCGTACAGGTGCGGGGCTGTGCTACGGTGTTGGGGTACGGTGCGTACACGTACGGGGCTGGGCTACGGTGTTGGGGTACGGTGCGTACAGGTACGGGGCTGGGCTACGGTGTTGGGGTACGGTGCGTACAGGTACGGGGCTGGGCTACGGTGTTGGGGTACGGTGCGTACGGGTACGGGGCCGGGAGACGGGCCTGGGGTGCGGCGCGTACAGGTGGGGGGCTGGGGTACGGTCCTGGGGTACGGGGCATACAGGTGCGGGGCTGGGAGACGGGCCTGGGGTGCGGCCCGTACAGGTGCGGGGCTGTGCTACGGTGTTGGGGTAAGGTGCGGTGGGGGGTTACGGTGCTGACATACAGGGGTACGGTGCTGACATGTGCGGGGTGAGGGGGGTTGTACAACTCGTATCCGGGCACAAGTTTACCCATGTACATGTAGGCTACAGTGTTCGCTCCGTACGGGGCCTTTTACATGCGGTTGTGTATTCGGACGGGCGGTACGGATCGTACTTGCGCGCTCGGACTTGTGTTTTACGATTTGCACGTAAAAATGTCCGGCTCCCTGTAGGACACTTTTCCCGACGCTATTTGGATGTGAAAATTTACGGCTCCCTCTCGGACCATTTTCCCGACGCAATTTGTATGTATTTTTCACGTATGAATCGTACTTCGCAGTTTGTACGGTACTTGTACGATTCGTACGTAAAAAAATACGGATACGAGTCGGACAGTAAATGTTTTTAACGGATTGGAATCGGCACCTAAGTGTTCAAACAACAAAAAGGTAACAGTAAAATATACTAGTATGAACAATATAGGGAAAAGAAACCAAAAAACTCATGGCGGTTATAAATCGGAGGTACTGTCCTAGATCTGCATTGAATGAGAGGATACATAATTAGTAGGCGGGGACCAGAAAGCTTCTTTTAGAAGAAGATGGTGAGTGGAAGTGACAGATGCTCTATCCAACATATGATGATGACAGAGAAGGTTCCACCAACCAGGAAAAGTTTTTTTAGTGGCATTCTTCCAGTTAGTAGTAATAATTTGAAAGCCAATAGCAAGTAATAAATCCACAAACAACCCCAACCTGCGAGCACCTAACCAAATTGGGGAAGAACTTCCCAAAAATATAGATTTGATCTCAAACAGGAAACTATTAGAACATATAGAGGAAATTGTTTTACAAACTTTTATCACAAAAACAGGTAATGGTTGGACCGAAAAAAAATAATGTAGGTATGTGTCAGGAGTATTTAAGCAGGTCCAACATGCAAGTGGTAAACCGGGATTGTATTTAGAACTAGATGTTGGGGTTAAATACAGCCTATGATATATGTAATATAAAGTCTGAATGGTGCTAGCATTGCCGGACGTGTGATGTATTCATGACCAGATGGTGTTCCAAGTGTGTACAGAGAAAGTATGTTGCAAATCCAACTCCCATAAAAGTTCAACTTCACTCTTAGGGCAATTCGGAAGAGAGCAATGAAGGTATTTATAGATGTGAGAGGTCCAGCGGCTCTAAAGGAGGATCCAGTGAACCAGAGGAATATCGGGAAAGGAGGAAAGAATGTTGAGTAAGGATCATTTTTAAGGAGTCATACTTAAGAAGGGAGGCGGTGGACAAACCAAATTTAGATTGGATTTCATGGGAGGAAAGAAGATGCTCTCCTTGAAACAAATGTTTAACTTGAACTATTCCCTTCGTTACCCAATCCTTCTGAAAAAATGGTGCGATTCAAATGTTTAGTAGATTTATTATGCCATATAGAAGAATCTAGGAACACCTGCAGCGGTGAGAGAGATTTGGTAAGGAATGGTTAAATAACCGATATAGACTGTGAAATGGTGGGTGATTTAAAGGAACCTAGAGGATGCGAAAACATAGCTAATGATGAAATGAAAAACGTCACATCTAAGAGTTCTGCAATATACGCCAGACCGTTAAAGGAGTAGAGCGATGAGGTAACATTTGTTGTATTAAAAAATAAGAATAGCACTGTCAGAAGTTCGGAAGATTGAATCATCCCTATCCTTAGGTGCAGATAAAGAAGACAAAGAGATACATGCTTTCCGTTTATTCCATAAAATTTCCCTAGGACACTATTAAGGGTTTTAAAAAACTTTAATGGAATCTTCACTGGTAGCATGGACAGATACAAATTCATACCAGGGAGCATCATCATTTTAATTGTGTCCAACCTACCCCACGTTGATAAGTATAAGGGTGGCCATTTCTATGACATATGGAGCACTTTTTGTAGGACATCATCCATATTGAGTTGAACCGTTTTAACGATTGAGGAAGAATATTTAACCCCTAAACAAGTAATATGATTTATTTTCCATCTAAAACCATTATCCGCATATATTTCTTTTAAGCAACATTTACTTAATGGAAGAACCTCAAATTTTGACAAATTTAATTTACAGCCTGACAAGGTAGCATACTAGGATAAAAGATCATTAAAAGCAGGTATGGAAACTAGGGGGTCCGAAACATATAACAAAATGTCATCAGCATAAGTAGTGAATTTGATTTCAGTGGTTTTGTGTAAACCCCAAATAATGGAGAGTGTCGTAAACAATGAAGAAAAGGTTCTAGAGACAGTATGAAGGCTAGAGTAGGAGGATTGGGATCCGTTAACAAAAACTGAAGTAGTTGGGGAAGAATAAAGCAAACTTATAAAAGACATAATAACTGGGCCAAAACCTTGCCATTTAAGGGCCCTCATCATAAAAGGCCAATCAAGGCGATCAAAGGCTTTTTCGGCGACTAGGGTAATAGGGTACTAGCAGCTTAAGGGTGAGGAACTCTTAGATGTAAGATGTGTAACGTTCAAAAAAGTTCTAGAATAGTCAGCCAAAGTTCTACCCCTAACAAACCCAGATTGCTCAATACCAATCAGGTCAGGAATCACCTGATTAAGGCGGAGAGCTTGCACCTTATCAAAGATTTTGCGTCTTTTAACATGGGAAAATTGACGCAAAAGTGGCGCAAGGGGCTTGTAAATCTGCCCCTAAGTTTATAAAAGAAATAGGGCTATAATTAGCACAAGATGATGGATCCTTGTCCTTCTTTGGAATCACACAGATCATTGCTTCCAAAAAAGAGCCGCACCCCTCATTATGAGAAATGAAGTGCTGATATAGCAAAAGGAGATTTGGGAGAAGAATCTGAGAAAACCTATACTAAAATGTGGCTGTAAAACCATCCGTACCAGGAGCTTTGTCCCTAGGTAATTGAGCAAGAGTGGCCTTAATCTTAGAAAAGGATAAGTCTTGGTCAAGAAAGGAACAATCCAGAAAGAGGGAAGACCGAGAAGAAAGAGAATAAAAAAATTGAGTACAGGGCAGTGTCTGTAGGAGAAGACTCAGGGTAAATAGATTATTACCTTCATCATCAATTACATTACCTATTTTGGATTTTTGGGATCTGATTTTCAAATATTTCGCTAGCAGTTTACCTGCTCTGTTGCGCCCACCATAAAATTTAGAGTTGATCTTAAGTAACACCTCAGCCTGCTTCCTGTTGCAATTCTTTTTAGCCTGAACAAGTTGCTTGAGAGCATCATCATTGTTGGAGGTATAATAAGGATGTACAAGTTGCTTGATAGATAATAATAAGGATGAAGATTCATTGAGAAGTTTCTTCCTTTAAATTACAAAATAGCGAACAGATGTTCCCGAGATCTCATGATCCCAATAATTGAAACAGCAAAGGAACTAGTCCAGACCCTTCTAGAGGAAGTACAGACACTTGAAACAAAAATAAACAAGCATTGGCATAGCCAATAGTTCTCACCTTTGGGACCTTATAAGTGTTTAGCCATGCAACAGTTGGTGTTGTTGCACCAAGGATATTGTGCTGCATAACCAAATACTTATAAGGTCCCAAAAGTGAGACCTATTGGCTATGCGAATGCTTGTAATTTTGGAGCCTTCCAGACAGTAAGCTACTGGGGTACGGTAGTGGGGCCACTTAGGAGAAATTGAGGGATGAGTAGCTTTTCTATCTTCACTTTGAAGACTTTAGTAGAGGGATTGGTTCTGACTGAAAGGGAATGTTGTTCAGATCCTGGGGGCGCATCCAGAGAAGGCCTGTTAGTGGTATCCTCTTCTTTTGCCGGGAGGTATTCCCAGTAGAGGTCTAGTAGAGTCTAGTGGTCTGTGCACGGCATGTCTCCCTCTGACTTCTGGGCGGTCTCTTCCTGAGATAGTCTCTTGCTGCAGCGAACTGTGTGCAGGGCGATCTCTCTTCTGAGTTAGGATTTTCCTGCAATCAATTGTGAGCCAGATTGTCTCTCTCATGAGCTACGATCTCCCTGCAGACACCTGTCAGCAGGGCTGTCTCTGTGTGTGACTGCTGGGCTGTCTCTGTGTGCGACTGCTGGGCTGTCTCTCATGAGCTACCATCTCCCTGCAGACACCTGTTAGTAGGGCTGTATCTGTGTGTGACTGCTGGGCTGTGTCTGTGTGTGACTGCTGGGCTGTCTCTGTGTGTGACTGCTGGGCTGCCTCTGTGTGTGACTGCTGGGCTGTCTCTGTGTCTGACTGTTGGGCTGCCTCTGTGTGTGACAGCTGGGCTGTCTCTCTCATGAGCTACGATCTCCCCGCAGACACCTGTCAGTAGGACTGTACCTGCCTGTGACTGCAGGGTTGTCTCTCTGTGTGACTGCTGGGCTGTCTCTCTCATGAGCTACGATCATCTCCCTGCAGACACCTGTCAGTAGGGCTGCCTCTGTGTGTGACTGCTGGGCTGTCTCTGTGTGTGACTGCTGGGCTGTCTCTGGGTGTGACGACTAGGCTGTCTCTCATGAGCTACCATCTCCCTGCAGACACCTGTCAGTAGGGCCGTCTCTGTGTGTGACTGCTGGGCTGCCTCTGTGTGTGACTGCTGGACTGTCTTTCTCATGAACTATGAGCTATCCGCAGTCACCTGTCAGTAGGACTGTACCTGCATTTGACTGCAGGGCTGTCTCTCTGCGTGACTGCTGGGCTGTCTCTCTCATGAGCTATGATCTCCCTGCAGACATCTGTCAGTAGGGCTGCCTCTATGTTTGACTGCTGGGCTGTCTCTGTGTGTGACTGCTGGGCTGTGTCTCTGTGTGACTGCTGGGCTGTCTCTCCCTGAGAGGAGGTCTCACACGTGAGCCCTCTCTGGAAGCCAGGCTGTGCGTCCCTCGCGTCTGCACATCCTGTCGCAGAGGCTGCAGTTCGGAGCTGTCAACGGATCCGACCGGTCAGTCGGTCTTCTGTCCACGGACCTGGATTGTCAGCGGATTCCTCATGGTTCTCGTGTCCGCAGATCAAGGGTGACCGAGGGAGAGGCTGGTGCGGACACAGAGGAGGCACCGCGAAGCCCGTCTCCAGCGCTGGAAGAGTGGACACTCCTGGACAACTAGACCAGGCAGGAAAGCAGGTAACACATGGCGGCCCCCCGGGACCTTTCATGCACCCCCTCTCACCTCTGCTCTTAAATGTGTGACTTTAGACAAAAATTAAGTGGACAAACCCAGCTCCCCTCTGACACGAGGCACTTCATACCGAAATAAAGGGGGTCTGAGTGCTGCAGGGCAGGAAGGGGAGGGGGCTACAGAGTGATTTGACAATCGTGGGTAGTCACCGGCTGGGTGGGGGCACTTGAGGACAGTCAAACTAACACGAGAGGTGCCACAAATAGTCATAGTTTGGGTGTGGGGAGGGGGCATTTTTGGACAGTTGGGCTGGTACGAGAGTTGTTACAATCATTATGGACAGCACTTCAGGGCAGTGAGGCTCAAAAGAGAAGAAGTACAGACAGTCATGGGCTGGTGTGGGCAGCATTTCAGGACCGTGAGGCTGAAAAGATAGGCGGTACAAATAGTCATGGGCTGGTGAGGGCAGCACTTCAGGGCAGTGAGGCTGATGAGAGCTGCTACAGACAGTCCTGGGATGGGTGTGGACAGCTAATTAGGACAGGGAGGGTGACAAGAATGATGCCACATTCATGGGCTGGCATGGCTGCACTGTAGGACAGGGAGGCTCAAAAAGGTGCTACAGTCATGGGGTGGGGGTGGGCTGCACTTTAGAACAGTGAGGCTGACAAAAGGTGCTACAGTCATGGAGTGTATGTGGGCAGCACCTTGGGACAGTGAGACTGACAAAAGGTGCTACAGTCATGGGGTGGGTGTGGGTAGCACTTCAGGACAGTGAGGCTGACAAAAGGTGCTACAGTTATGGGGTTTGTGTTGGCAGCACTTTAGGACAGTGAGGCTGACAAAAGGTGCTACAGTTATGGGGTGTGTGTGTGTGGGCAGCAGTTCAGGACAGTGAGGCTGACAAAAGGCTCTACAGGCAGTCATGGGGTGTGTGTGGACAGCTCCTAAGGACAGTGAGGTTGGCAAGGGGTGCCACACACAGTCCTGGGCTGTGTATGGGGTCAAGTCAAATAACTGAGCATGAAAAGAGGAGTGCCGCTGCTACGGGGAAGGCTGAGATTTCAGTTTTTATTTTCCTGTTTAAACTCGTGACTTCAGCACCTAGACTAGTTCCCGTGCTGCAGCGACGGGGGGTTGGGGGGTCGATCTATGGGGTGGGGGGTAGCTTTCGGGGTTCACCAAGGTCTGAGACCTCTCGTCTCCACACTGACCCTTGCTCTAACAGTGCGCAGGAGTTTAGGAAGTTAGTGAGATGGGTGTCGGGCTTTGGGGGGGCGAGGAGGAAGAGACCCGCTAGGCGAGCATGAGACCGGGAGGCACCTGCAGGAAGAGACCGTCTCCAGGTCGTGTAGGTGGGGGAGCTTTCCATGACAGGGGCGGGCCCTGCCTGCTGGGGGGGGCTGCGGAGATGTGCACATACCAGGCAAAGTGCCAACAGCAGGAATCCCAATCGGGGGTATCGAGTGAGTGCAGGATATTCACCGCAGAAAAAGTACCAGCAACAACGGCAGCAGTGATGGGAGCCGGAGAGGGGGCGGCGGGGGGGTTATCTCAAGCAATGTACCTATAGCACCGAGAACTAGAGTAACAAGATAAGTGACAACATGCCAGTTTCACTGAAAACGTGTCAATGTCTGAATGAGGAATTGCAACAGGACACTCGTCTTCTCGTACGTGGAGGGAAAATCAGAGAGAGATGGAAGAGTAGGGAGAATAAAAAATGTAAAACCCAGCATGGCAAGTAATCTCAAGACATTATTTAGAAAGCAGGGAAAGCAGCACTAGCGCGAGTCGGCTAAGGATAATGTAACTGCAATAAGGCCGGGAAACAGCCCAAATCCTAAACAAGACAAGCCTGAAAGACAAGCGTGGCTCACGGCCGTGAAAGTTAAAGAGTACTCATGCATGCAGAGCGTTTACCTTGTGGGAGCGAGCAGCGGGAGGCACGATAATAGCTAACAGATGGTGCCGCGGCTCACTCCCACAAGGCAAATGCTCTGCATGCACGAATACTCATTGGAAACAGTGCAAAACATGCACGAGTTTCCAAGAAAGTACAGAGAGATTCCAAGAGGTGCCTCCTATGCAGCGCTTGCACGCTGCGTTGGCGAGACCTAAAAATAGTCAGGCTCTAGAAGAAGCTACTAAAAAGCTAGAAGAGGTAGAAAAGACATGACCTCTTATAATGACTACCTATTAAAAAGGAAAACGGATAAACTTAAAAATGATATACGGTTTGCCACACAGGAGAAAGTGTATCCATTCTTAGCTGAGAACTTTTATCAGCAAGAGCCCATAGGTGATGACCAACAGCAGTCCACATATCAAAGACCTCCCAGAAAAACGACTACCTTCTCAGATACTTTTGATTCTGAAGGTGAAAGCTATAATCAGTTTAACGACCAGGTTACAGGAAGAATCATGACGGGAGGGCAAAGAGCCGAACAGACTCCTTTTTTAGCCAGGCGAGGGACACAACGAACACGATGGTGCATGAAATATCAGCCCAGGTTTAGAGGGAATCACCAGCAATCCCAGAACCAGCAATACCAACAACCTCAAAATCGCAACCAACAAAGTGCAAAACCACTACCTGAATGAGAACCAATATCTGGTAACACAACATGACAGTATTGGCGAGATTGAATGAAATACCCATTTTCAATCTGAGTAGCCAAAGATTAGACCCTTTTACAGAATCTCTTCCCACTAAAGGGTTATCTTTTGTCCCCCATACAACATTGAATACATTTGAAATCTTTCAAGACCTCATGATCTTTTTCGCAAAATCCGATTCCATGCCTTCTTTGAAGAACGAGAGGATGAGGTCCAACCCAATACAAACAGGTCAGGACTCTCCCCCATGGCCACATTTCTCCCCACTCTGGACCAAGTAGGTCCTGAGATACCGATCTTTTAGCATGTTGTTTTCAATAAATTGACAGCAGCCATGAGATTTATTCCTGCCCCCAGTTTCAATATATCCCGCGAAGAACACACAGCACTCAAAGACCTGATACCAGACAAAACAGTGACCATTAAAAGTTGTGGCAAGGGTGGAGGCATAGTCCTCCTAGATACCAACTAATACTTCCATAATATGGAGGCTATGCTACAGGACACACAATATTGTGTATCGATTAATAAGGACCCTACCAAAAGAGTCCAAAAGCTAGTGCCTTATATCACTACTCATGCATTTAGACTGAACCAGATTTGTGACAAAGAATGGGAATATTTGAATACTGACAAACCCAGGATGGCAACAATTTGGAATCCCAAAGATTCATAAAAAAAGCACAGACCCACCATACAGATCGATTGTAACCATTATAGGCTCTGTTATGGAGCCGCTTTACAAATATATAGACACCATATTGAGACTGCATGTCCCCAAAATACCGCCTTACTTTCGGGACACCCGAGACATTATAAATAAAGTGAAACACCTACAATTCAATGCCATGACCCACACCATGGTTACCATGGACATTGAAGCTCTGTACAGCAATATCCCTCAGAATGAGGCTGTGGAAGCTGTTATATGGCTTATGGACACCTTTGACATTGATTGTCCTAGGATATTTATTGTGGAATGTTTGAACATAATCCTACAAGAAAACACATTTGAGTTTTGTTGGTCTCTCTATAAACAATCCAAGGGAGTAAGTATGGGGGCATCTTGTGCCCCCCTGGTAGCCAACATTTATATGGCTCTTTGGAAATCCAAATACATTGACAATGAAATAGCTCCTTTCAGTGAATGGGTCAGCAACTATGAGAAAGTGCCATCCTTCTTGCATGGTATGCCCCTACTTTTTTCTGAATTGCTGAATGTACTTTGACTGAGTGTGCCCTGGGCTCCTGCCAATCAGGTGCCCAGGGCCTATGTTCCCTTCCCTAAAAACTATGCTGAAACCTAAAACCCAATTTGGCAAACCCTGGCCACATGCCAGCCCCTGGTAAATGGTACACTAGGTACCCAGGGCCTTGTGACCAGGGAAGGCCTCTAAGGGCTGCAACACTTATTGTGCCACCCTTAGAGGCCCTGTACCCTGACACAAATACACTGCTCTTGCAGGCTGAGGGTCTGGGTATAGAACAAAACAGAGAGTTGACATGGCACACATCCCTGTGTGCCATGCCCACAACATACACTGCCCTGGCATACATCAGCCACCCCTCTAGCTGGGTGCCCTATGCCAGTGGTGTGGGTACAGGAGCATGAGCCCTGTGCCCCTACAGTACCCAGGTCCATTCCTGGGCACTGTAAGTGCAGTGCTGATATTTAAGAGTATATGGTGCTGGTAGATCATCGACACAAACTCCACACCACCATGATGGCTTCACTGAAGACTGAGAAGTTTGGTATCAAACCTCTCAGCACATTAAACCTTTACTGATGCCAGTGCAGGATTTAATGTACAATGCACAACAGAGGGCATCTTAGAGATGCCCCCTGAACCTAACCTACAATCCACGTCTGGTCTGAGGGGCTGCCTAGGCTGCCACACAGCAGACATGTTGCTGGACCCCTGGGTAGAGAGCCATCCGCTCTCCTGGGCCTGCAACAATGCACATCCTGGGCGAGGTGCTAGGTCTCCTCCCCCAGGATGGGCAGGGGAAGCTTCAAAGTCATGCCGCCTTTGTGAGCTTCTCCAGGCCACTTGCTGTACCCAGCAACTGGCCCCTACGGGTGTTAAAACACCCTCTCTGGTGGGAAGACTGGCCGGAAACCCCAAGAAAGGACAGGGGGTGTGCCAGCCTCTGCCAGCCCCACCCCTCAGGTGGGGGAGGCGAGGTGAAGCCCATCCCCGGGCTCTCGCCATCTGGAAGATGGGGAGCCCTGCCCAATCAGGACTAGGCCACTGTCCCCGTCCCACAGGAGAGTGGCAGGATAGGGGGTGTACCCACCCCAGGGCAGGGACCCAGTGATCCCTGCCCTTTACCTACCTGTAACGCCCCTAAATTTAGTATTTAGGGGCACCCTGAACCATCCTTCCTGAGATTCCAGATTCCGAAACAGCAAAGAAGATCAAGAAGAAAGAAGACCTGCTGTGCAGCTGCTAGCAAGAGGAAGACACCAACTGCTTTGGCCCTAGCCCTACCGGCCTGTCGACCCTCGAACCTGCTCCTGCTCAATCCCGGCATGCCCCGTGGCCAGCAACCTCACAAACCCCGGAGGAACTGGCTACCTTGTGACTCTGAGCATCTGGGACTCCCACAAGCAGTGGCACTGCTCAAAGCAAGTAACTGACCCCTGGCATCAGCCAGGAACCACGAACCCTGCACACTCTGCACCCGCCAAGCCTGTCCTGTGCTGGAGTGGACAAAGACCATGAGGACGTACCCCCGGCGACTGTGACCCCGAATGCGGCACCCAAGGACCCACCTCGATGCTCCTGACGATGCCTGCAGCCTCAGAACCAGGCCCCCTGTGCCCAACTCCTGGGTACCTACCTATCCTCCAACTACCCAACTTACCTCTCGAAGTGGTGGTCGCACCTGAAGAATCTTCGTCCCCGAGCTTGCAGCCCTTGTTCGTTCTTGAGCTTTTCCATTGCAATCCATTGATCGCCTGACGGCTCAAAAGCACCCTGCACCCAGCCGCCCGAGTGGCCCTGGCAGTGCAACTTCTACTCCTACCTACTTCCCCATTTGCCCTGAGCAAGTGACCAGGAGCCCAGCTTCCACAGCCGCGTGGCCTGCTAGTCAGCAGCCACCAACCAAGGGCCCCCTGCCTTCCATAGGATAACATTGGGCCTAACTCACTCTGCACCCGGCTGCCCCTGTGCCGCTGAGGGTGTAACAACTGTACTTACCTGACGCAGGGAGACCCCTGAGTCTATGCCCAGAACCTTAACTCTGCCAGTCGAGTACTTATCCAAAAGCCGATAACTCACTTTTCTTCCATAGGGTAACATTGACTGATTTCACTTGAAATTTCTTCTAAGTGTGGAGTGTCTAAACTTTAAAATATTCACCTAAAATCAACCGAGTAACGAAAACAGAAATACTCACCTGCTATTTGGAGAGATCCCAGTGCTGGATCTTGGTGCCCAGCACTGACCCTGAAAAGTAATTACAAACCATACTTACCGCTAACTCAATTTTCTTCCATAGGAAACCATTGACTGTTTTTCTGTGAAATTTCTTCTGTGTCGATTTTTGCAAACTACAAATATTCTTTAAAAATCATACCAACTGTGAAAACATAATTACTTACCTGTTTTATATAGATGTCCCAGTGCTGAGCCTAGGAGCTCAGCACTGGATTACAAAAGTAACAAGAACATACTTTACCGGTAACTTGAACTTTCTCCCATAGGAAACCATTGACTGTTTTTCTGTGAAATTTCTTGTTGATTTTGCAAAACTTACAAATATTCGTTAAAAATCGCCTGTATAACCTAAACGCATTCTATCAACTGCTTTTAGGTGGTATACTGGGATCCAGTCCTGGAGTTAGAAAAGTAATCCTGAAAGTAATCAATTGCATTTAACTTAAAATTCCCATTGAGCTCTATGTATTATTGTGTTTGAAATTGTGTTGCCTATTGCAACAAACTGTAACTATTGCATTCCAAAGTCAATTGCCTATTGCAAAGCATTTAACTAAAGCATCTCATTCTGAAAAAGTATATTTTGATACCTATTGTTGGATCTAAAATAAAACAGCCATATATTTTTATATACAAACCATTGGCCTAGAGTTCAGTTCTTGAGTGTGTGAGACCATTTGCTGACTGAGTGTGTACAGCAAATGCTTTACACTTTTTGCACACAGGAAAAATAAGAATCTCAAAGACCTCGTAGTGCGCTCCGGTATGACCAACCATCATAAGGAGACTACATAACTATTGGTATTGGGACACAAACTTCCGTCCGGGAATTACAAATGCATGAATTGTGTTGCATTCAAATTTGCCATCCAAACTGGTACCTATACCTTTAATGCAACCAAAATTGATCTGAACAGCCTGACAAATTGTAAGACCTTGAACATGATGTATTTGATCTTGTGCCCGTGTAAGCAGGGGTATGTGGGTGAAACCTCGAGGTCAATGGCCACACGTCTGACGGAACACAGGTCAGCTATCTGTACCAACAAAATCAATGCCCCATTGGTCAAAACCTTCATAGAAGCTCAAAACACCACAAAGGATATAAAATGGCTGATCCTAGAAAAAATCCATATTAATGCAGGAAATCAATGCACTGAAATACGTAAACATAGAGAAGTGTATTGGATTTTTACTTTGGATACATACAGAAAAGGATTGAACAGCGAAATTCCATGGGACCAAGTCATCAGGTACAATACCAACTAAAATAGATAATGCACTTTGTGAAATGTGATTGCCCTTGCACCACTTTTGTAGGCATGTCATCATACCAAGATGGCCACCGTTTTTGCGAGGTTGTCTGCATTAACATCATTGGCTCCATTTGTTTACCCTTGCCACTTTGATTAATACTTTTTACTATGACTATGAAGACATAGTGCACTTCTTGTGTGCACACACATGTACTGGAGATTTTTCTCACGTTTTTAAATAGGTATTTTGTTGTGCCATTTTTGAAAATACTGTATGGGGGGAAAGAAATCTATACGGTTATTCATGCAGGGACCCTCTTTTAGGCATCAGGTATCCATGCATAGCTAAGGAATTAATCTGGGAGCACTGAAACTATATATCAAAGTACACCAGTTTATTATGGATGCCAATGATGCGTGGAAGATTTTGAGTTTGAGCAGGGATGTAAGAATCTGCCCTGTACAAGTCATCATTATATCTCGGAAGCCGTAGCCAGGTTTTTTAGGCACCGCCCTTGTATCTTCTGGAGCATGCACACATTTAAAAAAAAAGTTCATAATAGGCAGACCCAGGGGGTGGAATATCCTACTGCCAGCTGCGCACACATGTGCAGCACATGACATAGGAAACAACTGAGCTCAAGCGGAAGCGAGTTGCGGAACCTTAGCCGACAGCTTGAGGAATATGTGAGGCAATGCCTCATCTCCCCCGGACAATGCCACACCAAGCACTCCACTGGTAAGTTCACAGGGGTAATATAGTGGGGACCCAGCAGTAATGCTGCATACTTTAGTATGCCTATGTAAATCTTGAGGTCTGTATCCCTCTGTTAAAACGAACTCCTCTTGCTCTATACTAAATGCAGTGCGTGACAGAGGAATCCATGGTTTTCAAGCTGAAGAAAGTGGCGGGACCCTAGTCCCTAACCTTAGAAACACGTGTGATGTCTTTGTGCTCTCAACCAACAACGGCAATGTTACACCTCTATTAGATGCTCTAGGACAGGGCCTGATCATTCGACCCATAGGTAAGCCCTACAGAGACACCGCAGTGGGGGCTTAGGTGCTATGCCACACATTATTTTAATTTAACACATAAATCCAGTGTTTGGATTCTTCAACTAATAGGAGCCCCCTGGCTTTATATAACAGCATGAACTTTCTGCCCCCATTGAGCACAGCAACCTCGGGACAGTGTGGCAAAACATTTAAACCTCTTTGATTTTCAATTACGTTTGCGTCCGTCTTGACGTGTTGCAAGAATATATCTTTAGTTCCCCAGCACGGGTAAGGTCATTAACTGTTTTGAGATCCTTTTGAACTCAAGTAACCTTTCATTGCTTGTATGACAAACAGGCTCTCGAGTTTTTCCTTTGATTCTCTTGTTAGGTACTATATGTCCCCTTACACCACAGCGGTATTATTAAAACATTAGAGGACCTCCTTCAAGACTAGAGAAGGTAATTTTGTTCATCATTACCACTTATGTCTTTCACAGTAGAAGGTTCGGTGGATACCTTTTAGTCTCATCTGCATGTTTTTATGGTTACTGTTCTGAGCTTGAGTAGGACTCTTTAAATGCACAATCTTTTTATTGACGGGCCTTTTCTTGTTTCTCGTTTCTTTTTCTTCTTTTTTTTATCAGTTTGCTGCATCACATTCTCACTATGTAAGTATCACTTCTGGTGAAATGATATTTAGTTGACTCAATAGTTTTGTCCAGTTTTGGATAACCCTCTTGCTCTCCCCACCTGTGACTGTCCGGCATGAGAAAAATCTGTTTTCCCTTTAAATAAATGCTTTCTGATTCTTTAGTGAGCAGAGATCCATATTAGGACCCCTTATATGTAATTTACTTAGTATGTGTTTTTTCTACAATATCATCCAGGTCTTTTCTTTTACATGGCTACCTGATGAAGGCATAACGCCGAAACACGTGTAGGTACGAATTTCATCAGCCATGACAGCGATAAATGTTTTTAACCATGACAATGCATCTTTATACTGAGCTATAGTCATTCTTGTATACAGTCCTTGTTCTAGGTGAAAAATATAAAGCACCCATGTTCTTTACTCTTGTATCATTTAAAATAATTGTACATAAACAGTCGCAGTATAAATGAATGCATGAGTGTGCCTACGCAGTTAAAGAGTAATAATGGACTTGTATTTTGATTAAAAGCTGCTCAGTTTCATCAACTACATTGTATTATCTGCTTTTATAATATTATTTTTCTCTACATTTTTCACTAAAAGAACAAAATAAGTTTATAAAAAACAATGGTATATAAATAAAACATATATTTTTGATATATACCTGGTTGATTACATATTTGTTCTGTAATCTTATAGGTCCACTTCATGTTATATTATATTTCCTAAATGTGTTTTATTCACTTATAACCTCTGGCAGTTGCCTTGAAATCATCCCATACAGTGTGAAATTGTATGTCAGGGATAATGTTAGTATGAAAAAAGTCTACCACAAAACTTTTAATTTTCTCCACAAAAAATATAATTTTTGAGGAGATAATTATTAAAACGCCACCTACGAGGTTTAGAGGGTTCAGACGGGAGCTCTATATCAATAAAAACGGCTTGTGATAGGATATAAGAATAGATCCAAATTCAGCATGAATTTGGTTAGTAAGAAGTTGAGGAGATACAAAAATGTAGTCAATTCTAGATTTTGAATCATGTGTCGGGGAATAAAAAGTGAATTCCAAATTATCTGGGTTACATTTTGTCCAAGCATCTACCACACCTCTAGAGTGGGTAGTGTTTGCAAACGTTTTTGCATTTTGTTTGGGATATATTTCGAGAGAGATTCCCTATCAATGAAAGGGTCCACAATTTGATTACAGTCTTCACTAACAAGAAGATTAGGGTTAGAACAGGAGTGTAGGACATGTGACATGGATTTCCAAAACCGTGCATCAAAACCACTGGGACCATAAATGATAAAGAGGAAAAGTGGGGCGCCATTAATAATGAGGTGACACAGAAGCCATCTGCCATCAGCATCCTTCTCCTCCTTTTTAATAGTTAGAGAAAGAGACTCATGAAATAATGTCTCCATTCCATTCTTTTTCTCAGTATAAGGAGAACAATAAACATGACCCCCCAATGCTTCTTAAGAGAAGATTAGTCTCTTGTAGCATTGCGAGCTTACATTGTAAACGAGAAAAATGTGTAAGCACTCTTTGTTTTTTTATAGGTTTACGTGGAACCTTTACATTCCAAGACACAATACGAACATTACCAGTCTTAAAGAGAATGAAAAGGCAGTAGGAAAATCCATGAGTATTCTAAAAGCGATAACAGTATGAATTCACTATGCGGAAAATACAGAACCATCATAAAGAGAAATTTACAGTGAAAATAAGTGCAAGGTACAGATATAAGAAAGAAAGAAAGAAAGAAAGAAAGAAAGAAAGAAAGAAAGAAAGAAAGAAAGACAAATGAACACCGAAGATAGGGGGAACAGAAAGAAGAAAGAAAATAGGAAGAAAGTCTGCAAGACAGAGAAGATAAAGATAAAAGAAAAAAAGAAACATAATGAAAAGAAGAAGGAGAAAAGTGAATAGAAAAAGAGAAGACAAAAAGCCCAACAACTTCAGCCATAGATATACTTAAAAACTTCGAGGGGTTCAACAATAACAAAGTGGAGTAGGGAAACGCGCAAAAAGAGAAAGATGGACGTTAGACAGAAGTCAACCAAGGCAGAAGACAGAGACCTACAAAAAGGGGGGGAACCAAGAGCTTTTGTTCTGAGGTCCTGCACAATGCTCCAAACAAATGATCAAAACCAAAAGGGTGGGCAGTTCCTCGGGAAAAAAGGGGGGAGGGGAGGGAGAGAGATTAGTCTCTATAGAATGTCCTCACACACCTAGCAAGGTGTCATGCTTCATCATAGGGCTGTGCTCCTCGTCGGGCCGGTGCTGCAATGCCTGACGGGCTCCCGCGAAAGGGCTCTTTATCGGAGATCTTTTTAGAGACGGCCATATGGGTGCGTGGGGGTAAGTGCAACAAGTGTAGTGAGTGGAAGTGTGGTGGGTTAAAATAGGTATAGTATTCCAGAGGAACTGCACACCCTTTTGGTTTAGAAGACAGAGACCGTCATAAAATAGAATTGGTTAGTGGAAAAAAACAACAAGAAAGGTGCTAACAAGTATAACAATGATAACTCCAGAAGAGATAAAAAGAAACCATATCATAAGAAAAACATGGAGCAGGCACCTTTCAACATATGATGACAGACTATTAAGGGTGGGCGTCAAATTCCGTTCCGCTTGCGGAATTGCGTTATTTTGACATTTTCGCGTTCCGCGGAGAGCGCGAAAATGCCAAAATTTCCGCTATTTGCTGTGTTGCGAATAATTTTTTCATGTTCGCGCTTTGAAAATGCATTCTCGCGCGCGCGATCGCCTTACCAGGATCCCTGCGTTCGCCGATGAGTTTTCCAATCCGTACGTGTGCGCCACGAGATGTTAATAGTCAGTCGCGCTATCCCGTGAGAGTTCGCAATCGCGATCACGTCATTCTCCTTGCCATCAGACACCGCGAGAGTCTGCGATTGCGAACACGTCATTTTCCAGGGCGAGAGAGAGCGTGAGGTCGCAAACACGTCAATCTCTACTGCGACAAAGACCATGAGATCGCGAACACGTCATTTTGGACGCGCCATCGACACCCGGCGGAAGTGTGGTGAAGGTCACGATCGCGAACACGCCAAATTTTCGATTTGTAGAAGAATATTAACTCTAGCTGCATAAAACCATCTCTAAATGATGATTAAAACCAAAGCACAGGTGCACCACTTATGAACATCTTATGTCAAAAAGTAACGGACAAATTTTATACTTCCAAATATTAATGTACTATTTTGGAATATTAATGCCGCATATGAGGCGGTTTCAATCTTTTTCACTCGTGGCCAAGCTTTTGGTCATTACAAAATGGCCGCCACGTTAGAACACCCGCGACGCTCTTAGATTTACTTCCCAACTGATATCGACTGGGCTTTCTTTCTAAAGATGAATTTGGTTGTGGCTTAGCAGTATACATTCCCTTAGGGAATTAAGAGATATAATATAATTACCTTTGATAAATTATTTATTAGGAATGCCAGGATATTGTGGCTTGGGTCCTATTTTTGCCCAGTAGAATGATCATTAAATGTGCAGAGAGCTTTTATTACAATTATTATTGACCGAAATTTCTTGATACTATAATGGTCTTACTTCGCAATATAAATATCGTACATGTAATTTCTTGTATTTATGCTATTATAGTCTATGTTCTTTACCACTACAAGATGGCCGCCATTATGAAACGGACTAGACGTCCGTAGATGAAATGCCTTTTCTGACATCATGCAGGCGTTTGGTTTTCTGAGGTTCCCGGGGCTATTTAAACCTGAGGCGGACTTGAATTAGGTTGCTTGCCGGTTTATTCGTTGACTCGCAATACTTAATACACGCCAGCAGTCACAGCCTTATCGAGGTAAGCTATTTGCAGTGTGATTGTGGGGCCCCTATTGTCCTGTATTATTAATTGAAATTTGTCGGTGTGCGTGACCACGGCTTAGTTTGGTTATTTATACACACTATATCTTTGTGTGGGTCACCTGTTTCTGATCACCCGTGTGATTGACTTTTCTGATTACCGCTTGCTCTGCACTTGTTGACTAGAGAGACCTTGCTTTCTAACTTCTTTAAATTTGGAACGGTCTTCCCTTGATCGTGTCCCTTAGTGCCTCCAACTTTGTCCCTGGGCACTGGGCGCTAAGTGGGTCATACCCAGACAATATTGAAGGATGGATAGTTGGGAATTTCGGGATTTTATAACTTTTAGAATATATAGTGGCATAGAGTATGATTTAATGATAGCTCTGCCCCGTTGTTTCTATAATGTGCCATAATTCGGCCTTCATGATTATTGTCTTTAGGGGGGTGTTTTCTGTGGCCCTTTATCTGATTGGGATTAATGGTAAATCTCAAAACCTCATCTTCTGATTACAGGTTGTCATTCTTCCTGCCTTATTGGGGTGTTTTGCTTATCATGATTGCAATTGGACCTCTGCTTGGTTTAGAATCATTAGAGACAGGATGATATACACCAGTCTCTGGTGAGTACGATTCTTTATGAGCAGTACTAGTCACTTGGAATAATGTAGCGCTTGTGCCCTGTGAAGTGAAACCGAATCCCTAGTGTCTGGCATACCTGACTATATATATATTTTTTTTTCTTTTTTGGTGTGATGCTTATTATTAGCCTTTTGAACATTTCCCTTATTAGGGGGCTTTATTCACTTTCCTAGTGGAACGTTGGGTTGACTGACATGCAAGGCATTTACCTTATATTAGGATGCTTAGAATATATGAATCTGTATATATTTGTCTCTCTTAAATTGGAGCTGATGTGAAAGTTTTCTTTTCGTTATGCCTATAGGGCAAGGTTACGTTTGTTTCCTCTTATTCTGACATATTCTCCTTTTTGAATTTCAGAATATCTTGGATAGGGACTATACCTCACCTGAAAATCACACATAGAGATAGAACGTGATATTACTAAAGTGGGATTCTCTGTCTCCAGCACTGGAGTGACCGTTATTGTGACTTTGACGGCGCCATTATTTGCCATCATGTAAGTGTGCAGCAGAATAGGATCCACCATTCTTGTTTGTTTCAATCTTAGTTGAGGTCATTTTCGTGAAACTATTTTCGATCTCTTGATTTCTATATTTTATTGGATCGGGAAGCATTTCCCCTTGGAGATTCCTCTAATCATAATAATACGCCTTGGAGATAGCTTGACTCCACCTATTCTAATTGGTGGGTATATGACTGACACACTTTTCTCTGTACTAGCTCTTTTTCTGTACCAGCTCTCCCTCAGACGTTCAATATTCATTTGTTTGTTGCTCTCTTTTGATGCCCCACTAACACGGGGTTATGATTGATTGAAATGTGGAATTTATATACCTTCCATATACCCCCCTTCCTGCTTTTAACTTCTGTGCCCTGTCATTCTACCTTAATATGTATCCTGTAAAGTTTATGTCAATATGACATTTTCTTCTACTCACAAAATTATCTCTCTCTTCTACTTCTATACGTTTCAAGTAGCTTGGCTCTTCTTTTCTTGTTACCTCCAGTTCCCTAGCCCTAATTGGGCATATAAATACTATGATATCGGAAGAAACTAAATAGACTGGAAACAATTCTGGTCAATTTTGGGGCCGGCTGGTACCTTTTAGACTAAGTTCTTCGTTTTTGATAATCACTTGGTGTTATGTATGGCTTGTGTAATGTAAATAGTAGTTTTTATATTTCTCTGTCAATCTGTTGGTTTGTCTTTGGTTAAGTACATGGACTTTTGTGTAAAAATACTATTTTATATTTGTTGTAAGTAATGTTTTTATATCAGTACATTGTATTTGTTTATGTTTAACAGCCCTGAAGAAGTCCTGCAAGGGGACGAAACGCGTCGGCTGTTCTGTGTGTTAAATGCCGTGTGTCATCAACGGGAAACAAAAGTGAAATAATAAAAGAGATAAAGAAAAATAAGAACAAACTTAAGAGCTTTCTTTGATGAATTTGGATGTATAAAATGTGTCCATTACTTTTTGACATAAGATGTTCATAAGTGGTGCACCTGTGCTTTGGTTTTAATTGTCTAAGTTCCTTCGGGAACAAGTACTGTGATGGTGGGTACTATTCAGTGTGCACACTAAGCCCAATGGGAATAGATGGGTTATTAAGTGAGGAGTGTCAAAACAGGTTAGGTGCTTTAAGTAGAAGGTTCCACTGTCAGGTTTTTTTCTTTATACCTTCTCTAAATGATGATTTGGATGGAAAAACTCCTCTGATTGACATTTGGCTGTCCTTTTTTGTGCAAGGAGTCCTTTTAAAAAAAATAAACTTTTGGGGGGGAGAGGGAGGAAGTGCCACAGAGTCTCCAACTTTCTGTTCCTGTCCATCAGGCTCCTCCCAGTGCTTTGTCCATCTCCTGTTCATTCTGCCTTTGGATTTCAGCTGGAAGGATCACTCTTTGTGTCTGCTGCATCATTATCATTGGATTTGAGGACTTTTGAGTTTGATATTTTACAAGTAAGTTGGTGTTGTGTCTGTTTGATTGGGGGCATTGCAGTGGCTGCAACTGCAATTTTGGTACTTATCATTCTTTTTTTTTTAATTGTTGGGGGTAGCCAGTAGGCCCATAGCTAGTCATGGGTGGGTGCATGATGAAGCAACTGTTCCTTTGGTGTGTGTTGAATGTTTTTCAAACATCATTTAGGGTATGGATGGCGTTGGATTGAGTTGGAAAATGTGTTTTTTGGGGGGATTTCTGTTTTTGGGGGTGTGTTAAAGAAATGCCTTTGTTGTGTGTGCCTGGTGTGTTGGTGTGCACCCTGCAGACCTTGTTTTGCCCTGTGGATTTTCGTTTTTGCATTGTGCAGTGTGGTTTAGCATGCATCTTTTGCCTGGCTTCTTTATAGGCCTTTTGGCAGTTCATTGATTGCTAGGCCTCCAGCATCTTGCTTGTGATTTGCTAGTGTGCATGTGGCTGTGGGCCTTTTCTGGTGGGAGTTATTAGTGTGCAGCTTTTGCCATATATATAGGCCTGCATGGTATTCCTTTGTGGCCTAGGCTTCTTGTGGTGGGCCTGGCCATGAGGCTGGCGGACATTTTGAAGGCAGGCAGTGTGTTTTTTGCAACAGGCCTGCATTGTCTGTCTTCTCTTTCTTGTAGTTGGGTGGGCCTGGCCATGGGGCTGGTGGCCATTTTGAAGACTAGGCCTGCAAGCTTTTGTGGCCTTGTCTGCCCATGGGCCTGCCTTCATCCAGTAGGCTCAGAGCAGGTAGCCACAAGTGCATTAAACAAGTGATTATCTATGTGTCCTGTTGAATTTAAACATCACTTAGGGCATGAATGGCATTGGATTGAGTTGGAAAATGTGTTTTTGGGGGCCGGATTTCTGTTTTTGGGGGTGTGTTAAAGAAATGCCTTTGTTGTGTGTGCCTGGTGTGTTGATGTGCACCCTGCAGACCTTGTTTTGCCCTGTGGATTTTCGTTTTTGCATTTTATTCCATTAAAAAGGCACAGCAGTGTGGTTTAGCATGCATCTTTTGCCTGGCTTTTTTAAAGGCCTTTTGGCAGTTCATTGATTGCCAGGCCTCCAGCTTGTTGCTTGTGAGTGTCCATGTGGCTTATGGCCTTTTCTGGTGGGAGTAAAGCAAGAGGCACTAACTATGACTGGTGTGCCAGAAAATGTGTTTTTTGGGACCAAAAAACACACGCCTCCAGTATCGTTGTCCGGCGGGAACCAAGCTGGAACCAGCACATCCATACCAGCGGGCCAACCCCACCAACCTAGGCCCAAGCCCCTGAGTGTCGCAGAGGTAGCCATTCTACTAACGAGCAGCGAGGTTGAAATGTCAGTATCGCAAAGTAGTACACAATCAACGCATGCGGCAACTCAGCAGATAAGTCTGCAGCAGCAGGCACAGCCGCAAGAACAGCAGCAGCAGGCACAGCCGCAAGAACAGCAGCAGCAGGTTCAGCCGCAAGAACAGCAGCAGCAGGCACAGCCGCAAGAACCGCAGCAGCCGCAAGAACCGCCACAACAACAGCCCACAATAGTAGTTGTTCCTCCTGAAGTAGGGGCATTTCAGGAAATCGAGCTTCCTGCAGACAAAGAGGGGCAAGCCACTGTTTCAGAAGATCCATTCTCTTCCAGACACCCAGCAAGGAAAAGGAGGGTTATTCCATCATCTTCTTCTTCAAGCCCCGCTTCTGATGATCTTGATGCCACTTGGAAGCCACCAGCTCAGTCTGAGAGTGATGCACGCCACAAGACAAGGCTAGTGAAAAGGAAGATTCCAGAAAGCCTTAGAGTTATGGAGGTAGATGTACAAGAGGGAGATGATGATGATGACGAGCCAATCATCACGGACATCACACCCGGCCCAAATGATATGGAGACCAACATTATTACAATATCCAAAATGGCTGCAAGGGATGTAGCACGGATACCACCAACACAGGTAACACCACCATGACATCCAGCTTCCATATTTTCATTTGCAAAGGAAAGGCAGGGACCTACATCCAGCTCAACCACCACCTCAGTAGGTAGTGGTAGAAGTCGCAGTGTAGCTGCTCAGAGTCACATTCCAAGCACACCCTCCAGTTCATCTGGTATTGAAAGTGGCACATCCAGCAGCACCAGAAAGTTCTCCTCCCCAGTTTGGGAGTTCTTTTCTGTTAGCAGTAAGGAGGAGAACATTGCTATATGTTCAATTTGTCGCCATGCTGTTCGGCAGGGTAAGCTTGGTACAAACTATGGTACCGGAGGCCAAACAAGTCATCTCAAAATACACAACACTCTCGTGTGGGAGGCTCACCTACTTCGCTTAGAACAAAGTAAAACTCAACCCATTGTTGTTGGGCATGAAGAATCAGGGGACGATAGTATCGCGGTGGAAGGTGAAGAAGAGGGAGACAATTCTAGCCTTGTCCCAAGTAGTGTAGTAGTACCGCCCACATCCTCCTCAGCAACATCTCAGTGGCACCGCAGTAAGAGTCTGAGTCAGGCTGAGACACCAAGGCGACCAAGTAGTACTGCAATGATTATGAAACAAAGTGCGTCGTTGAGCCTAACTGGGTTGAAGAAAACTGCACCACAAAGGAAAATAACCCAGACTACCATTGACAGCATGCTTAGGTTGGAGGGGCAGTACCAACACAACCACCCAACGGCACGGTTGTATAATGCTAAGCTGGCTAAAAGTTTAGCGCTGGACCTTCTCCCTTTTTCATTTGTGGAAGGGGTGGGTTTCCTTGAATTTGTGTCAACCATCTGCCCTAAATGGAAGGTTCCCAGCCGGTCCTATTTTGCAAGAGTTGCTGGTCCAGCACTACATCATGATGTGTTGGAATTGGTTGCACAAGCTTTGCAGCAGAATGCTGTTCACAATATCCACCTAACAACAGACATGTGGACCAGTTGCCAAGCCACTGATTACATGTGCATCACTGCACACTGGGTCTCATTTGTGGGGGTTAGAGCTAAGCTATCTGAAGGTGCTGTTGACGCAGCTGAGATTTGTAAAGCTACTCGGAAACATGCAACTGTATCCATGTTCACCATGGAGAAATCTCATACTGCTGTAAACATATTGGAAGAGTTTCAGAGCAAGGTTTTTGAATGGCTGCGCCCAAGAGAGTTTAAGATTGGTTTTGTTTCCAAGGATAATGGCAGTAATGTACTTAAGGCCATGGAGCTTGGTTCCTATTTCAGGGTTCCGTGTTTGGCGCACTGCATTAACATTATTGTTCAAGACTTTCTGAAAAAAGAAGCCATAGTCAGCAACTTATTGACCATCTGCAGAAGAATATGCACTCATTTCAGCCATTCTTTTAAAGCTCGGAAGCAGCTGAGGATCATTCAACGTGACCATAGAATGCCAGTGAAAGCACTCATCCAGGAGGTGGCAACACGTTGGAACTCAACTTATTACATGCTTGACCGTCTGTTTGAGCAGTACAGGCCAATCAGTGAATATGTCATGCGAAGAGGGGATGTTACTGTGAAAGGCATGAGCCTTCAGATGGACCAATGGTGCCTAGTTAAATGCCTGACTGAGATGCTTCTTCCTTTCGAGGTCTTCACACGTGAAAACAGCAAGGAGGACTGTACTATGGGCCAAGCTATCCCATTGTCGCAAATGCTAGAGCATCAGCTGAAGGAGGTGTCAGAAGCATACAAAGATGTAGAGGAAGGAAAAAAAGAAGCCTATGAGTTGGTGGAGAGCTTAGCTCGTCACTTAGCTGACAATACAAGGGTGCAAAATAAGATTTTGTCACAAAAACATTACATTTGTGCCACAATTCTGGATCCACAGACAAAATGGGCACTGAAGACATTAATTCCTTTTTCAGAAATGGATGTTGCCCGGTACAAAACGTGGAAAGCTGAGTCAGCGAATAAGTTGGAAAATGAACGGCTGCTAATTAAAAGCCCACTAGATAAACCCACAACAAGTACTGCAGCAGGGTATCCGGCGTCAAGTTCAACTTGGGAGCCTGAGCGCAGTGCGTTTGGCTCAGAACACTCACCAACACTATCTATAACAGCAAGAGCTGTATCTTCAGGCCCAGTAAAATCGTTACAGGATAGGTATTTACAGCAAGGCATTGGTAAATCCAGTGCTGATGCAACAAGAATCGAGCCCGAAAAAAGTTTTGCACCCCTGAACATTGAGCGGATGGTTCAGGCCTATCTGGACGACCCAACAGAGGTGTATATTGATCAAAACCCATTGAGGTATGGTATGGGAAAAGGGCCCAATGGCCAGTGCTCAGCAGGCTGGCGATAAACTATCTGGCTTGCCCTGTCACAAGTGTCTCTTCGGAACGTGTTTTCAGTGCTGCTGGTTCCATTGTAACAGTGAGAAGGACCAGTCTCTCACCCAAAAACGTGGAGAGGTTAACAATGACCAAAATGAATCAGCACTTTATACCACCGAATTACACAATACATGAATCATGGGAGGAAGATGAGGACAGCGGCTCAGGTGACGGAAATGGTGTGTTAGATGATGATTACTTACTTCTGGTTGAGCTATACTTCCCTGACAATTAGGCTTGCACTTCCAGTTCTTACTGTCTTCCTTACTTATTTTCTTTTATTGGTGTATCTGTCTTTCTGGTTAGAAACTTTGAATCACAACAAATCCATCACCCCCGTCGTCTAATTGTTTTATTGCCATATACAAGTTTCGGCTGGCTGCATATCACAGTACACTCCTCAAAATCCTGCTCCTCCATCCTCCTGAATCTCCCTAAATCCATCGCCCTCAAGAAGTCAGATGCAAAATAGAAGAAAAAATATTTCCAAGCCCCTCCAAAATAAGTGAGACATGATTGATGATGACTACTATAGCTATCCTCCTTTGTGATCTGAGAGAGACTGCCCATTAACTGAAGATGAGAAGGAACAGGTACTGAATGATGCCATGCATTGGACGCTGACTGAGTGATTTTGTTGTTGTTTGTTTTGCATGGTTACTTCATTGTGTACTTTATGTAATAATCTACACACTAAAAGTAACTCAAGTCCCTTATCCCTTCTTGTTTTTTTTTAATACCAAATTTGTACTTCTACTGCAGGCCGATACATTGCATTTTGAATATAGGAAGGGGACTCACTCGGTACACCCGGACTGAGTTGAACAACACCATCATGATGACCACAGTGACATAGTATTTTCACAGTCACTCAGTACACGGATCGGAGATGATTGATGGAATAAGTCAAGCCGTTTCATGAGTGGCATATAAGGTAAACAAGTAAACAACAACCACAGAAGACCTAAATGTCTGTGTAGCAGTGGAGTCAAGTGTAGCGGTGGTATGACTGCGGTAAATTGTAAAATGCTTTGTTGCTTTGTCCAACTCTTTCAAAAAATGTACGCTGAATGGAGGATGTGCAAACGGTGCCGGCACTGTGGGCCTGCTATGTCCTGTTGGTATTGTAGGTTAATGCTGGAAACAGACTAGAGTAGAGATGATGCATCCATGCCGCCTCGGAAAGTGTCCTTGTTGCACTACAACATCAACTTGTCCATTTTTTTAACTTGGTTTCAATCTCAATATCCCTTTTGTTTTTGCATCTACAATTACAGGACGGGCCTTACCCTGTGCTATACTTGGGAAAACAATAATGCACACTTACCTTACCAATGAATCTACATCTGCCAGGCAGGCAGTGGCGTCACCCAAGATTGATGGACGGATAACACAGTAACAGTATCAATTTTCATCTTTTAAATAATTTGATTCATTTTTTTGTCTACAATCATTACAACAGTGTGTTCTTGTTGTTATTACTATTATTATCATTAGGTTTGCTCTCTGTCTATAATTCATCCCTACAGATATTTTCAAATTTTCTTTGCTGTCTGTAAAAGTAAGCCCTGGAACACTGAACACAAACTTTATGTAATCCGGGTCTCTCCTTATCATCAATTATCATGCATGCCTTATTTCCTTTCTCTCCCTTAACATATTGATATGGATATGGTAGTCTACAAAGATTCTGTTGCTTGATGTTTGTCCATGCATGCTGTTTTTCTTTCTCAAACCCTTCCCCAGAACCCCCCTCCCAACCATTCAACAAACGCTAACCCTCTTGCCCTGCGCTGTGTGACTTATTGAGGTATGACTACATTAAATGTACATCAATAATTTATCACACGCTTGCTGGGGCGGATGTGGCAAAAGCAACAGTACTTCAATTTCAAGGTAGGGCGGGGATCTTCTTCTGCTTGCCCACCCATGAGCAGTATATTTGTGAGGTAATTTTTTTACCAAAGGAACCGGCTAATACATCAGCATTAATTCACGACATTGATTGGATTAATGGATTTCATTTGTGGTCATCCTCCTACACAGCACTAACAGTTACGCTTGTGTCAGTATGCTGTAGGCCTAGTCAAGTGACTCAACACAACTAGAGTTGCAGTGTACTACTAGGCTATCTCCACCAAGATTATGTTTTGTTGTATTTGGGCATATTATTGTTTGGCAGTATGTTCTGTTCTGTACTGTACTTCATTCTAATACTCCTCGAAGAGTCTCTCTCAGGCTACTGACTGTCTCATTTTCTTTTTTGGCAAATGCTGCTGCCAGTGTCTACTACTACCACCACCACAACCATGGCATGTTAAGAAAGAAAACCATCATCACCATGCAGCCATCGCTGTGCCTAAGTTCAACATCAAGCAAAGGTAAGAGAAGTTTAGGGGAGGCATAATTAATAATGGACATGTTTTCATTAATTCAATTTCACACACCCGTTTGTGTCTAGTTGCAGAGTGCCTAGAGTAGAAGAGACTGACAGTACTAGTAGTAGGACAAGTCACTCAGTGAGGGGTGCCGCATCTATCTGTTTCTGTCATACAAAGTCATCCAATTATTAAAATCAAACACTGGCTGTGGGCGGCCCTGCACCAGCAAGGAAAGCAGGATACAGTGTGATGTAAAACAGTAACCCCACCCAGAAAACTTTAACAACATCGTATGTAAACTTAAGTACAAATATATTATTTAATACCTTAACAAAATTAAACTATGTAAAAAAAAATAAAACACCTGACCCACCCCTCTCCCTAACCCCAACCAATGTCCATAAAGAAAATGTCAAATTGTCCAAAAGAGGAAACCCAATGCCCGGATCCCACCCACCCCAAGAATAATTAAAAAAGGGGCAAGAAGAACGGGGTCTAAGTTCGGCGGGCTTTTTTCAGGAGGTCACAAACTTGCTCCTCCAGGCAGCCAACACGGCGCTTCAATGCGCGGCAGATGCATCCACAGTGCAGGGGGCAGCACTGATGGAGGGGCGGCGGCAGGCAGCTGCCAGACAGGGCCGCTGTACCACTGGAGGGCGGTGGCTGGGGCCCGGGACATTGGAGGAGGCTGCAGCTGCTGCCGCCTCCTCCTCCTCTTCCAGGACCACCAGCCGATGATTTTCGGTCTGTATCGCCTCTAGTTTCCGACGCCGGGCCTTGGCTGCCAACTCCTTCCGGTCAGGTTTCCCCTTGGAAGGAGTAGCTATATATGAAGAAGAAAAAACAAGACTATTGTAAAATATACTCTTAGCAAGGCAGTAAGACAAATATTTCTACACAGTGTCACAGTAGCACTAGCAAGCACATAACATTTGTGGAATGTACTATCCTCTCACTTTCTTGGACTTTAACATTTGTGGGAGTTTCTGGCATTCAACCAACCATGCATCTGATTCCTATCAGCCACCAGTATGCATGTTGCATGCATCCCACAAATCCTTTTCTGCCAGTCATAAATCTTAAATCTCGCCCGTCCTTCTTCCTTCCACTCTTCTCTCCCTTTTCGTTCAACCCATCCATCAAGGTAATCTGATCTGACTTTTAGTCTTCTCCATAAAACTTTCACAGCTGAGTTGAAATCATCAGATAGAAGAGGCCATTGGTTACTCAACAACACTCCCGCCACTAATGCTTTTACTAATGCTAAGTAAAGGGTGTCTTCAACCGTTCACAACAACCTCTTACGTAGTAAGTGAACTGTACAGTATTATACAGTACACCCTTGCAGTGAGTGTAATGTTAAAAAGTAAAGATTAGGTATCTAACTTACCACCGCCCGCCACTGCTGCTGGCTCACCCCCTGCAGCTCCTCCTGCAACTGCTGCCTCCTCCTCTCCTCCGTCAGCAGCCGCATCGCCGCTGGCCCCGGCACTGGTGGTTGGTAGTGCGCCTTGAAAAAACATTACACATTTTTTAGGTGTCATATCCACCTCCCCCTATTTTTCACTAGCAAGATTTAAAAATGAGTTAATAGTAATACATACATATACATCACTAGTACAAATCAGGTAGTAGTAGAGTAGACACTAGTAGTTATATGGTCCCTAGAGTCATTCTAGTCTTTGCTTAGTTAGCAAAAGCCATGCTACCTTTTTACTTTTTTGTCTTTTATTTTAGAACACGCGTCGTTATCTCGCAGCTTGTTGTATAAAGAGTGACGCATTTGAGCCCACATGAGCTCATACTGCTACTGTCTAAGCGCTGCGCACAAGGTCAATCAAAACAAGCCACTTTGTTATGGAGTTCTGGTGTTAGTCCATATTGCTTATCCAAAATGCTACACTTTTTGCCACGACTGAGAAATGCTTGCAATATACTAACGTGCACCATTTTTCTCCTAACAGGTGGAAGATTCCATTCTAAGAACCAGAGCTTTGCAGAGCTTATGATGTAACCAGTACTAGCTTCTTCTAAGGTGAGGGGTCCACATAATTTGCTCAGATCTTCATTTATAATTTTATATAAACTATATTCCTTTTCCTACAACTGTTCACTTATTTATTAATCCTGATTTCGCTTTTCTTTTTCTTCGTTCTATGGACTTGTACTTGTTGTAAGTGTAACTAAGTGCAACAATGTTTATAGTTTTAATCTTATGCATTTTGTTGTTGATTATAGAACAACGTACATAGCTTGTCAGTTGCAAATAAAATAATTTTTGTACTTACATAGACTCGGTGGTATTTGGTGTGGATGGACGCCAGCCCACCCAACTGAGCTACGACGCCACCACCCTCAACACCGGCCGGACCCCCGCCTGCCACCGAGCCACCCCGAAACGCACCCACGGACCCTTCACCTGCCAAGCCTGCAAATTCACCTGCCTCAGGACCAGCACCACACCCGCCAGACCAGGCACCAGCTACAACCACCTCAAGTGCCTCCTGCTCAACACCCGCTCCGTCCACAAGCACGCCATCGAACGCTGGAACCTCCTCGACACAACAGCTCCGGACATCGCCTTCCTCACCAAAACCTGGATGAACGCCTCATCTGCCCCCCACATTGCCATAGCCATCCCGGATGGCTACAAGATCACCCGCAGGGACCGCACCAACCAAACAGGAGGAGGCATCGCCATCGTCCACAGAAACACCATCCACATCACGACCACCTCCGACAACAGCCTCACCACCGCCGAGCACCTTCACTTCCAGATACACACCGACCCCAAGACCACCCTCAGAGGCACCCTCATCTACAGACCCCCGGGACCTCGCACACAATTCAGCGAAGCCATCGCAGACTTCATCACCCCACTCGCACTCACCTCTCCTGATTACATCCTCCTAGGGGACCTCAATTTCCACATGGAAAACAACAATGACAGCAACACCACCACCCTGCTTGACAACCTCGCCAACCTCGGACTCAAACAACTGGTGAACACCCCCACCTACTACGCCAGCCACACACTTGACCCAGTCTTCTACTCCAGCAACCACATCTCCTTCAGCCACTCCACCGGGCTACACTGGACAGATCACAGCTGCGTCCACTTCAACTTCAGGAAAACAACGACTCACCACCACCCACAACAAGGCCCACAAAGATGCTGGAGCAAGATCACCACGAGCAGCTCACCACCTCACTGAGCCAGAACCCTCCCGCCAACACGACGGACCCCAACGAAGCAGCCCACAACCTCACTCAGTGGCTAACCAACTGCGCAGACACCCTCGCTCCACTGAAGATTCCTCCCAACAGACCCGGCAGCAAGAAAGCCTTGTGGTTCACCGACGACCTAAAAAACTCCAAGAAATCCTGCCGCAGCCTCGAGAAAACCTGGTGCCACGACCAGTCAACAGTAAACATGACAGCCCTCAAGAACGCCATCTGCAAACACCACCAGCTGATCCGCACCACCAAAAGGACATCATTCAGAGAACGACTTGACAACAACACCCACAACAGCAAGGAACTCCTCTGCATCGTCAAGGAACTCTCCAACCCCATAGCCAACAACAACGACATCTCGCCCTCGCAAGACCTCTGCGACTCACTCGCCTCATTCTTCCACAACAAGATCGCCGACATACACAACAGCTTTGGCGCCCAATCCACGCACCCAACCAGGCACCCAACAACAGAACCTACGCCCCCTACCACCACCACCCTCTGCACCTGGACCCCGTCCGCACAGATGACACCGCCCACACGATGAACACCATCCACTCCGGCTCCCCATCCGACCCATGCCCACACCACATCTTCAACAAGGCCGACTCCATCATTGCTCCTCAACTCCGGAACATCATCAACAACTCCTTCGCATCGGCCACCTTCCCAGAGACCTGGAAAAACGCGGAGATCAGCGGCCTCCTGAAGAAACCGACCGCGGACCCCACGGACCTCAAGAACTTCCGCCCCATCTCGCTCCTCCCCTTCCCCGCTAAAGTCATCGAGAAAACCGTCAACAAGCAACTGCCTTCCTCGAGTCAAACGGCTCCCTCGACCCATCGCAGTCTGGCTTCCGAGCAAACCACAGCACGGAGACCACCATCATCGCAGCCACCGACGACATCAGGTCCCTGCTCGACAACAGGAAAAATGCTGCCCTCATCCTCCTCGACCTATCAGCAGCTTTTGACACAGTCTGCCACCGCACCCTAACAGCCCACCTCCACCACGCCGGGATCCAAGGAGAAGCTCTGAAATGGATCACATCCTTCCTCTCAGACAGAACTCAGAGAGTCCGCCTCCCTCCCTTCCGCTCTGCAGCCACGGAGATCATCTGCGGCGTCCCCCAGGGCTCCTCGCTCAGCCCCACCCTCTTCAACGTCTACATGAGCCCCCTCACAGCCATCGCATGCCAACACAACCTCAACATCATCTCCTACGCTGATGACACCCAGCTGATCCTCTCCCTCACCAACGACCGCGCCACCACCAGAGCCAGCCTCCAGGAAGGAATGAAAGACGTTGCGGAATGGATGATGCTCAGCCGTCTGAAGCTCAACTCGGACAAGACGGAAGTCCTCATCCTCGGACCATCCCCCTCCACCTGGGATGACTCCTGGTGGCCCCCGGCACTGGGCACCGCCCCCATCCTCACAGACAATGCACGCAACCTGGGTTTCATCCTGGACTCCTCCCTCACGATGACCAAGCAAGTCAACGCCATCTCGTCTTCATGCTTCAACACCCTACGCACGCTCCATAAGATCTTCCGGTGGATCCCTACGGAAACCAGAAGGACGGTCACCCAGGCCCTCGTCACCAGCCGTCTGGACTACGGGAACGCTCTCTACGCGGAAACCACAGCCAAACTACAGAAAAGACTTCAACGCATACAGAACGCCTCCGCACGACTCATCCTGGACATCCCCCGGCACAGCCACATCTCCGCCCACCTGAGAGACCTGCACTGGCTCCCCGTCAGCAAGAGAATCACATTCAGGATGCTCACCCATGCACACAAGGCTCTTCACGACATGGGCCCCACATACCTCAACAAACACCTCACGTTCTACACACCCACCCGCCAGCTCCGATCCGCCAGCCTCGCCCTCGCCACCGTCCCACAGATTCGCAGAACCACCATCGGGGGAAGATCCTTCTCCTACCTGGCGGCCAAAACATGGAACTCCCTCCCCACCCACCTACGACTGACCCAGGACCATCTCGCCTTCAGGAAGCAGCTCAAGACGTGGCTGTTCGAGCAGTAGCAGCACCATTCCCACCCCCCCAGCGCCTTGAGCCCCTCACGGGTGAGTAGCGCGCTCTACAAATGCGTTTGATTGATTGATTGATTGATTGATTGATTGACTTACACGAGTGAGCGAGTGAAATGAAGGGTGTGCAAACTGTGCTTGTGCATTGCTTCCACGACTGAGTGGTCGGGAGTGTTATGTTCTGGGTTGTTTACTCATTGGGTATTGGGGGGTTCGGAGAGCTGATAGTAATAAAGCACTATTATAACTATTCGGGCCGGGGATTGTGGTGGGTTCTGTTCTGACTGAGGTGTGAGTGTGAGGAAGGTCCAACCTCCCATCACCAACATCCTATTTTCTTGTGCAACTGCAATGTTCTGTATGTGGAAAATCCCTACAAAAGTAGTAGTATGTCCTATCCTATCAAAATAGTAAAATCTGGTTGGGCATTTTGTTGGTGGGAATTATCGAAAAACATCAAGATTAATAAAGCCTCAAAGATTAAGAAGAATAGAAGGAGTTCAAGAGGACAACCCAAAGGACTGGACTCATCAATGGCTAGAGCTACTGGTGAATCTGAGTTTTATTTAAAACCTTTTAAATAAAGAGTGGCCAACTGGGCATGCATAGCTACAGACAGACTAATAGTAGTAGTACAGAGAGTCATAGCATAGGCAGTTAGAGGCAGGGATAACAAGAATCTAGAAACAGATCGTCTAGATCGAAGTGTAATTGTTGGTAAAAAATAGCATTAGAAAACGGAAACAGTAGTTCGGGGAAAAAAATATGGTGCAGTAAAAGTTAGTGAATAAGAATTAATATTAAAAACAGAAAGACTTACTGGGGCCAGCAGAAGAGCCCTCATTCTGGTCCTCCTGGACTGGAACTGCTCCTGCCGACTCTGCCCCCGTCTTCTTGCCCCTGGGTGTTGATCATGAAAGATATAAGAAAGGAAGAGACAAACATTGATGATTGGTGTGAAACAAATAAAATATTTTTATAAGACTGTCAAAAAAACATTTGTGTAAACAACAATTGCAATAAAATTGACCCATCTAATCTGGTCGACAAGTAGTATCTGGGGATTCGCGGACCGACTATTTATCTACACTAATCCAGTGTTCCATTGTGATTAGAAGAATACTAACTAAGCCTAAGTAGTACGTACCACCTGACCGAGTCCTCCTATTCCAGGGGTGCCAATTATACATTAAGTAAGCATTTCCACTTCTTTTAGTCCTCAAAAATGCATAAATGGAGGACATATGCCTGTATTTTTGCATACACAAAATTGTTGGTTCGGTGATGCAGATGTTCTGCTAGTGCTAAGCCTATTAGCACTCACTGAACAAACTACAAAAGGTTCTACTAAGGACTGGGGTAAGCAGTAACAGCACTCAGCAGCACATGATGTAATAGAGGGGGCGTCGCAGACCACTAAAAAATTACAAACTTAATATAAGTAACTAAACCTAAGTATCAATCCACCCCTATCTCTTAGTGACAAGTCAAAGGAAGGACTAGAGTAACTCTAGCATTACCGAACTTAAGTTTTCTAAAATAAACTCTTACATAATCACGCTAAATGAGCGCAAACGCAAAGTTGCAAATAACAAGATTAGTAGCGCAGAGCACCAGTGTCATAACAATCACAGAAGACTTGTAAACGTAAATTACCTGTAATGTATGTAAGCAGCAGCATTCTAGCTGGTCGGAAAAAAAATATATTCGCAATATACACAGAGCAGAAGAACAGACACAAAGTAGTAATAATTAAATAGCTACTCACCAAGACCCGGGGCCTCCACTCCTAGCAGGTCCAGCAGGTCCTGCTCCCGGTCCAGAATATCGGACCACCGGTGCATCAGCTGGTTCTGGCTGCGCCGGACACCCGAGCAGCGAAACACTGCCTGGCGCACCTTCCCCCACCGCTGCCGACGCTCCCGGAGCCTGTACCCGGACCCAGGCCTGCCGCCTGCTGCCAGGGTTAAGGGGAGGTGGCGCTGCACAAAAAAAGAGAGTGCAGCCAACTCCACCTCCCCAAATAAGGCCCGTGCCTGCACCCCATGTGGGCGCCGCCTTCTGCAAGGAAGGCAGTCACGGCTCAGGCTGCGATGCCCCCTGTGGCTCTTTGCCATGGTTCTGGGGTAGGCGGGGGCGGAAAAGAAAATGTAAAAATTAAAAAAGTAAGTAAAAGAAATGAAAAAAGCAGGTAATCGAAAAAGTAGTTAAAAAAACACAAAAAAAGTAGACAAAACATAAAATATAGAGTAAGGAAAATAGAGAGAGAGATAATAAATAAAAAAGATTAAAAAAAAATTTCAGAAGCAAGAATTGAAAAGATACAGGGAGAATTGAAAAGCAGGCCCCAGAACCATAGCATAGAGTGAAAAACAAGATGGCCGCGCCAATTGCGACCGCATGGGCAAGTTGGTGAGATATTTCCCCCCGAGCACGCAAAAAGCATTGCGAACACGCAATACGCGTTCCCGAACAGGAAATACCTAACGCGAACAAGCGCGAACATGCATTGCGTGACCCGGAACAAGAAATAGCATCGCGAGCGGGCGGGACAAGTGAAAACAAGATGGCTGCGCCCATTAGCGACTCCATGGGCAAGTTGGCGACACATTTCCAATGCGATCACGCATAAAACATCGCGAACGGGCGGGACAAAAATTTCTGCGTCTTCGCGATATTTCCGCGCGTTCGCGATAATTTTTTGCGTTTTCGGGAAGATTTGCGTAACACGATTATGCAATTTCCGCCCACCCTCACAGACTATATACAAGAAGTCAGAGGAAGGGAACACATATGAGCAACACATCTGGGCGAAGGATCCAGGAAAGGAAATGACATCTGTAAGGAGTAAAATCTGGTTAGTAATCATATAAATTTGCATCTAAAATATAATAATGCAAATAAGTGCAAACAACAATATTAAATACAATAAGAATTAAGAGAACTTATTTGCAGACAGGAAAAAGTTCAGGATTTTCCCAGCTCCATAGCATCTCCTTGACGCTGAAAAATAAATTTCCGTAGATCTTCCAAGGAGTCAAAAGAAAAGGATCTCTCCTTACACGTCACTATAAAGAAAAAAGGGTGCACAAGGCTGTATTGAGCATTCATGGACCTGCAGGGCAGGACAAAAAGACAAAAATTCCTTTCGACGAGCTGCAGTAGCACAAGACAAATTCGGGGAGTAAAAGATTTTCTGACCATTCCATAACATTTGTTTCCTTTGGATAGCTGCAGACAGAACCATGAGTAACTCAGTATATTTCAGAAAAAGAACAATAATTCCTCTGGGGCGACCCTGTGATGAAGACCCAGATGTCAAATGCCCAATGCGGTGGGCCCTTTGCAAATTAAGGCGTGTATCCTCCTTAAGACCAACTATTTACCTTCCGCCTTTTCAGGAATGCCGTAAAGTGTAAGATTGTTGTGTCTATTCCTATTTTCCAAATCTTCAGTTTGTTGCTTCAAAGCAGAGATTTCTTTAGACATAGACCCTATTTTATTAACAGCATCTTGAACATCACTCAGTCTTTGCTCTACCTCAGTCACCCTAGAGTTCAAATGAAGCCATTTTTCTTCTACCAGTTGGAGCGTAGCATTAGTCTGAATGACAAAGGGTTTCATTAAATGTATTTCCTCCATAAGATCCTCCAGGGTAAGAGGCAAAGGAGACTTAGAGTGAGAGGCAGTATCCTACTTCTGCCATTTAGTAGATGATCCGGACTCCTTGTGAGATTAAGACATCATCCCAGGGGACACAGATACCATCTGGTAAGATGTATGTTCCATAGGAAAGGAGACCAATCGAAAGAGAAGGTAGACAGCAAGCACTCTAGGTTCTGCAAAGGCGATGAAGTGTACACTACAACAGTCGGTTCCCAGATGAGCCCTAATATATCAGGCAAAAAGATGACCAAAACAGGCCGGAAAACATAGCAAAGGTCAGTGCATGAAGATACATTACATTTAGGCATCAACAAGGTCCCTAAATTAGGTTTTCCCAAGGCATGTTGTTATCTAGCAGTGGGAAGCCTTGAAGCAAAAAGACACAAAAGTGCCTGCCACACGTAAATAAAGAGCCAGGGGGTAGCAGAGACGTGAAGCACAGTGCAGCACCACAGCACTAATAGACTCAAAATGGCAGCAGTAACCACCTTTCATGAGGAGAGTGAAGTGAGGGGAAGCACAGGGGAGAAAACGTTCAGATAGAGCACAAAACCGAAAGTACCTGGTCTCCCTACATTTGCCTCTCAATGCGGCTCATTTAAATTCCTGGCAACTGCCTCCTGTCGGGGAAAAAAGAAGAAAGGTGGCTCCGTGCGGCACAGAGATTCAGGAGCCCGCAGCAATCTTGTGGGTGGTTCAGCCACGTCCTCCTCTTGTGGGTGGTTCAGCCACGTCCCCTGCACTCCCATTCTAAGATTAATGTTTTATGTAAAATGTTCATATTTGTATATTATGACTTAGGAATAAACTAGAAAATTCAAGTTAAAATATTTTGTAGGTGATTAAAATTTTAATTCATGGGTGAAAATATTTTGGTGCAGACAAGAATGGCCTAATTTCCTTGAAGCTCCCAAGGGACAGCATGCCCAAGCTCTGAATAATATGTACATTGGCAAAATAGGGGCTGAAACAGGTGGCACTGCTGCCTAAACCCACAAATGCAAAAAGAACAATTGATGGACAGAATGCTGAACAATGTCATACATTCACCCCAGTATAGAGATCTGGGCCTAAATCCATTGTATTTTAGCTCCCTATGCCATTCCAGTTTAGACCCGACCATATGCAAATCCATCTTTACCCTGTTCTCCATGGGAGCAAGTCCAGCCCGAACTTGTAAACCATGTCCTCCCAGGACTGGACACAAGCATCCTAAGATTAGTTGGGGATTCACCCTCATCAGCTAGGCTAGCTTGACTCCAGTGGCATGGAGAGCACTAGACCCACATCTAGGCATACCGGTCCCACTTGAGGTGACAAATGCAAAAACAACAAAGCAAAATGTCTGGGCAGAGGCTGAACAGGAGCAATATGGAATGCTGCATAAAAGAAGGAGGTGTAGCGGTGCCCAATTGAGGCATGCACCGATGCCCACACATTGGAAACAACCTGCCTGACACCAGGCTCACTCAAACCTGCACCTAGCAGTAAAGTCTGGTTTCGGACAATCTAGAGCCTGCCCGACAACTCAGATTTTTTGCCGACGTGGAGCACTGTGGCTGATATGGTGAACTCAGGACCAGCTTTAGTGGTGGTGGCGCCCAGTGCAACAATGTTTGTTGGCGCCCCACAGTTACCACCCTGGAGGCCAGGAATGCGGCAGTATGTGCTTTAAAAACAAGATATACTTCAAACATGATGACGCACTGGTCGCATTGCCCTAGAGCCCGCCTTATACTGGAGAAGAAGGGTGTGAGATCAGACCTCCCAGGAATGTAGCAGTAGCGCATCCTGGCAGCGCCACCCACCTCAGTCTGAACTCACCTGGTGCGGATGATGGGACCAATGGGGGGACACCGAGACATGGGGTATGGGCAGCAGCGGCGAGGCTTCATAGTAAGTGATGTAGAAAGGCGACTGGGCATGTGGCCACAATATTGGAACCAGCGGCTGGGGGGATTCACTCCATGTTGATGGTCAAGGGGGAAAAACTGGTCAGGAGAGAGGAGGCAGAAGATACTTCTTCGGTGAGTGGGGCCTGTGGGGAGGAAGGCCCTTAATTCAGGCTCTCTAATTCTTGATATAGTGTTTGGACCTTCGACTGAAAGAACGTGGCCATTTTATTGCATAGCACTTGATACGGGGCGAAAGCATCGCCCTGTTGAAGTTGGCATAGTGCATTAACCACCTTGAAAAGTTCTCTAGCGGAATTTTTAGCCTCCTCTATTTTATTGGTGTAGAAGTTCTTTTTGGCACTGATGATAGCTGTTTTGTAGCTAGTAAGTGCTTGATTATAGTTCTTTCTGGCCGGCATATTGTGTAGTCCACCCTCCATATTCGTTCCAGGCGTCTACAAGCGGCTTTAAGAGTTTTCAACTCGAGGTTGTACTGTAGAAGTGGACTTCAGCTAGGCCTACCAGTGCAAGGGGTTCGCCATTCTCTGCACAGAGTCCTCAGACCAATAGGAAGAAGTTGGCACAGAAACTGGAATAGAAATTACAAAGTTTAATAAACCTCATGAGGTGGAACTACATTCACACAGCACCCTTCGTTATTGAATGAAGTAGCACACCGAACAGAAGGAACATGGTCCTTTTATACCCACACGGGGGTTCAAAAGAGGGCGGTACATGTACAGGAGAAGGTTTTATGTACATATAAGGTCATATAGAAATGCACAGTCGACAAGTAGGAGGAGTTAACAGTTTGCCAATGCTAGTAAACACATCCTGACAGTTACATGCTACTAACAGCTGCAAGGATAGCTGCAAACTCAACTGGGCATGTGCGAAGGTGGAAGATGCTAAATATAGTTTGTTTCTAGGCAGATTACAAGAGCAGTCAACACTGAGGGAGGACAGAGCACATGGTGAGCACGTGGCAGCACATGGCAAACAAAATGGCTGCCAGAAATACAAAACGGATTCCACAAAATGGACAAGATAGCCTCTAAATACAAGATGGATTCCGCTAATGCTAACCCAATCGCTGCCAATTTACAACAGAACCAAGGGGTAGTAGGTTTAGACCTGCATTGTTCGACCATTTTTGCTGGGGCCAATTGCTCTATGGCAGACCTGAGTCAATTATTGTAGCTGTCAGCCGCAGACTTAGAGTCTGCCCCCAGGGTGGGCATACTGTTGTCGAACAGGACTGCTAGCTCTTTATCCCCTATGTTGCGCCAGGACCGTGTTTTGATTGACCGTGGTTGGGGTAGTGGTGGATGATTCTTGTGCGCAACCGGTAGGTTAAAGAAAATAGCCATATGGTCAGTCCAGGTAAGTGGCAGGATCCTATTAATACTAATAGACGGGTTATTGGTAAAGATCCCTTCCAAAGTATGTAGAGCCTTGTACCGCCTTTGAATAACAACCTTCATTAAAGTCTCTACTGCCTACGAATTACAACCTCCCTTACAGTATCTATCAATAACGAGACATTGTCCAGATCACTTACCGGCACATGTCACTTCATTACCTGCAGCTATCACTGGGACTGCCATTAGCCAGTACGGGCTGCTAGCATAGATTGGACAGCGCCCCTCTCCTGCGCAGCGTGACCTAAGCTCTTTATTCAGCCATAAGAACAGATGACCTACTTGTTATTGAAGCACCAATACTGTAATTCATGTGTCTTATATGTTATCTGTATATGTGCCCATGCTGAGGGTCAAACATGCACACCTACTTATATTCTCTGAAGTAGTAGCTAATTGCCACAAACAGAAATCCCAAACTACAGCAATGGCAGATGCACCATATGTGCAAAACACTGCTTTGGCAACAAGAAATGGCAGTTATTAAACTTTCAACAGAGACTGTCAATTCAGCACTGGCAACCTAATACCACAGAAGTGCAATCTCTCAGATGGGACTTCAACAAGTTTCAGAAATAGCTCCCAATGATGGAACACAGAATTGCAGATGTGAAAATAAAACTAGATGCACCACTCCACTGGTGTCTGAAATTCTGGAGACTCCATCAAAAAACGTTCACCTGGAATACCGCAGCAGGAGTGATGGTATGCGTATCTCAGGGAACCCTGACAATGTAGAAAAAGATGGCATGCACATCGTTTTGCTCAATTTGTAATCACAAATGTTGAACATTACGTTTGACCCTCCCCTAGAGATACAGTGAGAAAACAGAGGCCAATCCCATAATGCTGCCATTGACGCACCCCCATAGCAATTACTAATCTGCTGCATCAGGAACCAGCAAGCATGCCAGATCATTATGGCAGCAAACAAACTCAGGCTTTACCAACTTGAGAATAACCAAGTAAATTTTTATGCAGATTTCCCCCACAAAACTAAAAATCTGAGTAAACACTTCCTGACCTTCTGTCCACCATTTCTCTGACAAGACATTAAAAGGCATGTTTATTAAGGTTTTGTGTCACTCTTACGCGCAACAAGCAGAAATATTATTATTACTCCTCGTTGGCTCCTCTTCCTAAGTGTGGGCATTCTGGAGCACCCTTAGGGCCCGATTGCGATGCCGGATGGACCACAGTCCATCTGACATTGTTCTGGAACTGGAACCGAATGACCTCCCGTTGTCGGTTACAACCCAGGAATTAGGATGTAACCGAACCATGTTCGGTCGCATGCCTATACTTACAATGGTAGCATGCATTCTGAACTGAATGCATGCTGACATTGTAAGAGGCAGAGGTGCAGTTCATCCCTGCACCCCGTGGCAGGCACCTCAAGGGGCCTTCCACAGGGTGCAGGGATCAACAAGGGGGCATGGTGCCCCTTTCAGCGGCCTGGCACCCATGAGGGCCCTGTTGGGGGCCCACAAGGCAGTTTCCCTATGCCTTTTTGTGCCGGAAAGGATGGCACAAAAAGGCAGTGGGAAACTGCCATTGTAATCCCTCCACCAGAAGGAGCCTGCTGGGGGATTACTGTGGGCCTTCCTGATGACGGACGGGCTCTCCGAGCCCGTCGGAAGCCATCTGAAAACCGATTCGGTTTCCCTTCCTACCGACTCCATCGTAATGGATCGGTTGGAAGGGAAACCAAATCAGTAATTATGATGCAGTTAGGATGGCTCTGACCCAGGGTCGGAGCCAAACCTAACTGCATTGTAATCGGGCCCTTAGAAAGAGGAAAATGCCTCTGAGGATGTTTTTTGTGCAGGAAGACACGAATTCCTGCACAAACACAATTCTCAGTGCCTTCCGGCACGAAAACAATTCTGCCTGTAACATAGGCACCGTTGGACCATGATGCAAGGGGGCCTGTGTTGGCACTAGGCAGCCAAACGTGTACCAGTGCTAGGAAAGGACAGCAATGTGCTGAATAACGGTAAATACAGCACATTCCTGCTCATTCCATTTCCCTCTCTTGCAGCAAAGTGCAGCAAGGTGGCTCTCTGCGCTGCATGATTTTTTTTATAAATATGGCCCTTAATACGGCCTGCTGGAGTTAGCCATGATGCTGATCACAATCAACGGGTACACAACGGAATATGAAAACCCAGAGGAATTGGGACAATTTCTAATTAAGATTGAAGGATTGAACATGGAATCAGCAACGTTGGATTCCAGCCAGCATGTTGAAAAGAATTTGCATATCTAACTTACTCATAAGACCCTTGTGAAGTGGTACAACATGTATCCAGGACCTGTAAATTAAATGCTACAACTTGGCCTGCAGCACTGATTGTGCAACGTGTCAAAATACAACTTTTTCCAGGCACAAACTTTCCTTTTTAATACATATAAGCAACCCCTCAAGTAAGCCCCAGACAGCCCCAAGGGGTGGATGCAGTCTATTAAAAAAGTTGCCATGGACTTTTAAGTTTTACATGTCCTAGTAATGTAAAACTCATACATTTATTTTTCACTACTGCAAGGCCTATCTCTCCCATGGGATAATATTATTACATTTTATAAGTATAATTTCAAGTGGGGAGATATGACTGGTTCATGTTTGGTGTCTCTGGAATCCTAATTTAAAATCCTAACTTATGGTGAAGTCAGATTTTCAATTAGAATTGTGAAAATGCCACTTTTATAAAGTTGTCAGTCTCTTGCTTTAGTCATTTTGTGCATGCAGTCTTTCTCTGGTCACATGACTGGGTGTAGTCGACAGTTTGGATTTGTGTATTCCTCCTAGATAGCCACACACAATGGGAGCCTTAGTGTTACTAGATGGGCCATCACTGACAGGATGGATGGGAGGAAATGGGTCCACCCCTACTTAAACTTGTATAGGTTGCGTCCTGTCTCCAACAAACTTGCTTTGTCCCTTCAGCCAGCTTGGAGCCAGAACTGGGGAGGCAGGGAATTCACTACACTTCAAAACCACTGTCTAGAAGCTTCTCCCACCTACCAGAACCTGGGCACCACCTCACTGCATAGCTACCTCGAAACCAATGCCAGTCAATGCGAGGTCTCACAAAGCAACGGCATGCACCAGTATTTAAGGTAACTTTGTCCCAGTCCGGATCAATCAGATAACCACAGTTGGTGCTTCGTACTTTTATGCGCTATATAAACGTTCTTCTATAAAATATAATAACTCCAGCTCTACTGATTGGATATTTGTCATTTTGGTCTTGTTCTATTCATTCAATTTTGCTCTATTTTTGTAACCTGATTTGGGATCTTTTTGTGTGGAGTTTTCACTTTTTTACTGATTGAAGTGCTGCACAAATAATTTACACATTCCATCTGAGTTAAGCCTGACAGGTCTGTGCCAACCTACCAGGGGTTTGAGCACCGGTTAACATTGGGTTTGCTTGTGCCTTACCCTGACTATCATAGTGGTTGCTTTTTGACCAGGGCTCACACCCCAGATATCTAGTAACCCAATTTCTAACAAACCATGATGTTTTTTAGGTCACATAGGTGAAATATCGCCCTTATACAGGAGACACATTAAACCTGAAGAAGGGCACCTAACAGTGGAGAAAGGGACAAAACTACATAGATTCTGGGTGAGTAAAGTATTACATGCGAGCTTTGTAAACCTAGGAGACTCCCATCACGATATTACGTCGCACCCCAGGGAAAATGTGGTGGAAATATCGCTACTAGCTAAGTGCTGCTGACATGGGCAGATAAAGGCAAGCACTACATCTTTCCAAAGCTAACAATTTATCATGAATCCAATATTGTAAGCTCCATACATGCACCTGTGGGCAATAAAGCTGACTTTCTCTCTGCATTAGGCAGACTGTTAATTTCGTTTGGTAAGAACAATTTCATGATGAGAGAGGAGTGGAAAATTATGTTGGATTCAATTTTGGACAGATGTGGGAAACTGGACATGAGAAATGAAAGAGATAGAAACATTATAAGAGCCTTGACAGAAGATGATAAACTGATTGAACCCTAGTGACTATTTAACCCATGGGAGATGGATTATACCTTTGCTTCCTGCCCACATTGCATTTGAACAAGGATTGATTAATCCTTACAACATCAAACCTAGGTAGTCGCTTAGCTTCGGCTTCCATGGTGCCTAATGGAGTTTCTGATCATGATCACTGAACTTCATTGAACATAGACCGAGTTGCACCGCTTAAGGGTCCTTGAAGTATGAACATCTCAAAACTCAACCAGGACAAAATCAGGTTACAGCATTACTTGGACTGATTTTTAGAAGACATCAAGGGCTCGATCACATCAGCCAAGTGCTGTGAGGGGCAGGAAAGGTAAACATATGAGGAGCCCTATTGAGGGAGTCTGTCATAGCAAAATTCCCCCTCTGCAATACTATTGGGAGAATTACTCCTGGCCAAAGTGAAGTTGAACAAACTATACACTTCTAAGGCAGGGACAGCTCTCTTCCATTTATGGGAAAGTGATTAAAAAGAGGTGAAAATGCTGGTCATGTACTGGCAGCACAACTCAAACAACCTGAATCAATTAGAACCATACTGGCAATTCATAATAAGATTTTCTAGTTGATTCGACTATCTCATTTGTATTCTAGGAGACTTTTTACTAAAAGCTGTGCATGTCAGCTAGGCAACCTTACCCCAGAGTGGAAAATGGCTTTTTCTTAAGACTTCCAGTCCCCAAATAACATCAGAGCAATCAGACATGTTACATGTGGAACGATTCGAGGAAGAAATTACAATGGTAATGAACGAGATGGCCTACAGTAATGCCCCAGGGGACAATTGGTTGCCCATTGCTTTTACAAAACCAGCAAGCCATTAATTGTTGCGCTGCTAACATCAGCGTTTCAGGAAATTCTTAGAGAGAGGACATCTCCAGGAAGAGTTCATAAGGGCCAGAATGTATTTAATTCCTAAACAAGGAAGGAACCACTTGGAATGCTCCAACTACAGGCCCATGGTATTATTTATGCTTGTGTGAAAATTATGTCAAAGTTTTAGTAAATCAATTGAAGTTAGTCACTCCTAAGCTAATTCTCTTCTCCATACTTAAACCAGTTTGTGCGGGAGGGTCTTCGGTCAATCACCTCTACACACGTCAAGTGGCAAGTGAAGGACGACCCCTTGATGAAAAGGTAGACAGAGTCAAATGCAGCTGATAATTCCATTAGTTATAAGGCAGCTACTCTGTTTTTGTCCACTATGAGTTTTAGATCTTTCCAGATGGATATTATGTTTGACTCTATGCTTCTGCCTGGTCTGAAACTGGGTTGTTAGGCTGAAAGAAAGCCATAATGCTCGATAAATTTACAGAGTTGAGAAAGCAATGCTTAATCAAAACATTTCCCTAGGAAAGATCAGTTTGAAATGGGCTTGTAGTTTGCCAGATCAGATGAGCCAAGTTTTTGTTTTTGAGGAGACATCTGATATTGGAGGGTTTGAGTTTAAGTGATATTTAACCTATTTTCAGTGATATTTTGAGTAGGTATCTGGCTATCTCTATTGCACAGGTTGAGCGAAGGACATCTTTAAAGATTCTTGGCACTGCTGGGTCTAATGGTGAAAATGAGTGATTTCATTTTTGAAAACCGTAAATGCAAACAGCGGCTGGTGTCATGGGAAAGAATGTATAGAGATTTTTGAAGAGTGAATGGAGAAAATATGCAACAGACAGTAGAGGCAAAAGGCAAGGTTAATGGAGTAGTGAACATCTGGCACGATACCTAAGCCACTGAGAGGGGGCAATACTGTCAGCAAGGTGTTTGGGGGACTCAGTCTAGAGACAGTTTTGAAAATAATCTAGCAACTTTAAGAAGATCAAAATCTGGAAATTATGGTCTCAATGTTATGCGGCAGAAATCAGGCAGGCTGCATCAGAAGCTAGTCAGACTCCACTTGCACCATGCGTTGGAACTCAACGAAGGGATGACATTTTTTTCCCATTCAGAAACCAGGCATTTTTTTTTTACCTGTTTCTTACATGAAATTGTTGGTGAAGTACCTTATCCAATACAGTACACACTGCTTTCATGCTGTTAATTAATGTCAAAGCAATGTCAGGTTCAATGGTAGTTATCCAGGAGAGGGAAATTGGACTTTGGTGAAAAAATATGTTTGTATTTTGCGGGGTTAGCCGCGGGTGGTGACGTGCCATTGTGTTTGTAATTTAGCCATAAATTGCGAGAATTTAATGCTGGCAAATTCCAACAATATAATAAATACAGATACATGTTGTCAGCATGTTGGTTGTAAACCTTGTCTGAGTCATGCAGCGATTCGCCGAACAGTTTGAAGTACAGATTTAGCACTGTAGGTGCTAACAACTCATGTCCTTAAAGCTAAATTGAACAATAAATGAACTACACGTCGTGTTTTTAGCCAACGTTTCTCCTTTGAAAGACGACAGAGGGAAAATATGGAAGCCACCATATCGCTCTCTACTACAGCGTGTCAAAGAGTTCATGCCAACAAAGTTACAAACTTTACTCTGGCCGAGGTGATCCAAATAAATCCAGGGCGAAAATAGGTGGGGCCCACTGCCAAATTTTGTGAAGATATTTCCCCACAAGTATACATATGGATTCCCTATGGAGCAAAACGTAAGGTGTAATTGCACTATTACGAGACACACAGCATGCATAACTGCATACCACATGCATGTAAAAATCCCTCTGCATGTGGGTACCTCAAAACAATTTCAAATGAATTCCTGGAAAACTGTGACAATTGCAAGATCATATGAGTATTTCTGGTATCTTCTGCTAATTTCAAATTTGGAAATCTACCCCAAATATGGAAGGAAATCTATGAATAATTTAAAACATATAATTTTTTAACAGATTACCTCTCGTTCTTTAAGTCAAATCAACGTCGTTGGTGCAGCGATGACAGAAGCATAGAGATAAAAGTGCTCATAATCAGTTATTTATATGAGACTATGTGATATTCCACCAAGAGTTCCAAATCATCAAAAGCAATTCAGCCCAGTGTTGACAGCTTCATTGCAGAGTTTATTGCATTTTGCTAATTTAGCAATTTAAATGTCTCAGTCAGCATCAGAAAAAAATAACCTCTGTTCCTTTCTAAGTAGCGTCTCCATCTTTCCTAATTCACTACCAGACCCATTGATTACAATATGGGAAACAGCCTTTACAATGCAGTCATTACATCGCACTACCTTTACATAGCAGTCATTACATCGCAACATCCTTTACATCGCATGTCATTACAACGCATGTCATTACAACGCATGTCACTACAACGCAGGCATTACATCGCAAGTCATTACAATGCTTACCATTACAATGCATAGTACCCTTACACTATCCAACACTTACCCTACTGTTGCACTCACTGGAGTTAGAATAGTAATTGTTACCCCTACACTATCCAACACTTACCCTACTGCACTCACTGGAGTTAGAATAGTAATTTTTACCCCTAGACTATCCAACACTTACCCTACTGTTGCACTCACTGGAGTTAGAATTGTAATTATTAACCCTATACTATCCAAACACTTACCTTAAATGCGATGTAATGGTATGCATTGTAATGGTATGCGTTGTAAAGGTATAATGCGATGTAATGGAATGCGTTGTAAAGGTAGTTTCTGAAAATGCGATGTAATGGCATGCGATGTAAAAGAATGCGTTGTAAAGGATGTTGCGATGTAAAATCTGCGTTTTAAAGGCATGCATTGTAAATGTATGTGATGTAACGTCATACATTCTTACAATATGCCTGTCATCTCTGACTAATTTGTTCAATATGTTATTGAACTGTAAGCTTAATACAAACTATACTAACATCATTTCCTTTATCTTGAGACTGCAAAACCTATCCGTGTCCATATGCTTCACTCTCTTCCGCGCTTGACAAACCATTTTTCTTCAAGCAGCCCTTTTGTGTTATCAATTTCTCTTGTAAAACTTGTAAAAAGATAGGATGTTTCTCGTAATTCTACATCATAGACATTGAAATGGCCATTCCAGCTGGGCAGGCCTAAAAAGTAAAAGAGAGTTTTGACATGCAGATTTATGGTGGGTGTAGAATTATTGAAGTAAACTTAACTTGTCTGATCCAAATATGCAAATGTAAAATCTTGAATCATTCAATGTATAATTAAATATTAAAACGTGCTGACAGTCATTTCACGGCAACATAAAATGTGACTTTTACAGGGTAGCTTTACCGCCATTAAAATAGTTACATTGTTATCTATGTACTTTTTCTATAAACCAATGTAAAAGGAAAAAGGTATTGTTATAATGTAGATAAACTCCTTTGCGAAGCTATCCATGTAAAATGTGACTCACCAATGAGCAATGCTGCACTGATGCTGGGGCGTTTTTTTGTAGAAAGAGCCGTCTATTGTCAAGAAAATAATTCTTTGTGCAGGCCTTCCACCTCCATGTGTAGTTCATAATGATTCACTTGGACTGTCCAAGGGCCTTCAAGGCTAAACATTGAGATGCTCTGGTTGTGAATTTCATACCTTCTCCAAAACCAATGTGGAAGTACCTAATTGGAAATGTGTATACGATGTTTCAACAATAAGTGGCATATATCAGAATCTATGAACTATAAATCACTTTAACTTACGAAATGTAGATGAACAATCACTAAAACTGCCTATTTTTTTATTGTTGTATCTATATATAGATTTTTATCCAGAAAAAGATAGTGACACGAGAATTTGCAAGACTAATTCAAAGATACATTGTTAACAAGGCCACTCATGACTCACCCTCTTTCAAATAATATTCCATGTACTCAACAAGCCCTCTTAGGAACATGTGCGCCTATTTCGGAAAGACCCTTTCAAGTGGGGATTATCAAAATAATAGAGAATAATGTAATGTTTGCCCTTCTGCAAACAATCCTACAGTGCCTTTTACTCTTACAATCCACAATGGAAAAATACACCCCCTTGTGCAGAGCCTCAGTGCACATCCACAGATTTAAGCAAGGTAATGAGCAGTGTCTTACTCTTGGTCACGCCAAACCAGTTCAGGGGAAAGCTTTGTCCCCACTGGGTTTGGTGCCTGGCTGGCTTGAGAATAAATGATAGGGCATTTCCAGGTATCTCCTAATGCTTGCTTGTGACATAAAATGATCCTTTGAATTAAATTAAGTTCCGGTGTACACACCAACTGGTCTTCATACCAGCGGAAAAGAAAACACCTCCTCAACCCTAAGCCATTGAGTCTGCTTTGCGAGGAGTTTTCACATTTCATCAGAGGTATGCACTCACTGGGCTACTTCTGGAGAGCTAATTCAAATTGGACTCCAGGAGCTTCAGGCAGTTAAGTGGTAACTTTCTAAAAGGTACTTTTCCCAAAGACTCATCAGAGGTATGCACTCACTGGGATTCTTCAGGAGAGCTAATTCAAATTGGACTCCAGGAGCTTCAGGCAGGTAAAAGGTAACTTTCTAAAAGGTACTTTTCCCTAATACTTACTTCAAAATCTGACCACCATTAAGTGGGCAATTTTAATAAATATTAAAAAGTGTGGTTTGATCCTATTGCTCTCTGGTCCCAACTCAGAGATAGCAGAATTAATATTTAATTCTGCTTCCAATGGTTTCTCTATACACCAGCCAGCATTACTGCAGTGAAAACAGCTTTTGGGTACTAGTCACTGTAAGGACAAGCTAACTTTATACAATACCATGCACCCTGCTTAGTGGGCTGCAAGGACTGCCTGTGGGTGCCTTATTAATAATTAAAAGGAAGTTTTCTCTTGTTTTCAGTTTTGGCTGTAGGTTCAAAACTGCAGCAGACTGGCTAAAATGGTAGGCCTGCAGTCATACTTGCGTGGTCATACAAGTAGATGGCACAGTAGTGCTATAGTCCATAGGTTAATAGGTTACATTTAACTTTCCCTGCCATGGGTGTATTTCGGCCTCCATATACTATGCCGTTATGGGGAAGTTAAATATGCCAATTAGGAGTTAGCCCATGTTACCATGGTCTACAGTCCAGAGCACATGCTCTAGGGCCAGGCTAGCAGTGTCCCAGTACGCAGAGTCAATAAAACAGCAGGATCAGTGAATCAAAAATAGGGGTGACCATGCAAAAAGACACACTTTCTTATAAGAACCTCCCACAAAATGTGAAGACCAACTCAGCCATTCTCTTGGCAGTTCTCATCATCTAAGCAGAAGGTCCTAAAAAGGCTGTCTACATTGGTGCAGTTACTTCTACATTTGTGCTACGCAATAAAGTTTGTGCCCTGTAGGGAAATTGACCACCGCAGCAGTCTTGAGTTCTCCTTTCTCACTGCATCACTCACCTGAGAAGTCTATGGTTGAATTGAACTTGTATGTCCTTAACAGGGAGTTTCACAGCTTTTGTGGGGACCAAACCACTGTAAAGGTCTCTCTCTCTCTATGTCTCTCCAATATTGGTACTGACCCTCTTCATTCAGTTTCCCAATACCATGCTATGAAGCATCTGTATGGACAGCAACTCCCAACTGAAATCAGGTGACTTGAGCACATGTGCATTGCACAGTACCTTCTTCAAAGTTTTAAAAGACTTCCGACAATCCTCAGTCCATAAAACCATTTTTTGGTACTTTGTAGAAGGGAGTTCTTTCAGGGGTGCCACAGTAGTGCTATACCCCTTGACAAGCCTCCTATAATTCTCTCTCACACCCAGGATAGCTTTGCCCAGAGTTGGGTTTTGTGAGGCTCCCAAGCCATGATAGTTTCGACCTTGGGCTGTAGAGGCTGCACATGTCTCCTGCCAACTAGGTGGCCCAGGTAAACTACAGACCTCTGTCCTATATGGCAGATGCTGGACTTGATAGTCAGTCCTGCCTGGTGTAGGGCGAAGCAATTCAATGAAGTGAGTCAGATGTTCCTGCCAAGTCGACCTAAATACAATCTTATCCAGACATGCTGAACTAAAGGCCACCAACCAAGACAGTACCCTGTTAACCAACCTCATAAAGGTATTGGGGCATTTCACAATACAAAGGGCATGACTTGAACTGAAAGTTGCACTCAGGAGTTGAGAATGCTGATATTTCGTTGGCTCCCTCAGTTAGGGCAATCTCCCAGTATCCTGAGTTTAATTCAAAGGTACTGGGATATTTAGCAGTCCCTAACTGATCAATGAGCTCACCATGATAGGTGTGGCACAGCAGCCAGGGCAGCTGACTCTGGAGCACGGGGCTCACGGTTAGAACCCCAGCTCCGGCGGCAGCTCAGCCCAGCACCATGTGACTTTGGGCAATAGCTCACTATATCTTCCTCACAGCCCCCAGCTCCTTCAGACTCTTAGGGGTAATTTATTTGCGCTTTACAAAATAGCGGGTTATTATTATTTGTGGATGAAGTGGGTGTCAGTTTTGGTGATAGCAATAAGTCCTTTTTAGTCAGCACCAGAACTGTAGATCTGGGCTTCCCCTTTGAGAATTGACCTTAGAGACCAGCAGAATTGGGCTGAACCAGGGCCTACTTGAGGGCTCAATCACCCCAAGGGACAACATATTGGACACCTCTTTGTTGATACAGGCCCTTACCTTGTTTGATAACCTGTAGAATTTATTTTTGTGAGGTAAGCTGTCACCAGTGTCAAAGTTGGCAACAGTCTCTCTCCTGTTCCAAGTGTAGGGGAGATTATGTCTTCCTCTACTGTACTGTTCTTTGAATTGTGGGATAAGACATCCCGGAGAGGTTCACTCTCGTCATGTCATGTCATGTCAATGAGAATTTATAGAGCGCACGTACACCGGGAAGGTTTCATGGCGCTGGTATGGCAAAAGTCTGGTCCGAAGGAAGAGTTAGAAGGCCTGTTGGAAAAGCCAGGTCTTTAAAAGACTTCTGAAGGCGAGGAGATTGGTGGAGAGACGGATTTCAGAAGGGAGAGAGTTCCCAAACGGGGGGGCCAAGGTAGAGAACCTGGCTCCGCCGGTACGTTTGAGTCTGAAAGCGGGAGTCAAAAGAAGATTTTTGCAAGCTGAGCGAAGATGACGAGTGGGGGCATATTTTATGATCATGTTATCGACAAATTTTGGGCTAGAACCATTAAGTGATTTAAAAATAAAACATCCGATTTTGAAAGCACTCCGCTGAGCGACAGGCAGCCAATGAAGTTGCTTCAGAATGGGGGTGATAGGGTGATGCCTAGGTTAGTGAGTAATTAAGCGCGCTGCCTGGTTTTGTATTAGCTGTAACCATTTAGATGGATGAAGGGGGATGCCAAAGTACAGAGAATTGGCGTAGTCAACATGTGACATGACCATGGCAATGACTACTTGAATACGAGCGTCATGAGTGAGGTATTTACAAATCTTCCTTATTTTCCGAAGTTGGAAGAAACAGGTGGATACTACAGAGCTAATCTGGGGCTTTAAGGTGAGGTCTTGACTGATAATCACCCCCAGGTTTTGGCTGTGCTGGAGGGGACAGGGGGTTGACCCAGTTTTCCGGGTCAGAAGTGAGGTCCCCAGGCGTTATTGGCAATGCCACCAGTAAGGATGAGTTCCTTTTTGTCTGGATTAAGTTTCAAGTGGTTCTTGTTCATTCATGTGCTGATGAACAGCATAGTGGATTGGAATGCGTGGACCGACTCAGGGGTATTGCTAATGGGAAAGATAAGTTGGAAATCATCGGCGTAGTTGAAGGTGCAAACTTTGCGCTCCTGCAGAACTCGGACAAGAGGATGAAGGTAAAGGTTGAATAGCAAGGGTGAAAGAGAAGAGCCCTGGGGGACGCCACAAGAGATTTGAATGCTGGGGGCAGTGATCTGAGCTGTACGGACTGCCTGAGATCGATTTTCCAAAAAGGAGATGATCCAGCTTAGGGCAGGGCCAGAAATTCCGGCTTCCCTGACACGGTCGACCAAAAGATGGTGGTCGACCGTGTCGAAGGCAGCGGAGAGGTCAAGTAGGACCAGGGCCTGTGGAGAGCCCTTGTCAACCTCACTACGGAGGGTGTCCAGAACAGTGAGAATAACCGGTTCGGTAGAGTGTGCCGGACGAACGCCAGCTTGGTGGGGGTCGAGGAATTCAGATTTCTCCAGGAAGTCAGTAAGGCAGCTGGTAACATGGGCTTCCAATAACTTGGCCAAAAAAGGGAGAAGGGAGATGGGGCCATAATTAGTCAGGATTGAGGGATCTGAGCCTATCTTTTTTAAGAGGGGTACGACAATGGCCTGTTTGAAGGTGGCGGGGACTGTACCTAGAAGTAGGGATTTGTTTAAAAGATTTAAAGCGGGGCCGGGAAGTACAGTGAACATTTCTTTCAAAGTGCTAGGGGGGCAGCAATCAGTGGGCGAGCCAGGTTAAATTTTTAAGAGAAGTTTAGCAAGGGTATGATCCGTTAGCAAGGGAAAGTGCGTAAAGGAGCTGGTGCTAGTGCTATATGAAGGAGTAGGAGACAGGTTTTGAGTAGCCGGGATGCTGGACTTAATTTTCTTGATTTTGTCAATAAAGAAGGTGTTTAAGGCATTGCAAAAGGTTTGAGAAGGTGGGGGCCTGCATAGAGTTCTTTCGGGGTTAGAGAGCTGATCAACAATGTGGAAGATCTCCTTAGAGCGGTTGGTTGCAGACAGGATTTTTGTAGAGAAGTAGACCGCTTTGGTCGCTGAGATGGATTTTTTATAGGAGTTCAGAAATGTAAGATAAGACAGTTTGTCTTCAGGCTTGTAATTGCTGCGCCATTTCATTTCTGACTGCCTGAAAGCTAGTTTAAGGAGTTTTAATTCATTTGAGAACCATTTTAGAGCGTCATGAGGGCGGGGGCGTGGGACTTCCTGAGGGGGACAAACTTGTCACTGGCGGTCAAAAGCCAGCTAGTGAGCTGAGCGTCGGCAAGATTGAGGGTGGGGTTATCCAAGGGAGCTGAGTTAGTGAAGAAGTCGAGAAAAGGTGATTTCTCAAGTTTTTTCCAGTTTCTTCGAGTATGGGTAACTGAGCCTGGCTTCATTTAGAATAGAAAAATGAATAAGATGGTGGTCAGACCAAGTGCAGGGTAATACGGAGACAGTAGACAAAGAAATGTTTGTGGTCCACATCTGGTCGAGAGTTTGTCCTTTAATGTGAGTGGGCGTGGATATGTGTTGGGTGAGGTTGAGCTCGGTAAGTAGCTCAGTAAGCTCAGCCGATTTAGGGCCGCTGAGAATGCCGTTGGCCCAGTAGTTAAAGTCGCCGATAAGTAAGACCTTCCCGTAGTTTGTAACCAGGTGGGCCATTTGTTCGGCCAGGGAGTGGGGAAAAAGGGGCATGCCTTGAGGGGGCCTATAAAGCAGGACACATACAAGGGGTGAGATGCCAGATTTGAACTCAAATTTTATTACCAGGTTATCTACCAGGGGTAAGTCAAGTGGAGTAAGAGTCTTGTAGCTAAAGTTATGGCGAGTAATGATGGCTACTCCTCCACCCACTTTCCCCTGGTGACAATTAGCCTGGGCAATGCAGTAGTCCGAGGGTAGTGCCGCAAGGATATCAGGGGATGATTCTTGGGACAGCCAAGTTTCAGTGAGCAGAAGAAGGTCGGGCTGCTCACATTTGAGTAGTAGGAAGATGTCAGACTGGTGTTTGACCAGTGAGCGAGTGCTGAGGTAAATGGCTGAGATTTTGCGGGCATTATGGTCTTGGCTTTGTTGCATAGTGGATGGGCCACTTATGTGAACCCCACATGTTTCAGGGAAAGTAGTCCTAGGGGCCAGGATTCCCTGTTCAAGGATGCTGGAATGTGTGAGGGAACTGAGTGCTAAGTTAGCGGAGGCTGTTTGAAGTGCCAGCAGCTCGGCATGGGTATAGATGATTCTCTGGACATGGTGATAGGTCCCAGTGCCCGGAAGTGCGTGGACGGGTGCAGACAGGCTTGCCTTTGACGCGCTGCCGGCGCGCTGCCAGCTCGCCCGCTGCGCGCGTCCGCTGCGCTCTTGCGCTGCGACCAGCATGAAGTAGCCGGTGGCAGCCTTGGCTCCGCCCCCCTTCGTGCTGATAGGCTGAGGAGAGGGTGTGACAGCCAGCAGCTGCGGACCGGGAGAGAGGGTGCGGGTAAGTGAACAGGTCGTGTTTGATTTTTAAAAACAAAGCAGAGATCAAAAACACAATTCTTTAAATTTTTTTAAAAAAAGAGTGGCAAGCGAGCAGTTCCTAACGCGTCTAAGGTACGCAGCGTTTCAGCCAAACTAATGCTCCCGCGCTGCGACCGGCGTTTAGTAGCCGGTAGCAGCCTTGGCTCCGCCCCCCTTCGCGCTGATAGGCTGCGGAGAGGGTGTGACAGCCAGCAGCTGCAGACCGGGAGAGAGCGTGCGGGTAAGTGAACAGGTCGTGTTTGATTTTTAAAAACAAAGCAGAGATCAAAAACACAATTCTTTAAATTTTTTTTAAAAAAGAGTGGCAAGCGAGCAGTTCCTAACGCGTCTAAGGTACGCAGCGTTTCAGCCAAACTAATGCTCCCGCGCTGCGACCGGCGTTTAGTAGCCGGTAGCAGCCTTGGCTCCAGCCCCCTTCGCGCTGATAGGCTGCGGAGAGGGTGTGACAGCCAGCAGCTGCGGACCGGGAGAGAGCGTGCGGGTAAGTGAACAGGTTGAGTGTTATTTTTAAAAACAACGCAGAGATCAAAAACACAATTCTTTCAATTGTTAAAAAAAAAAAGAGTGGCAAGCGAGCAGTTCCTAACGCGTCTAAGGTACGCAGCGTTTCAGCCAAACTAATGCTCCCGCGCAGCGACTGGCGTTTAGTAGCCGGTAGCAGCCTTGGCTCCGCCCCCCTTCACGCTGATAGGCTGAGGAGAGGGTGTGACAGCCAGCAGCTGCGGACCGGGAGAGAGCGTGGGGGTAAGTGAACAGGTCGAGTTTGATTTTTAAAAACAAAGCAGAGATCACAAACACAATTCTTTCAATTTTTTTTTTTTAAAAAGAGTGGCAAGCGAGCAGTTCCTAACGCGTCTAAGGTACGCAGCGTTTCAGCCTACTCTCTTCCATCAGTGATCATCAACTTAGCCATGTCTGGTCTATCAAAGTGGGGTTTCAGGTGTTTCACATGCATCACCTGGTAGAGGTGTCCGGATGTATCAATGTCCACCAAATAAGTAACCTCATTTACCATTTCCAGCACAGTGTAGGGCCCAGTCTACTTGTCCTGGAGGGCATGGAGGCCATTAGCTCTCTAATCCACACCTTCTGGCAGGGCTGGTATTCCATCAGAGTGGCCTTCCGGTCACACCAGAGCTTGATCATCTCCTAGTTGCCCTACAATTTCTTATTGATCCTTTTCATCTATTTAGCCCTGTGAGCCACATATTCCACAATATCCTGTTTGAGTTCCTCGAGAGGTTTCTGGTACCCTTCTAAAACTATACCTAGGAGACAGGATGCCGATACAAAAGCTCAAAGTGGCTGAAGGCCACTCCCTTTTGTGGTACCTCCATGTAGACAAATTAAAGCCCTTAGCGTAAGATGTCCAAATTTCATCAGAGTTTGTCAGATAACCCCATAATCATGCCTTTTAGGGTTTTGGTGAATCCCTTCACAAGCCCATTGGTTTTGAGGATGATGAGGGGTGTTAAACTTGCAAGTTACCCAACATTCATTCGCATAGCTTTCAAGTGTACAGACATGAAGTTAATCCATCTATCTAAGATTACCTCTTTGGGAACCCCCGTGTGGTAAACATGTCAAGCAAGGCCCTGGCCACTACAGGCACAATCTCTGTCCTTACAGGTATGTCCTTGGGGTACAGAGTGGCATGATCTAACACCCAAAGATAAACCTGTTGCTTAAGGCTCCCTTGGGATCTAGTCACCTGATAATGTTGAGCTCTACTCTTTCAAAAGGCATCCCCATAACGGGCAGTGGCATGTTCTCCTGTCTTGACAGGTGGCGCAGGAGCCACAGAATCATTCACTTGCGGGACCCAGTAAAAGTGGTTGACTAATCTGTCTCTGGTTTTGGCCTTCCCCAAATGCTCAGACAATAGGATATAAAGGGGTAAATCTAAGAGACATGAACTGAACTACCAGTCTTCTGGTTGCCTCAGATTGTGACTAAGTACTCAAGAATGCACTGAGCATTGCATAACAAAAACACTCGTCAATTAAAGTCCAGCGACTACTAAAGTGCAGCTGTACAAAATAGTGATCAGAAAATATTGCTCACAATTTGTGACATGTATTATTTGTGAACATTGTGGACTTTTCATACCAATATTTAAAAGGTAGGTCGCTGTTAGACCTGGCATTTCTTGCCGTGGTTACCCCTGACTTTTTGCCTCTACCTCCTCTATTTTGATGCTGTGATGGATTGCGTTTTGCTGGCTTAGATGCTTTGGGTACTTTGCCACTGCTGATCAGTGTTAAAGTGCAAGAGCTCCCTGTTTAAAGTGTTATGGTAATTGGTTGTCCATAATTGGTATGTTTTCCTTACTAGTAAAGTCCTTAGTAAAGTGCACTATGTGTGCCAGGGCTGGTAATGCAAATGCTACTAGTGGCCCTTCAGCACTAATTGTGCCACCCAAAGTAGCCTTAAAGAAAGAACTCAGGCCTGCCACTGCAGTGCCTGCGAGCAGTTTGCTAAATGCCATATTGTCCTGACAAGTGCATCCAGTTGCTAGGCCTTACCCTTCCTTTTTTATGCAGATCGGACACCCATATAGTAGGCCCAAGGTAACCCCCTGAGCAGGGTGCAGTGTATGTGAAAGGCAGGACATGTAATAAGGTGTGTACCATGTCCTGACAGTGAAATACGCTCCATTTTGTTTTTCACTGTTGCAAGGCCTTCTTGCGCATAGGACAGAATGGGGAGGCTGTGTAAAATGTTTCAAGCCTATCTTCCCATAGGCTTAAGATGGAGAGTGAAGTTTAATGTGCCTGAACTCACAATTTAATAACCCATCCTTTTGCGAAGGTGGTTATTGCATTGGGTGTTTAGAAACCATACTTTTAGAAGTGGCTGGTTATTTGTTCTAACAATTCTGTGCGACTCTGCCAGGTTGTGGATTAACTGTCTGGATTTGAAAGTGATAGGATCTGGGAAATGTCTTGACCCAGGGAAGAAGGGGAGACAGCAACAGGCTGACCTGCATCTGGAGTGTAGGGGGAGGAGTAGCCCTTGGAGGTGAAGAGGCCTGGGCTGCTGCCATAAAACTATGGCATCATCTCCTGCTGAGTGATTGAGGACCCAGAACCCCACTATCAAAGGAATAAGGTGTCACTGGCAGGGAGACACCCTGAACTGGTTTGGACAGAAGTCAGTGCCCCCTGAACACAAAGACTTCAAAGACATTGAGGGGTATAACTATGAGAGCTGAAAACCCTGGACTTTGAGCTGATCAAGACTGAAAAGGATTGAAACTACTTTGTGGTCAAGAGGAACCTCTGCCAAGGAAGAAACAGCTAAAGAGACTGAAGGAAAGGACTGACCCTTGCTGGGTGTTCTGGGGCTAGCCTGCAGTTTGCTGATTTAACTAAGGAGAGGTTGAGAGACTTTGCTGTGTGCTGTGTCCCCATGTTTGAAAGGACTTTGCTGTGTGCTGTGTCCTGAAGTAATTGGTCCCCAAGGGCCCGAGGAGAGCTGGCTCCCTGTTTTGGAAACTCAGGAACATAAATGTTTTCAAGTGTGTCTCAGCGACGCTGTGTGTGTGTGCTTTTTGCAGCCTGAGACCTTTGTACAAACTGCCCCGTGATGTTGTGCACCCAGAGTTCAAGTGAGTCTCAGCGAGGATGTATGACGTTACAACGCATGCTTTTACACCGCATGCCGTTACAACGCATTTTTTACACCGCAAGATCTGTTACAACGCAAGCCTTTACAACGCATGCTTTTACAATGACGTACACTAGATGGAGTGCTGACATTAGAAATGTATAATTTACTATTCTAACTCCAGTCCACGTTGCAGTAGGGAAGGTGTTTGGATAGTAAAACTACACTATTTCTAATGTTAGCACGCCATCTAGTGCATTTCGTTGTAATGGCATGCGTTGTAATGGCATGCGTTGTAACAGATTTCGCGTTGTTACAGTTTCGTTGTAATGGTAGTGCGGTGTAAAAGTTGCGTTGAAAACGTTGTATACCCTCAGCGATGCTGTGTGCATGTGCTTTGTGCAGCCTGAGACCTTCGTAAGGATTGCCCTGTAATCGTGGGCACCTGGAGTCCTAGTGTGTCTCAGTGACGCTGCATGCATGTGCTTCGTGCAGCCTGAGACCTTCGTAAGGATTGCCCTGTGATCGTGTGTACCTGGAGTCCAAGTGAGTCTCAGCGATGCTGTGTGTGTGTGCTTCGTGCGGCCGGAGATCTTCGTGAGGATTACCCTTTGATCATGTGCACCCGGAGTCCAAGTGAGTCTCATCAATGCTGTGTGCGTGTGCTTCGTGCAGCCTAAGACCTTCGTGACATTGCCCTGTGAATGTGTGCACCTGGAGTACAAGTGAGTCTCAGCGACGCTGTGTACGTGTGCTTCATGCAGCCTGAGACCTTTGTGAGGATCGCCCTGTGATCGTGTGCACCCGAAGCTCAAGTGTGTCTCAGCGACGCTGTGTGAGTGTGCCCTGTGGCAGCCTGAGACCTTTGTGAAAAATTGGCCTGTGACTGTGTGTCCCAGAGCAGTCATGTTCTCTGTTTTGATTGACAGTGTGACCAGAAGTGCTGTGATTTTTATTGCCTTTGCCAAGGAGAGACCTCGAACCATCACCGTCGGGGGTCCGAGTTCCACTGCTCAAAGTAGCATCGGAGGCCCAAGCCGCAAGGAGAGGAGAGTGAGACCGAACACCCCAGGTAACGCTCAGCGAGCATGCGTGTGTTGCCGCCTGGGGCAGGGTGCGGGCTACGAGAGAAACGCTCCCGGCCCTTCCCATCTTTGTAGCGCGAGCCTCCGCTCAAGTCCGTATATCAGCCAGTACTTGCCGTGGAGTGGCAGCACCGGGGCCGGAGTTTGGAGCTGCACTTTGTTTTCCATCATAACAGTATTGGGGGCATATTTTGGCAGTAGCGGACCGCAAGTTAGTAAGAGTGGCATAGAGACCTTCCGGAGCACCGCGATCGGTGCCGGAGTACATTATTTTTGCATTACGAACTGCCTGATTATTGCATTACGAACTGCGTTATTTTTGCATTACGAACTGCCTGATTGTTGCATTATTTTTGCATTATTTTTGCATTACGAACTGCCTGATTGTTGCATTACGAATTGCATTATTTTTTCATTATGAACTGCCTGATTGTTGTATTACGAATTGCAATATTTTTGCATTACGAACTGCCTGATTGTTGCATTACAAATTGCATTATTTTTGCATTACGAACTGCCTGATTGTTGCATTACAAATTGCATAGCATTGCATTAGGACTGCTTTTGATCCTCAATAATTGCTCATTAATACTGCAAGAACCTACAAGGGCTTGCTGGCCTAATAACTGGCAAGGTGAAATATTACAAATACGCATATGTTGGATTCTTATCGTGTGGTCTCATCGTATATCTTTTTTTTATAAACATATAATTGTTTTTTATGAAACTCGTGTGGAGTCCATTTGTGGTGTTATCTCTGGGTTATCGAGAGTGTGGATAAAAATACTTTACACATTTGCCTTGGAGATAAGTCTGGCTGCTCATGACAAGCTACCGAGGGGGTGAGCAGGGGCTATCTGAGAAGGTGTCCCTTTCCCTGACTTAGAAGCAAGGGTCTCTATTTGGAATAAAGTACCTACCTCAGCCAACTAGAGACCCCCAGTTCTAACAGTTGCAAATTGCAACTTGCTCCAATTTGATGCCATACCGGGATGAGCACCTGCTGGGGCCGATAGACCATCAAGTCTGAGATAATATTTAAATAACTTACCCTTTTTTTTCAACAAAGTCCCTTTGCCTTAATAGAAATTGTGCTGAGTTTATATAATAAAGTTCCCGTTTAAAGAAAAAATCATTGTGTGAGATTTAGCAGTGGGCCCCTGGACTACAGAATACTTTCCCACAACTCTTATTTAAATTTAAAAAAAAGGTGTCCACTGTGGGCCCCTTTCCTTTTGAAGTGGTTTATCACCGCAAGTCAAGAGTAGGTACAATTTCAACTGAATGTCATCACAAAACAATGATAGATCACCAAAAGATTTGCTGTTTGGAAGGGATGCCCAGAACATGCCCCTTCCAAATAGTGGCTCCTTCTGACTCTCAAATCAGCCTTGACCCTGCTTCTAATGGGAACAGTCCAGCCCAAACTTCCAGGCCAGGTGCTGACCAAACCGAAACAGAAACAACCTAGGACCAGTTTTGCCCTCATAAGGGCTCATCAGCCAGGTATAGCTTGGTTCCAGTGGCCCAGTGAGTAGGTGAACCACGTCTGAGCATACCCTTGCCATTTAGTTCAGTACATCAAGCACACAAAGGATGACAGGAGGAATGCTTGCAATTTGATTAACCACTGGCAAGTGCTCGGGTAGCATCCCCACGCATTGTCGTTTTGCTCACCATGCCACCTCAGTTTGAACACAGCCATATATAAACCAGCCTTAGCCCTGCTCCTCATGGGAACAGTTCAGTTCAAACTACCGGGTCAGGTCCTCACCAAACCAGAATACAAGCAACCTAGGGCCAGTTTTACCCTGAATAGGGCTTATCAGACAAGTATAGCTTGGTTCCAGTAGCACAATCAGCAGGTGATCCATGTCAAAAGCTGATTGGAGGAATGCTTGCAATTTGTCTAAAAAACACTGGCAATCACTCGGGGTAGCATTCCCACACATCATTCTTTTGTTCACTATGCCACCTCAGTTTGGACCAAACCGCATGCAAATCAGCCTTTACCTTGCTCTTCATGTGAACAGTTCAGCCTGAGATGCAAGGCCATGTCCAAAATGAACTAGAACACAGGTAACCTACTTCCACTCTGATAATGGCTCACCAGCCATGTATTGCTTAGTTTCAGTGGCACAGTGTGCATTGGACCAAAGTCTGGGCATACCCTTGCCACTTAGGGTGGTACATCAAACACACAAAAGGTGATGGAAGGAATGATTGCAATTTGTGGAATCATCGGCAATTGCTCAGTTAGCATCCCAACACATTGCTTTTGTGCTCATCATGCCACCTCAGTTTAGATCCACCCATACACAAATTAGCCTTGACCCTGCTCCTCATGGGAACATTGTAGAAAACCTGTTTATATGTTTACATGATGGTCAGAGAAGACTTATTACTTTGAGTATTAGTGGTTCTCCCTCAATCATTAGGTGCTACAATTGAAGTATTTATGATTCTTTCCATCTCTGTTTCCCAATTTTTCGCCTCCACTCTAAGCTTCATGAAATTATTTATTAAGGTCTACAAGCCACCCTTCGACCAAGGTTCATGCACATATGCACCTCCAGGCACTTCCCTCAACAGATTGCTCAAACTTTCCTGACCAGTCCTCAATATGTTGTTTCACCATTTTCCATTCTGTAATCATGTCAATTTATTCTCTGAAATTCATTCGCCATTGTATAACATTCTAGTTGTGTAAATCACATTCTTCTGTGAGTTTCATTCTATATGATCTACAAATTCTCTTTTTGTATAAATCCACACCAAACTCCTCAGCTTTTGGTATATGCAACTAGTATGCGTTCCTGCTTCCAATTTCATTTATTAAATGTAAAAATGCTATCCCCATTAACCTTTAAAGCTACAATTAAATCAAAATCCTCTTTAGGCTTCACAATATCAATTTCTATAGACTTTGTCCTACTCAGGCATAATTCTCCAGCTTTCAAATCATCTTTTCCTGCACTCAGCTCCCCTGCTCCTACTTCTCACCTTTGTTCATGATCCTCATTATAAGGGGTGGTC